>NC_041394.2:42402725-43022100 GCF_900747795.2 Erpetoichthys calabaricus
CTGCATATAATACAACATTTTACTCGACTTAATGTCTGCTTATACAAGGTATTCAGCTTTGTGGGTTTCCACTCTAATTTTGGCACTGTAGACCTGAAAAACTCTAATTTCTAGGCCATTTTTGAAATTGCACCAATTACACCATCAAGAGTAAACCAGTAGGCGCCTTCAGCAAAAACGATTAGAAAGACTTTGTGTAAAATTATGAATACAACGTCACCTGACCCCAGGGGTTCAACCACTAATGGAATACAAGGGGTCAAATTTACTCAACATAGAAAAAATGGGGATTGGTAATACAGACATGTTGATGGCTGTTTCATTTTATTTAAAGTTTGGTATTTTGTGGAGATAAATTTAATAGTCTTTATCAGCTCAATTTACTTGTCAGCTAAATTATTAGTGAGTAATGGTTGTGGTTCCATAAAATGAGGAGCATAGACAGCAATAGCATCATAACTGCAAGACTTGACAGAAGGTTGAAGATTATTATCTGTGAAAAAAATAGTCAGTTTGAGAGTAACAACAATGTGCTGGTGAAAATAAAGAATATTGTCTGCAATATAAGTTGAGAAACCTACAGAGATCTGACATATTGTAATACTAAATATAATTTGAAATTGTCAATGCAGTTTTGTATATTGTAGTTGCAGTTGCAGATGAACTATATAAAACAAGATTTAATAGACAACCAAAATCTCCTTCAAGTATTAGTTTTGTAAGAAGTCATCAGAAATGAGTGAACTCTGTGGAGTTCGCTTCACTATGAGTTTGGTGAAATCACAGAAATGGGGCAGGAGAAACTGAACTAGTTTCGAGTGGATTATGATGTTGCAGTGCTGTTTTAAGTGTCCCTGAGGGCTAGAGAAGTGTCTGTCAACCATGCCGGACTGATTATAGTGGGCAAAAAGTAGTGCTAACCAGTACATCACTGTGGCCCTAACAACAAATGAGGCAGAAGGAGCAATAGCCACAAAGAAAATACAATAAATGGCCACAAACTAGCAATATGTTCAAAATTATAAATACACTCGTAGAGCTCTGATCTTCAGGGTACTGATTGGCAGTGCCACACAGCATTTCTTGAAGTTATTCCTCAGCCACCTGATGGCATGTTTCTTTTGTTTTTAATCAATTTGTGCAGATGCTGCACACTTTTTTCCTCCATGAAGAAGATGCACTACAAATAGTAATACATCTTGTGATATTATTATTTCACAGGGTCTCATGTGTTTTCTAACTTGGGAAAGTTGGGGGATGGCTCCTTTAAAGTTTGTTTTACTGACCATGTGGCTAATTGTGTATGCATTCAGCTGGCACGTCAAATTAGCCATGTGACACTGCAGATACAGTATTGTATATTAAGCAAAAGTAATCATAACATTCTCATTATGGTTTGAAATGATAATACTGCAAGTTTTTTTTTTGTTGCAGGGGTTCAAATCCAGCTGGATTAAAATGCAAGTTAGTGACATTACACATTCACAAAGTAGATAGGGCAGCGACATAAAATGTGAGGTGAACACTTACAATATGCATACGTGAAAGTGCTTGTAATGCTGCTACAGCTCTGAGATGTTGAACTCACCTTGCAAAGCATCATGGGGCTCTGGGAAAGAAAAAATGTTCAGTGTACTGACTCATGAGAGACAGTAACAGAAAAAATTTAAAAAGACCAGGGAAAACGTAGTGAGAGAATGAGCAAACGTCAAAAGCACAAGGCAACATAATCAATTGTCAAAACCAAAACAAGAACCACAATTCACTAGTAAAAAATAAATAAGTGCAGAGAACTAGCAGAGCCCAAGAAGAACAAAAATGAAGTTTTATAGCTCAGTGAAATGGATTATCCATCAAACTTGGATATTTCAGCATTGCCAAATGTTCTAATGACATCTCAAATCAGCACATAGCGGTGAATTCTGAAAACCATTACCTAGGAAACAGAGAATACAAAAGGCTCTAAGACAGCAACGCTAATTAGGAAAGCAAAACGGTATTGTGGCAAAACATAAACAATTTTTTTGCTTTTTAATTAAGCCAGCTACACCATTTCTTAACAACATTTCAAAATTCTTGTATATGAAACCCCAGATTCCATATAAATTCTGCCTGGACCATTATAAAAAATAAATGCATTTATAAAAATAAAGATCACAACATTAAGCTGGTCAAACACTGAGTTTCCAGGAAAGTATTTGACAAACTAGGTCCCTGGTAAACACATCATATTTGTTGTAATAAATGCTTTGGTGAATTTCCCCAATCAATACTAGTGGTCTTACTAAAATTTAACAACAAAGCATTGAATATAAATTTTTATTTTTAAGTTTTATTTTCTACTACTTTAATATACTGTAGCTCCTTTACGAGTTTGATATTGTCTCCCAACTATAAAAGTGATTATTTTATGAATCTGAACTCCCACTCGTCTGCATTTTTTATTATAATTAAACTGAGAAATCTGACCAAACCATCCATCCATCCATTTTCCAACCTGCTGAATCCGAACACAGGATCACAGGGGTCTGCTGGAGCCAATCCCAGCCAACACAGGGCACAAGGCAAGAACCAATCCCAGGCAGGGTGCCAACCCACCGCAGTCTGACCAAACCAATCTGTTTTTAGTCTAGATTGATCTTGATACTATTTAAATTGGTATCCTGCAGCAGCATCTTTAACGTCAAAGATCTGAGTTATGGAAGCATGTTTTTTAAGTTCATGATTGAGACCTGTGTAAGTTGGAGTCTTATAGTCCTGGACTGTATAACAGGGAGACTGGAAGTGTTGATCACTCAACAGGGTGGTAAAATCTAGGCATCCATAATCTTGGTTTAGTAAAGTCTGCAGGCTTTTATTACTAACTATCTGAAATGGCTGAATGGAAGGTCTCCAGACCACCCTCCAGAAGATCAAGCTGCATGCTGTCTTTCTGCACCCCAGTTTTTTAAGTGTCACATGTGGCCGGTCGGAGTAGCTAACTTAGTAGTCACTGTACAGCAAAGGCTATTTGTCTCAGGTCAGTAATCTCATTTCAAAGGAAAAGTGGGAAATAAAGAAGCAACAACTCTGAAAATATGTGCTCAATTTATTTTGGGCTTCCTTTTGACAACAAATTTGATTACAGATCAGTTTTAACCAGCTCAGATTTGCAGACACTTCTGTTGGTATCATCCACTTATTGTTGAATGTGAAGTATGGGTTCAATTGTGTTCATAATTTGATTTTTTTTAATTATTTTTAAAATCCTTCTCAGAGCATTTCCGGGAGTCATGCTAATCTTTCGTTCAGTGTGCTGCTGGTTGTTTTTTATGATATTATTTTTCAAAAAAATAACTTAATCTTTATTTAAATTAGCCCAGATTCTGTTAGGTTGTTTAACAAGACCCAGCAAACATCCAGTGTCTTAGTAATGTGCTTTTGGATGCTCACTGTATTTATAGTTGCAGCTTCTTGGATCAAAGTTCTTGCTTCAAACAGTTGAATTTCCAAAACCTCTAAATAAATTTCCCTCTAGCCATTTGTTTTCTGGAAACTCCTAATTCTGTATTAAAGTTGCAGGGCACTGAATCTTACTCTGCTTGGACCAGGTAGAAGGCAGAAACCTAATGTACACTAGAAAGGGCAAACTCACATGCACACACATATTAATATTTGGGCAGTTTAAAGGTGTTATGCGATCTAACACACAAATCTTCAGGATGAGGACATTTTGATTCTGCTTGTTAAATGGCATTGCCTGCCTTTACTTTACATATTGTATTAATGTAGCCACTCTAGTGCATACATTAAGATCACAAGAGAACTTCAAATAATTCCAAGGATGAATAAAACATCTGTAGTAATTGCACACTTTAGCTACAGACCCCAAGACTGTGTAAATTGTATGCATGGATAAAGTAAGATACTGTATGCCAGGGTGAAGATTTCAGCCTATCAGCAGTCTATTGCTCTAATATCTGAGAGACATTTTTCTTAAATTAGATGTGTAGTTACAGTATAACCAATTGTTATGAACCTTTCCCATTTTGTTCTCCTTCTTGCTACCCCGTGTGCCAGTTGGTGCCACATGTACCTAACCAAGCAAATAAAAGTAAAATGAGGCTTTCTCAGTGAGACCCTTTCTATGGATTTTTGTTCTTGTTCTTTTACAATGATAAGGCAGCTGCAATTAGCCTCCTCCATAAAACTACACACTCTCAGCCAATGTCAGCAAAGAAAACTCACATTGTTAGACATGTCTCAGTGTCTTCTGCCTACCTTTGTCCAGTTAAAACTGACATAAAAGAATTGGAACTGAGGCCCCCTGAGGTGGTGAAATTCTCAAATCTCTTGACCGTAAGTGCAAAATCAACAGCTGATAGCTACAATTTACATGTCTCCAAGATAAGTGGCACATATCTTATTCTTTAAGTATTGATTTACCCCTTGCTACAATGCCCCAGTTTTGGACTTAAACATTTGCCAGATTATATTATTGTTATCTCAAGAGTGAAACAGGTTGCTAGTTGGCTTAGGTCGATGCAAATTTACCTTTAGCAGCTTAAATGTATTATGAATACTCTGGCTCCAAGGCAGTTGTTACCCCATGAAAAGTAAAAAGAAAAAAAAAGCAAAGAGCTTCAAAAAACCTCGAGGTGTCTTACCAGAGAGAGAGAGCCATTAAAAAATCTGGCTAGAGCAAAGACAAGTCCACAGAATATTTACTGAAGGACGTTTATTAACAAACAGGAATTGCCTAAGGCAGCGTTTCTCAACCTTTAAGTATTTGCGACCCGAGTTTTCATAACAGTTTTAATCGCGCCCCCCTAACGCTTTTTTGAAAGGAGCCCACTAATACCAATTTGTTCTTTTTTAATTAATGATATATCATAGATGCATATTTTATTATACCTACTTAACTTTTATCAACATTTATCTAACTCTATATTTATTTTTCTAGTATCAGAATGTAGTTTAAGTTAATTTGTTTTGGTTTCAATAGATGTATTTTTCATATTTTCGATTCTTGTTTTTTTTTTCACATCTTCCCACCCCACAGATTGAGAACCACTGGCCTAAGGCAACCCGAGAAAACAAAGTCAATAACATAATCCATAAGAATAGTCAAGTTCCAGACCAGAAAAGATTGAATGCCAAAAGAAATGCAGACATAAGAGAGTAAAACTTACCAAAACAGCAAAATCCACCAGAGCACATTCAAATGAACCACACTGGACATCAATTCCCAGCTTGCTTTTATAAGGCTGGAGGAGGCAGTCCCTCTACTTTGATGGATGGGTGGCCCACCTACTGGGGGATACACCCACAAAATAAAGGAACATAAGAGAATTGCAAGACACAAGTAGACGCTAAATAATATCTAAATGGAGTAAAATCATAAATAAAAAAAATAAATGAACAGAAAAATATAATTAAAGAATAATGGAAAACAGTGAATGATAATGAAAAAAGAACAAATAAGATAAAAAGAAATAGAGGAGTTACCCTGACTTGACCATAACAGAAAGGACCACATAACATACAGGTGTTCTTCAGGAATAATGTTACCTAGATTTTTTTCCTTTCCTTTATTGTCCTTGTTAACTTGGTCATCTATTAACATTACTAAAATTACATTTCAGTTAAAGTTGATCTGCTCTTCATTTAATTAGATATTGTATGTCTATGTTTGTAAATGCATTGTTGTGTATGTTTATGTTATCAAAAATAGACTAGCTGTGTTAAATTTTATAAGACAATGTGCCTCAGATGTAGTGCTCTTGGTTAATCATGTGTATCAGAAGTACTTTTCTGTGTACAATATTTGGAGGGTTTTTGTTTTTGGCAAAAGCTACTGTTTTTGTCAGGATGTGTGTTGTAGTGGTTAAGGCTTTGGGCCTAGGACTTCAAACCCCGACAGCAGATTCAAATCCTGGTATTAACACCGTGAGAACCATGAGCAAGTAACTTCACCTACGTGTGCTGTAATTGGGAAAACAAATGAATTATAATAAATTACATTGTGAAATAAGGCGCTATATAGGCACCTGACCCGGCACAGATTCACACTGAGGCATGTGTAAAAGCACAAAGATTTTTTATTTTTCTTCACCTGTGGGGCACGTCTTCCCCGTGAACCCCACAGGCAATACACAGTCCCAAAGCACTTCAAATAAAGCACAACCAAACCAAACCAATCCTTCCTCTGGCACCACCATTACTCCCAGGCAACCTAGTCCTCTTCCCCACGATTCTGGCTCCTGAGTGGTGGGTGCTGGCCCTTTTTATAGTCCACCCGGAAATGCTCCAGGTGCGTGATCACCTGTTGCTAATTGCACTTCCGGGCGGTGCTGTAGAGTTGTCCGGGTTGGCTCCAGGATCCATGCAGCACCCCCTGGTGGCCACCCCAGATCCCCACAGGGTTGTGGAGAACTCCATCTCCCATGGAGCCCTGCAGGAAACTAAGGCATCATTGTCACCCAGGGAGGCTGCCACCAAGCGTCCCAGGGGAGGTACTGAGGAGCCCATGGCTGCTTCCCCGGAACATATGCAGTAGGGGTGTCCCGGCTGGGCATGGGACCTGGCCGCCCGTTACAACATCTAAAAAGTTATTAGTCACCTTGGGTGATAGTGTCAGTCTAATAATAAGTAATAATAATATTACAGTAATCCCTCCTCCATCGCGGGGGTTGCGTTCCAGAGCCACCCGCGAAATAAGAAAACCCGCGAAGTAGAAACCATATGTTTATATGGTTATTTTTATATTGTCATGCTTGGGTCACAGATTTGCGCAGAAACACAGGAGGTTGTAGAGAGACAGGAACGTTATTCAAACACTGCAAACAAACATTTGTCTCTTTTTCAAAAGTTTAAACTGTGCTCCATGACAAGACAGAGATGACAGTTCCGTCTCACAATTAAAAGAATGCAAACATATCTTCCTCTTCAAAGGAGCAAACAAATCAATAGGGCTGTTTGGCTTGTAAGTATGCGAAGCACCGCGGCACAAAGCTGTTGAAGGTGGCAGCTCACACCCCCTCCGTCAGGAGCAGACAGAGAGAGAGAGAGAGAGATAAAAAAATCAATACGTGCCCTTCGAGCTTTTAAGTATGCGAAGCACCGGGCAGCATGTCACTTCACGAAGCAGCTGCACAGAAGGTAGCCAATGTGAAGATAATCTTTCAGCATTTTTAGACGAGCGTCCGTATCGTCTAGGTGTGCGAACAGCCCCCCTGCTCACACCCCCTACGTCAGGATCAGAAAAAGTCAGCACGAGAGAGAGAGAGAAAGTAAGTTGGGTAGCTTCTCAGCCATCTGCCAATAGCGTCCCTTGTATGAAATCAACTGGGCAAACCAACTGAGGAAGCATGTACCAGAAATTAAAAGACCCATTGTCCGCAGAAACCCGCGAAGCAGCGAAAAATCCGCGATATATATTTAAATATGCTTACATATAAAATCCGCGATGGAGTGAAGCCGCGAAAGGTGAAGCGCGATATAGCGAGGGATCACTGTATTAGGCTAATGGCGTTGCTTATTCTTAAACATGCTATTGTGACAGACAGCAGAGGTGGGCTGCCCTTACCTGGCAGGGAGGCCAATGTAGTGGATGGAAAACGGTGGGGGAGGGGAGTGCGTTTCTGGTATATCAGGGTCCACCTCCGTTCACGTAGGGGTCATAGTTAGGAGAGGAGTTTGGACAAGGCTTGGCTGGAGGAGGAAAGGAATGGAATGGAGAAGAAAATTAGAGTACTGGTTATTGTGAGACCTGTGAAAAAGTATTTTGTTTAATAGAAAAGGTCACTTTGAATTTGGGACTGTAGTTGGTGTAATTGTGTCTGAGGTGTGGGGGTTTGTGACACCACACTACATACAATTGCATAAAAGTAAAACATTCCTGCATTAGATACATTTCTGCTTTTCCTAATGATTTGGCTTTTGTTGATGGTCATTGCAAAACCCAGTTTTACAGGTTTGAATTGAAATGGGTAATCCATAGAAATAATGTGAAATCTGAGTATTTATTATTATCATTATTAGATGTTTATGATTTTCACTTGTTTATGTTGTTCACTCAATTATTTCTTATCATATTTTTCATCACTTGTTTTTCTTTTCTTATTTTTTTGCCATAGCCATAGGCAGACAATAAAGGTCTAACACTTAATTGGGTTTTCCTTTTATTTAACAACAATGACGTTTACAGGCTACAAATGTAGGCAGCCCAGGCGATGAATTGAATGTTTATACTTCTGGTATTTTTTTTTTCTAGTTCTTGAAGTGGAAGAAGATAACTGATGGTAGTGTGTTTTGGAGGCTTTTTAAATGACCCGGAGTCTCCCTTTGAAGTCCGCAGATGCCAATATATATGTAAAGAATTTTGGAGAGCAGAGGGGTGGGGTTTTCAAAGTAAGCAGACGTGGGTGGTGTAGGGGTCCACTTTCATTGTCAATAGGTGTGAATGCATATTATAGTGGAGTTGCTCATGGGTGACCCATTAGTTTAAACCTGTGCCCTCTGTCCCCATTGTCTTGTATCCAAGGACATCACTTCTTACTCTAATTCTCTCCCCCTACATTTTTGTTTCTAGTGAAGCAACGCCTATGCTGTGAACCAGCACTTGTGGTTTATAGTGCACTTGCTACCATTGATCTTCATTGAGCTTTACAGAACTTTCTCTTTTCATTTCACGCCTCACTATACATCGCACATGTGATCACGTCTTTTTTTTTCCTGTCCAGTACACTGTCTGTTCTTCAGTCATCTGACCACCCTATTGGTTAGTGGTGTTATCAGTAGCAGTGGTGTCAATTACTTCTGCTTCATCATTTGTATGTATTAAGCTACCTCTAAGAGCAGCACAAAGCATATCCATTAGCATAATATTCATAAAATTTATTGACAAATAAAAAAACACGTTGAATAATTTTCTTTTTCCTATAACATCAACAAATTTCATTCAGATCAGTCAAAACATTTTTGAGGATTTGGGGTATTTCATTTTCCTATTGTGCAGGGGTGGTTAACACCTTATTTGATATATCAAAATAACCTTTCTTAGCAGATGCCTACTGCCCTAGATGTACAATCCCGCAAACTTTCAGCTTTTTAACTAAACAGGAAATAGTGTTTTTGTTAATATTTGAGTAAGTAAGTGAGCCAAGTTTGCATTATATGTACAGTATCTCCATCCATCCATCCACCCATTATCCAACCTGCTACTGTATATCCTAACACAGGGTCACGGGGGTCTGCTGGAGCCAATCCCAGCCAACACAGGGCACAAGGCAGGAACAAATCCCGGGCAGGGTGCCAGCCCACTGCAGGGCACAATCACACGCACACACCCACACATCAGGCACACACTAAGGACAATTTAGGATCACCAGTGTGTACAGTATGTAGATTTACAAATCCATATCAGAATTTTGAGCTTCCGTGAAGAATATTATAGAAGAAAAAACTGAATTGAATTGACCTGAACTGAACTATGCTTTATTGCCACAATTATATTTTATTTCTGGAGAAAAAAAGTAGCACTTAGTTACATTCCCGTATTGATGACTTTGGACAGTTCAGTTTTAGATATGGCTTGAACGGATGAATGAAAAAAAATGTGTAATGAGACATACATATATACACATTACTGTACTGTCACAAAAATGACCAAAAGACATTGAGAATGTTTGGGGCAGCCACCCGTATAAATTTTCCCAGCTGCAAAATTGATGAAAGAGAACAGACAAGTTCACACGACTGAGTCCAAAACAGAACTGATTCACTAGAAACAAGATGGCAGTATGGGAAGTGATGTCATCAGGACCAGAACCGGAAGTGACGTCGTTGGCTGTCCCAGAGCCGGGCGGGATTTCCCTAGAATGGTCTGCAAGGAATCGAGAGAGAGAGAATTAGTGCACTTCGCCACCCCCTGGTCCGGCGTGGAGTTACATCTATTCAGGCCTTTTAGTTGTCCCCTAAACACTCGTGTGTGACAGTACATACATTCATTCTTAGAGCTGTTTAATCCAATTTGGAATTGTGGGCTTCAGTAGGGCACAAGCAACAGGGTGCCATTCAATTGAATCACATACATGTACTGTATATACTCACACTGGCTGCTATTTAGGGTCACCAGTTAGGCTAAGCTTGACGTGTTCTGGAATGTTGAAAGAAAATAGGAGTACCTAGTGAGAATATGACAGACCTGTACATACAGCAATTTTATCTTGACTTTCAGAAAGAATTTAATAAGGTGTCACATGAGAGGTTGGGCATCAAACTAAAAGAAGTGGGAGTTCAGGGTGATGTATTTTGGATGGGTGCAAAATGGCTCAGACACAGGAAGCAGAGGGTGATAGTGTGAGGAACCTTATCAGAATTGGCTGATGTTAAAAGTGGTGTTCC
Source organism: Erpetoichthys calabaricus (assembly GCF_900747795.2). Classification (NCBI taxonomy): domain Eukaryota; kingdom Metazoa; phylum Chordata; class Cladistia; order Polypteriformes; family Polypteridae; genus Erpetoichthys; species Erpetoichthys calabaricus. Next base: position 42,413,112 of record NC_041394.2, read on the forward strand.
ACAGGAGTCAATGCTTGGGCCGCTACTATTTATAATACCGTATATACTCCAATAGAGGCCCCCAGCGCTTATTTGCAAAACTAGCCTCGGCTCCCGTCGCTTAATAGAGGCTGGCTGCAATTAGAGACCAGCCATTATTAGCAAAAACCTCCAGAACACAATATTTTTTCACGTGTGTCGATACAGGTAGATACACAAAAATATCGGCTAATATTATAAACAGCTACTTTATTTGAATTTCACATGCTGCATAAGACTGTTAAAGATAAATGGCAATGTCTTTCTGTACCTTTCGCTGCTATTCGTCATCCGAATCCACAATGACGGCTTCGTTGTTGTCCAGTTCACTATCGTTTTCCTCTTCTTCCAGGTTTGTCACAATGCTTTGAATTCTTGCCGCCTACAATTTCTCTCTTCCTTCAAAACACGGCTGATTTTCTTTGAGGCAATGAATTAATGAATCCTCACTGCCTTCAGTAGAATTGTTGATGCCACAATTTTTGAAAGATTCCCGAATCATTTCATTTGAAATTTCATCCCATGTAGACATGATACATGTCACCATCAGACGTCGTGAAGTTGCGCACAAATTTCTGCCTTGTGTGAGTTCTTTGTCATTGTCACCTGCCATCCAATTTTCATAGGTTGCTCTGATCTTGTCCTTGAAAGATTTGCTCCATGAAATGTCTGCTGGCTGCACATATTTTGTCCAGCCTCCTAGAACAACTGCTGTGTCCATGTTGTACTTTTTGAGCTCCCGGTTAATGTTTGCACTGATATTGCAACGATAAGAGTCCAAAACCAGAAGTCTCTTGTGGAATGAAAATTTCCCACAAACTTTTTGGAGCCATTGGATTGTGAGATCTTCATTCATCCATCTGTTTTGGGAACACGTTATGATGGCTCCTTGAAGTTGAACATCTTGCTGCAACCTAGTCACTTCTCGTATTCCACGTCTAAAAATGATGAACGGCTTCATCTTGGTTCCATCACCATTGATCTCAAGAACTAACGTAAAATGATCTTTCTCATGGCCAGTAGTTTTGATAGAGACTGTTTTTGCTCCTCTGGGATGAATGGTTGTCTCACCCAACATGTCAAACCAAACTGATGTCTCATCCATTCCAATAATGTTGCATTCTCGGATACCTTTGGTCATCCGCAACTGAGAAATCCACATCACAAAAGAAACAACTTTATCGGGATCTTTTTGAGCCACAGTTGTTTTCCGTCTGAGAGATAACGAATTACGCTCCATAATTTTTTGCAACCAGCTGGAACTCGCAACAAAAGTCTCCTTTCTCTTGGATTCTTCATTGATCTCGGTATTGAAACTCAGTTTTGCTGGTTCACGAATCATCTTTCTGGAAACACGGACAGATTTTCGCCACTGCTCGAGAATCCAGGACAATACACAGTCTTCAAGTACTTCACTAACTTTCTTGGTTCCTCCTCCTAACCGCTTTCTTCTTGCACCTTTGTCCACTTTTGCAGACACAAGACTCTTATATTGTTTCTACCACTCTGATTCTTTTTGGATCAACACCATAATGATGAGCGGCCACTTCACCAGAAGTTTCTTTCACGTATTCCACCACACAAATCTTAAAGGCAATGTCAAATGACCGTTTCGGCGGCATTTTGGAAGGCAATGTACCGTAGAGCGACATGACCGTATAGGTGAAAAAACTGCTATGGTAAATTCTGCTGACCCACTACCGTCACCGTCCTCGCGCATTGCTTCTTCCAAAATGAGACAGGAATGTTGTACAGTTTCTCCAAATACCAAAGTGGAAGGGTGCTCCAGAGTGGTCTCTTTGTTTCGCACTTCAGAAATATAGCAAGGGCACCTCATATGGCTGGTTAAGAAATCACGTGAAAAGGATTAAAATGACAAGAAAATTCCATTTTAGCGGATACAAAGACAGCAGGTCTTTCTTTGTTACTCCCCTCTCTGCCCAAAGGGTAGATTTCGTAATCCAGGGCCTCGCAGGTCCAAAATAAGTAAATGTGTCCCGGGTCCGACGACCTAGGCTAATCTCGTTGACAGCGAAAACGATAAGGAATGTGCAGCTGGTTAAAAGTGATTAATCTTCGCGGAGACTCTTCATAGCAAAACACATTTGTACCACTCTCTGTTTATCACTACCATACGGTATTACTGTATAACAACCGTATTTTGGTCAACCCGGCACAAAAATAAAGCAGTTTTAGAAACCGGTATATCTGTATTTCTTATATATGCAACGTGCTGACATGCACATTGTGGAGGATTGCCGGCTTTCCAGTCCGGCCCTCACCCCCAGGCCGCTAGGAGGAGCCCTCCGGACAGTATATTCATGCCCCAAGTTCCAGCAGGGCCTCATGGACTTTGTAGTGTTGTGACACAGCCCTGCTGGATACCTTGGGGGCCGCCAGGAGTTGCTGTAGGGGGGCTAGTGGGCTCTGGCATGCCCTATAACCCGGGAGTGCGTGTCAGTCACGTGACTGGAGGAAGCGACGTGCTCCCGGGATGAAGAAGTGGACTGTTTGCCCTGACCCGGAAGGAAATGGACTTGTGGGTTGTGCTTGGAACCACTTCTGGGTCAGGAGCTATAAAAGGACTAAGGAAAGCCCAGAACACTGAGCTGAGCTGGGAGGTAGGAGGGCGAAATGTCTGGGAGTGGAGGATTGTGTTTATAGAGAAGAGTTTATTGTATATGAGTAGTGTGGTGTGGGTAGTGCTTGGTGCACAGTATAATTATAAAATAAATATTAGTTGTACTTTCACCTGGTCTCAAGAGTGGTACCTGAGGGTTCGAGAGGTGGACAAACGCTATATCTGCTACAACATGTATTACACACGTCTATAAAGATACAGACACTTACAATGTGCGCTAGTAGGCAAATACTGTATCAAAGACCCGGCTACTGTTAGAGACCGGCTACTATTTGGCCGCGTCCCCTCTGAAGCCCGGCACTTATTAGAGACCGTCGACAATAAGAGACTCGGCGTTTATTGGCGCATATATGGTATATATAAAGAATTTGGTTAGGAATATAAGTAACAAGCTGGCTAAGTTTACAGATGATACCAAGATAGATGGATTGGCATATAATCTGGAATCCATTGAATCATTACAGAAGGACTTAGACAGCAGGCAGGCTTGTGTAGATTCATGGAAGATGAAATTTAATGTTAGTAAATGTAAAGTATTACACAAAGGAAGTAAAAATGTTAGGTTTGAATACACAATGGGAGGTCTAAAAATCAAAAGAACACCATATGAGAAGGATTTAGGAGTCGTAGTTGCTATTCTATCAGCTTCTCGACAGTGTTCAGAAGCCATTAAGAAGGCTAACAGAATGTCAGGTTATATAGCGCCCTGATGTGTGGAGTACAAGTCACAGGAGGTTCTGCTCCAGCTTTATAACACACTGGTGAGGCCTCATCTGGAGTACTGTGTGTGGTTTTGGTCTCCAGGCTACAAAAAGGACATAGCAGCGCTCAAAAAGGTCCAGAGAAGAGCAACTAGGCGCCGCCGTGAGTGGCAGCCTTTTCAGCAGCTCCGTGTATGACTGTATATGTATGTGTACTTTTCTACTTTTATTTTTCTATTATTTATTGTATCAGTATGCTGCTGCTGAAGAATGTGAATTTCCCATTGGGATTAATAAAGTATCTATCTATCTATCTATCTAGGCTGATTCCAGGACTACAGAGGATGAATTATGAAGAAAGATTAAAAGAGCTGAGCCTTTACAGTTTAAACAAAAGAAGATTAAGGGGAGACATTGAAGTGTTTAAGATTATGAAGATAATTAGTACAGTGGATCAAGACTGTTATTTTAAAATGAGTTCATCAAGAACACAGGGACACAGTTGGAAACTTGTTAAGGGTAAATTTTGCCCAAACATTTGGAAGTTTTTCTTCACCCAGAGAACCATAGAAGCATGGAGTAAGCTACCAAGTAGTATAGTAGACAGTAGGACTTTAGGGATATTCAAAACACACAACCATTAAAAATGCAACATTACTAACCACTGATCCATTGTTTTTAAGTACAAGCATGAGATATCAGCATTTTGGATAAGCACATTTACAAGAGCCAGTGATGACATTAACTGTGTAATCAATATGAGAAGTCAAAATATTTGCTTTTTTTTTTTTTTAGCACTTTATTTTTTCCAATATTGCAAAGATCAAGATGTCCCATATTGAGGGTGGGTGGCTCTTTCATTGTCACATTTTCACTTCCAGTGATATATCAGGCTTAGTGACTTTTGCTGTTTGTTTAACATAATAAACTGCCTCTGAAACTTTTTCAAGCTGTAACCAAAATCTTTTTCATTAGATTTTTGCCTTTATTATGCCATTTGTTTCTTCTTTTAAATATGCTATTACCACAAAGCTTTTTCTTCCTAATTTTATAGCCGTCCTTCTTTTTGGGACTTGTAATTATTTAGTACAATTATATACAGTATTGGATAAATCAGGTCATATAATCAGAGTTTTGAATATTTTTCTTGAAAATATCTAAAAAGAATAAAAATAAATGATTCTCTTATTAATGGATAAGTTTATTCTACTGAAGGCAACCTCAGGCCAAAAAGTGTGCCAGTGCCTAGTAGAATTTGCAAAATGGAATGAGAAACCTGGGATAAAACTTTGATTTGAGTAGCATGCTGGCAGCTACCATAGCACTAACATCAGTAAGCTCAGTGGCAAGTCCATTAAAAATAAAAGAAAGAGAAATCAGTCCTGACCTGATCAAAAAGCCACACACATGCCTAAATTTGATGAAAGTGTTAGAGAGCACAGCAATTTCTATTTAAAATACACTTTGTTAAAGCCTTATAGCTAGTGTGCAAATTTAGGTTGCTTATGAAGGCTGCTTCTCTACCAAGAACTTTAAAAATTGTCTCCATGTATCAGAACTTTTTAATTGTGCTCCTAACCGTAATAGGACAATATTGTTATGCCCAAAGACATGGCGACACAATTTACTAGTCCCTTTATTTCACTGGAGAAATCTGGACCACCAAGAGGAGGAGGAGGTTGGGATCATGCATTGATACAGTGCATTGCTGCACTCACCACACAACAAACCACCTCAGGATCCCAAATTAAGACCCAAGCAGCACAGCTGTGCAATAGGTGACACCTCCGCACCATACTAGTTCAAATGGAATTGAACAGTGTGAGTTTTTTTTTTTTTTTTTTTTTTTTTTTTTTTTTTAAACTGTGGCTGGAGTGCCAATCATGCCAGCATGCCCCGAGTTTTCCCTGCAAGTTGGAGGGCTTGCTTCCAGCACTGGATGCAGGTTAACGTCCTACCAAGGACAGAGTAATTGCAGGATGTTTTGTTATTTATTCTCTCAACAGCATACTCTCAAATTGTATCCTTAACATTTTAACTTGGCTGTCTGTGGTGGAAGAGGAGTGTGTTGCCTAACTGTCCACTTAAAGCATAAGTACACTGACATAAACAGGTCTTTGGAGGTGAAATCAGAGTAGAGTTTTTAGTACTTGATTTTAGGTGAATACAACTATGCAAGTTACCAAACTTGACGAAAGCTGACCTGTTTTGACAGGGACAACTTATGAGATGGCTCCATTTCTGTTGTGGAGGGCTACATAAACAAATTTTTAAAAAATGGGATTTATCCACCCATTCACTAATTCATTGCAAAATGATGAGGTGCTGGATCCCATCCTGGCAGCATCAGGTCTAAGACAGTGTGCCAGTCCTAGATTGAATCTGAATGTATGAATAAGCCTTTTATTAAAAAAAAAATACAATAAAGTACCGTATATACTTATGTATAAGTCGGGTCTTGAAACCCAAAAAATTGATCATAAAATCAGCCCCCAACTTGTACGCCCGTTCAAAAATGCAACACTTAATTGTTTTGTTTTTTTTTACATCTTCTTGCCTCCTCCAATGTCACATCAGTTTCTCAAATGCATCGAATTTTGTTGCAGCAGCGCAGTTACCAATTTCTTTAGCTACTTCAATGACGTTTAATTTAAAACCAGCTTCATATTTTCTTCTGATCGATAAGGGATGCCCTTATGATAAAGGTGTACGATAAAGGTGTATGAGGGTGTCAGATGCAAAAAACACAAATCAGTGCAAACGTTGCTTCGGAATAGTTTGGGTATTACCGTGTGATCACGTAGGCACAATAGAGTGGGAGAAAGGTTAGGAGCACACGCTGATACAGCGCATTGGCGAACCCACATAGAAAAAAAGGCAGTGTGCTCCGTGGTTACTCTCTCAGGTGGTCATTAGCATATCATAATCTCTTGGACCAATAGTGTGAGTTTTCCGCATTCAATTTATATGACCGACATTATAAAATACTGTACCAGAAATTATACAGTAAGTCCCAACTTATCCACAAGTATATACGGTACATCAATGTCACACTGGTCAAATATATGACATTTAAAACAGTGTAAAATGTATGTGACGGTTGTTAACCATGACATGAAGCACAAGCGCTCACCTCTGTAAGTCATATGTTTTGGGAACACTATATACTCAAAGACCATTTTATGTTAAAATACATTTGCCTGTTTCTATTAAAATTGTCATACTGTATATCAGGTTCAGATTTGCATAAATAAAACTTTGTCCTCTTAATCACACTTTATTCTTGAACTTCTAGAAGCAACATTGTGTATGGTGTGGTTTTATAGTCAACAGACACAAACCCTTAGACCGCTGCCTATTCATGCATGTGTGACAAAGTATGAAGATATAAAAGATTTGTGGCAGTGCTGTCATGCATTATTGACCTTCTGAAAGAGAATAAGAAAAACTGGAAAGACATGGAACAATAAAGGGAATCACGCAGACGTTGTCCTGGAAAATGAGCCGAGACTTAATGAGACTGATTCTGAAATGATGGTTTTCTTTTCTTTCCTCCTCAGTTTCTCTGTGTCCTGAGTGTGCTCCTGGTGCTGCAGGCCATTGCCTTAATCATCGCTCTAGTCTTTGGAAACAAGGTATGTTATTGGGTGATGAAGGGACACAGCTTGATGGGATTTTTGTGTTTTGTATTTAAGATGCAGAGTCACTGAGGTGTAGAGAGGTTCCTGCAAGGATAGAGACGCCTAGAGGTGCATCACGATAGATATAGCCTTTGAGTCTATATTAACTAGGCACCTTGCTGGTGTAAATGTCCTGACGGTGCCTGGTCAGTGTATCCCATGTTAGATCCTCACCCCATTCTTCACTAATGATCAGCTTCCCATTGAGCAGAATAACATTTCTAAAATAACAGAGGCCTTAGCTGAACATGAGATGATAAAACCAGATTATGCAAAGTGGTCCTGATTGATGGAGGTCAGACAGAATAAGCAAATAACCAGAGGAAGCTGACAACAATGTAATCATAGTCATCTAGCAACAACAACTGGGAAGAGAGGAAGGAGGTGTGATTCTATATGTTCTTCGTGAAGGCTGAGAAAAAGAAGGAGAAGAAGAAGAATGAATGCAACAATAACAACAACAACATTTATTTATATAGCACATTTTCATACAAAAATGTAGCTCAAAGTGCTTTATATAATGAAGAAAAGAAAAATAAAAGACAAAGTAAGAAATTAAAATAAGACAACATTAATTAACATAGAATAAGACTAAGGTCCGATGGCCAGGGAGGACAGAAAAAACAAAAAAAAACTCCAGACGGCTGGAGAAAAAAATAAAATCTGCAGGGGTTCAAGACCACGAGACCGCCCAGTCCCCTCTGGGCATTCTACCTAACATAAATGAAATAGTCCTGTTTGTATTTAGAGTTCTCACGGAAGGACTTGATGATGATGGTCATGCAGACTTCTGGCTTTTAATCCATCAATGTTGGAACATCATGGTGCTTTGATTAGGTGGTGGTGGCGCAGGCCGCCACCACAAAGAAACCGGAAAAAGAAACAGAAGAGAGAGTAGGGGTTAGTACAGATTTTAGAGCCACCATGAATAGTTATTATAATGAATTGAATATACAGAGTATCAGGATTAAATTACAGTGAAGTAATGAGAAGCCATGTTAAAATAATGTGTTTTCAGCAGTTTTTTAAAGTGCTCCACTGTATTAGCCTGGCGAATTCCTATTGGCAGGCTATTCAAGATTTTAGATGCATAAAAGCAGAAGGCCGCCTCACCACTTCTTTTAAGTTTTGCTCTTGGAATTCTAAGGAGACACTCAGTTGAGGATCTGAGGTTACGATTTGGAATATAAGACGTCAGACATTCCGATATATAAGATGGGGCTAGATTGTTAAGGCTTTATAAACCGTAAGCAGAATTTTAAAGTCAATCCTGAATGACACAAGTAACCAGTGTAGTGACATCAAAACTGGAGAAATGTGCTCAGATTTTCTTTTCCTAGTTAGGATTTTAGCAGCTGCATTCTGCACTAGTTGCAAAAGATTTATGTCTTTTTTGGTAGTCCTGAGAGGAGTGCATTACAGTAATCTAGTCGACTGAAAACAAAAACGTGAACTAATTTCTCAGCATCTTTCAATGATATAAGAGGTCTAACTTTTGCTATGTTTCTTAAGTGAAAAAATGCTGTCCTAGTGATCTGATGAATATGCGATTTAAAATTCAGATTGCAGTCAACAGTTACCCCTAAGCTTTTTACCTCCGTCTTGACTTTTAATCCTAATGCATCAAGTTTATTTCTGATAACCTCATTGTATCCATTATTGCCAATCACTAAAATTTCAGTTTTCTCTTTATTTAGCTTTAGAAAATTACTATTCATCCATTCAGAAATACAAGTAAGACATTGTGTTAGTGAATCAAGAGAATCGGGGTCATCAGGTGCTATTGATAAATACAGCTGCGTGTCATCAGCATAGCTGTGGTAGCTCACGTTGTGCCCTGAGATAATCTGACCTAACGGAAGCATGTAGATTGAGAAGAGCAGCGGACCCAGGATAGAGACTTGTGGAACACCATATAGGATACAGTATCATGTGTCTTTGAGCAAAGGAGCAGAAGATGATTCTTAGTCAACAGTCAGAAACAGGTCAGTAACCAAAGGACACTGAAGTCGTTATCAAAGCCAACAAGAAGATTAACATAATCGAAAGGAAAAGGATAATGTTTGCTGTAGCCAGAAATGTGCATATTTGTATCATTAATCACAAGTAAAAAATTACCTGTCATGCTGGTATTTAAATTGTGATGTCAGTGACCTCAGATGATGTGACGTTTGAAACCACGACTCACTGACAACTGCACACCTGATTAGAGAACCCACAAAATGCCATTGCAGTAGCATGAAAATAACAGCAAAATAAAATATAACTATTTGTAGACTCTATGAAGGCTACAAATGAGAAGCCAGAAATGTTTCTTGTTATACTCGTAATAATTTTTTTTTTTGTTAAGGCTCATAACAATAGAGCGGGTATGTCGACAGGATGGACATGACAATAACAAATGGAGCAATGAGTTCTCAAGATTACCAAAGCATGTAGCTCTTCAAAGGTTAAAACAAATGGACTCAAAGTCTGTCACTGAGGGCTGCCGTGACTGCAGCTTTTCTTTAAATAGCAGCCTGTTACTGGCCTATGAAACCGTAATGGCAGCACTGGGTTAGCAGCAGTTTAGAAAGAGAAATGGAAGCTGAAGATGGACCCAGGTGGAAACTGGGATAGCCCCAAATGTCAAACTATAATCCTAATCAATACTCAAAATCAGAAAAGCAGAAATCAATTTTAAATTCAAAGCAAATAACACGACTTTTCAATCTTGGACAACGAAGACTTGTATGACACTGACCTTTGTACCTTTGACCTGGGGAGTTTATGCGCCACATCCTTCCAGTTGATGTTCGCTAGCAAAGCTGTTGAAACAATCTACACAAAATGTCTCAAAATGGTGAAAACCCTCCAAAACCAAAATGGTGCCGAGAAGAACATTATTCATTCATCTATACGTTAATTTTAGAGACCCAGAAATTATACAGAAAATTTGAAAACAAGGTTCAGATCATGACAAAAGCCAATTTTATCACATTCTAGTTAATAATGTAAGAATTGAGCTGCTTCTTCTTTCGGCTGCTTCCATTAGGGGTCACCACAGCGGATCATCTTCTTCCATATCTTTCTGTCCTCTGCATCTTGTTCTGTTACACCCGTCACCTGCATGTCCCCTCTCACCACATCCATAAACCTTCTCTTAGGCCTTCCTCTTTTTCTCTTGCCTGGCAGCTCTATCCTTAGCTTCCTTCTCCCAATGTACTCAACATCTCTCCTCTGCACATGTCCAAACCACAACAATGGTTCAATAGGTCCGTCCATTGTCTTTTATCCTTTTGGTGCCTTGACATTGCTCCCTTTCATATCTTTAGCTTGTCATTCTTCCAACCCTAGCATAGTGTGGTCAACTCTCTCTTTATTAAGTCCGTCAGATAAACAAGTGTGTCCTCAAATGAAGTCTTTTTAGGTACTTTAGCCTCCTATAATTCTTAAAAGCCTTTGACTGTGTGGACTATGTCTTTAAAGAAATGAGGATACCAGGTCATGTCATCTACCTCATGAGGAACCTTAATGTCGACCAAGAAGCAACAAAGTACAATAAGGCCGTATACTCTCACCCGACTTAGGTTTGAGTTTGACACTATGCTAATTTGTGAAAGCAAAGAGGATTTGATGAGACTTTTGATAAAAGTGTAAGAATAAAGTGCAAAATCCGCCTTGCTGCTCATCATTATAAAACCAAGATTATGTCAAACAGTCCTGTCAGTTCTTTTCTAATTGAATAACAGAAGGTAGAAGCAGTAACCAATTTTGTTTTACTTGGCTCCAAGATTTCTGTAGATGGTGACTGAATCCATCAAATTAAACCAAGCTTTCTACTGGGAAAGAACAGCTATGGCAAATATAGACAAGGCACCGAAAAGCAGAGACATCACATTGTCAACAAAGGTCTGTGCTGTTAAAGATACGATGGCTCCAGTAGTGATGTATAGCTGTGGACTATTGGTAAAGCCGAATGCAAAAGAATCTTTGAACTTTGGTGCTGGAGAAGACTGTCAAGAGTTCCTTGGACAGCAAATCAATACCTGAATAAATACAACCAGAGGTCTCATTGTTTGTCAAAGTGAAGCTCAGATACTTTGTCCACATAATAAGAAGTCAGAATTCCTTTGAGGAGAATTTCGTGTTAGGGAAAATTGAAATTTAAAGGACAAGAGGACTATGGAGATTAAGATGGATAAATAACATTACTGATACTATACATATGACCTTAAAGGGGCTCAGTGAAGCAGTTTCAGATGGATAAATAACATTACTGATACTATACATATGACCTTAAAGGGGCTCAGTGAAGCAGTTTCATATACAAAGGCCTGGCGAGCTAAAGTCCATCAGGTCACAAAGAGCTGGACTCAACTAACCGATTAAACAACAACAACAAGAAAAACCTGTATGCAACGTTACACTTTATACAAAGCAACAACACCAGATAAATCAACCCTGTTTTCACTACGTTACATGTCTCGTAAAATATGTGTAAAGCAGTGAAACTGCCTTATTCTCTTAAAATGACAATGAAGGCAACCTATATTTATATTAGGAAAGGGATTATGCATCCCAGAGCCTGTGTAGTGTGTTATTATTTCCTGTCGATGTTCCATTTATGTCACAGAACAGAACAGACACAATGTAACCATTGTCTTTCCTCATGCAGTTTTGTAGATAATTCCACACATGGAAGGTGAATATCTGATTATTTTTGTATCAGTGTCTTTTGCACCCCTTGCTTCACCCTAATGAAATAGCTTGGGAGCAGTTTGCTATAATGTTTACTTAGCTTATAAGGGCAGGAGCCATTCTGGTTTCATTCTCAGACAGTATGAAGCATGCACTGAATGTTATCACTCACTTTGTAGTTTTAACGGTGCATGTCTTTGAAATGTAATGGTTGTTATCAATAAGGACACAGAATGACATTTCTTATGATGTTTTTCTTCCTTCAGACGGCAGCAGTTTTCCAGAGCAGCATAAGAGAGGGCATCAAGCATTATTATGATGACCTGGATTTTAAGAACATTCTGGACTTTGTTCAAGAAAAGGTACATGTTCAAAGCCCTTTCATTATTTCCCTATATTCTGTTCCTTTTTATATAGTGTACTTCTCAACGGATAAGTTAGGAGATTTACAAATATAAAACACAAGTTTCCATGCAACATATACTGTGCATACATATATTTATCTATACATATAAATATTAGCAAATGAACAAAAGTAAATTTCTAAGCAAAAACATACAGGTCTAGTTGCAAAAGGAGGAAATGAATGCAACAATTCCATCCATCCATCCATCCATCCATCCATCCATTTTCTGCTGCTTAGCTTGATCCTGCGTGCTTCAGTTGTGCAATCTGTTGCTGTCTCCAGTATTATTTTCTGTTAGGTTGTTAACAGTCTGATCATTCCCATCTAATATTATACAAACGTTACAGAGAACAAAGAAACAGACAAGCATTAAAGCATCATCATTTTAGACATGTTCAAAATTTAAGCAGACAGGCTTCAGATACAATTTTATCAAGGAGCCTTTTACAAAAAAAGAAAATGTCATACAAAATTATTTGTCTGGCACATGTCTTTTACATGGTGAAACAAAGTCCAGATATGAGCTGATCTGTGCTGCTATTTTTAATATCATTTAATTTTTAATTTATTTTTAATAGTAGCTGTATAATTCCATCATATGTCTGGTTGCCATCGGCCCACATAACTAATAGCGTTGATGTACTGTAGACTTGGGTCTAGGGGGCATCATTGGGCTATCATTTATTACTCTTTGTTATACTGCAAGTGATTTGAAATTTAAATCTTAACAAACATATACAGTGTAACCCCATTAAAAATTCTGAGTTCATCCAGGGGTCACATATCTGATCACAGATACATGGAGCTATTCAGATTGTAGGGCTTCTCACTTTTTCATAGTTTTAAATTGGTGTTCTGAAAGAATATCTGTTCAATGGACACATGCAGAAGGGGTTACGCAAGTCTGGGACAAGATAACATGTCCTACTCTTGGCTAATGGAGTTTTTAGTATTGCGCACAGAAGGTTGCATATGGACCTAATCCACATGTTTAAGACATGCTGGGCACTTTGTCCCAGTTGTCATAAAATGGTCACAAAGATTTCCTCCATGGTCATAGCAAAACTTTCCTTGTTTTTAATGTGCTAAAACAAAAGAATGTTAAGTATCTACTTTGGAAAAGAGTATTAATTGATCATTTTATTTCCAGCTATGTCACATGGCTTCATCTGGGAAATGGGCCTCAGTTATACATGCTGCTGGTTAATCGGTTGTATTAGAAGTATAGATAACAAACTGAGTACTATTCTATATACACAATATACACTGTATACACAATTTTTTTTTTTAACCATGAGCCATTATTATAAGTTCACTGGAGCTCTTCACTCTTGAACAAAAGGTTATGACCAAAGTGGAGCATATGATATTATTTATTTTAACTTTCAAAAGGCATTTAATAACATAGCACATTAGAGGACGGATATCAAACTAAAAGAAGTGGGAGTTCTGGGTGTGGTTTGTAGATGGGTGCAGAACTGACTCAGACACAGGAAGAAGAGGTACACCAAACTTTGATTTGTTTCACTTTCACGCCTCAATGTTAAAGCCACACATCTCTTTTTCTTGTCCAGGAGACTTGTCCATCGACCCTATTAGTCAGTGCCGCTCTTTGTGTACCCTACTCATTATTTACATAAACTGGAAGGCCCCAGACAGCTGGGTGGTACTATGATTCCTTCTTAGCACTGAGCCAAAAAAGGTGCATTAATGTTGCCTACTCACTACTGTATTATTACCAACCAATAGAGACAAATAAGAAACATAAATAAGCAGAAAATTTTATTTTTTCTGTATTGTCACCAAATTTCAATCAAGTCATTCAAAGCATTTTTGAGATTTTGGAATATTTTTACATTTTTTTTACTGTAGGATGTGTTTTTACCCATAAATATCAATACAGTGAAATGTCCTTTCTTTGCCTATACCTACTGCCCTAGATGTGCCTTCCTGCCATATTTCAGTTTTTTTAGCTTAACGCGGGTCGACTTATTCTCTCCTGAACTGTTTCATTATTTTCACTTTGCAGCTGACCCAAATGTACTGATGCTGACTCATAAGTTCTTACTGCCAACATATTATGAGCACTTTCAAGCAAGAAAAAATTATGTGATTGAGGTGTTTAAAATTATGAAAGGAATTACTGCATTGAATCAAGACTGCTGTTTTAAAACAAGCTCATCAAGAACATGAGGACACACAGTTGGAAACTTGTTAAGGGCAAATTTCGCACAAACATTGGGAAGTTTTTCTTTACACAGAGAACCGTAGACACTTGGAATAAGCTACCAAGTAGAGTGGCAGACAGAAGGACTTTAGGGACTTTCAAAACTCGACTTGATGTTATTTTAGAAGAATTAAGCCGATAGGAACAGCAAGCTTTGTTGCACTGAATGGCTGTTGTCATCTAGATTGTTCTAATGTTCACTCAGACACAAAACACTTGAATTATGTTTTTGATACCAAACATATTAGTTCAGTTTTCTTTCAAAAACAATGCCCTAACAGATAACTGGTGTTTTCTCCCTCTATCTCTCTCTCAACGGGTCCTCCAGTTAACACAGAGGAGTATTTTTCTTCTTAGGTAATCAATAAAATACTTTATGAGCACAAGGTCATTTTTCTTGTTGACCTGAATGTTGTCCCTGTTTGGTCCTAATGATAGACAAGAGCAATTTATAAAGTGAATCCATGTCTGTGGTGATACATAAGAGAAACTGAGCTTATTCTTTTCCTGTGACCAGAAAGGGTAGTCCTGTTCTTTGCTTCCTGACCTTCCCAAGCTGGCTTTGTTCCCTGGAACTTCCCAGCAGACCTTAAGGTACTGTCCAATGTACTTCCCATCTCCTCCTTAACATTAGAAGTGAGACAGCTGATGTCAATAGGCATTGTGTTATTAAATCTTTAATTATTTCAACAGTATGTGTGTTACACTAGTGTCCTTTCTTGATTTTTCCTAACTTGCTGCACTGCAAATGCATTTGTTGTTGCAACTCTGAAACTCTATGAAAAAAATGTTACTGATGATATTTTTCTTTGCTTTCTTACATTCTTGTATACGAAGTATAGGGAAAGTATTGTAGTCATCCAAAAATGCGATGTCAAGATTTTGATGAATCTTGATGTTTTAGGCCTCCCTGAGTCCGAAAATACGATTTTTGTAATTATGTCTTTGTGTGTGCGTGTGTGTGTGTGTGTATGTAAACACGATAACTTGAGTACGCTTTCACTTAGATCAACCAAATTTTGGATACAAGTATTAGGCACAAATGTAGATTTCTATCAACTTTTGGGCTATTTCCGCTAAACCGGAAGTGGTATCTTGCCTTTTATTTAAGCAGCTGCAGAGTCCGATTTATTCAACTTTACTTTTATGATAATTGTTCAATATATTATTAACTTAATTTGATTTGTTGTTGATAGTTCTTTAAGATAGATAGATAGATAGATAGATAGATAGATAGATAGATAGATAGATAGATAGATAGATAGATAGATAGA
Source organism: Erpetoichthys calabaricus (assembly GCF_900747795.2). Classification (NCBI taxonomy): domain Eukaryota; kingdom Metazoa; phylum Chordata; class Cladistia; order Polypteriformes; family Polypteridae; genus Erpetoichthys; species Erpetoichthys calabaricus. Next base: position 42,428,739 of record NC_041394.2, read on the forward strand.
TAGATAGATAGATAGATAGATAGATAGATAGATAGATAGATGTGAATTTCCCCCTGGGATTAATAAAGTATCTATATTATTTAATGTAGATAATATAAAAATATAATCATTGTCTTGCGGTTTACTCCTCAAACATCCATCCCCATATCTGAGTATACAAGAAAGAGACCACTCCCGATTTTTTTTTTTTTACATGAAAGACTTCCTTTTACCGACCACAAGCAACGTGCAAAGAACGTTGGTACCCAAGTATGAATCACAGTCTCTCTCTCCTCCGACTCGCACTTCACCGAATTTGCATGTCCTTTTTACCTCAACTGTTATCGACATTACTGAACATTGTTTCCAAGATGTGAACTGCTCTTTGTTTTCAGCATACAAATATAAAATAATCAACAAAAATGTCACGTTTATAATAACTTGAATTGTTTCACTATGTGTGATGGAGAACAAACATAGTGAAACAAACAAACCTGAAAACCATCGGCACTCAAGTTATTTCAGTTGGTTAATACACGACTATTCACTCACTTGAAATGCCATCTCAATGCTTTTCACACACCTTGGAATAACAAGGTAACATGGCCACAGTGTGTTTTTCATTAGCTGAAGTGGGAGAGCATGCAGTGTGGCTGGAGCGATTGTGATGTGAGTGCAGTGGTGAACAACAACAACATTTATTTCTATTGCACATTTTTATACCAATGATGCAGCTCAAAGTGCTTTACAAAATGAAGAAAGAAAAAATATAAAAATTAGGCCATACTAATTAATATAGAATAAAAGTAAGGTCCAATGGCCAGGGAGGACAGAAAAAACAAAAAAAGAAAACACCAGAGGGCTAGAGAAAAAAACAAAATCTGCAGGGATTCCGAGGCCACGAGACCACCCAGCCAACACCGGGCATTCTACCTAACATAAATGATCTACAGTAAATCAGTCCTCATGGTTCAGGCCTCACATGGAAGAATTAGACGATGATGGTCATGTGGACCTCTAGCCTTCAATCAATCAACGTAAGGACATCACGGTGCTTTGATCAAGTGGTGGTGACGCAGATCTCCACCACAGAAAACTGGAAAGAGAACCGCAGAGAAAGTAAGGGTTAGTACGGATTTCGGAGTCATCAAAAAAATAATTAAATGGATATACAGAATTTCATGGTTACACTAAAATGAAGCTATGAGAAAGCCATGTTAAAATAATGGGGTTTTAGCAGGTTTTTTTATAACTGCTCCACTGTATTAGCCTGGCGAATTTCTATCGGTAAGCTATTCCAGATTTAAGGTGCATAACAGCAGAAGGCCGCCTCACCACTTCTTTTAAGTTCAGCTCTTGGAATTCTAAGCAGACACTCATTTGAAAATCTAAGGTTACAATTTGGAGTGTAAGGTGAAAGTTATTCCAAGATATAAGATGGAGCCAGATAATTTAAGGCTTTGTAAACCAATCAATTCTAAATGACATGGGTAACCAATGTAGTGACATCAAAACTGGAGAGATGTGCTCGGATTTTCTTTACCTAGTTAAGATTCTGACAGCTGCATTCTGCACTCGATGCAATCGATTTATGTCTTTTTTGGGTAGTCCTGAAAGGAGTGCGTTACAGTATTCTACTCGACTAAAAACAAAGCGTGAACTTATTTTTCAGCATCTTGCAATGTTATAAGGGGTCTAATTTTTGCTGTATTTCTTAAGTGAAAAAATGCTATCCTGATCTGATTAATATGTGATTTACAATTTAGGTCAGACTTAATAACTACTCCTAAATTCTTTACCTCTGTCTTAACTTTCAAGCCTAATGGATCAAGTTTATTTCTAATACCCTCATTATATCCATTTTTGCCAATCACTAAGATTTCTAATTTCTCTTTATTTAGTTTCAGAAAATTACTACTCATCCGTTCATAAAAAATATGTTTCTACTTCATGTACAATTTTATGTACCCAGTGATAGAAGTGGGTTGTTTTGCTTTTCAGTAATAAATAGCAGTTCTCTGCCCCACAGCTGTGCAACACTAAAAGTATATATTAACAACATATGCTGTGTTCCAAGGGCTGGCTCAAGGGTACATGGCGCCCCTAAGCAGTGGTAGGTGGAAGATCCCCGAGTTGTAGATAACATCAAAGTTCAGGGGGTCCCCCTTAGAAATCAGAGCAATGGGCACTTGCACCTGTTGTTGGAAAAACTTTCCTCCGTCTTCAAAGAAAGCAGCCATGGAGCCCAGATGAGAATGCAGAACAATTCTTTGTTTGCACAAATGCCTCAGTCCATTGAGTGTGCAATCAATTCTTCTTCTTCTTCTGGGTTTTTACGCCAGTTGGCAGACCAATGTAAATGGTGCATTACTGCCACCTACTGAGCTGCAGCACAGACTCAGGAAGCATACCCGAGGGGGGAGATGGGGGGTGGGGGTTAAAAAAACTCATATAATATAAAGTCCAACATTTTCTAAAAATCCAAATAAGCATTTTGAGACACTAAATTGCCAACACTGTCCTAATATACTTTCTATTGTAATAACCTCCTGTTCCATAGATGTCATTTTTTCAAAAAGATGCATTCTTTGCTCCTTATATGAAGTGTTTGTCAGTTATTTGCCTTATTCTAACCTTAGAAAATGACACTGGTAGCTTCTAAGATGAGGCAGAGACCTCTTGCTCTTTCAGCTTTAAGTTACATTTAGTAAACCCTTGAGTTACATTCAGTCATTTTACTTGTGTTTTAATGAATCATTCTATTATGGCTTTATATATAAATATTTATAAAATGTACTTGTAATAAATTGTGAAAGATTATTGTATATTAACTAAAACTTCCATATATTCACATATGAAATCAACAACTTCTCCCTTGGAGAAAGGAGCTGAGGGTGCACACAATCGATTATGAAATCAACAAGCGGGGGGTGGGGTGGGGGGTGCCTTGACAATTGGAGTGCACTGGCAAAAGTGTGGGTTGGCACTTGAATGGGTTTTGGTTTACCAAAACCTGTGGCAATACTTGGCCCGTGCCTATAGCTGGCCCAGTGTGTGCCAAGAAATGGTTGTTTGTTACGCTCGCTCAGCTGTATTAGGCTATCTGTGACTTTTTTGTGTGGGACAGTAGGGATATGTTATCGGGTGGCAAAGCTAATGGGCCATCAGCGAGACAAAGAGGATTCAAGTGCCACTTGGCATAGCTTTGCTGGTCTACCGCTGAAAAAATGTGCGGCAGAATTGTGTTAAAAGGGAACAGAACAGTATTGTACTGACTTGTGAGAGACAGTATAAGAAAACAAATGAAAAATGATCAGAAGAAACTAAGTTAGAGAATGGACAAAGTTCAAAACCTGGAGATGAAACGATTATCTTCACAATCAAACCTAGAGCCAAAAATCAAATTAAAATAACAAAAGCCGAGAGTCAATAACCGAGAAGGGCAAAAGTAAAGTTTTTTAGCACAGCAAAACAATGTTTGTCTGTCTAACTGAGATACCCCAGAACCACTGAGGATGATATTTAAGTTGTCACGCTGATGACATCACCAACAAGTCCACCGCAGAGCATTTTGTGGATCGTTTCGTGGGAGATGACAAATACAGAAGCTCTAAAATAATGGCATTTGTCAGAAAATCAAAATGGTGACATGGCATAATGTAAACAAAATATGAACTTTCTAAATACGCCAGATTCCCCAATTCTGACCAAATATTCCAAATTCTTGATTGATAAAATTCTCGATTCCATACATGGATTGTCAGGATTATACTCAGCAAGAGCATAAATAATTTATGAAAATCAGAGATCATAACAAAGATCTCAGATTCTCAGCCTCCTTTCCTGTGGTTTTTGTTTGTGCTCCCACCACTCTCTGTACAAGCAGAGACAACTGTGACACAATATATTACTTTTATTTTTTTTCCTTTTTAGAATATGTGTGTAAATTATTATACATTACATTATGAAGTTTCTTTAAATTATATTAATGTGTGCTTTACAGCACTTCATCTTGGTATGAGCACTGAAAGATACATGCTGTGGGCTGCAGAAAGTGCTCCTGAGGTACTCCCACCCCAGAGTGATGCCCTGATACAGCACTGTTCAAACAAAACTAGGAGTTTATTACTTGAAGTCATTGGTTCCAAGGAGGATATCACAGAAGGAAAACATAAAGGATATTATATGACCTTCTTGGAGCTAACTATACACAAAACCTATATTTTTGTCACACTCCAGACCTCTGGTCACTTCTTCGTCCTTGTTGCCATTGTAAGGTAAGCCATTGTTTGCTCTTCTCCCCCAGTTCCAAGCTCCCCTGCTTAAATAATCAGACTTTCTTTTTTTAAATTGACCCCAGAAGATTTTTGGGGCATTGGCCATTCTGTTCGGATGTACTTGTGGGTTGCCAAAAAGCACTTAGGAGGGGTGCAGCTGTCCTGTTATAGTGCCAAGGGCCTATAACTGTGGCTGGAGTACAGCTGTGGCCTCCTTCTCCATTTGAAAGGCCCAGAGGACTAAGCTCTGACTTTGTGACATCACCCACTCACTGGAATGTGACCTCCTCTAACCTCTGGACAACTCCTTGGCATCATGTACAGGCAACAGTCTAGACCAGGGGTAGGCAACGTCAGTCCTGGAGAGCCGCAGTGGTTGCAGGTTTTTGTTCCAACCCAGTTTCTTAATGAGCAATCAATTATTGCTGATGAAACACTTATTGCTTAAGTGATAGTTTGATGCTTCATTTTAGTGGTCTCGCTTGTTAAGTCTCCCCGCACTTAATTGCTTATTTCAATCTTAAACAGCTGCATTCAGTGTGTTAATGGCTCCTTATTTAGTAATAAGATGTAAAAGACAAAGCAGCCAGAAGTTCTCCATCTAGCGAGACACTAAAATGAAGCATCAAACTATCACTTAAGCAATAAGTGTTTCATCAGCAATAATTGATTGCTCATTAAGAAACTGGGTTGGAACAAAAACCTGCAACCACTGCGGCTCTCCAGGACTGATGTTGCCTACCCCTGGTCTAGACCAACTCCGAGAAAGCACCTTGACATACTGTCCAGACAGTGGTCCATGCTAACTTCCACTCAGCTCCTTGGCATCTCACCCAGGCAGTAGTCCATACCAACCCCCAGGCAAAATAGATAAAACCCTTCCAGTGCATCTCACTGCCTTGCAGTCCTTCACAATAAATAAAGTATAATCTTTCTCAAATCTACTTGACATCACTTCATATATGAGGAGAACCAGAGCCTGTTCTGGCAGCACACCCATGTACACCACACCACACTCACTCATACCAGGGCAGTTTAGAGCTGCCACTTAACCTAGTCTGCATATGGTGGAAAAATCAGAGTACACAGGGAAATGCCATACAGAGAGGAGGAGAATGTGCAGACTCCACACAGACAATGGCTCATATCCACTGAGCCAACTTTTACAAAAGATTCTTACAAAATAAAGTAACTATGGAAGGCAATGTATGGACAGATTAATTAGGTGTTGTCACCCATTTTGTAATTGGACATTCAACATTGATACTGAGATTCAGCTGAGAAACAGTATTCTGAGTATCGGAGAAATTTAATTTGATTATTTTTTTTTTATTCAGCCCACTTTTCAGTGGATGGGCACAGGGCAATCAAATGTTCAAAATCATGACTGAGCCCTCTCTTGAAATCTGCAAAGCTTCAGGGAAACAGTTTTCTGAAGTTTAACCAAAGTCTTGATGTGACAGGAAGGCATTAATGCATCTTAAATAAGTTAGCCCCCTCCAGGCATTTATCAGAGTAGAAATTCTACTATGGCACTTTGATATTTTTACTGAAAAAAAAATTGAGATAGAAAATAATGAGGCAGTTTGTGGACTTTGAGTGCAGTGTTACACAGGCATAGAATAAAGTGCATCCTGTTAGCTGTTACAATTAACGCACAAGGCAAAAAGAGGATAGATCAGTGGCCCTGTGAAATCTAAATTATTTAGCAAAATAACTTCATTGAGGAACTAAAAATGAAGCACAAAAGGATATTACTTATTTCATTAACACAAAAAAGGATTCATCAAGCAATGAAGATAGGTAACTGAAACCTCTTAAACAAAAGGAATCCTAAAGACTCTCTTAACAATAATTACAATAACCACACAGAAAAGAAAAGGACACTTAAAGCTAACCATCAGTTAAAACAACAATATTTCTGACTAAGATTAGGCCACTCTAAAACAGGGGAAAACGCCAAAATTAAACAGACAGGCAGTTTGGCGTAGTGGTTAAGGTCTTGGACTTCAAACATTGAGCCTGAAGGTTTAAATCCTGCTGCTGTCACTGTGTGACCATGACAAAGTCACATCACCTGGCTGGTGGTCCAATTAGAAAACCAAAAAGAAATATAACCAGTTGTGTCTCAGATGATGTTAATGACCTTGGATAAAGGCATCAGCCAAGTAAATAAATAAATAGAAAGACAATTCCCAATGGCAACCATGCTAATAAATAAACTCAGCCTTTATCTTAATTTTATCACAGAAAAGAAAAGAAGCCTCTGGGAAAGGAAGCCAAAGAAAACCCAATGCCACAGCCAACTGGGGGCTTGTGAATGACTACAGTTGGGGGTCTAGATGGCTGACCTGTTAGCATCTCATCCACATAAGTGGGAGGCCCCTTCCCCTTGAGGTACAACATAAAGAGAAGAAGGCAAACAACAAACTGAAGCAAGGACAATTCAGAAAATAAAGAAACACAATGATTAAGAAAAAAAGAAGATAACTAGCACAAAAAAATTAAATACCAAAATAATTAACACAATATTTTTAACAAAATAGACAACAGTAAACTAAACTAAACCAAGAACCTGACATTAGCAAAACTCGGTGTACACACATACATCTGGTGAATTTAGTATAACACTAGGAAGATTTATAAAAATGAAAATATGGCTGTATAATGTAAATATGAGGTTAAACACGTTTTATATTCAACAATGGTAGGTAGTTCAGCAAAAGAATGGTCAGACGGTTGAATCAGGGAGGTCATAATGCTAATGAATGATGGTACAGTCTATGAAAGGCATATAACAGTACAGTACCCACTGATTCATTACACATTTAGATGCTACCCTTTGGTAGTAGTTCCTTTCAATGTATCAAATCATGTTAATATTGATTTTGTAGCAAAAATAATTGTAGCATTATTGGCGTTCTCATTTTCCGTGGCTCAACATTTTCCATCTTCTGTTCCTATAAAACCAAAAGAGAGTCACAGTCACAGGTCACTGTTTGTGGGAGGGGCTGAGATGATCCAAATGCATACTGTGGGTGGCACTGGTAGCACTAAGTTGTCTTAGGCAGAAAGTGACCATGAGTGTGTTTAGTACCCATTTCTACTGCTGGATGAATCATACTGTAAACACAAAAGAAGAAAACTCTTTGTTCACCATGTGTTCTTATTATTATAAAATAATTATGAACAATCTCTTCGTATACAAAACTGATGTTTCATTTTTGAAAAACTATCTTGGTTTACATGAGCATTTTTTAATTCTGTAATTTGACATTCCCTCTGTCTGAATTGGCTAAACCAGGACATTTTAAGGGGTCTCAGTAGAACAAAATAAAACAGTTCAGCACAGACCCAGCATGCATACTTCACAATCATCATTAATGTATTCTTGCCAAATTATGAAAAACTAGCCATGAAACCTGTCAAAGACAGGTAATAGAAAGAAAGAATAGTTACTACCTCTTACTTTGTGTGTTCCTTTGGTGCCTTTCCTCTGTAGTTGCATGTGTGAATGACTCTTAACCAGTGATCCGTCTCTCAAGCATGTTCCTGTAATGCCTGCTTCTCAAACTCTGTTATTATTTTTGAGGCACCTTTCTCAGCTCTTATTTGATTTTATATTTGCTATCTTAGAGGGTGATGATCTGAGCGTACCTCGTACACCTTTACTCGTGCAACTCACACCACTTTCAGCTATGTCACAAATTGACCAATCAGATCAAAAGACCTTAGTGTTTTGTTATATAGTAGACTTCTAAACTGATTCTCATAAACAAAGCTTGTTGCTTGAAATAATATACAACCTCACTTTCTCATAGAATTGTAGAGGGTAGGTTCAGTGTTTGTTCAAGGAGTGTGCTACAGAATATCACAACAGATTTTTTATAGCACATTGTTATCCCTTCAGGTATTACTCCAAATATTGCTGTTAAAGTATTAGGAGTTTGAGGGATATGTAAAATATTTGTTAAAAAGAGTTTTGAGCATTCCCTGAACAAAGCCATGGTTATATTTCTCATGAAAAGAAAGAGGGGGATCTTTAAAACCCTTGGCCAAAATGACATAAAGAAAGTTCTTTATTTTTATACAATTTAATAAGTAAAATTCAAAAAGGATCCAACCAGAATTAAGGTATACAGTGATCCCTCCTCGATCATGGGGATTGCGTTCCAGAACCCCCCGCGAAAGGTGAAAATCCACGAAGTAAAAACCATGTTTAAATGGTTATTTTTATATATTTTAAGCCCTTATAAACTCTCCCACACTCTTATAAACATTTCCCGCACAGTTATACAGCATAAACCCTTTGTATTCTCTTAGATATTAGGTAAGATTCATTGGAATTATATATGTAAACACACTGTTTATATACAGTAAAACCTAAATATTATTTTAAAGATATCGAGTGTCTCCGATATCACATATGTTACAGCCATTACGATAGACAGGCCACCAGCAATAAATACGTACAATGCAAGAAAAATTGTATACAATAAAATGTGTATACAGTGACACTAAACGTACATACATGTACTAAGTACTGTACATAGAAAATTAATTATGGTTACTCACCAACAATGACACGACGACTTGTCCGATAACGATGAGTTTAATTTTACTGCACAACAAAGGAGAGCGTTACAGCTCTTCTAAAGGAGCCTCTTCAGGCGACTGTGTAGCACTGCTGTTGTTCTCATTCCGGCAGTCTTCAATCCAAATCCCTAAAGCAGATTCCATCCGGACTACTGCCTTATTACATCCACTTACAACTAGTTTTGCGCCCTGGCTAAAGGACACTGTGGCTGTAGATCTTATATTCTTTTCCTCCTTTTTAAATAAAAAGAATCATGGACTCATTGATGCCATAATGGTGTCCTACATCGGTGTAGCTGTTCCCTTCCTTCATCATATCCAAAACGTTTACCTTTTTGGCAATCTTTGGCATCTTCCATTGGTGCTTGGGCACAGCCCCTGAAGCAGTAGCAGGAGCAGATCATTTTGGAGCCATAACAAAGGGCTTGACTATGCACAAAGATGAACACAAAAGAGCACAATAGTTAACTCTTTACACAGTGAAACACGTTGATGCTGAATGAGCGAGACAAGACTTCCTGGTTAACGCACCGGAATCGAATTCGGCTCTCCGTCGCTGAGCCAATCAGCACACAGGAACTTAACTGCATGCTCTGATTGGGTAGCTTCTCAGCCATCCGCCAATAGCGTCCCATGTATGAAATCAACTGGGCAAACCAACTGAGGAAGCATGTACCAGAAGTAAAAAGACCCATTTTCCGCAGAAACCTGCGAAGCAATGAAAAATTTGTGTTATATATTTAGATATGCTTACTTATAAAATCCGCAATAGAGCGAAGCCGCGAAAGTCGAAGTGCGATATAGCGAGGGATTACTGTAGATACAGATTGCCTCCAAGCCAAGCTAATAGGTTCCAAAACATCAAATCCATAATCCAAAAACACAATCCAAAGTCCAAACCAAAGTTCATTAAGTACAAAGTTATTGAAGTATTTACATTCACAAATTATGAAAGATCTAAAAACCATTAGAGCTGAACTAACATGAGTGTTAGCACATGTTAGTCTGTCAATGAGTGTCATGACTTGGGAGTCCCAAAAGCACACAGTTTTCAAAAATACTTTCAAAGTTGCCCTCCAGGTTGGAACTATCATCCAAACTCCGACTAGAAACTAATGGTCCCAGGAAAATCTTTATAAAATAAAAAAAGTTTAATTACTAAAAGGCTCTTCAGTATACAAATCTCCGAAGAGCACATGCCTAAAAAGGGAAGGCAATCCACAATAAACAAAGTCTGAAAGCAGAATTCAAAACTATAGTCAAAAATTAGAGCACAAGGTCGAAAAATCCAGAGAATACACAAACAATAGCAAAAGCAAGGCACCGTAAACAAAACAAACACTCACATTCACAATGAAACTCCAGGAACTATGGAAGGCCCTCCCATAAATAGGGTGGGGGGCTGTTCCTGGTGGTGATTGGTAGGTGGTCACACCCCTTGGGGAACCACTCACATAATACATGAGACATAACCTGGATCATTACCACTTATGAACAAACACAAAGAAAAAATATACATAATAAACAAAAGAAACATTAATGCAAATAAATGATATAAAATTAGACCCAACAGACCAGAAACACAACTTTGAATCGCAGCCAAGGAAGAAATGCTGGCTGAAACATGACAATTAGAGACTGTGGAAAATCAGAATTATGAAATCTGTGGGTGGTCTCTTATTTGCATCATTAGGGTCCACCACCCTAAAACATGGAAATAATAAACTAAGCTGAAATACTTAATCAATGCATAAAAATAAATACATTAAATACTCATTAAAGAACAATAAAAATCAAGAGGGAGAAGACAACAAAATGTTTTAGAAACATAAATTACTAATGAATGCACAAAAGACAGTAATATTCACTAGAGCCAGAGATGAAATCCAGGCAATTCCATAACAGCAGACACTTGAGTACATCACACACTGGTAGTATCTTGCCCTGAGTACAGTTTAGGTCATTTTAAATGAGATATATGGGGATGGTGGACAAGCTGAATTATGATGTGCTTTGTGTATATTGAAGTAACAGGTGTCTTTGGAAGTTTAAATAAGGAGCAAAGTAGTTTAAAGGACATAAATACATTATTATTATTGTCTCGATGCATGCTCAATAATCCAGGTAAGGAAATTCTACAAAGTTGATTCAGTTCATTTGGACATAGTTCTTTTCCAGCGAGATACGTTACATCATTCATCCAAGTGACTTCCTCAGTCTCAGTTGACTGCAGGTTTCTCCAACCTTATAAACAGTACCTTTGCATAATGACTGAAACTAGCACCATTGACTAACAATGGGCCGTGTGATCAATGATACGAAAATTGCCCATTGATCAATGGCTATGAGAGCTGGGGAATGGCATGAAAAAGGAACGACCATCTCTGAACCAAGGAGGGGGCCTAAGGGTACATCTTTCACCATCTTACAATACTGTGATTGCCGCCATTCCCCAACTCTCTGTGAATGGTACTCATGGCCATTGATCATAGAGTTATAGGATTTTGGTGATTCTCTTGGGTAAAGTAAAATGAAGGAAGGAGTATCTCTTCATTTCTGGTTTAATATTTTCTAATACATTACTAAAATTATGATTAAAAAGATCATTTTGTTTTTTAACAATAAATCCCAGGTGTTTTGATTAAACTGCATAAAATAACCTAGTTTGATCTATTTTGGAAGAGAATATGCAGATTAATTCAAATTCTGGAGATTTTATGAATTTTCTCCCAACAAATTTCACATTAAGGTGAATATGGATCCGAGATGTAAAGCAGCATATCAATATGGTAAAGACAGGATTTTCTGTTCAGACCTTTCTCTTATGACCCTTTTTCTCACAAGCTACTTCCAGAAATTGATAGCCATGGGTTCATAATAAAAAGCATTAGTGATAATGGGCTCCTTTTCTGATTCCTTTTTATCTGAAATAATCCTAATTTATATTATTTTTAAGGCTTCTGAGCTACTAAAAAGGGCAATGTTGCGGTCTGTACCTATATTACATTTGTATGGGTTTTCCTAGAAGGATTTAAAGTCGGTGTATTGATCTAGTGGTGTAGAACTCAAGGACTGCAATTTTCTCCCTCATTTTTCTTTTTAGTGTATATTGAGAAAGTTATTTTCTGTTGTGCCGCTCCACCAACTTTGTTTCCTTTGGCACAGCTGTTTCAGGATTTTTACCGTCTCCAGTTGTCCACAAGCAATGTGCAGAGGAGATTAAAAAAGCAAATAAAATGTTAGATTATATTGTAAAAACTGTTGCATAAAAATCACAGGACGTTACTCTCAGACTACTGTATATAATGCACTAGTGAGGCTGCATCTGGAATACTGTGTTTAATTCTGGTCATTACAATACAATAAAGATATTGCAGAACATGAAGCTGTGCAAAAGAAAGCAACCAAGCGCATCCCAGGACTTAAGGACATGCTGCACTCAGATAGGCTCAGAGAATTGAGAATCTTGAGCAGTGGAGACTATATGGGGACTTATTCCAGGTCTTCAAAATCCTCAAAGACATTAATAAAATAGATCAAGTAGAATTCTTTAAGCTTAAGGGCGAACCACATACTTGAGGACAACAGTTGAAAGTGAGGAAAGTACATTTAGAACTGCAGCCAGGAAGCACCTCTAACCCTAACCCTAACCCATCGGGTGTGATCGGAGCTTATGGGAACTTAGAAATTTCCCTACCCTAACCTCAAAGAGTTAATAGGACTCTGGAACAAACTATGGAGACATGTTTGTAGTTGAAACTGAAACCTTGACAGCCTTTAAGTAAAGCTTAGACTGAATGGTCTCCTCTCGTTTTTCAAATTTCTTATCTTCTTGTTATAGCAATTCATCCACAATTCTGCCTGTGACATCATCGGAGCAATGGTTTTACAGTCTCTTTAAGCTACCTAGTAGTGTGGTAGACAGTAAGACTTTAGGAACTTTCAAAACTTGGCTTGATGTTTTTTTGGAAGAAATAAGTGGATAGGACTGGTGAGCTTTGTTGGGCTGAATGGCCTGTTCTCGTCTAGAGTGCTCTGATGTTTTAATCTCCATGGTAAGTTTTTTAGCACTCATGCTCAAATATTACAAAACCTTTTGTTCTTTTTGACTACCTGGTTTTTGATCTGTTGCTCTTGGTTCTGATTGATTTTTATTACGTTTTTAGTTTGTTTGAAAGATAGAATTGACCTTTCATTTTCAAACTTAGCTTGCCTTTTGACTACACGTATCTCCTTGTCCTGCACATTAAACACATTAGTGTCTCACTCTAAATTAGTATAGGACCATATATTCTATGTGGATATTGTTAAGCTTGCAATAGAGGAAGCAGCAGTGATTTTATAGTACATAACCAGAAGATGAAACAGAGTCAAAAATAACCAGCGTGTCTAATAATCAAAAACAAAATCCTAATTCAAAGTCAAGAAGATACTGAATAAAGTCAAAAGCTACAGAGTCAAACAACACAGAAAGCATGAGAGAAACATTTTGGGTATTTTCAGTCTTGAACAACCAGGAAGTGCAGCACTCTGACGTTTGATACCTTTGATCCAGTGATGTCACACTTCATAGCAACGGCATGTTAACAACAAGTAAGTGATCACAAAATGGTGGCGCCCTTCAAATAATGAAATAGCATCATAGGAGAATGTGATTAAGTTTAAACATAGTTAAAAATAACTCAAAATGTTAAATATTAATTCCGTAGTTTTCAAAATTCTCGTTTAAATGTGTATTTTTTAACTTAAAGCCAAGGTAAAACCCAGAAATAAAAATTTAAACAGAGCAGCTGATTATAAGTGATATATTGGGCCTGAACTCAGCATTGCACGGTGCAGTGAACAGATTTTCTTTTCAGCTTTAGCAAAGCTTTTTTCTGCTTAGTAAGACCACTAAAGATTATGAAGACCTCTGGAAAATCAGATTTGATTGAAGAATGTGTGGTTTTTTTGTTTTTTTAATCCTAAACCAATGCCATTCACCAACACCTCACCAGCATACTGTTTCCTTCTGTCTCATTTTGAATGATCACTCCCACACATACAGCACTGTATCACAACTTATTCTTCAGGGTTTTCTCTACTCAGAGATGTTGTAATGCCTGAGCTTTTCCATAAATCTATTTCATTCACCGTTTACCTTTTTCTGTTCCTCTGCTCACTGCTATTTTTAACTTTTCCCTTTCTACTGTTATAGTTGTAGATTGTCACCCCTGTTTTCAAAAATGCCAGTTGTCATTACAAAGATTTCATCAGCTATCGCCAATATTCCAATTTTCCCTTTCTTGTCAGAATTTTAGAATGTGTTTTTGCCCCCACATGTCAGCATTATTTGAACTGTAATAAGTGTTTTCAGCTTTTTCACTCTGTTTGCCATTCTAACCATAGAACTGAAACAAATTTGGTAAAAGTCGCAAATGTTCTGCTTTAGGGCTGTCAGATCAAATATCTCTATTTGATGTTGTGACGGACGGCTGTGGCCCTTTCCTAGCTGGGAGGCCACTCTATTGCAAGGAACAGGACAGACATGCACAGGACACTGCCTTCCCCAGAGCGCACCTCACATTCCTAGATAGATAGATAGATAGATAGATAGATAGATAGATAGATAGATAGATAGATAGATAGATAGATAGATAGATAGATAGATAGATAGATAGATAGATAGATAGATAGATAGATAGATAGATAGATAGATAGATAGATAGATAGATAGATAGATACATAGATGGATGCTTTATTAATCCCAAGGGGAAATTCACATACTCCAGCAGCAGCATACTGACAAAAACAGTATTAAATTAAAGAGTGATAAAAATACAGGTATAACAGACAATAACTTTGTATAATGTTAACATTTACCCTCCCAAGTGGAATTGAAGAGTCGCATAGTGTGGGGGAGGAACGATCTCCTCAGTCTGTCAGTGGAGCAGGACATTGACAGCAGTCTGTCGCTGAAGCTGCTCCTCTGTCTGGAGATGATACTGTTTAGTGGATGCAGTGGATTCTCCATGATTGACAGGAGCCTGCTCAGCGCCCGTCTGCAGGGCTCCATGGGAGTTGTAGTTTGGCACAGCCCTGTTGGGCTCCATGGGGGCCGCCAGGCGGAGCTGCAGAGCCCTACTTGGGACTTCCGCCACACATGGCAGTGATTTCCGACCTCCATAACAAACCACCTGGAATACTCCCGGGTGCGGCTTAAAAGGGGGTTACTCACTTCACTCGGAGACACAGAGTTGGGTGGAAGAGCATGAATCTTGCCAGAGAAGCAGTGGAGGCAGAATGAGGAAGAGAAAGAAAAGGAAATAAAGTGCTGTGTCTTTTTTGTATCGAGGCTTGGACTGTTTGGAACTGTGCTGCGGTGGGAGTGAAAAGCGATTCCCACTATCATAAACATATGCTGTGTGGCAAAACTTGTGCCTGTGTCTGTCTGTGTCTGAGTTTGGGCGGTTGGAGTGCCCTCTGGAGGCCACAATATGTATATGAAAAAATTCATATTTAAAGGCAAAAGCTGACATTTTTTTTTTTTGTTCTTTATTTCGCCTTATACAATTTCTTGTATTAGGAATTTGGTAGTTTTCGCATACCCCTTGGGGTCAGAGCGCAGGGTCAGCCATTGTACAGCGCCCCTGGAGCAATTACAGGTTAAGGGCCTTGCTCAAGGGCCCAGCAGAGCAGTGGCCTTTTTTTGGCAGTGACAGGGATTCGAACCGGCAACCTTCGGGATACCAGCGCAGATCCTTAGCCTCAGAGCCACCACTCCACCTATAAATGTACTAATATCAACAATATGTTATTCCAAACATGCTGTGATTCAATACTTCTGGATTCTGCATGTGTTAAATCAGTGTGTTTATCATTTCTAATTGTTAGTTTGTACTGTCATTTATATAACAGGTAGATTTTTTACATCACTGCATTGTTAACGGGTATACTAACAACAGATGTCAAACACGTCTCCACCACCCTAAAGGTATCTATTATTCTGCTCCTGATCATGTTATGTTTCATTTTTCAATATGAAATCCCTAATTTGTTGTTTTATATTAAAACTGTTAAGCAGTCATTGTTGCAAACAAAAAAATGGTTTCCTTTCTCATTAAACATAAAGGGAAACAACTGTCATATTCCTGATTTTCCTTTTACTATTATGACAGCTTTAAAATCGTTATTTTAAAGAGCATATTCATTTCAGGAATGCATACTTTATTAGCTCAAGCACTTGTAGTTTCGACACTGTAGGCTGGACACATAATTCCTAAAACAAAGTTGCAAAAAAAAAAAAAAGACACAAGTATTTAGGTTACAGGTGTTAAGTTTATGCTGAATCTCAAAATGGGGGAAAAGAAACCTGTATGTTTTTGTTTGACCACATTAAACCATAACTTGTGTTTCTTACTGTTTTCTTTTTTTACTTTGTAGCAGATTTAACTTGCTTTTAATGAAATTTTGCCAAATAAAAAATATAATAAAGAATAAATACTTAATCATTACAATGCATTTAGTACATTTGTGAGACACAAATAGACTGATGGAGCCTCAACTTATATAAAATAAACAAAGATGGGACTTAATGTCTTTTGTAACCAAGTACAAAAAAGTATAGTATAGTTTAATGCATAATAATAATAATAATAATTTTTGCATTTATATAGCGCTTTTCTCACTACTCAAAGCGCTCAGCAATTGCAGGTTAAGGGCCTTGCTGAAGGGCCCAACAGAGCAGAGTCCCTATTGGCATTTACGGGATTCGAACCGACAACCTTCCGATTGCCAGTGCAGATCCCTAGCCTCAGACCCACCACTCTGCCCTATAATGTGCTGTTGAATCCAGCAGGGGGCGCTAGCTCTCTTGTTGGAATAAGTTCTTTTGTAATTGCGGCATGTTACATAACCCAAAACTATATACTGTAGATATAATATTAAAAGGCGATGCCCCTCCCTTAGTGATACGGCGGTAAGAAATCATATAGAAGAAATAACTTGGCTTTCTTTAATGATGGTTTATGTGGCAGAACAGATGAGGAAGCCTTGACAAGAACATGACCGAAGTGGGAGCTCGATGTATACAGTCTGCCATTTTCGTCACTGCGTTGGAAGGATTTTCCGGATCGGATGATGGTATCCCTCATCCATCCGTCGGCTTCAAAGGTGTGCCGGGCAATGTTCCAAGGCTTTATATTCTTTCTCCATGTGCAGGCCCCCACTTAGGTAAATCATGCCATTCCAAACAAGGACAAGAAGATCCCATGTCATGCTGACTCTAACACACAGGAATAGTACAATGCCCATTTTGCAGTTGTCCATTTCTTGTCTTCTATTGCTTGCCCAGCAGTTCTAAATGATGAGCCCCTGTGTGCTAAATCTGGTCTTGTGTTAGCTGTACATGTGAGTGGATTTATAAAATATTTTTTGTACTGAGCACAGTGACATATTAAACTTATGTACTTATTACAGCTGTCAGTAACACACAAAGGGTTGAAGTGGTGTGAGGCCTCAAAGAACTCAGCACAGAGTCCCAAAAACTAAAGCCCATCAAAATCCTTGGCTAGTCACACAAGAGCAAACAAACATTTATTATAAACAAACATGTTCAGAAGAAAGAAGTTGCAGGAGAATGAAAAGCACAGAAGGCAATGCCTTCAAAATATACATTCCCAATAGGAAACAAAGTCCCAGCATGAAATTCAAGAGAATATTAAAAAACGGGATAAAAGAGGTCAAAAAAATCCAGAGAATAATAGCAATAAACATGGGACAACTCACCAACCACCTAGCACATTCAATAAATTGCAAGAAACTGTGGATTATCATAATCCTTTATAGGGCTCATGGCAGTCCCTTGACAGAGACAGGCAGGTAGGACCACCCACAAAACACATGGCATATAGTAAAAGATACCCAAACACATAAAAACTAATGATAAGGGACGGATCCTGAGTGAAACACCCCATACCCTTATCAGTTACTGTCTACCTCTCTCTTATGCATCACTATGGCATTCCTTGTCATAATGATGATTTTTCAGATATGGTCTTAACATTATACCAAACATTTTGTTTTCTTTCTACTCTTCGATTAGTTGTCTCCATGATACTGAAAATTGGACGACTCGTTATCTCCTGAAGCTTAATCTCAAATTCTCTGTGTCATCTCAAAGCTACCTTTTCAAAGTCTGGCAGCTTTCACATCCGCATTGATGATACCTCTATTCCCCTATGCTGTCAAGTTAAAAGCTTTGGTGTTGTTTTTAAGAGCTGTCATTTGAATCCCACATTAATTTTATATCTCATGCTGCCTTTTATCACCTCCTTAACATTTCAAGAATTCAACTCCTCACTGTCCCACTCTGCAGGTACGACTCTAATTTATGCACTTTTCACATCAAGGATAGCCTGTTTTAATGGTCCTCCACTTTGTATCCCTGCTAAACTTGTAAGCACATTGTAGTAGTGTGACAGTAACTAAGTTACACTGTGACACTATGGTTCATGACTGCATCACCCCTGTCCTAAGTACATATCATTGGCTTCCAGTTAAATTCACCTAAAAAACACCCTGTGATCTACAGTAGTCCCCACAAGCCTGTAACACCTTCTCAAAGGTTAAACACCATGTCATTCCTGTCACTCCTCACCTAGCCTTCGTGTTGTCTCAAGAGTCTTCACTCCTCCATGGTGGTCAGCTTTTAGTTTCACTGCTCTGCATCACCACAATTGACTCCATCCTCTGCATTCAATTTCTCTCTATAAGACAATAATTTAAACTCTCCTCTACACATTGAGGATTCTTTTAATCTTCTTTATTTTTATTTTAATGGTCCTGTGTAATTATCATATGTATTGCTATTCATATTCATATTCATATTCACATAGTATTCATGAGCTGAATGTTTCTACCTTTGAATGTGTACTTCAGTGTATTGAATCAAATAAATTGATTTTTATTTTACTCTTTGGATGATCTGACCAAGCCCGGATAAATGGGGAGGTTTATGTCAGGAATGGCACCCAATTTTTGAGTATTACTCGTAATTAATGGCTTAATGTAAGCTGAAGTGTTATTACTGTTAAGATCTCTGGTTTTCAAGAATATATACAGTACTGTGCAAAAGTTTTAGGCAGGTGTAAAAAATGCTGTAAACAAAGAATGCTTTCAGAAATATAAATAATGATTGTTTATTGTTATCAATTTACAAAATGCAAAGTGAGCGAACAAAAGAAAAATCTAAATCAAATCAATATTTGGTGTTACTACCTTTTGCCTTCAAACCAGCATCAATTCTTATAGGTACACTTGCACAAAGTCAGGGATTTTATAGGATTCTAGTCAGGTGTGTGATCAACCAGTTATACCAAACAGGTGCTAATGATCATCAATGTCACACGTAGGTTGAAACACAGTCATTAACTGAAACAGAAACAGCTGTGTAGGAGGCTTAAAACTGGGTGAGGAACAGCCAAACTCTGCTACCAAGGTAAGGTTGTGGAAGACAGTTTCATGTCATGGCAAGACTGAGCACAGCAACAAGACACAAGGTAGTTATACTGCATCAGCAAGGTCTCTCCCAGACAAAGATTTCAAAGCAGACTGGGGTTTCAAGATGTGCTGTTCAAGCTCCTTTGATGAAGCACAAAGAAACGGGCAACGTTGAGGATCGTAGATGCAGTGGTCGGCCAAGGAAACTTAGTGCAGCAGATGAAAGACACATCAAGCTTATTACCCTTCGAAATCGGAAGATGTCCAGCAGTGCCATCAGCTCAGAACTGGCAGAAACCAGTGGGACCCAGGTACACCCATCTACTGTCCGAAGAAGTCTGGCCAGAAGTGGTCTTCATGGAAGTGCTGCAGCCAAAAAGCCATACCTCCGACGTGGAAACAAGGCCAAGCGACTCAAGTATGCACGAAAACATAGGAACTGGGGTGCAGAAAAATGGCAGCAGGTGCTCTGGACTGATGAGTCAAAATTTGAAATATTTAGCTGTAGCAGAAGGCAGTTTGTTCATGGAAGGGCTGGAGAGTGGTACAATAATGAGTGTCTGCAGGCAACAGTGAAGCATAGTGGAGGTTCCTTGAACGTTTGGGGCTGCATTTCTGCAAATGGAGTTGGAGATTTGGTCAGGATTAATGGTGTTCTCGATGCTGAGAAATACAGGCAGATACTTATCCATCATGCATTACCATCAGGCAGGCATATGATTGGCCCTACATTTATTCTGCAGCAGGACAGTGACCCCAAACATACAGCCAAAGTCATTAAGAACTATCTTCAGTGTAAAGAGGAACAAGAAGTCCTGGAAGTGATGGCATGGCCCCCACAGAGCCCTGATCTCAACATCATCGAGTGTGTCTGGGATTACATGAAGAGACAGAAGGATGTGAGGAAGCCTACATCCACAGAAGATCTGTGGTTAGTTCTCCAAGATGTTTGGAACAACCTACCAGCTGAGTTCCTTCAAAAACTGTGTGCAAGTGTACCTAGAAGAATTGATGCTGTTTTGAAGGCAAAGGGTGGTCACACCAAATATTGATTTGATTTAGATTTCTCTTTTGTTCATTCACTGCATTTTGTTGACTGATGAAAATAAATGATTAACACTTCCATTTTTGAAAGCATTCTTTGTTTACAGCATTTTTTCACACCTGCCTAAAATGTTTACACAGTGCTGTATATATAATGAAAATTCTATCAAAGCTGACTTATTGTATATCAATTCTAGGGGGTTAGCACACAGTTTGCAAATCTGAGGTTTGTTTTTGTGTTGCTCATACCTCAACAAAGTGTAAAAACGAATTATATTTTACTGTGACGCCATTTTGGCTTTTCTCTTGGATGTTGCCATTTTCTAAATGCTTGAGTTGGTAAAAGGTTATTAGGTTGCAGATTTAAAGATTGGCCCAAGTGGTCATGTTTTATTCAAGGTTTATGGCTAAATATTGAAGCACTGCACTAAAGACATTCTTTTGAGTTTTTTTTTTCCTGGTTCTATTATCACTGCCTTTGGTTCCTGGATTTCGTTTTTGATTTCTGGCCGAAGATCAATTTGAACTCCCGTTAACAAAATTGTCACAGACCTTGACATGCATTCACCTCCTGGTCCACTCTTTACTGTATGCAGTCTTTGAAATAGTAACATTGCTGTATATCCACATGTATTTTCAGTTGTTGGCCAGTGCTTTCATGTACAGTGGGCTTGGAGAGAGCCTGTGCATTTTAACTATCTCCTATGTCCCCTATGGGTTTGCAGTTTTTACATGTCCAGAATTTGGAATATAGTGGTACCTTGAGATACGAGTGCCCCAACATACAAGTTTTTTGAGATACGAGCCGTCACTAGGCCGATTTTTTGCCTTCAGTTACGAGGCAAATTTCGAGATACGAGCCATCAAAGAGCTTGTCGCCGCACATTCCGAGGAACTGACAACGGAGGAGTTGACGGAACTACAGATGCAGCAACATATGGAGGTTCTGCAGGAGATTTGTATCGCAGAGGAGCCAGATGCAGAGGAGGTTATCTGTTCAAGTGAAATAAAGGAAGTGTTGGCAATGTGGGAAAAAGTTTCGGAGTTTATTGAAAAGAAACACCCTGCAACTGGTCGTGTAGCGGCGCTATTTAATGACACTTGCCTAACTAATTTCAGAAAGATCCTAAAGGGGAGGAAGAAACAAAGCTCCTTGGACAGGTTTGTATTGAAACGGCCTGCAAATGAAAGTGACGAAAGCATGGCAAAAAAGAAATAAACTAGTGAAGAAGAAAATTAAGTGAAGCAAAAGTGAAGTGAAAGAAAAAAATAATACAATACGCTAATCGGCTCCGCCAACATCTGTTTATTTCTTTAGATTCTCTTTTATGTATTAGGTTTTATTTTGTTTGTATACAATTTTTGTTCATTATAAATACCTTTTTCTTATGTTGAAAACATTTAACAAAAAATTGGGGTGGTTTTTTGGGGGCTGGCACGAATTAATCTCATTTCAATTAATTTCAATGGGGAAAACTGATTTGAGATTCAAGCATTTTGACTTACGAGTTCGGTCACGGAATGAATTAAATTCGTATCTCAAGGTACCACTGTACATTCATCTGTATCAAAAAATGCAAATGCCTGTTATATGCACCACCCGATCATAGGGCTGTGAATGGTCAGCAGACTATTTACTGAACTTTGTTCAGAAACAGTATATAAACCATATTTCCAAATTGCATTTGAAGTGTTAAAGATCATTTCAGTGTATACAGTTTTTGTGGGTGCACTGAACAACAGTTGATTAGTCTTCTTGATTTGCTGGACACTGTTTTCATTCTCTAGTTTACCATGAATTAACTTTTCTTCAATGATTTCACCTTGCCATGGACTCCAAATAAAAAGTCGTGGACACATGCAGACAAAGTGAAGTGCTTCTTCTGTTTTTACCTGGACAGGCAGCTCGGTGTATGGTCTGTGCTGTAGCTTGTAGTTCTGTTGCTTTTCACCATTGCCACGTTATAAGTAGTTTACACATCAATCTGATTTTCAGGGAGATCAAGAACCTTTTAAACCTTTGCCTTTTTGTCAGACAGCTGGCTCATGGGAGACAGGTGTGAAGAAGAAGAATAACCTTTGCTGTTTCTCTTCAGAAAAAGAAATCAGAAAAGGTTCATTTCGATTCCACTCTTACAGCTTTCATCCCTTACTGTGAAATGTCTCAAAACTTTTCTAGTCACGAACAGAGACTGCGCTTCAAAGTGTAAAGCAGCCACGGGTTCCCAGTCTCTCATCAGTAGCATGTCCAATTCAGTGCCCACCAGCCAGCACTGCAAGGTGGTAGCTAACTCCCGGCTCTGAGGTTTAAGCTGCTTGAGATTAATTTCAAATGGTGAAAGGCTCTCGCACACAAAAGCAAAGCTGCAAGTTATTAAAACCTATAGTCGCTAAACTCTTCTTTGCCAGCCTGTCAGCAGCCATCAAACTGAGCCTGTGGACTTAACATGAACAGAGGTGTTGACAGGTACTCTCTTGGCGCGGCCAACTTGATTTGGGCAAGGAGTGGGACTTTAATTGGCCACTATTGAAATGTAGCAAAAGAAAAATAAATAAGACGATAAAATATCCTTTTACATCAAGCTGTACAGTATGGATTCTCATCTCCTGATTTCTTATTGCTGACCATAAATAAGTCGGCAAGACAGTCAAAGCAATCATTTTACTCCTTCAGTTTTTCGCTATCTGCTGCATACAGCAGCTTCATATGTTTACGTTCTTATCTGTGTATCAGGCTGACATTTTGTTCTAATTCTGTTCAATCATCCATCCATCTGCCCGTCCATCTATCGTCTCCCCCCTTACACTTTCTCATACCTGAATTTCCAATCAATGTTCCTGCATATCTTGTCAGTGTAGGAGCACTAGGCAAAAACTGAAAAGGACAGGGTAGACAACGTGCCTACTCCACGTAGATATTGACTGGGACCTGAAATCAATCAATGTCAATTTTAGGGATCCCTGAAAATATATTTAAAATAAATGTCATGGAGATATAAATCACTCGGTGCGCATTATTTGTTTTTCGAGAAAGCATTGCAGTATTCAGCAGGCTGCTCTGCAGTGGTGAGGTGGGAAAGCAGCTGTCTGCTGGGTGAGGCTGGGCACTTGAATAGCAGCTTGAAGAGGTGTCTCCTTTGACAAGCCTTAAGGCGATTTGAGACAGAGGTTAGAGACTTTCATTGGTAAAAAGATAAATAGGAGCCCCACGCAGCCGATGGTGCTCTCAGGGACGCTGAAGAGTGTGACAGAGGATAGCAGAAAGTGATTGCTGAAACTGTGATTCACTATTCACTATTGACTTTCAAGCTTCAACACCAACAGCAGCTAAATCACTACTCAGAATATCACAAAACCTGGAAATTAGGATTTTGAAAGAACGATTTTTAGTCAATTTTAACTTTAATCCTCAGATTGAATTTTTAAATTTCTTACCTTTTAAACAGGTTCAGCTAAACTCTAAGAAGCATTCATTACATGTCATTTTGTTATTAAAGGACTTTTTTTTGTTTAAATAAATGTCTTCCTACTTTGAATTTTTGAACTTGGCACTTTCAGTTTATGAGTCGGGCTGTGAGCCTGAAGACCATGCCAGCTGTGAGGTGGAAGGAGTACATTTCTATTCCTTTAACACAAATGTTTAACATCTTAAATGAAACAAACCTTGGGTAAAGGACTCACTGCAAAGTTCACCTAGTTGCAGGTGATTTGATTCATTAGTTAATCAGATTTAGAACCAAAAAATTGAAATCCAAATATTTTACGTTGTAATAACATAAAAAAAAATCAGAATAAAAAATATAAATAAACTGTGTTTAACCATCTTGGCATTAACCCCAAGCATGACTCAAGCAGAGAATTTTATGTAAACACTGTTAAGCCCGAGTCAGACTTGGGTGAATTTGTAAGGATTCTCTTTGCAGTGTTTACTCTGAATGACTCTCCAGTCAAAATCCATAAGATACAGTAATCCCTCGCTGTATCGCGCTTCGACTTTCGCGGCTTTACTCTATCATGGATTTTATATGTAAGCATATTTAAATATATATTGCGGATTTTTTGCTGGTTCGCGGATTTCTGCGGACAATGATTCTTTTAATTTCTGGTACGTGCTTCCTCAGTTGGTTTGCCCAGTTGATTTCATACAAGGGACTCTATTGGCAGATGGCTGAGAAGCTACCCAACCAGAGCGCATATTACGTATTAAATAAAACTCCTCAAATATATTGTGATCACGGGGGCTGTTCGCACCCCTAGAGGATACGGCCGCTCCTCAAAAAACGCTGAAAGATTACCTTCACATTGCTGCCATCCTTGCTGGGCTTACATGTGGCTGCTTTGTCAAGCGATATGCTTCCTGCACGGTGCTTCGCATACTTTAAAGATCAAACAGCACGTATTGATTTTTGATTGTTTGCTTTTCTCTCTCTCTCTCTCTCTTGCTCTGACATTTTCTGCTGCTGATGGAGGGGGTGTGAGCAGGGGGGCTGTTCGCACCCCTAGACGATACGGATGTCTAAAAATGCTGAAAGATTACCTTCACGTTGCTCCCTTCAGTGCAGCTGCTTTGTCAAGCAACATGCTTCCCACACGGTGCTTCGCATACTTAAAAGCTCGAACGGCACGTATTGATTTTTGATTGTTTGTTTTTCTCCGTCTCTCTCACTCTCTGACATTCTCTGCTCCTGATGGAGGGGGTGTGAGCAGGGGGGCTGTTCGCACCCCTAGACGATAAGGACGCTCGTCTAAAAATGCTGAAAGATTATCTTCACTTTGCTCCCTTCCATGCAGCTGCTTTGTCAAGCGACATGCTTCCCGCACGGTGCTTCGCATACTTAAAGCTCGAATGGCACGTATTGATTTTTGATTGTTTGTTTTTCTCTCTCTCTCTGACATTCTCTGCTCCTGACGGAGGGGCTGTTCGCACACTGGCCTAGAGGATATGGATGCTCCTCTAAAAAATGCTGAAAGACTACCTTCACATTGCTGCCTTCCTTACAGCTGCTTTGTCCGGCGGTGCTTCGCATACTTAAAAGCCAAACAGCCATATTGATTTTTGATTGTTTGCTTTTTTCTCTCTCTCTCTGACATTCTCTGCTCCTGATGCACACTCCTTTGAAGAGGAAGATATGTTTGCATTCTTTTAATTGTGAGACGGAACTGTCATCTCTGTCTTGTCATGGAGCACAGTTTAAACTTTTGAAAAAGAGACAAATGTTTGTTTGCAGTGTTTGAAGTTCCTGTCTCTCTACAACCTCCTGTGTTTCTGTGCAAATCTGTGACCCAAGCAGGACAATATAAAAATAACCATATAAACATATGGTTTCTACTTTGCGGATTTTCACCTTTCGCGGGGGGTTCTGGAACGCAACCCCCGCGATTGAGGAGGGATTACTGTATACCCAAAAGCATTGCCCAGTGCTATCAATCCAATCTGAATCTTATAACTTGCTTTGAAAAAAAAAAAACTGACAGATATCCATATAAATTTCATCCACTGAATAACTTCCATCTAACAATAATAAATTCTAGTCTGAGCCAGCCTGTCTGCCAGCCTAAGTGCCACCTTCATTTTCCCATTGTCTGTCTGGAATCACATCAAGAGCTTTGGCATCTGGTATTTGGCATAAAGGAAAAATAAGGACCCCCACAGACAAAATCAGAAGTGTGGGGTACACTGGGTGGCAGGAGAACAGCACTTGCTTTGGAGTTGAGATATGGCAAGGCCATCTACTACATCTGCTTTGAGAACATAAAAAAAAAAACATTCAGTCAAAAACCCTTGCCATCTTCTATTCACACAGAGGTACTAAAATAATGCTTACTTGAATCAATATTAACCTCCTTGGTGTTACCCACAGCATGACTCACACTAAAAATGTTATGTAAATATAGTTAAGCCTGAGTCAGACTTGACGTATAATGATTCCCCTTACAGTAACAACTCTTAGATCAGTATTTTGCTACCATCTAGTTGATAAAACAACATTACACTGCAAAAAGTCATTACTACTTTTATATGTTCTGCACAGTATGATAAATCTATGATAGCATCAATATTCATAAGTGAGTGGCGGAGCTTTCAACTGAAAACATTTTGGCAAATGAAAACCTTAAAGCCTGCTGACAATTCTGCACCTCCTTGTTGCCCATTTATGAGGAAACCCCAGTCTAAAGATGTCTGTTGATCATGATATTCTGTACTTTTTATAATTTGTTGATTATAGTCTGGTAGAGGAAATAGTTGTTGAAATGAATCGCTGTGCGGGCCAGTGTTGGGAAAGGCACAGTAAACCATCTGCCTGTTGCAGACAAGTGCTGGCAGCCTGTCGCTTTAGATGACATGTGTGTTTTACAGTGTCCTGAAACTGCAGGGCAGTGTGGGTGTACCAGGCCAGAGATGGTACTGGTTCACAAACCGGTTGTTGCAGACACCCGTTTTCAGTAGAATTATAAGTGAGTCTCATTTTTCACTCATTATGAAACACCTTCATTTCACTAATAGTGATGACTATGATGAAGCCAACCATCCAGCACCAAAAACGTATAAACTGGTGGGATGCTTATCAGGCAGTCATCAAAAATTTACACAAAGTGTATATTCCCAATTGTGACATAAGTATTGAGGAAATTCTCATGGGTTACAGTCTTTATCATATAGTGCCTTTCATATCTATCTATCTATCTATCTATCTATCTATCTATCTATCTATCTATCTATCTATCTATCATAATTTAAAATTAATAAAAAATAATTTTTCTTCTATGTGTAATTTCTGCATTTTCTGCAGGTTTAAAAAATACACCATCTGCACACTGTATGGGTTAAACATAAAATGTAAAAGTAATTTGTGAACAGGGTTCTTAAATTGCTGTTTTTATTTTAACACTTCTAAGGGCTTAGGACGTTTTCCACTTTGGTTGATGTCAACCTTCAGCCTACCATAAGAAATATTTTATGAATTGTTGTTTTAGTAGATGCACACTTATTGTACAATCAACTTTTGTGAAGTGTAGTACTTTATTTTTCATTTTTTGGTCCTTCTGTTGTTATTGTTGCCTAAGTGATTTAAGTCTTTATTGCTTTTCTATATCAAATGGTCATGTATTAAATTGGAATTTTGCAAATGGGCAACATAAAAACATTGGAGCCTAAAAGTGAATATCATTCACTTCCTTACAAATACGAGGTTGTGGAGGCCAAAACCTCTCAGGCACTGCTAGACGCAGAACAGCAGCTGTAAAACATAATAACTCTAGCTGTTATTGCTGCAGTTTATTGTCACTGCTTTGTTTAGTAATTTATGTCTGCTGCATTATGTTGTATCACATATTTTTGATGTTTCTGAATCAGTGCGACAAGCAACATATACTTTTGATTGCATACAGAAGAAGAATGACAACAAATGAAACTGAATTCAAAATTAATTAGAAATATTCAGAAGTTATGCTTTTTGTGTTAAAACAGTGGCAAAAAATCCAATCTGTGCTTTAAAACAGTAAGGTGTGGTGTTGAAAAAGTTTAAACTGGTCAGTAAATATTTTCATTGCAGTGCCTTTTTGGAAGATTGTCTGCTCTATACTGTATTAAGAAAAACTCAAGCTAAGAAAATTAGAGTTGAATGGAGAGCTGGGCCTAATGCTTAGATATTTGTAAGAAACACAAAAACATAAATAACAGCTCCATGGGCAGACTAAAGGCACTGAATGTGTCGACGACCGCCATTTATTCTTTCTTTTACTCCTGTCTATATAATCTGTCATCAGTCTCTTATTCTTTTTTTTTTCTTTATATCCAATACCTGTTATGGCCTAGTTTGGTAGAAAATGGCCAGTAAGATAATAAGCTATTAAGACCTTCTGGTAGTAGACTTCTTACTGTCTTAAGCATCTCTTGAGGAATGGCCATGTAATTTGGTATCTCATTAGGCCTGTTTGTTTTAAGGCAGGGGTGAAAGTCCACCTTGTAACCCTTAAAAAAACGGACTCCAGCACATTTATTGTGCTACATCATCTATTTTCAAATGATTTCTTTGTTTGTTTGGTCTCTTGTTATCTTTTCTTGCTACTGTATCATATCCAAGCTCCTTAGTTGGTGTTTTATATAATTGTACACCTTTCCTTTACAGGATCACATTTTTATTGTGGTCCTGAGTTTTTCATTTTTATCAACGTTGTAATCTTGCTTTCTCTATAGCAGTGGGTCCCAAGTTCAGTATTAAGGACCGCAGTATCTACAATTTTTATTCCAACCAATTCCATAATCAGTGCATCATTCTTACATTTAATTGTCCTTTTTAGTCCAAGAGATTCTGGAATGTTTTTATTTTTGAAAAAACTTTAAAAATGTAACCTTCCTTCAAAAGGGGTAAAATTGATCATTTAAGTTTTAATTCCTTTTAATATGACACCTCTAAATCATTACTGGTGCAGCAAGTTGGTTTTTACATTTCCGTGGAATTAGTTTAATGGAAATCACATTTCTATGGTATCAATTGATTGTCATCTAAATAATGTGGATGGCCCAACTTGTGATGAGTCAGCATGGTGGCCTAACCTACACAATGAAGATAAAAGAACAGTTCAGGCAACTCCACTTGAAAAGCACAACTCAGAATTCCGATTAACGATATTCAACCTGTTATTCAATTTAAACATACTTTCTTTTTTTAAATTTAATATTTGTGTATGCCTGTCTATAATCTCCTATAGGATATTTGCATTTTGTTCTCTTATTGCGATTTGTCTTATGTTCAAATTAAGGCTTTTTAATTGTGGTCAGTCATAAAATGTCACCTGATTGATCTCAAATAGTAACAAGGTAGTTCAGCGAGCTCCAGTGGTCCCCTGTGTGGTAGGTGGCCGGCTAAATATTCCGGCCCTCACCCCCAGGCCGCCAGGTGGAGCTCTCCCAACAGCGTGGACGTTCCCCGAATTCCAGCAGGGCCTCATGGACTTTGTAGTTTATATGCACAGCCCTGCTGGATACCATGGGGACCACCAGGAGTCGCTGTGGGACTCTTACTTGCCCTATAACCCGGAGATGCGTCATGATCACATGACAAGAGGCAACGACGTGCTTCCGGGTTGAAGAAAGGAGCTTTTTATCCGACCCGGAAGTGTTCATGATCACATGGACAGAAGGGAGAAACACTTCCGGGTCAGAGACTATATAAAGGACTCTGGGAAACCAGTACGCTGAGCTGAGCTGGGAGGAAGGGTGGCTAAGTGTCTGGGAGTGTGGAAGATTGATTATTGTGGTTTGTTTATTGATTATATGAGTATTGTGGAGTGTAGGTGCTTTGTGCACTGTATTGTTCAAATAAAAGTAATATTTGGACTTTTACCTGGTGTCTGGAGTCGAGTCAGAGGGTTCAAGAGGACGACAAGGGCCTCAATCTGCGACACCTGTGATATGACTGTGGTACAGCCTCTAAGCTGCTCAAATCCTTGAAATGTGGTGCAGTTGTCTCATGTGAAGGTAAAGCATATGAATTGTCAGAATTCACTGAATGGCGTCTCTCAGCTCTGTATCCTCAGTTATATTCAGAGGTCTGCAGTCTGATGTGTTCTATTTTGCAATAAAAAGCAGCACTTAATGTGCCCCATTCATGGGCATAAGTTGAGTTCTACATTCATGGATTGCAGTTTGCCACAGATTTTGCTGCTTAACATTAAAGCTTTTAACAACAACATCATGCATGTTTTCTCTAAAGTGATAAGCCAAGGTTGTTGTACTTCTGTCATATTTGAATTTGCCAACAACAACAACAACATTTATTTATATAGCACATTTTCATGCTTTACATAATGAAGAAAAGAAAAATAACAGATAAAATAAGAAATTAAAATAAGACAACATTAGTTAACATAGAATAAGAGTAAGGTCCGATGGCCAGGGTGGACAGAAAAAACAAAAAAAATCTCCAGAAGGCTGGAGAAAAAAAAATAAAATCTGCAGGGGTTCCAGGCCATGAGACACTAAGTGTAGATTCAGTATATCGGCAATTTTAAATCAAAAGCAACTATTGTTTCATCTTTCTCAGCCGTCATTCAGGGAATAGCTTAGGAGATCAGGGCTCCCCAAACTTTAAGTCAAAGCTCCCAAAATGTTTCACCATGTAGTCACAGCCCCACTAATAATCAGGCCAATGCCGCAAAGTAGAGGTTGATCTTAGATCTCAGTTCCTGTCAACAGTAGTCGCACTGCATGACCTCGTATGATAGTAGGCCATTTAATAAAAAACAAATGCATAATTACAGTTGATTATTGACACATATGTGATCAAATGTCACCTGATATCTCTGGGTCAGGGGTTTTCAACTTTTGTGGTGCAGGACCACCACAAAATGAAATATTTTGAAGTATCCCCATTTTTTTCAGTCTTAAATTGTTAAAGCACTGAACTCTTATAAGGCACAACTAAAAGTGAGATTTCCTAACTCCCACCCTACCCCTCATATTGCATTTAGAGATTTCAATAAGTGAGAACAAAGTTTTCTATGTGGTTGTGTATGTCTGCTTGTTTTTCTCATGTTCACCAAATTTTTTTTAATTATGGTAACTGTTTTTCAATGTAAAAGCAGTAGCATGCTTTGATAAGGAATAAAAATTAGCCTAGAATTTTTTTAGAAGGATGGGGTAAGGCAGCTTATCAAGGATACTGCCTTCCCCAGGACGATAGATGGCAGCTTCCCTGGACTGCAGCTCTTGCCCTGGATGCCCGCAGGACACTATGGTACTTGGAGTTCAGCAACACAGTCCTGCTGGGACCCGTGGGTACCACCAGAAGATGCTGCAGGGAGACTGGGGATTCCCTACTATTTACATAGCCCAGAAGTACATCAAAGTCACGAGGACAGAAGCACAAAAGTACTTCCGGGCTGAAGAAATTACAAGTTCTCCATCTGACCCGGAAGTGCTGACGAGTCACGTGGACGGAAGGACAGAAGCACTTCCAGGTCAAGGACTATATAAAGGACTGCTGGAGACCCAGCAAGTGAGCCTGAGTCGGGAGGAGGTGGACAAGGCTTGCTAGGAGGTGTGGAGGAGAGAGAATATTGTGTTTATTATTGAGTTTATTGTGGCTGTGGTGCTTTGGAGGCACTGTGCAGGAAGAAGATAATTAAAAAGTATCCTCTTGGTGCTTTTACCCTATGTCCTGCATGTCTATCTGTTGGGTTTAAGGGGCAACAGTGACCCCTAGTGTCCACAATATATATATTCATTATTTATCAATCTATTTTTATACTGTATTTATTTTTTAAAGAGCTTCTGTTAACAGCCAACTTTCCATCTGGGGACAAATAAAGTTCTATCTATCTATAGATCCAATTGTTGATAGACAGATATAAATATATATATATATATATATATATATATATATATATATATATATATATATATATATATTGTGGAGCATGGCCCGGACACAGATAGGCAGACACCACTACTTCACCCAACACACGTTTATTATACATTCTTATTTACAATTAGTTTACACACAACCCCAGGCCTTCCTTCACACAGCCTTCCTCAGGTCCTCCTCCACTCCTCTCCTCCAAGACTCTGTCTTTCTCCACTCCCAACTCCAGCCATTGAATGGAGGGAGGCGACCCCTTTTATATCCACCCGGATGTGCTCTAGGTGCCTCCCAATGAGTGACTGCCAGTACTCCCTGGTGTGGCGGAAGTGCCGGCTGAGCACCCGGAAGCACTCCGGGTGTCCCTGGTCTTCTTCCCCCCAGTACTTCCAGGTGTAGTGGAAGTGCTGAAGGCCAGGGCTCCCTAGGCATCTGTGCACCCCCTGGAGGAGACCACAGGCCCCTACAAGCTCTGTTCCTGTGGTCCCCATACCATCCAGGGCGGCTGCCCTCTCGTGGTTCAAAGGAGGCATAGTCCCTCTTCCGGGCGTCCCAGCTGGGGACCACCCCCAGCCGCTTGCCACAATATATATATATATATTGTGTGTGTGTGTGCATGTGTGAATGAAAGCTCTCTGAAAAGGTTTCTATGAAATTATAGCATATTCCTCATCTCTGGCAGACAGATGTAATGTTTTTAACTCAATTGCACTTCTTTTTGATTGGCACACAGTAATATTTTCTTCCTTTAATTTCCCCCCCCTTCTCCACTGAAATGTGTGCATTGTGAATTGTGTTTCTCTACGTTTTAAGTTGTAATGAAAACAGTGCAAGCGGTACTCAGCAATCTGAAGTGTCTACCGAGCGTCTGCAGGAGGCTCACCAGCATCAGAGCTAGTCAAAGAATGGTGCTGAGAGCCTCTTACAACAGAAAGATTAAAGTGAAGGAAGGACGATGTGATATTTTAGTAGAAACACACACACATAGCATATGTAAAGTCTACTCTGTCCTAGTTTTCTGTTTTTTTTTTTCTTTTTTAACTTTACAACTTAAAGGCGATTGATCGTAGATGTGATTTATTTTAATTCCAGGAAGACTTTGATCTTCTGTATGCCATCAAAAAGCAGTGTTTGAACTTGTCATGCTTGCTTTCTCTCCTGCTTCCAGGCAGAGGCTCAGGGCTGCCAGGGTTAGCAGATGCAGTAATGAGAGGCTACGAGAGCGGAGATAGGTTGAATTCAATTAAAACCCTAGGAAAAATTGAAATAAAATAATATCATCATCATGATTCAGGGAGCGCTGCCTTTTCATGTTCTCATTAAAGGGGAACCTTGTCTCTAACAGGAGCAGAGTGAGTGAGTGTCTGTCCATCCGGCGCTGTAATTAACTCCTGACATGTTTATAATTCCCATCAAGCGCCTCGGAAACAAATCTTATCTCATTAAAGTCACTTTCTTTTTTTTTTCCTGACATATCTTGTCTCTGAGAAATTCCAGGATTGATTATAGGCCAGGCTGAAATTCATTGCACGTCTTGTGGCTGCACAGTCTGAAATTGCACCTCAATAATTCTGACCTTCACCCCAATTACATTTTTGATTCAACCAATCATTAAAAAAGAGGTTTTCTGATAGTTTTCAGTGGCAAAGGTGGATGACTAATTTAAGGGAGGGTGAAAGATTCTTTAAGAATGAAGTTGAGTAGAATTTCAACATGTTGCTTTCGAAGTGACTAAGAGGGGCCATGCTCTCCTACGTACAGAAGGGCTGCGCAAGTATGGTGCCACTTACTGAAGCTGAGAGCGTCAAGCATTTTGAGAGAAGAGCACTACATTCTTGTCTTGTGGAGAACTGTTATGGATGACAGAATCTTTAGAAAGAATTAGTAGTAGGACCAGATTTCTCAAAATTAATCACAATGTCCATAAGACTTCGTCAGCCATAAAACTTACATCTCTCATCTCAGTGTATTTCTGTGCTAAACATAAAAAAGCAAATTTCGTACTCAGAGGTTCAAACATATTTTAATTTATTCTTGTTTATCGTGTCATTTGTTTTGGTCAGACATTAAAGTTAAAAGTACTCAGCACAAAACTTATGGAGGCAAGTTTTGGGATTGTCCATCATCCACGGAGCAAGTTGATTTAGAGATATAACACACTTTGAAACACATGGCAAAAATAGGATAAAGGGGTATTACCTGATCAGGCATTGATGTTTTAACTTTTTCTTTTGTGGGTGAGATGAGTACAAAATCTGGGCAATTAAATATCATTCCTGTGGCAGGATCAGTCCATTCTTCTACGCCTGCTGCATCAAGAGCATCAGTGGAAGTTAAGAGCAGATGTGGTGATTTTTCAGTTAAATTCTAAATTATGTTCTCAAGCACACTGATGGAAACTGAGGGAGTTTGCGGTTTAGATGGAATTCATGAGGCAGTTCTTCAGTTAAAGCGTCTTGGGAATTTAGAACAGAATACCGAGTCATGTCATTGAAGGCATTTTCACACCTTGCTCATCTGGAGTGCTTTTTTTCAAACTCAGGAGCAGTTTCCCCCCCTAGGAGGTAGATGTTAACATATAAATTGTATTCTAGTGTGGACCAAAACAGCCATACTGAGGCCCTTTGGAAATGATAGTATTGGTGCGGTACCAAATAAAATGGCCAGCGTGAGATATAAATGTGATCTGACACAGGACCAATCTAACTACATGAAATACTGTGCATTATGGGAAACATTTCAGGCGGCACTTAATGAATTTGAATAAAAAAAATAATCCATACATACATGCAGGTTTGCATTGAAGGCTTTGCCAGACCAATCCTTGTAACACCTGATTCAGCCTCTTATGATCGGATTGTTGCTGACCATGTAAACAAAAATCTTAATTTCTGTAAATCACACCACATACAGAGTTGGTGAGCACCAAATGTCCTTTGCGAATGGCGATTAAACCCCCTAATCTTACACTACAAGAGTGACGCACACTAATGCCATTGCACTTCTGGCACAATGTAGACACTGAATTCAAATTAACATTGGTACTATGTAGTAAGCGTGAATCAGATATTACAAGGTAAACATTAAAACATATTTTACAGGCTTAACAATTTGAGATAAACTAAATAGAGGTGACATTCATATAGTTCATTACTAGAGAGTAACTATGCAACATCATGCAGTGAAATTACATGCACCTGATACCTTCACGGGTGGCACGGTGGCGCAGTAGTAGCTCTGCTGCCTCGCAGTAAGGTGACCCGGGTTCGCTTCCCGGGTCCTCCCTTCGTGGAGTTTGCATGTTCTCCCCGTGTCTGCGTGGGTTTCCTCCGGGTACTCTGGTTTCCTTCCACAGTCCAAAGACATGCAGGTTAGGTGGATTGGCGATTCTAAATTGTCCCTAGTGTGTGCTTGGTGTGTGTGTGTGTGTGCACCCTGCCTGGGGTTTGTTTCCTGCCTTGTGCCCTGTGCTGGCTGTGATTGGCTCCAGCAGACCCCCATGACCCTGTAGTTAGGATATAATGGGTTGGATACTGGATGGATGGATGATACCTTCACTGTAAGAATGGAAGCACATGGCTGTGTGCCCTCACCAGAGTTTACCCTCTTTCTGTACAGTGGCCTAGATGAAAAGTGTCCTTTCTGTAGCACGCAAAGAAACACATCATTCTCATGTGCTCTTCTAGTCAACAGATGATTTGCATTCTGCTCACAGAGCTGTAGTTGGTAAGCTAACCATATTGTTCTTGGAAATATGGTGGCACAGCTCTTGTCAACCCTTTGTGATGATTTTCCCTGGAAAAAAATTGTTTCTGCCCAATGAAAGAACTCCACGACATGCGCATGAGGTGTTGTTGCTCCTGGTTGGCTTGAAAGTTTGTGTTATCATGTTGCCTGGTTGTAAGTACATTTACATTATTTTAGGTATTTTTAGAATAGAAAATCTATTTAAGGAGACATATTAAACTTTTTAAAATATTTTGGGAACGTTTGTTGTCTTTGCTTGTCCTGTTCTTTGTTTATAGGAGACTAGTCATATGACTGCGATCATCAAGCTCCTTATGTCACAGGTAGTGATGGTATAAACATGCCGTCATTTCCATTTTTTTTTATCCCTCAGTTATATAAACAGAGACTTTAGAGTAGTTAGTTTCTAAATGTTTAAGCCAAGTGCTAAGTTTTGTTTCGGTTTTTGAACTCCCTTTGTGCCATTGACTTTTAATTCTCCTGTTTGCACTTGCATCTTGTTTGCCCGGTTTCTCTGATTACTTTGGCTTTGACCCCTTTTCTGTCTCTCACTGCATTTAGCCAGTAGCTGGCATCTTCTAATCTAATCCGTTGTATTTTCACAATAATACCTCGAGAGAAACTTCTCACTACAGTTTTCTGTGTGAAATGCAACTGAGCTACCTGGAGAGTGAAACAGCTTAACCAGACGTCTCCAGATTTACAACAAAGCAAATGGAGTATGACTGTCAAAATGGGTTTATTGAAACAAACTTTTTTGAACTTTCAAAGTATCTTAATGAGTTATTGGAGCAGCATACCTGCAACTAACCAAACAAGCTTGATGGACTGAATGGCTTTCTCTTATTTGTTTTACCTCTTTTCTTCTTATACAAAGGGTTTGCAGTATAAATCCCTATACCTGAAGAGGTTAAGAAAGAGTACAGTCTTTTGACCTTAGTGAGGAGGTAGAAATTTTATATAATCCGTTTCTTCAAAATGTCACCTTTTAAAAACTATCAGAAACCTGATCAAAATGGCTGACTTTGTTACAATGAGGTATTAATATATATGTTTTGGAAGTACAACACAACATGGCATTTGATTTCTGTGGTTGTCATTATGCTCAGATTTACACATTGATGCCCATTTTGCTCCAGTTCAGGCTACGGTGTGTCATTTTCTTGCTTTCTTCAGACTTTTTTTTTTTTTTTCTCTGTCGATCCACTCACACACTTTCAAATCAAAACCAGTGAGACAATCAGAAGAAACATATAGCTTACCTTTATTTTGAAGTTTTATCAATATTCACACAATATTCAGGCATCACACTCCTGTCAGTGCCAGGCAAGGTTTTCAACCGGATCCTCCTAGAGCAAATGAAGGACGTCATCGATCCACAATTACGAGATGAGCAAGCAGGTTTCAGGCAGAATCGATCATGCACAGACCAGATTGCAACGCTATATATATATATATATATATCATAGTCAAGCAGTCCTTGGAGTGGAATACACCGTTGTACATCAACTTTGTCGACTATGAGAAGGCGTTTGACAGTGTGGATCGAGGGACCCTGTGCAAGCTCCTCCGGCACTACGGCATCCCAGCCAAGGTGGTCAATCTGATCAAGAGCTCATACGAGGGAATAACCTGCAGAGTGATCCATGGAGGGCAGCTCACCAACAGCTTCCAAGTGAAGACGGGAGTCCGACAGGGATGCTTGTTATCCCCGTTCCTCTTCCTCATCGCTATCGACTGGATCATGAAGACATCCACTGGTGAACACAGGAATGGAATCCAGTGGACCTTGTGGAGCCGATTGGAAGACTTAGAGTTTGCCGACGATCTTGCACTTCTTTCCCACAGTCAGCAGCAGATACAAGAAAAGACAAATGTGTTGGCAGCCACATCATCACAGGTTGGACTCAACATACACACGGAGAAGACAAAGATTATTAAGATCAACTCCAGCAGCAACAATCCAGTCACCTTAAATGGAAGTTCCCTGGAGGAGATACAGTCCTTCACCTACCTGGGCAGCATCATCGACCAGCAGGGTGGAACAGATACAGACGTCAAGGCAAGGATCGGCAAAGCAAGAGCCACCTTTATCCAGCTCAAGAACATCTGGGCTTCCAGAGAACTGACCTTGACCACCAAGATCCGTCTGTTCAACACAAATGTGAAGTCAGTACTGTTGTATGGGGCCGAAACCTGGAGGACAACCAAAAACACCACCCGAAGAATCCAGACATTTATCAACACCTGTCTCAGAAAGATCCTCCATATTCGCTGGCCAGACACCATCAGTAACACTAATCTATGGGAAAGGACCTGCTAACATTCAGTAGAAGCAGAAATCTGGAAGAGAAGATGGGGATGGATAGGGCATACCCTACGCAAACCACAAACCAGCATCACCAAACAGGCTCTCAGATGGAACCCCCAAGGAAAGCAGAAGAGAGGTCGTCCAAGAAACACCTGGCGACGCGACCTCGAGGCAGACATCACAAGGATGGGCTACACCTGGAGTCAACTAGAAAGAATGGCTCAGGACAGAAACCTCCGGAGATCTACCTTTGGTGGCCCATGCCCTGGAAGGGGTGGAGGGCATAATTAAGTAAGTATATCAATATTCATTTAGATGAGCAACAGCAGTCATGGCTATTGAGGTGATGGAAAATAAGGATAGAATTTGTTTGTTTTGTTTTTTGTTCCCAATCTCTTCCTCTTCAGTTCTTTATTATATTTCTGTATGCTTATATAGAACAGAAGTCTTTTTTCTTCCAACAATGACAGAGCTCAAGGCATTTTACTTGAGATAATTCACAATCTCATTTTCACCTATAAATGTGCACAATGCTTCAACTATATGTGGCCGCAGTTTGTCATTTATCAGGAAGAATGTCACAATTCTATATTTTAAAGCCTCTGTATTAAGAATTGGTAAACCAATATTACTTGATAAAAATATTTATAAATATATACTGTATTTTGTCTTCAATAATTTTTTGTTATGGCCTTGCTGTACATTTTTATGAAGATTTATTTTCAAGGCATATGATTTTATACATTTTTTGATTTTAAGGTTTTAGAAAGCTAGTAATATTTTTCTGATTTTATTTTAAGTACATCACAATGTCTTAGCATTTAGGTAATGCTTTGCTGCCAATGTTCATCACAGCTTATAGGGATTGTCTCCAACTAGGTACCACACAAAAGCTCACTTAAACATCCCGGTGTCGCTCTTTAGTACTTTTCCAAGATTATGATTTTTTTTTTTTTTAGATGATTGGAAATATTCAGTTCAGCAAAGATTGCCAATTCACCTAGTTCCTCCAAAATAACACCAAGTAAAGTTTTAAATGTCTGTAAAGTCCTACTGTCTACCACACAACTTGGTAACTTATTCCATATGCTTCTCCGTGTGAGGAACAACTTCCTAATGTTTCTGGGAAATTTATCCTCTCAAGGTTTCCATGTATCTGTGTTCTTCTTGAACTCATTTTAAAGTAACAGTCTCAATTCACTGTACTAATTCCTTTTATAATTTTGAACACATCAATCGTATCATCTCTTAATCTCCATTTGCTTAAACTGAAAAGGCTCAGCTCTTTTAATCTTTCGTCATAATTCATCCCCTGTAGCCCTGGAATCGGCCTAGTTGCTCTTTTTTGTACTTTCTAGTCCTTCTATGTCCTTTTTGTAGCCTGGAGACCAAAACAGCACACAATACGCCAGGTAAGGTATTATCAGTGAATTATTAAGCTTAAGCAATACCTCCTTGGGCTTATACTCCACACTTCATGCTATCTAACCTGATATTCTGTTAGCATTCTTAATGGCTTCTGAACACTGTCTGGAAGTTGATAGTGACAAGTTCACTTTGTCTCCTAAATCCTACAGTACATTCAATTTTCAGACCTTCCATTGTGTATTTAAATATAACATTTCTACTTCCTATATGTAATACTTTACTTGTACTTACATTAAATGTCATCTGCCACAAACCGACCCAAGCCTGTATGCTCTCCATGTCCCTCTGTAATGATTCAGTGGATTTTAGATTATCTGTCAGTCTACCTGGCTTGGTATCATCTGCAAACTCATCCAGCTTGTTACTTATATTTCTATCTAAATCATTTATATACAGTAATTCCTCCTCCATCGCGGGGGTTGCGTTCCAGAGCCACCCGCGAAATAAGAAAATCCACGAAGTGGAAACCATATGTTTATATGGTTATTTTTATATTGTCATGCTTGGGTCACAGATTTGCGCAGAAACACAGGAGGTTGTAGAGAGACAGGAACGTTATTCAAACACTGCAAACAAACATTTGTCTCTTTTTCAAAAGTTTAAACTGTGCTCCATGACAAGATAGAGATGACAGTTCCGTCTCACAATTAAAAGAATGCAAACATATCTTCCTCTTCAAAGGAGTGCGCGTCAGGAGCAGATAATGTCAGAGAGATAGAGAAAAGCAAACAAATCAATAGGGCTGTTTGGCTTTTAAGTATGCGAAGCACCGCGGCACAAAGCTGTTGAAGGCGGCAGCTCACACCCCCTCCGTCAGGAGCGGAGAAAGAGAGAGAGAGAGACAGAGAGACAGAGAAAAACAAACAAGCACAAATCAATACGTGCCCTTCGAGCTTTGAAGTATACGAAGCACCGTGCAGCATGTCGCTTCACGAAGCAGCTGCACAGAAGGTAGCAACGTGAAGATAATCTTTCAGCATTTTTAGACGAGCGTCCGTATCGTCTAGGTGTGCGAACAGCCCCCCAGCTCAATCCCCCTACGTCAGGATCAGAGAAAGTCAGCGCAAGAGAGAGAGAGAAAAGTAAGCTGGGTGGCTTCTCAGCCATCTGCCAATAGCGTCCCTTGTATGAAATCAACTGGGCAAACCAACTGAGGAAGCATGTACAAGAAATTAAAAGACCCATTGTCCGCAGAAATCCGCGAACCAGCAAAAAATCCACGATATATATTTAAATATGCTTACATATAAAATCCGCGATAGAGTGAAGCCGCGAAAGGCGAAGCGTGATATAGCGAGGGATTACTATATATTAAAAATAGCATCAGGCCTATCACTAACCCCTGAGGGGCACCATTTTTAACTTAAACTAATTCTGATAGGGATCCTTGCACCATCACCCTCTGCTTCCTATGTTTTACTTATTTCTGCAACCATCTACACTCAACACCATGAACTCCCATTTCTTCTGATGCCCAGCCTTTCACATGATACATTATTAAATCTTTCTGAAAATCAAGATAAATGATATCACATGCATGCCACCCTGATCATGTCTTTTTATTGATTCCTCATAGAATTCCAGCATATTAGTAAAACATGACCTCCGTCTTCTGAACCCATGCTGAATGTTAAGTAAACTTCTGTTCTTGCCATTTGTTGATCAGTCTTTCCCTTAATAATTCCTTCCTTTACTTTTCCTGTGATGCACTATAAGTTTACTGGCCTGTAGTTGTTTGGATCCCTTTTTATGTAATGTAATGATATTTTATATTTTCCAGTCCTTAGCAATTTCTCCAGTGCGCAGTGACTTCCTAAAAGTAACCATGAAGGGTTTATATACAGTATGTACTCGCTAGCCTCCTTAAGGCCAATTCAATCTAAGCAGCACTTCTCCCTCTACAATTTCCAAATCACTCAGTATCTCCTTAGTATTCCCTTAGAAATCCTAAGCCCGTGAGATGTGCCTCAGCTGAGCTTGCATTGCTGGAATAACACTCTGATTATATTTTAAAACTGATGCAAATGACTGATGACTTCTCGTTCATTGTTCTTTTAGCTTTCCTGTTGTGGGGGAGATGAGTACAAAGACTGGGCCGTGAACCATTATCATTCCTGTAATGGGACGGGTCCACTGTCTTGTGGAGTGCCTTACACCTGCTGTATCAACAAGAAGGTAAGTTAAGCTACAACCTTTGATCCCATGAGGTTCTTTATGAATTTTAGCCCTTACATGATGGTGGATATTCTATAACCTTAGCAGGTGAGGACAAAGATTGTTGGACATTCTCTGAGACTAGGAACATCTTTCTGGGTAAATGTGTTTTACAGATTTATGTTTTGTTTACTAGAAAGTGTATTTTACTGGGATGTAGACTCAGATACTTTAAGCTGTTTTTACCTTTTGATTGGCACATAAACTTGTGAAGTCAATTCATATACCAGCTTTGTCACGGCGATAAGGCTGACACAGCAGAAACCTCTACACCTTAGCTTCTTCTCTTGTCTTGAGCTGTCAAAAGGCATCAATCTTTCTTTACATTGCTATACCCTAATGCACTCAGATCATCCTTAAAAAGTTCATTCATTATTGATCAATAAATAAGATGATCTCAGTAGATGCAAGCCACTTTCCAAAATAACCTTGATGGCAAGGATTCACACCAGCAAATTGGGGCCTGGTTCATAAAACTCTTATTCATCCATCTACTTTTAGGAGGATTCATTTAAATCGGTCAGTAGACGTGACATTTAGTTCATATCCTTTATATAAAATCCTTCCACCCATTGTGTAAAGCTGTTTAATTCAATTATCGGGTCATGGAGACACAGAGCTTATCCCAGCAGCGTGGAGAACAGAGCTTATCCCTGCAAAGGTTGTCAGTCCAAGGAACTGCTCCCAGCCAATGCAGGCATGCTGGAGACACAAGTCGCATGTGGGTAATCTGAATGTGTTGTGTTGAAAGACAGTTTTCTATTGCAAGTGCTGTACTTTTTTCAGTTTACTTGCTTTGTTTGAAAGGTTGTCTGTCTTTGGATTTTGATTAACTGGTTTTGTACTGGGACTTGTTGACTGCAGATTGTGCTTTAGGCATATCCTTTTGCCTTGTTATATTGTTGAATATTTTGATATTTTTCCATTTTTGTCAATAAATCCTCATACAAGCCAGAGGTTGACAATAAGCAAGTCATCACAGAAGGCAGTCAGGCAGCCAGGGGATGAGCCTTATCTGTGAAGTCTGACCTGCCTTTTGGAGGCCTCACACCTTTGTGCCATGCTTATGTGTGGGAATCATAAAACTGTCATTACTAAATAAATGCACTTATAAATTTAGCGTAGGCATTACGGTAAACATATCTTTTGCTCATCTGAACATGTGCACCTAAAGCAAATGTGTCTAGCTTGTTATCATTAACAGTGTAACAAAGGCTACAAGATAGGAGCATAGGATTGAGGAATATCTGTTTTACTAATCGCTATTGAGTATTAATGCCATAAATACTGCTTATACTGTGTGCACCACTTTTTCATTGTGCTTAATGTATCATTTTGAAAATTTACTATCTTGTTCTTGTGAATTTCAGTTTTGTAACTTTGCATATTCAAAACACTTTCTTAATCCAACAATTTATGTACAGTAGGACTAGGAAAGGCATGGACTTCCAGTCCTTAAATAAAGGTGGTTCATAGCTCTCTGTATTCTCTTCATAGCCTCGTCTACATTCTGTATTCTGTGTTAAGACCCTCTCATGATGTGCCTGACACTCAGCATGTATCACTGCTCTTTTTCTTCTTTCTTACTATTGTAGAGTTCTTTTTAACAGTTGATTATCAAAAAGCACAATACTTACACTTGCTAATGGATTCCAAAGAGATACTGTATATACAGTATCTATAATAATAAAAGGCAAAGCCCTCACTGACTGACTCACTGACTGACTGACTCACTCATCACTAATTCTCCAACTTCCCGTGTAGGTGGAAGGCTGAAATTTGGCAGGCTCATTCCTTACAGCTTACTTACAAAAGTTAGGCAGGTTTCATTTCGAAATTCAAAGCGTAATGGTCATAACTGGAACATATTTTTTGTCCATACACTGTAATGGAGGAGGCGGAGTCACGTATCGCGTCATCACGCCTCCTACGTAATCACGTGAACTAAAAACAAGGAAGAGATTTACAGCACGAGTCACACGCGGGAACGAAGGTAAATGACGTTAATTTTTGACTGTCTTTTAATACTGTGTAAGCATACATATTAACACATGTGCAATTAAACGTGTGCATTTACGGGGTGATTTCTCAGGCTTAAAAGCTCACCTTTTATCAAACGCGGGAACAAAGGGAACTGACGTTGTTCACTGTCTTTTAATACTGTGTAACCATACATATTAACACATGTGCAATTAAACGTGTGCATTTACGGGCTGATTTCTCAGGCTTAAAAGCTCGCCTT
Source organism: Erpetoichthys calabaricus (assembly GCF_900747795.2). Lineage (NCBI taxonomy): Eukaryota > Metazoa > Chordata > Cladistia > Polypteriformes > Polypteridae > Erpetoichthys > Erpetoichthys calabaricus. Next base: position 42,472,419 of record NC_041394.2, read on the forward strand.
TTACTAAAAAGGTAAATGCAAAACTATTTTCAATCAGTTTATTGAAACGCTCCCGTTAAGGATTGCAATAACATATTCGCGAGATAAAAGAACGAAGTAGGGGGAAATGGAGGAAGAGCCGCGAACAGCTAAGAGCAAAAAATTAATTAAACAATTGAGAACGGAGCGAGTTAAGCATACAAGCATGTTCATAAGGGAAAGAAAGCACGGTGTAAAACGTAAGTTTAAATTAAGTTTATAGAAACGCTCCCGCTGCGGATTGCAATAACATATTCGCGAGATAAAAGTTTAATGAGAAGACACGAGGTATAAACGAACCACACGCCGTGGCGCAACGTTAGGGGCAACAGTTTCAACCATTCTATGATCTGCTTCTCGCAACTGAAAGACGGCACATGGCGGATGTTAGCCGACTTGCTGACCGCAACGTTAGGGGCTTCAACTATGGCGCTGACGCCACATCTCAGTGCCAACACTTTACAGACTGTACTTAAAAGACACGCCCTCCTCACTGGACAGTTAAAAACACCAATCAAACTAACGATGACATCAAGTATTACCCAATCAAAAGTAGGAAAGGAGGCATCTTCATAAAATGCGTGTGGGATGATTTGCATGAGACGCTGCTTTAAAAAAAAAATGATAAAAAAAATACGGGATAAATCCCGTCCAGTATTGATTCAAAACGGGACGCGCAATTTCATTCTCAAACGCGGCACGATTCCGTATTTTAAAGGACGGGTGGCAACCCTACAGTGCCAGGTAACCACCCATACAATCACATTGTGATTCAGACTAGGAATGCAATGAATGTAATTACCCCGATCTACATACAAGGCGAAAGTCTTGCAACATTCAAAGATGATGGTTTGGGATAAGTACACCATACAACATAAAAGAGCTTATGAAGCCTTGAACCGAAAAAAGCAAGATCTCAGAGATCGTAAAAAAAAAAATAGGAGGTAATGTCGTTTTACTCGCTGTAGATTTTAGTCAAACATTACCAGTTATTCCACGAGGGAGACCAGCAGATCAACTCAACGAGTGTTTAAAATCCATGCTTCTCCCACGCTCGGTTATATGTCGCGTGTTCTCGGGTAGGTGCACCAAAAAATGTATACATTTAAGCATGTAATGGGCAAACAAAAAATGAGGTATACCCGAAGGCACTGCAGTAGTACTTAATGTAACTTTACTTCTTAAATGTTAATGTTTTACTGTTTAATAATTTATACGCTTCTTATATGTTGTTCAAATTCTTTTATCAAAATACCACTGACAGCGCAATGCACGATAACATGGAGTGAATACACCATACGCATCTGCCCACGGCCGCCCTGGTGTGCGCAGATAGGAGTTGATTCTACAATAAAATAAAATAAAGATAAAAAGAGTAAAACAATCATCACCCATAAAGCGGATAGTAGACGTGACGTTCTATATGTGTACCAGATTTCAAGTCAATAGGTGAAACGGTTTGCGAGCTACAGGTCATTTAAAATCCTGGACAGACACACAAATTGCCACGGTAGCAAATTACAGAAGAAGATTTTACTGTTTAATAATTTATATTTATATGAAATGTGCTTCTTATATATTACTTCATATTCTCATATGATAATGATGTTAATGTTTATATTGATTTCTGTGTTATTAAAACTGCATGTATGTGTGTATATGTATATATATATATATATATATACTAGCAAAATACCCGCGCTTCGCAGCGGAGAAGTAGTGTGTTAAAGAGGTTATGAAAAAAAAAGGAAACATTTTAAAAAATAACGTAACATGATTGTCAATGAAAGCCCGTTTCAGTCAGTAAGTCTTATGTGTGTGTTTATGTATGTGTGTATATATATGTAGATGTGTATATGTAGATATGTATATATATGTATATGTATATAAATGTTTATGTGTGTGTGTATATTATATATATAATATATATATATATATATATATATATAAAAGACAGCAACAGTTATAACAATGACAACACAATTACATTGACAATCATGTTACGTTATTTTTAAAATGTTTCCTTTTTTTTTCATAACCTCTTTAACACACTACTTCTCCGCTGCGAAGCGCGGGTATTTTGCTAGTATAGATATATATGTTATACAGTAACATGCTAAATAATACAAAGTACACAACACGTGTTTCTCCCTTGTCAGGTGTACACACTTTTACATCCTCTTACGGGGATCGAACCTTGGACGTAAATGCCTGAGGCAAAACTCTGATGTTGCGCCACAACTGCTGGTTCACTTATTTGACAGGGTGAAGATCAGAGTATTACAATCTTAGGTCTGAATCGCAATCTGATTATTTGGGTGGATACCTACCAGGTTATGCTTGTGGTTGGTCGGCCATCCAGCAAACATCTGCCACATCCTCTGTTGCGAGAAGCAGATCATAGATATTTGGAACTGTATCTTCCAAATAATACAAAGAGTACACAACACGGGTTTCATCTTTATTGAGGCTAGTAAGGTCTACGCATGTTTGTATCTCCTTATGAGGAACGAAGTTTAGACGTCAGCACCTATATATATATATATATATATATATATATATATATATATATATATATATATATATCTATATCATATCCCTGGGAGATTATCAATAGATGGACTCTCTCTAGTTTTTAGTACAATAAACCTTTCTGTCCACCAGTAAAACACTTAACTTTTCCATCTGCCATGTCACTTTGTCAATTACTTTACTTTTCTGAGGTTGCTGCAAGCTCAGATTTTTGATTTTCCAGATTGTGTCAAGTCATAAGGTTTTGATTATGACCAAGTTGTGTGACACGTGGACAGAGCCTAGCATTTTATATAAATACTGTAGATTCTTAAGTTTTTTCATTACGTGATCATTCCCTCCCACAGCTATATTTTTGCTATAACAGTTGTCTGGTTAATTGTAAATATTTCTTTCCTATTCCTTACTATTTTATTTGTATGATATATTAGATTGGTAACTTAAATTTAAACACATGTTTATGTTTCTTCTTACTGGGATGTGCAAAATTATGAGAACAACAGTAGGTGGTGGGAGTGAAATATTACAGTTCTGCATAACATAATTACATCATAGGATAAAAGAGCATATATTGTTACAGTGGTGGTTCTGGTTGTGCATACAACAATTTGGGCATCTGATTTTAAATTATAATATAATTTTTACATATTTTTTTAATTCTAATTGCATTGAAATGTCATCACTCTATCATACTGTTAGACGTCAACGCCCTGCCATCACTTAGTTGCTGAGGTGCACACGTCTTCTCCCCCACATTCTCAAACATGTGTCTCAATTTAATTGTCAGTTCTGAATTGGATTAGATAGGTTAGATATTGCTTTTTTATCCTCTTATTTTTCTGCTGACATGTCATACTTTATATTTTAAATGTTTGTTTGACATCCAAGATGTATTGACCTGCAAAGCCACTGCACCATACATCACCACAGGTCTGCGACAGCAGTTTCAGGGTGGAAGTGACATCACCGCATGTCTAGACTAGCAGTTTGGTAATGAACGTCACCATAAATCAAATTGATTGACACGCTAGCCACACCAAACCCTAACCATAACAAAACTAACCCCTAACATTAACTAACCCCTAACCTTAACCATTTATCATTCACGCTAATCATATTGGCCCCTAACATTAACTTCCATTCTATAATTGCTGCCGTTGACTATACTTCCTTAGAAGGCTGGCATCCTTCAACATCTGCAATAAGATGCTGCAGATGTTCTATCAGACGGTTGTGGCGAGCGCCCTCTTCTACGCGGTGGTGTGCTGGGGAGGCAGCATAAAGAAGAAGAACGCCTCACGTCTGGACAAACTGGTGAGGAAAGCATCTATTGTAGGCATGGAGCTGGACAGTTTGACATCTGATATCTATCTATCTATCTATCTATCTATCTATCTATCTATCTATCTATCTATCTATCTATCTATCTATCTATCTATCTATCTATCTATCTATCTATCTATCTATCTATCTATCATATAGTGCCTTTCATAAGTATCTATCTATCTATCTATCTATCTATCTATCTATCTATCTATCTATCTATCTATCTATCTATCTATCTATCTATCTATCTATCTATACCTGCGGTGACGTATGGTGCTCTGGCACTGCAGTTGGATATTATTGTGTCATCTTGCTAATCCCTTAGTGTCCACTAGAGGGCAAAAGCAACTTTAAATGTCACCTCAATATGTCAGAAACAAAATGACGTAAGTTTTGCTGCTGCTTACTGGCCTCAGTGCAATTTATTACAAAAATAAATAAATAAAGTATATAAAAATATAAAAAAAAACAGCAAAAAAACAACTCTTTTGACAACATCATATAATCTAGCAACTATTGCAACACAGTGTGGGATGTTAGAAATAGATCAAAGGTTAAAAAGATTCATAGCTTGTTGAAAATACTAGCAACGTTTACCTTCACCTCCTTAACCTGTTTACTTACAGAAACCTGATTTCTAAAATGCCATGTAAACTTTTAATTCCAGTTAGAGAAATCGATTTATTGCCCTTTGAGAAATCTGGTTAACAGAGGTAGTTTTCCCACGTATAACCCAATTATGTGGCCATGTAATCCCTTAACCTCCTTACTGTTAAGGATTTTATAGTCTGTGGCTTGCACTCTGTCAGCCTGCACATGTATTTACTTCACACACACTTTCAGCAGCCATGGGTAGAAGCATCCACAAAATATATTTCCATCGGAAAATGTTCAGGCAGTTGCATTATTTCTTCTCCTGGCTGAAACAGTCTGTCTCAATATTTCAGAAATCACAAAATTTATGTTGTTGAACCAAATATTCAGAGCAGGATGATAAGCAGTTATAAAGTAACTGCATTATGTAGTCTGATTACTTTTTAAAGTAACAAGTAACCTAACACAATGCATATCTTACAGAAGCAAAAATAACTGCCTTATTATGCCAGCAGCACTGGGTATAAGGTAAGATGCACATGTACCACCGGTCCTTTGTAGGGCTCAGTCGCACAACCTAGCAGAAAAGAGTGTGTTGTGTAAATTAATAATGCATTTTATTTATAGGGGCACTTTACATTAGCAGTAAATCTCAAAGTGCAAGATAAAAAGTTTAAGCAAAGGCAAAGCAAGATAAAAACAAAGATAAAACAATAATAATTATAGCCTTCTTGTTAATAAGCTTTCCTAAACAGAAAAGCTTTTAGCTGTTTTTTAAAACAGCCCACAATCTGCTGTGTCAGCGGCTGCAAAGGCTCGGTCTCCCATTGTATGAAGTTTGGTCACAGGGGGACAAAGGCGGTAGGTATTTGTAAAGCTGAGGTTTCTTGTAGTGGATTGTAGTATAAGGAGTTCTTTAAGATATTGTGGAGCATTTCCATGGATACACTGGTGATTAAACAAACAGAGTTTGTATTCGATATGGAGAAGGATAGGGAGCCAATGAAGTGACCAAAGGATTGGTGAGATATGTTCATATTTCCGCACCCTCATCAGGATTCTTGCAGCACTATTTTGAATTAGGTTGTAGCTTTTGAAGGCTCTTGTTGGGTATCATGATGAGGAGTGCATTACAATAGTCCAGTCTGGATGAGACAAAGGCATGCACCAGCTTTTCAGCATCACAGAGGGAGAGGTAGGGATGGAGTTTGGCTATGTTTCGCAGATGAAGGAATGCAATTTTACAAAGGTGATGGATATGTGTATCAAATGACATATGGGAGTCTAACTTGACACCCAGATTTGTAACAGAAGGGTAGAGGGTAATGGTACAGTCAGAAAAGGAAATACAATTTACAGAGGAACAAAGTTGATGGGGGGTTCCAATTAAAAGAGTTTCAGTTTTGGTGTTGTTCAGCTTGAGGAAGTTCTTGGACATCCAGGCCTCAATCTCATCCAAGCAAGAGGAAAGAGTTGATGGAGGTGTAAGAGAAGTCGAATCCAGTCTCACATAGAGCTGCGTATCATCTGCATAGTAATGGAATGAAAATCCATGCTTGCGGATGACGTGACCCATGGGTAGCATATAGATATCCTTGTGGGACCCCACAGGTGACAGTGTGGGTATGAGATTTAGCATCCCCCAAGGCCACATACTTAGCCTTGTCTGTAAGATAGGACTCGAACCACTCCAAAGCAATGCCAGAAAGTCCAATTGTATACTGAAGATGATGAAGGAGAATATTATGATCTACAGTATCAAATGCAGCTGCAAGGTCCAGGAGGATAAGGAGTGATGGATAGACCTGATCAGGCAGCCATCAGGAGGTCATCGGTGACTCTGACCAGGGCTGTCTCTGTACTGTGAGAAGTTTGGAAACCAGATTGAAATTTTTCAAAAAGATTGAATTTTTTGAGGTAATCTTGAAGTTGAACCAAAACAACCTTTTCCAAAACCTTAGACAAAAATGAAAGGTTGGAGATCAGATGATAGTTTGCTATCACTTCAGGATCCAAAGAGGATTTTTTAAAATTAGGTCTAATTTTTGCGGTTTTTAAGGCCAGTGGGACTAAGATGCTCTGGAAAGAGCGATTAATGATATCAGCAATAAGAGGGCTTATATCTGATACATTAGCTTTTACCAGAGGAGTAGGAAAAGGGGCCATTGAACACGTTGAAGGTCTCATCCTCTGTATAATGCCCTCAACTTCTTTAACTGTGGTACAGAGGAACTGGGAAAGGCAGCCCATTGGCTTTGATGTAGAAACATCCAGCGATGGAGGGTTGGACGCAGACAATGAGGAACAGATGATGTCCACTTAAGAGGTGAAATATTCAATAAAATGATTGCACTGCTCCTCTGTGAAATTATTACAGGCGTAGGTGTGAGGATTGAGTAAATGATTTATCACGGAATAAAGTTGTTTGGAATTTCCTGGACTGTTGTTGATTAAATTTGAATAGTATTGAGATCTGGCAGTGGTCAGTGCCCTGGAGTAGTTTTTTTGGTGTTCCCGATAAGCTAATTTGTGGATCGTTGAACTGGTTGCAACAAAACTCCGCTCAAGGGCTCGCCCAGTAAAGTAAACTGTCAATTTGACTAAACATATTTATAAAAACCAAGAAAATTATCACCGGCTTCATGCTTATTTTTGGATTCCTGGTGGCTGATGGTGTTTAACTCTTTTCTGTGCAGTTTAATGATGTTGAAGCGATTTGCCAAATGAGAGCTCCAGAAGATTATTTGCCTATGTAAACGTGGATTATTAAGAAACCAGATTTCTGCCTTAACTGTATTTTTCAGGTGTCAGGCCCAAGCATTACCCAAGCAATGGTGTAGACGCATCTTCTCCTAGCATCATAATGGCATCTCATAAGAAATGTTTTTCAGCAGCCAAAGTGGTGGATGCTCTTGACAGTGATATGAGCAGTGATGTTGAGGAGCCTCTTATCAGCAGTGATGACAAAGTGAATCTGTCTTCAGGCAGTGAAAGTGAAATGGAGAGTGAAACCCAAAGTAATTCTGATGAATCCAGAAGTGACGCTCACATTTGGGTTTATTTTGACCCTGCTTCAGATAAACTACAACCTCATTTTGATTTTACATGGCAGCCAGGAATAAAAGTGAACTTTGACAGCCAAGATCCACTTACTTACTTGAAGTTATTTCTTAATGATGATGTGATCAAAAGAATTGCTGTTAAGACAAACTGTTATGCTGAACGGCGTCAAGTAAATAACAGTACACCAAGGGAACCAGTAGCTTCTGATGATATCTGGTATTAGCATCATTATTATTATTATTATTATTCATTTCATATTATTTTTATTATTACTTCTTTTTACACTTCTGACTTTGTAGTTTTAGTGTTTTACACGTTTTACAATAGAAGAATGAGATGTAATAAAAATGTCATTTTTTCAAGCCAAAAATGCAACAGTTTTTACACGTATTTTTGATAAAAAATGTAATGCTAAGCAGGTTAAGTAACCTTTTTTCAGCATTTGACAGCTTGGAGTTGAGGTAGGGCTTGGGATGAATGTGAGGTGTGAGACGTTTCTTCCATATATTTAAAGTTTATTGATTGTTACATGTTAGACTGTAAATGAATATTTCAGCATTTTCCTTCTCTAATTCTTTAGGTCTTTAATCACTGGAGTATTCTGTTTTTTTCAATGGAGGAGAGTTTGTGTTTAGAAGCAAAAGCCTTTATCTGTAACTAAGAATTAATGTCATGGCAACCAAGGCATGCCCACAGAGGGAAGATATTTTCAGGCCTCTAGCTGGCAGGCAACACATTATGAAGAGGTTACTGAAAATAAACAAATCACAATATTTTTCTAAGTGTACTAATTGTTAAATGGACAGAGAAATCAAAGAAACTGGCGCAGCTTGCTAACACTGCAATAAGCAATTACAAAATGGCTACATGCCTGGCTACCTGCCCCCGCGAACACATCCTAAGGCAAATTCTGTCATACCTTTCTCGTCAGCTCATTTTTTTTTTTTTTTTTTTGCTTGTGGGGCATTTCTATCAGAATCATTCATTATTTTGACAGTTCCACAAAGTTTTAGAATATAACAGGCAGAAAAAGATCCATCTATTCCTCATAAGGATTAATGGAGGAGTTCTGTGAGGAGGCAAAATTTGAGGCACAACAATGCAGCGTAGAGAGGAATGCAATGCCGAGAAGGCCATAGGCCCAAATGTAATTATTTGGAAAGCTTGGCTAAGTGCCTAATACCCAGTTTTCACTTGAGGGACAATTCCTTGAGGAGCTCAAATGTATGGAAATTGAAAAAAATATTCCCCACTGGTTAAAACGGAGTTTCGATTTACCAATCACAAGTATGGATGGAGGTACCTGTTTTTGTGTCTGTGTATATGAAAGAGCCAACTGACTGAAACTAAACATTCAATATAAAAAATTACATCTTGTTGTGGGTGTTTGTTCTTTATGCAACTCCACACCCTTTGTCCATTCTCAACAAAATTTGACAGACATTTTCTGTCAGGAAGAGACACTAGACTACTTTAGCACTCACAATTTCCTGGGGGTACTGTTGTTTTTTTTGTTTTTTTTTACTTTCTTCATACTGCAGTGAGTGCCTTTTCCAGTATCGGGAGCCCTAACTTGAATTAATTTAATTATTGAATTTGTCTCTGGGTGGGTACACTATAAGAAACACCATTTATAGAAATCTGTCTTCAAATTTCTTGCCAGGGCAATGCCAGGTGCTGCTGCTAGTATCAAGTAAAGAGCCTTTAGCTCTTTGAGTATACAAAGTATAGGGAAAGTATTGTAATCGTTTAAAGATTCAATGTCGACGTCTTAGACCTCACTGACTTTCTGGTATATGAAGTACAAGTATAGGGAAAGTATTGGAATCCTCCAAAAATTCAATTTCGAGAATTTGATGAATCTTGACATTTTAGACCTCCATGAGTCAAAAATATCATTCTTAGAATTATGTCTGTCTGAGTGTGTGTGTGTGTGTATGTAAACACGATAACTTGAGTATGCTTTCACTTCGGTCAACCACATTTTGCATACAAGTATTAGGTACAAAACGTTGATTATTATCAACTTTTGGGCTATTTCCATTAACCGGAAGTGGTACTTGACCTTTTATTCATGTAGCTGCAGAGTTCAATTTATTCAACTTTACTTTTATAATAATTGTTCAATATATTATTAATTTAATTTGATTTGTTGTTTATGGTTCTTTAATGTACATAATCTAAAAATGCAATCATTGTCTTGCAGTTTACTCCTCAAATATCCATCCGTTTATCTGAGTATACGAGAAAGTCTAGGGGAGACCACTCCCGATTTTTTAATATGAGGAATAACATAAGATTATCAAATACTTTTTTAATCCAAATCAGGTTTGTGGGAGGTTCAAAGCAGCAACCAAATCTGGCATGGGGGCAGCAGTCCATCATGGGATTCAGTCATAAACTTACCCATAATATGAAACAATTTCATTATGTTTATGGGTATTAATCTGTGTGAGCCTAGAAACTTCATAATTTTTGGTTTGGGCAAAAGAATTTTGCATTTTAATATTTTTAGTGCATTTGTGATTCTGTGCTTGAGTACAGGAGTTAGAGAAGTGCTATGTCATTATGAAAATAGCAAAGAAAAAAACACTGAACCCACTTATATTCAATTTTAAGGTGGCTTGGAGCTTCTGCCTGTTCCAGTAGCATATGACACTCCAACAGCATCAAGAATACCATGGAGAGATGCAGGATGGTGCATAATGTCATACGTTATGTAAATGTCTATATATCTGTGTATTTTTTGATTCACTAACTGTGATTCCCAGCTTCTCCAATGAGCCTCAGTTATTGTGCCATTTGTTAACTGGATCTTTGAGAAGTACTGTACTGTGTAACTAAGTACTTTTCTGCATACATCATTTGTAGTTTTTTTTTATTATTATTATAATTATTAATTCACATGAGTTGCTTACTGTTGAACACGCTACATACCCTTGGTGGTGTTGGTGTGAAAGAGATTTCAGCAGAACTCCATATTAAAATGGCATTCAGTAATGTTACAAACTTGATTCATTCAAAAGTTGAAAACTGTTAAAAATTTCTTTTCTCCATTAACACTTAAAATTACTACTGCCATAGAATCCAGTAGATTTAAATTAAAGTCTACCAGTTTAAAAAAAAAGTTACAAATGAGTTTTTATCACTCAAAAGCACTGTTCTGTCCTGTTCTTATCACATGTTGTAAAACAGCAGCTCGATCAACTCTTCATCCTGTTCAACTGTTGTGGCTCGGCTCCTTCGGTTAATTTGTGGTGTTTTTTTTTTTTTTTTTTACTTCAATAAGTACTTAATACCGATTGTCGATTGGTATCACAAGCGTAATGATGATGTGCAGGTAGATGACAGTGTTGGCTTGTTCAAAAATACAAGGCATGACAAACTCCTGGTGAGCCAAAGTGATCGACAATGCCCCACCATATTTTGACCCATTTCTAACGGCATTTGTTTCACCAAGGTGACTGTCCTCCTCCCGGTCTTGTAATTGTACTCAATTCACAAACAGATAAACTTCCCCTTTAAATGTTGTCTGTGGGTCATCAAGGAAATTAAAAAAGTTGCATTTTTCTAGTTTTTCTAATAAATATCTCCTTTATAAAGATTCTTGTTTGCCCTTTTGTACACAAGCAAAGGGTTTACAGTCATCCCTCCTCTTGTAGGGCTTTTCAGTATATTTTGTTATTTAAACCAGCTTCCCATTTTTGAGGCCTGCTACACCAGAACCCAAAGATAGCAGCTGGAGTAAACTGAGGGGCCCTTTCTGGGCAGGATGGTGAAGTTCCTCTCCTGCCTTTTGTGGAACATTTTGGAGGCCTCACTCCATTTTTGTTATGTTTGTGACTCCTAATCAAAACACTGTAAAAAGCCATCCTGGTAGTTGACAGCAGCAGTCCTCTGCTTGACGTGTTTAGTCTCTTGGAAAAGCTACTGGGACTTGTGCATTTAGACATGAGCTGGTGGTTGTTTTCTTTCAGAAAGGAATACCACTAGAAATACCCCGGGGCCTAGGGTTATAAGTAGTAATGAGCAAAACAGCTGAGTTTTGATTTGTATATCTTGTTTCATGAAACTGCCATTAAGAATTTTGTAGGCAATTTTGAAATGCAAAACTCACTGAAAAGAGTGTTTTGGGAGTATTAAAGGTTTTGTGAAGTTGGAAAATAAGGAATTTTGCTCCCTAAAGCCTGTAGTTTCATAATGTACACAAGTCAGATTAATTCTATTTATGCCTCTCATTCACATCACCACACAGAAGCACAGTGTGATTTTTAAAATTGGGACATGCTGCCTATTTTCCATACAAAGATACACTAAAATGCACCATCCTGGACATTACTGTGTTTTCTCCTCAGGAAAGCTAACTACACAGAAAGTTGTGTGCCCCTTCCATCCAAATCTCCAATCTTCAAGATTCTTTTCTGCCTTTGATGCATGTTTAGGACTACAATTGCCAAGACTGAACCAGTAGAATAGCCACAACCTCTGGCCGTTGGCTCAATAAGATGTCTACATGTTATAGGAAATCAGTGCAGTGATTTTTTATTTTCCTCACTAGAGATCATTATTTAAATATTAAATGATAGGCAGACCCATATAGAATTAATGCATGTAAAATCATGCAGACTGGACTAAAAATGTTAGTTCTTGTGTCAATGGCAATAGTTTTAAATTAGCGAAATGCAATTTGCTTCATTATTTTTTTCTGCAAATCGAAATCCTGAATTTCGCTGTGAATTCAATGAATTGTACATTTCTAGTTATAAGGCCTCCACCTCCACGATCAGACGAGCTTGGAGTTGAGAATGGAACAGAGGCATGGGCTTGCTAGGCAAGGATGAGGTGGAGGTGAAGGCCAGTATGTTCTGCAAAGAAGAGCCGGGAAGTAGAAGATGTTTGATTTAGTGCTTGTTAGGAAAAATGTCCAATCACACATACTCTGGTTGCTAGACTAGAAGAGTGAAGAGAAGACCCAGAGTGGCGTAGTCTTTGCTATTGTATCATGCATGTTGTTTTATGTTCATTCCTTCAGTAACCTTCACTTCTATGTTTTTAAGTTCTCAAATTAATACTTATCTGGACTGACTTGGTGTCTTTCTTGCTCTGGAGTCCACTTGCAACAACCATGTCTTGTATCAACACGAAAAAAGAAGCAGTCCCGAATTGGGCAGGACACAGTCTCCCACACAAATGCCCACACTTGCTCACCCACTCCAGAGTCCTCAATGAATGTGAGTTGTCTATCTTTGTGATGTCGGAGAAAAACTCAAAATGATATGGTGATAAAGTGTAAACAACACAGAGACAGTGAGCAGGCCAGGATTTGAACCCACTTTTTTAAGGATATATTGCAACATCACCTCTGTGCATCCCTTAAAAATGTATCTGAAGGTTAGAAAATAGAGAAGTGATAGTAGCAATAATAGCAGTTTTGTCACGTAAAGAATACAGTGAAATGCCCACTTGTATGTCTAATCAATATGTCACCACTCAGCACATTAAACAGCAGTACTGAGGTGACTACAAATTACTTTAGTTGTGGCTGTCACCCCAATGTCATTCAGGATTTTAGAGAAGTAGTGGTATTCATAATAATATTAGTAGTGCTGTCACATATACTTTCATACTTCATCTGACGAACATACAACATGTCACTGTTGTGAGCGGCGAGGCTCTCTGAACTTAAATAACTCTACATCTCCAAAAGCTAGACCCCAAGAACCTATTGAGGCCTAGAACATATACTAGGCCTCAAACAATCCAACATAGGCTTGGTCCCTAGCTTGAGTAAAAAAGAGTTACATATTAACATGTGTTTATATATTTTGCTGTTGTTGTTGAGTTATTATGTGTCAATTTTTTATCTATTTTCCATTATATCTGTTATTATGTGTTGTCTTTTTAAATGTTCTTCTGTTCCCTGTTCTTTGTGGGTAAAGCCCTAGGAGACAGGGCCAACCTGTCAGGTGAGAAGGCTCAGAAGCAGGAAATCGTTTCATTTGTTGTGGAGTTGTGTGAACATTACTTTTTCTCTTTGAATTTACTGTTTTTTGTGAAATTCTTGCCTGTTTTTCTTGGATTCTGCCTATGGTTATAGTATTAGGACTTGTTTGCTGTTGATTGCCTTTTAGGTAAGTCTTTTGCCTTTTATCTGCCCTGTTGAGATTTCCTCTTCTTGTAAATAATAAATCCTTGATTTATAAAAATCCTTTGTAGCCGTTATTGTTCGCAAAGCCAGAGATTGATGGTTATTCTCCCTCTTGTGGGGTTTTTTGATAGATTTGCAGATAGTTCATAATGTTTTACCAACTTGTCATTTTTGGGGCCTGTTCTGACTGAAACCAGCAAGTAGCATTTGGGTCCTGGATGATTCAAAGTGAGCCTCTTCTGTTCAGATTAGTAAAGATCCTGACCTGCTTCTCTGCTTATTTTTGGAGGTTTCACACCCATTCTGTCTTTGTGAAGCCACCAGTTCATGAAAAAAGAGACCAAGCTTATAGTTCTTAAAAATGGGAAGAGGGAAACCATTTAGACCCCTGGCCCTAGGTAACGAAACAGGGTTTCTTCCTGTTTAAAGAGTTTATTCAGAAAAAGAATGTCAATCTTAAATATGAAGAAAATAAAAAAAAGGTACAAAATTTAGCCTTAAAAGAGGCAACTTAAATGTAACCCAAACCAAGTCCAGGATCCTAAGAGCAATAAACTTAAACCTTAGACAAGGGGTTTATCCTTGTATTGTTATTTTTTTTTTATTTATGTTAATGACATTGATTCCGGTATAGTAAGTAAACTTGTGAAATTTGCAGACAACACTAAAATTGGAGGAATGGAATACACTGAAAAGGCAGCAAAAAGACTTAGACAAGCTTCAGAACTGGGTGAACACTTGAAAAATGCAGTTTAATGTTACAGAGAGGAAAGTGCTATACGTATAGACAGGAATGTCAATTATAAATACAAGATGGGAGACACTATCCCACAAGAAGCAACCTCTGAAATGGATTTAGAGGTTTATTTTGGCACAACATTTTCATTGTCTAAGCAATGTGTAGAAGCAATTAAACAGGCAAATAAAATGTTCGGTGATATTGTAAAAATTATTGAATATAAAATGATGGATGTTATTCTTAGACTATGTAATGCACTAGTGAGAAATCATCTGAATTATATTGAGTTCAGTTCTTGTCACCATGCATCAAGAAAGACATAGCAGCACTATGCAGAAGAGAGCAGCCAGGTCCATCCCAGGACTTAAGGACATGTCCTACTCTGACAGACTCAGAGAATTAAACCTGTTTAGTCTGTGTAGGGACTAATCCAGGTCTTCAAAATTCTCAAACATATCGATAAAGTAGATCGAGAAGAAGTCTTTCAACTTAACAGTTAATCATGTACTTGAGGACATGAGTGGAAATTAAGAGGAAGTGTTTTTAGGACTGAAACCATGAAGCCCCTCTTTATTCTAAGTGTTGTTGAAATCTAAAACAAACTTCTATGAGTTGTTGTTGAAGCAGAAACCTTGAGAACCTTTAAGAAGTAACTGAATGAGGTATTGGGACATCTTCTCTATTAATTAAACAAATGAGCAACAAAGGACTGAATGGTCTGCTCTCATTTGTCAAATTTATGTTCTTATATTCTGAAAATGTGAAATAATAAGCCACCTTTAACCTAAGGCTCTCATCAAAAAGGAATTGAATTCTAAGAATGAAGAAATCCCATAAGAGGTGTCAAGTTGAAGTTTTAGGTAAAAGGGAATCCCAGGAAAAATTAAATAAAACTTCATTTATTACAACTGTGAGACACATTCCATATAATAAAAACTTTTGAATACCCCACATTTCAGTTATTGAACCTTTACACCTAATGACTCAGTCTTTATGTGGAGCTCTGTCTTTATTTCTAATGACATTTGATTTTAAGTGTTCATGGACCTGTGTGTGTGTGTGCTGACATTTGTTTTTGTAGAGTTATAGAAAACTAACCAAAGAATGAATGACTTTATTAATTTTATCTCTTTCAAGTCCTACACAATGTCTGGCTCTCTAAAAGGTCAGAGACTCCAGGATCCCTTCTTTTTTTAATCGAATGTCATGCTGTTTGTGTGAATCGGCAGAGTGCCTGTGCCCTGTCAGCCCACCCTTGACACATATACAACTAAAGGGGCATGGTGGCCCATACCGAACATTACTGTCTGTTATCGCTTACGAGTCCCAAAGCTGCCGTTTAATAGACGTATGTCTAAAACATACAGTGAATTTTGTGCAAAAGGCAATTGGGGACCAACAAAAGCAGGCTGGCAGGAGCCTACGAGGAGAAAATGTAATTTATCAGGCAGGTGTTTAATAGACAGCAGAAAAGGCTATTATGAGTGCGAAAATTAGCTTAGAGTGTGAAATGGAGAGATCCTCCAAAAAAAGGGGAAGGGGTTATATAAGGCTGTTTGCAGCAGGACACTCATAAATCTGAAGAAAATGAGTTTCCCCAGAATAATCAAAGATTGCTGTAATGTGTTGCATTAAAGATGCAGTCTGGCAATGCACTCAGCGACTTGTGCCTTTATTCATCAAGGATTACAATAGCTAGGAGATTGTTAGTACTTTTTTATAGCCAACTAGCCATTGGGATTCTGCTATGCTGATTACCTATTTAATATCAGTAAATAGCTCTCGACCTTAAAGCTTTACTACTACAAATGTATATATTTTTTGGTTGTTTTTTACACGAAGACTATTTAAACCTTTATCTGTGGGCAGGGC
The DNA here is from genome assembly GCF_900747795.2 of Erpetoichthys calabaricus. Classification (NCBI taxonomy): domain Eukaryota; kingdom Metazoa; phylum Chordata; class Cladistia; order Polypteriformes; family Polypteridae; genus Erpetoichthys; species Erpetoichthys calabaricus. The sequence goes on from NC_041394.2 coordinate 42,488,711, forward strand.
CGCTGCTGGCCAAATGGGTGCCCTAAGCAGAAATTTACTTTTGTGCCCCCTCCCCCAAATATTAGTTAGGCAGCCGTAACAGAGGTGAGGGCGCGCGCGTCATCACGTGTGCTTAGCCTACTCTGCGTTCACCGTAAAATGCAATATATACGTTTATATTTTTGTTTATTTGTATATGTATATTATTAATATTAATTTATTATTATAATATATAAAAACAATTTTTTTGAGCAGCTGGGATGGTGCCCCCCTGGGAGTTGGTGCCCTACGCAGACTGCGTACTCTGCATATAGGGAGCGGCGGTACTGTCTGTGGGCTTAATGAACATCCATCTGTCTTGCAATTTTCTATTAAAATTATGGCCTCACCTTTTCTAGCATTGTTAAAACGCTCTGAGCAAGAGGTACAGTACTTGTGCAAAAAAGTTGCTTTATTGCTGTCTCATTAGAGCTTGAATTAGGTCCCAAATGGATTTTGAAGGATTCACACAGGTCTGCTTTTAGAAGTCTGATTAGACTCTTCATACATCACTCAAATGGCAGAAGAGTCTTCCATTGTTACTGGTTTTTGCAAGTGTTTCTGAAGTCATTCACATGTTCTTTCTCAAGTGACACTTTCACTTAAGGACAGTGGCATCCAATTGGATTACATAACTAGGGCTTTAAGTTTGAGTGCCCCCCCATTTTTTTTAATCTACAGCCATATCCACCCTGTTTTTTTATGGGAAGAACTGACAGCTACCAAAGTGATAAATCCAAGTTTATTGTTCATAGGAGTCATGATGCCTTTTATTAAGATTATATATTTTAAAAGGATAATAAAAACAAATTTCTATAGAGGAGTCTGTGATGGCAATCCAATCTGAGAAAATATTTCCATCCTGATTCCAGTTCTCCTTTATCCGAGATGACTTTTCCACATGCAGAAGAGCAGCTTGGCAGTAGGAGAGTGGCACCAACTGCCACATCCAGATGTCGAGAAGAGAAACATGGCAAAGGAAGTATAGTAACAGTTTAAATTATTGTGATACTTCTGTTTCTGAGCACATGTCTAACAAACAGAAATTAAGTATACACAGCTAATCAGCAGCTCTACTCAGGGTATGCTAAATTGAAGTAGTGAGTCTTCAACTGGGCTTTAAAAGCTGAGACTGAAGGGGCACATCTTATAGTAGCAGGCAGACCATTCCACAGCTTCAGGGCACTGTAATTAAAAGCTCAGCCTCCCATTATTATTTTATTAATCCTTGGAATCATAAGCAGACCAGCATCTTGAGATCTCAATGTGCACCCCAGTTTGTAAGTAACGATAACTTCAGATAAATCGGCATGACCATGGCCATTTAAGGCTTTTTAAGTTAAAAGAAAGATTTTGAAATCTACCCTAACCCTAACTGGGAGACAGTGTAAGGATTTAAGACCTGGAGTTATGTGCTCGTATTTTTTTGTTCTTGTAATAAGTCTTGCACCATTTTGAATTAACTAAAAGCTGCATAAAGAACAATTTAAACAGCCAGTGTATAGTGAATTGAAGTTGTCAATCCTACTAGAAATAAATGTATGAATTAATGTCTAAGTATCCTACATATTTAGAAAACGTCTTAATCTTCCAACATTTTTAAGATGAAAAAAACAAGTTTTGGATAGTTTTGTAAAAGTTTGTTTTAAATGACATACTAGTATCAAAAATAACATTCAAATTGTGACCTGATTCATTCAAACTAGTGATGATTCCAACTGATTTAAAGAGTGACTGAATATTGTTGTGTTTAGTATCATTCCCTATAATAACTAACATTTCTGTTTTTCTGTATTTAGAGACAAGTAATACTCATCCATCCACACTTTGACTCACTGACACAATTAATTAAGAACAACATTGGAGAAACGTCTTTTATTCTAAAAGAAAGGTATAATTGGGTGTCACCTGCATATAAGTGAAAATTATCGTAATGTTTTCTGATGATTGTTCCCAATGGATGCATGTAAAGTGAAAACAGTAAGACCCTTCAGGACACCATATTTAACTTCTGAGTGTAATAATGGAGTACTGTCAGTACATTTCTGTATGTTGTGGAATTGATTTGATAAATATGAACTAAACCAGGCAAGCACAGTACCTGTGAGCCCATTGTCATTTTTCAGCCTTTGTAATAAAATAGAATAGAATAAAATAAAATAAATCTAACAACAAATTGAATGTGGAATTTCCTTCATAAAAGGACATCAGGATGTTATGAATGAAAACAATACCTTGGATATCATTACTAAGCGCATTAGGGATAAGCCATAATGATATGCAATTTTTTACTACATGCTGAGACACTATTCAGAAAACGGTTTGTGAAGAGACACCATACTTTAGATGCTTTCATTAATCCATGGATGCAATTATTCAACAAGCAGTCCAGTTCATTAATGTTAGATTAAGCATCTATTTATGAAACCAAAATAAATCAGAAAATCCAAAGAAATAGCATTCATGGTTCTAACCTGGCAAGAAGTTACGGCAATTATAGAACCCCATGAGACTCGAAAGAACAAATTCTTAACTCAAGAGAGTAGACAAATTGATAGTTATCAGACAAGAAGTGTAGATGATGGATGAGACATATTCACATTTCAACCAGCAAAAGCAAAAGGGTCCAGTTTAAAAAATACATATGCTTTTTTACCGTAACCCTAGCATTTCGTGAATTTAGTAATAGGTTACTACTTGCTGAAAGCATCAATGAATCTCATTCATAAATCAGACACTTAGATGTATGTGCTGGCCACTAACTGTTCTTAAAAATCTTTAAATGCGAATGTGAAAAGTAAAAACTATGTTTTCATTACGAATCCTGGCGTCAAAGCTGACCTGTTCCTCACTTTCACAAGAAGAATGTAAGCAGAGAAGATCAAAGAGGGCCTGATGTTTTCACTTGTCACGTCTGTTTAGCTTCTGATTAACCAAACATGGATTTTATAGTTAATTCTGCCAGACGCAGTTCCTCACCTTTTGTATTCCAGTTTCAATTGAGCACAAATGGCATAACAAATGTGCTACTGTAGTCATTAGCGACACATCATATTTCATTATTGAACATAATAATTTCTATTAATTTATAAACAACAGTGCTATTCTTGTAAAACACTGTAGGATGGTGTTCACTATGAACAAGCTTTATTTATTTGTTTGATTTCTTATTTCTTAATGTTTATGTCTGGTGTATGATTTCTTAAAAGTATGCTTGTGTTTCTGGCAAAACAATTCAAAGACACTTTAAGACACGTGTCTAAGCCAGTGGAAATGACTGTGAAAGCTTTAAATGTTTAAAGTTTAGTTTATTTTAAATGTTTTCTTTCCATTGATGCCACTGATATAACTCTCTTAATGAGCTGACAGTAAACAAGTTTTATCACTTTGAAGTTCTGCTGATGCAAGTGGATGATCAAAGAATAACATTGCAGAAGTAAAATAATTTGAGTCTTTAAAAAATGTTTTCTCTTCTACTTTTTTCAGTTGCTGCATTCATTTAATACAGTCATCCTTTATTATCCAATTGTAATCCATTACTGAAGACAGATTTGAAAATGTAAAATTGGATATCGAAAAAATATTTTCCAATATTTGAAATGGGAAAAATAATAATGCATTCCCTGTCCATCAGAAAACCCCCAAATATTTCACCAAATATCACTGAAACACTCTTAATCACCAATATAATCATCAACCATGACATAAAGCAGTTCACTCATCAATTAGAGTAAACCCTAGCTATTCACGGTTTCCATTCACACAGATTCACTTATCTGTTTTTATAAAAGTGTGGACCATTTTGCAGCACTCAGTCTACTCCTGCCTATTTGTCATGCTGTCATGCTGAAGTGGAATGTAAAATCAAGGAAATCAGGTCTGTGATGCTCTTAGATGTCTGGGGCTGCACGTGCACTACACTGAATGGATCAACGTGAGTATACCCTGCACTGAGAGGTGTAGGCAAGACACTGAACCCCATTTGTGATATCGACTGGGTTTATAATTGTTCCCCATGAACAAGGAATTCCCAGTAAGTGCGGGTCATAAGCTCGCACTGATTAAGCCCATACCTTTTATACACACTGCCTGTCGCTATCGATTAGATGGTTTAGTTAGGTCCTCAGGTCTACCCTGCTGCAGTCATTCATGGCTTCTGGTGAAGCGTCTAGAAGATGACTGAACTTGACTATCTAGACGAAGGAAAAGTCATAAGAAGTTTTCGATAGGTGAACCTGTGGAAGGATCATTACTAAGCCACGAGGAGCAAGAGCCAGAACCTACACCGGTCCTCTCATTGAGCTGATGTCCCACCAGTATCTAACCCCATTTTCCCCATGAGATCTATGCTTCAGTGTCTGTGATTTCCATATCCATGGGGGTTACATTCCTAAAAAACCCTGCAGATATGAGAGTTGACTGTATCTAATTATAAAACTGATAATAAGGTCATTATTGGTAGTGTTTATGCACATTAGCCTACAGTCAGGATACAAGAGTGAAATGTGTCTCTGTCACCATTTAAATATTTGCACAACCTTTTCAATTTCACCTCTTTTGGAGCCATTTTTCAAGATTTACATAGCTATTTAGTTATACATGCAGATCGCTAAGCTTTTTGGGCTGAATGGCATGTTCTTGTCACAATTGTCTAATGTTCTAATAATGCAAAAAGCACCTACTGTAGTTGCAAAGTCTGTCTGTTCGCATGAAACATCTTGGCTCCCAGTGGACTGTTTTATTGATATTTAGCACACTTATACTTCAAGGACGTTTCTCTCAGAAGGCATCAATAAAAGTAAAGTTATCATCCTGATACTTGACCCTAATTCCTGGGATAGTCTGGATGTGTGAAATAATTCTATCTACTCTATATATATATATATATATATATATATATATATATATATATATATATATTGTGAGGGATGGCCGGCCTGTCATCCCGGCCAACACCCCTAGGCCGCCAGATGGAGCTCTCCCTGCAGCATAGAGTTTCCCCGAATTCCAGCAGGGCCTCATGGACCTTGTAGTTTTTACAACCAGCCCTGCTGGATACCATGGGGACCTCCAGGAGACGCTGTAGGGAGGCTCAGGGAATTCTACATGCCCTATAACCTGGAAGTACGTCATAGGCAAAGTGACAAGGGAAATGACGTGCTTCTGGGATGAAGAAGAGGATTTTTATCTGACCCGGAAGTGATAGGAGATCACATGGACTGAGGGATGGGAAACACTTCAGGGTCAGGGAATATAAAAAGACTATGGGAAATCCCAGACGATGAGCTGAGCTTGGTGGAAGGGTGGCAACACGTCTGGGAGTGGAGGATTATATTGATTGTTTATTTGATTATTGATTTATTGGAGTATAGTGGAGTAGAGAGTGCTTTGTGCACTTATTATTATAATAAATATTAATTTTGGACTTTTATCTGGTGTCTGATGTCTGGTCTGAGGGCTCAAGGGGTCGACAATGCCTCTATCTGTCACAATATATATATATGTATATAACATACATATATATATATATATATATATATATATATATATATATATATATATATATAAAATCCTAAGCCTAAAAGTGCAATGAGTTTGTGCAACAATTTTATGTAGATAGATAGATAGATAGATAGATAGATAGATAGATAGATAGATAGATAGATAGATAGATAGATAGATAGATAGATAGATAGATAGATAGATAGATAGATAGATAGATAGATAGATAGATAGATAGATACTTTATTAATCCCAATGGGAAATTCACATTCTCCAGCAGCAGCATACTGATACAATAAACAATATTAAATTAAAGATTGATAATAATACAGGTAAAAAACAGACAATAACTTTGTATAATGTTAAATGTTAACGTTAACCCCCCCGGGTGGAATTGAAGAGTCGCATGGTTTGGGGGAGGAACGATCTCCTCAATCTGTCTGTGGAGCAGGACAGTGACAGCAGTCTGTCGCTGAAGCTGCTCCTCTGTCTGGAGATGATACTATTTAGTGGATGCAGTGGATTCTCCATAATTGATAGGAGCCTGCTCAGCGCCCGTCGCTCTGCCACAGATGTTAAACTGTCCATCTCCATGCCAACAATAGAGCCTGCCTTCCTCACCAGTTTGTCCAGGCGTGAGGCGTCTTTCTTCTTAATGCTGCCTCCCCAGCACACCACCGTGTAGAAGAGGACACTCGCCACAACTGTCTGATAGAACATCTGCAGCATCTTACTGCAGATGTTGAAGGACGCCAGCCTTCTAAGGAAGTATAACCGGCTCTGTCCTTTCTTACACAGAGCATCAGTATTGGTATATTTTGGCATTTCAATGTGAGACGTGGTGGCGCCCAGCATGCCTGTTGGCTTGTTGTACAAACACACTGGAATGTTTTTTGTAAAGCTTCAACTGTAAGTAACAACTCTGTTTCCAAATGTCTTCATAGTTTGGAAGACTTCATGATTTTATTTGGTTGTACCACACAGGACATGATACGCAACGGCTGTTGCTCGACACAGTTCGCAGTTAAAGAACACGTATATACCAGAAAATCTGGGTTGTATTTTCTTTCAATTTTCCTGTTTGGTTCAGGTTTTGGAAATAATCTTATGAGGCTGATATGGAATTGAACAAGTTTAGAGTGGATGATGCTATAGAGAACTCGTCTGTCTTCGTTGAATTTTTTTAATGAAGCCTGTGGTGTATAGAAGGTTGTCATCTGCTCTTAACTGGACATGCGGCAGTCATTTCAATTCCACAGTCCTTTTAGAACTGAAATTTGCAATCAGTAGCCTTTTCAAACATTAAATCAATGAATGATTTTATATTCTTTTAAACTTAAGCTGACAACCCGTCTATGGTGTCTTATCGACTTAAATTTGTGTCATGGCCCATAGGTTGAGAAACACTGGTCTAGGGTCCTCATGAGACTTCATTCCAGCTCACTATATGTCTTTGGGCTGTGAAAGAAACCTAAGGAAAGAGTTAAACTGTAGACATCTTAAAGACGACACCCATCACTGACTTTAAAACCAGAGCTTCAGCTTCAGCTTCGAGAAATCCTAGCGTTCACAGCTTTAATGGGGAGACAGTCTAAAAGTCTGTAAGTGGCCTCCTTAGAGTTTGTGCACACCACTTTCAGAAGTGCTAATATGCTGTTTGTCAAACTGTTTCATGCCTCATTTTTTTCCTAATGCTGCTTTCTCACAGCACAGAGCTTTTCACACAGTAATGTGGCACACACTTTTTATTATATCAGGTCACTTTATGCCAAGGCATCAAGGGATCAGTTCAATGCACAGGATGTGCCAACTTCTGATATTTAGAAGCAGATGACTAACATATGTAGAAAGTATTCATCCCTTTGAAAGTTTTCACATTTTATTATTTAAGAGCTTTGAATCCCTGTGGATTTAATTGGGCTTTTTTGACACTCGTCAACAGAAAAAGACTCTTTAATGTCAAAATGAAAACAGATCTCTGCAAAGTGATTTAACTTAATTACAAATATAAAACAAAAAATATACACATATTCACATCCTTCAAGTCAGTATTTAGTAAATGAACCTTTGGCAGCCTTGGCAATCTTGAGACTGTGGGCTCAGGTCTCGTTCTATCAGTTTTGCACATCTGGACACTGACTGACATTTTAACTTGCTCAGGCTCTGTCAAGTTGTATGGAGATTGTGAATGAACAGCCATTTTCTAGTCCAGCCACAAATTCTCAGTTGGATTGAGAGCTGGACTCTGACTCAGTCATTTCTGGACCTTAACATTTTTATTTTTAAGCCATTCCTGTGTAGCTTTGGCTTTATACTTGGCGTCATTGTCTTGATGAAGAACATATTCTTCTCCAAAGACGCAGGTTTCTTGAAGACTACAGCGGGTTTTCCTCCAGGACATCCTTGTATTTTGCTTCATTCCTTTTACACTCTACCCTCACAAGCCTTTCAGGGCCTACTGCAGAGAAGCATCCCCACAGCATGAGGCTACCACCACCATTATTCATGGTGGGCATGGAGTGTTTTTGATTATGTACAATGTTCAAACATGGTATTTAGTCTGATGGCCTCTAATCTTAATTTTGTTCTTATCAGACCATAGAACCTTTTTCTAGCTGACTTCAGTCTCCAATCATGAAGCTGCGACTGGTGAAACACCCGGGCACAGTAGTTGTCGGCAAGGTCTCTCCAATCTCTTCCACTGAAGCTTGTAACTCCTTCACAATTCTCATCTTCAGGTGACCTTCCTCACACATCTTCTTCTTGCTTAAACCTTCTCCATTAAACTAATTCAATTAAAATTTTAAAACCAGCTTACTGCACCAGTAATGATTTAGGGGTGAAATATTAAAGAGGGTGAATACTTAACCGATCGATTTTGCCCCTTTGGCAATCATTGTTTTTAGGTTTTGAATATAATTAAGACAGCAAACTCTGTAGAATAGGGTGAATTAAAAATGGCAAAGGAGGGTTACGTTTTTAAAGTTTTTTTAGAAATACAAATATTCCACAATCTCTTAGAATAAAAAAGACAGCACGCTAAGCAATGACAGAACAATTAAATGTAGAATGATGCACTGATTATGGAATTGATTGGAGTAAAAATCGTAGCCACTGCACTCCTTAGCAATGAAATTGGGACCCACTGCTATACAGAAAACAAAATTATAATGTTGATAAAAATTAAAAACTTGGGACAACAAAAGAAATGTGATCCTGTAAATGTAGGGTTTGCAATTGTGTAAAAATATAAAACGGGTAGAATTAACAGCCAACCAAGGAGCTTGGGTATGACTCTGCAGCAAGAAAAGATAACAAGAGACCAAATAAACAAAAAAAAAATCGTGAAATTAGACGATGTAGCTCAAAAGATGCACTGGAGTCCATTTTTTAAGGGTGATAAGGTGGAATTTCAAGCCTGCCTTAAAACAAATGGAGCCTCACAAACAGGCCTAATGAGGTCCAGAGCTACTAAATTAAATGGACCAAGGGGTCTAAGACGGGGAGAAGTCTGCCATCAAAAGATCTTACTAGCTTACAATCTTCCTGGCCATTCTCTGTCAAATTAGCCCATAATAGATATCAGATATAAAGAAAAAAGAAACAATAAGAGACTGATGTTGACAGATTATATAGACAGGAGAAAAAAGAACAAATGGCTGACACTGACACCGTCATGTTGGGCCTGCCAGATAACTCCAAACAGGTTTCTCTATGATAACATCATTCTGTGGCGTCTAAAACCAATTGGCTGCCCCAGGGTTAATTTAAGTGCATCATTTTGGGATGCTGAGTGAATACTTACAGTATGTGATGAATTATGTTGTGTTTTATATTTGTAATTCATTTTTCAACCACTTTGCAGAGATCTGCTTTCACTTTAATATTAAAGTGCCTTTTTCTATTGATCAGTATTAAAAAAGGCAAACTAAATGCACCGTGATTCAATGTTATATATCAATCAAATGTGAAAACTTCCAAGGGTTGAATACTGTTTAGCAGTTGCTTCACAGGATACTAGCTCAGAATTTCACCTGAGGAGGCGTACAGTTAATACATGAAGTTTAAGGCCATTTTTTTGCATTTTTTCTTTTCTTTTCTTCTTCTTTCTTTCTTTTTTTAGAATCCTGTTGCTTCCCCAGGTCTTTATATTCTCTTTATCGCATATCCTGATATAATTTTGCTTTTGCCTTCTTATGCATTAGTGAAGCGGGCTACCTTGGTTTCTCTTTTCTAAAAGAAATGTTTTTGTTTGATCGGGCCTCTGAACTCCTCCAAAAACACATTGGGCCTGGACGAGAAATGAATCCATTAAGTTGCCGCTCCTATCATCTAAAGCTTTGCAATAACCTGTTGCGTGTTTATTCGGCTGATGTTAAACAGAAATGACAAAGAAGCTGCTGAACGTCAGTTTAATTTGTAGGCATGTGGCAGGGGAGCTGGGATTTGAATAGACTGATTATTAACCTCGTGCCTGCTCTTGCCGTCTGCACTCTATTAGGCCGCTGTAATCTGCCGACCTGAAGAAAATAACATCCGCTGGAGCTCAGCTTATTATTGTGTAGAATGAGGCATCGGCATCCTCGGGAGTCCTCCTTGACACGCTTAGTCATTGTATTATCATTTGCGCTCACCAGGGGGCAGTGTACCATCTAACTACTGAACATAGAGTCCTAGAAAGTTTGTGAACTTATTAGAATGTTTTAAATTGAACCATAAATTAGATCTAAAATGTGATCAGCTCCTCAGCTAAGTGATGCAAACATTTTAAAATATAATAAAACTACTGTAACACACAAAATGTTATACTTTTGCATTCATATATTAATCAAACCGATCCAAAAATAATTGTCTTTGTCAGGAACAGACTTGAGGTAATTACTTAAAGGAAAGAAATTTCTAATCATTTCTATCAAATTGTAACACAATTACTTTAATCACTCCTTCTGACTTGGGACAGTTAGTGACAGAAAATACAATAATTAGTCATTAATTAGTCAAAATGAGTTTACTCAATACTTTTGACAAAAAAAGGTAATCACATTACTAATTTCAATACTTTCACATTACTCACTAATCCCATGGAAAAAGTACTAGGATGGCAAATACATGGCACTCCATATGGGAAGACGTAACTAATAACAGTGAACAAGAATTCAGCAGTTAAGAAGGTTAATTACATGACTTACATTAGCAAGTACATGAACTTTTAATAAGTGGCCTTTACTTCCCAAATGGAATTCTTGATAAAAAAATTAATTCTAACAATTAGAAATAAAAAAAAAGACTCAAAGACACTTGCAGACATGGAATCGGTAAAAGGTAAAATTATTGCTTGTGTAGTGTCCAGCAGACAAGATCACTTATTGTTCGGTAGGGGCTGCTGTGGATCATTCATTAATAAATAAATAAAAATAAGAATTATTATAAATTCAGGCACTGGACTCAATTTGGATGTTTGCCTTGACAAGGTAATTTTACATTCTTGCAGACCGATACCTTGAAGAGGAATGCTGTGCCTCAATTTAGCCTGATAACATGTCTAAAGCAACTTTGCAAAGTCTGGGCAGGATAGCTGCAGTCTGTAGTTCCTTAAGTATGAGGGGGTCACTGCTTAAAGAAGGAACAACTGTTTTTCATCATGATCACTACTTCCCATGTAAAACTGACTTTCTACACACTTATTCCAAAGAGATACATAATAAACTAAGGAAAGGGCCATTAAGTTTAGCATCTTTTACAGATATGAGGGGAATATATCATTATATATCAAACAGACGAGTACGGAGTAGGTCCATGCTTAGCCACTCACAGACAATTAAGCCCAGAATGGGCAAGGAATGAACATCGGCTAACATTTGGGTCCTAGATTGTACATCTCGATGGATAAACTAAATAAGAATATTATAGAAGTGAGACTCCGACATTCCCCATTAGCAGTAGTCTCTAATTTCTACCTGATTTTGCCAGATTACTGTGAAAAAGTATGCATTAAATTAATAATTAAAAGTGTACATAGGGGACCTTTAGCCTTTCTACTAATGGAATAAGTGGATATCAGAAATACTGTAAATGAAGAGATAGATGCTCAGGAAAGAATTGCCAAATAATGAGCTGATTGCCAAGAATATGTATGGAAGGAGATAAATAATCTATAAATTTCAAGAAGACAAATGACTTGCGTGTTTCTGTAATGGGGGCTGGGAGAAAAGTAACAGGAGATACTGTTGGGTGGGTGAACTAGTGTGAGTTGCAGTGTTTGCGTGTGAGGGTCCAGCAATGGTCTGGCAAACTATTTAGGCCCAATTCTTATATTGTCTTGACGCTTGATCGGCTCATTATGATCCCCAAAAATTGGTTCAGAAAATCAAATTATTGTATCAAGTAATTTTAACTTTTGAAACATATCTGAGAAAATATTACAGAGAAAGACACTCTATCTTGGACTATATCAATAAATACATTTTAACAAAAAAAGACTTTTCTACCTACGGGTGTCAAGATGAATTAACATATAAAAATAAATTTGGGCCAAGCTTCATCACGTCCTACTAAAATGGTTCAGAAAATGAAAATATTTGCACCAAATAATTGTAGTTTTTGAAACATAACCAAGAAAATATTACAGAGCAGGACACTTAATCTTGGAGCATATCTGTAAATTAATCTTATGGAGAAAGACTCTAATATCTGAAGTTGTCAAGATAAATTAACATATAAAAATAAGTTTGGTCACTCTATTAAAACGTTTTATACTGAAACGAGATATGAAGGAGTCCTTAAAATGCTCACAGTCATAAATCATGCAAAAAACAATGAGCATTTCTTTTACTCAATCCACCAAAAGATCTTGCCTACTACACCTCTATCACCTCTGGTATAGTAGCATGCATTTCTCATCCAACATTTGTTCATGACTCTTCTCACAAATCACATGTTCTTTATTTGTACATTATATTATATGTAAAATGTAAACAATATCACCGAAGAAATGATACTATGTGTTATATATTTTCTTTAGCACTTATTCCAACTCTGGGTTGTGACAGGTTGGAGAAGTCACAACAACGACCAGCCTTGGATGGAATTCCAGTCCGTCATGCACACATCCACTAACCAATTTAAAGTCACCAAATATTCTAACATGCAAGTCTTTGGAAACTGAGAGGAAAATCAAAGTACTAAGAGAAAAACTGACAAAGACACAAGGAGAATGTGCATATGTCATACTGTACAGATGAGAGATTTTAACCACTGTCCTATGATGTCACTCATAAATAAAAATATTACAGATTATAAGAGGAAATGAGGAAAAAAAATACAAAAGTACAAAAGGAAACAGAGCAGTGATTCCCAAACTTGGTCCTGGAGACCCACCATGGCTGCAGGTTTTTGTGCAATTAGGTATAATTATTGATGATAATTGATCTCATGTACTTACCTGCTCCTTTCTCTCTTCTCTTGTTCTGCATTTAGAAAATCACAGCAGTATGATTTTTACATTTAGAAGACATTTAGAAATATTTCTATTTTTGCTATAGCTCTAAATACTTACACTCTGTTACACTCTATTGTTTTGCCCTTCTTCTGTGTAGTTTGCTCCCTTCATTGTATCCTATTAAAAACAAGCAGAGCAGAAACCGGGACAAATGACACTGAATAATGAAAGGCTGCAACTGCTTCAGTGTCAAACCCACTAATTTGTAAAATAATGGATTAAAAGCTGCATTATCCCCATATAACTGTCTAGTACATTTAGTAAAAATTTACCAAATGTACAGTGTCCTCTATAATGTTTGGGACAAAGGCACATTTACCGTTGATTTACCCCTCTGCTCCACAGTTTAAAAGTACAAATCAAACAATTCAGATGTGATTAGAGCGCACATTGCAGACTTTCATTTAAGGGAATTTGCATACATTTCGGTCACACCATGAAGAAATGACAACACTTTTTCTACACGGTCCTCTCATTTCAGGGCACCATAATGTTTGGGACATAACAAAGGCAGCTATTATTAAAGCAGTCATATTTAGGACTTCTCACTTGCATGCAATGACTGCTTTAAGACATCACCAGGTGTTGAGGGTCTTCTGTGGTGATGCTCTGCCAAGCCTCTAATGCAGCCATCTTCAGGTCCTGCTTGTTTTGGGGGCTTGTCCCCTTACATTTTCTGTTCAGCATATGAAAGATATGCTGAATTGGATTTAAAGTGGCCATTCAAAAATTTTCCATTTTTCAGATTTGAAAAATTCCTGTATTGCCTTAGCATTATGTTTGGGATCATTATCATCTTGTAGGTTGACATGCTGTCAAATACGTTTGGAGGCACTGACTGGAACTTGAGCAGATCAGATTTTTCTGTACACCTCACAATTCATTGTGCAGCTATTGTCAGCAGGTCCACCATCACTGAAGATAAGTGTACCAGTACCTGTGGGAGCCATACATGTTCAATCTGTAACCACCACCATGTTTAACAGATCAGGTAGTATGCTTTCGGTCTTGGGCAGTTCCTTTTCGTCTCCACACTTTTTGCCATCACTTTGATGCAGGGTCATCTTCGTCTTATCTGTCCACAACACCTTTTTCCAGGATTCTGCAGGCTCTTTTAAGTCCTAGCTTTTTTGCAAACTGTCATCTGGCCAACCTGTTTCTGTGGTTTGCATTTTGCAGTGTGGCCTCTGTATTTCTGTTCATGAAGTCTTCTGCAGATAGTCGTCTTTAACACATCCACATTTGCCCCCACAAGACTGTTTCTGATCTGTCAGACATACATTTGGAGCTTATTCTTTACAATAGTGAGGATTCTTCTGTCATTAGCAGTGGAGGTCTTCCTTGGCCTACCAGTCCCTTTGGCATTACAGAGTTCATCAGTGCATTTGTTCTTCTTCATGATACAGTTGATTTAGGTCTTCCTAGTGCTTTACTGATGTCTCTAATGGTTTTATTCTTGTTTATCAGCTTCATAATGGCTTCTTTAACTTTCATTGACACTCTCCTTGTCCTTGGGTCCTCAGGCAGAAGCAGACTGAGGTATTTTATGCCTGCACTAATGAAGCAATGAAACACAGACACCTGAGTCATCACAATTGTCCTAAACATTATGATGCCCTGAAATCAAGGGACTATGTAGATAAAGTGTTGTAATTTTTACACGATGTGACCAAAATGTATAAAAATGCCCTTAGATGAAAGTCTACAATGTGCACTTTAATCACATCTGAATTCTTTGATTTGTAATTTTAAACTGAGGGGTATATCAAGAAAAAATGTGGTTTCGTCCCAGACATGATGGAGGCACTGTCGTTTTGTCATTTCTACATTGACCCCAAAACACAGAAACTGGGAAATAGCAGCTCACTTAAGTAGGCTAGGAGTTATCGGTGAAGATGGAACACCATCCTCTGCACTGCGTCACTCTCCATGAAGAATTACTGCAGAGTATTCTTCATGCTTTTCAAATCATTGTTTTCCTATAAATGCGTTGCATTCTCTTTAGACACAGAATGATGATTTCTTGTATTTTTCAGGCAAGCAACACCCTGTGTCTTGTGATATTTCCCCAAGATTCCAGAATTTATGTTCTTTTCATGAATATTCACATTCCTCATTTGATTACTGCCATATCCTATTTGTCCAAACTTTAATTTTCTGATGATATTCAGGTTCTTTATGACACATCACAACTCTCAGTATGCCTGCTTTAAGGACACAAATAACTTGGTTTGTTCTACTACCAGTCAAACGGTGCCATTCCCAAGGTTTATTTCTAGCATAATACACAAGAATTGTGTTGATTCCTTTGGGACCAACCTCAATTTTGTTCCGACTTATGTTCAATTATTTATTATTTTTTTAAACCACCTGCCTAATATTGTGTAGGTGCCCCTCATGCTACCAAAAAAGCTATGATCCATCAAGGCATAACTTCAACAGGACTTCTAAAGATGTCCTGTGGTATCTAGCAACAAGACCAACAACACCATCCTCTGCACTGCGTCACTCTCCATGCCCGCCTCCCTGGTGCGTCGTGCCATGCACCGCTTTGAAGCAATAATCTCCTCCATGAAGTTGTGATCACTTTGAAGCAATAAGAACTCCCAATCACTCCTCACTTCACACCACATCACTCTTCTTTTCATGTCACATATCTTGCTTTAAAATTGTGTGGTGGGAATGGAACACATGAAAGTTGCCAGGGACCACAATTGACTGAGAGCCTATATGGTATAGGAAGTCATTGGTAAGTCAAACCAAAGTTCATGTGGTGGAAAAGCACCTATTCAATTCAATTCAATTCAATTCAATTCAATTTTATTTGTCATTCAGCAGAACATCCAAGATGTGCTGCAGAACGAAAATACTATGCACAAGACATTAATAAAAACACATAGTTAAAATCAGCCTACAATAAAATACTAGAATGCTTCATTTAAAAGACGAACGGCAGTAGGAAAAAAACTGTTTCTTAACCTGGTAGTTCTACATTTCAGGCTGCGGTACCTTCTGCTTGAGGGCATGAGGGAAAAGAGTTCAGAGGCAGGATAAGTTGGGTCTCTAGAAATCCGCACAGCTCTGGCCAGACAGCGTTGTTTTGCCAAATCTTGTACATTTGGCAACGGGGCTCCAATGATCCTCTCCGCAGCCCTCACCACTTTCCTCAGTGCTTTCCAGTCCGAAGCGCTGCAGCTATCCTGCCACAGAGAGCTGCTGCTGGTTAGCACGCTCTCTATGGTCCCTCTGTAAAAAGTGGTGAGGACTGACTTACTGAGATGGGCCCTCTTTAGCCTCCGCAGAAAGATAAGCGCTGGTGAGCTTTCTTGATGATGGAGGAGGTGTGCAGGGACCAGGTGAGGTTGTTCGTCACATTAACTCCCAGGAACTTAGTAGACTGCACAATTTCCACAGCAGTGTTCTTAATGTAGACCGGGATGTGTATCAGCTGTTTCTTCCTGAAGTCGATCACCAGTTGTTTTGTTTTTTCGACATTCAGTATCAGATTGTTTTTATCACACCATTCCACAAATGACTTCACCTCCTCTCTGTAATCCCCCTCCCCGTCACCTCGAATGAGACCCACCACTGTTGTGTCGTCCGCATACTTAATAATTTGGTTTGTGCTGAACTTGGCACAACAATCGTGGGTCATGAGCGTGAAGAGGAGGGGACTTAGAACACACCCCTGTGGAGAACCTGTGCTCAAGGAGATGGTATCTGATTTATTCTTTCCTACCCGTACGTACTGTGGCCTATCCATTAGAAAGTCCAAAATCCAGTTTTGCAGAGGTATGCCCAGTCCCAATGGGCCCATTGCCTAGTATGCCATTGTAGTATGCCATTGCCTAAAGGTTACCTCTCTACAATATTTCTCCTGGGGATTCTGCAGTTTTGTTCTTTTGCTAATACTAGGGTGTTGTATCGTGTAAGCCATTGTGGATATAATGAGAAGTCAAGCAAAATGGCACCTTTTATTGGCTAACTAAAAAGATTACAATATACAAGATTTCAAGACAACGCAGGGCCCCTTAATTACATCTTTGCCTGAAGAAGGGGCCTGAGTTGCCTCGAAAGCTTGCATATTGTAATCTTTTTAGTTAGCCAATAAAAGGTGTCATTTTGCTTGACTTCTCATTTCTTTTGCTAATGAAAAACATGATTCCCATTATTCTTTCATTTAATGAAGCTGTACAAAAATAGAAAAATAATTAATTAAAAAGATGTGTAAAGGTACATTTAAATTATATTGTGAATAAGTAATGCTTATGTACTGTATATTATTCAAGATGGAGGCAGCTGGGGAATTTCATTTGAAATGTGCCCCTGTGTAATTCAGAAAATTCAAAATGTAATTATTAACTGTCTGTTTGAGTTGCTCCAGTCTGAATTACTAACCAGTCACAGTAATAAAACTGATAGAATTATGAATAAGTGCCTCCTGACGTGTCTTTTTCATTCAGTTGCTTCCTGGCCTCACGTCTTTTGCTGTTTATGCAGTGAAATGAGACAAGTGCTGCTTTTTGTGTGAGGTCCTTCATGTTGGTTCTGCTCCTCTTTCACTTTGTAAATATGGTTGAATTCACCAATGAAGGATGAGACATGGCATTGTCTTCTATCACCTTAAAACTGGCACTCACTCACTGGACTGGTCTCCTTGCAGTTGTTTCACTTCCAGTTTTTCCCATGGCACATGAAAGATTACTGCAGAGTGTTCTTAATGCTTTTCAAATCATTGTTTTCCTATAAATGCGTTGCATCCTCTTTAAATACAGAATGGTGATTTCTTTTCTTTTCAGGCAAGCAACACCCTGCGTCTTGTGATATTGCCCCAATATTCAGGAATTTATGTCTTTTTATGAATATTCACATTCCTCTTGTGGTTACTGCCATTTCCCATTTGTCCAAACTTTAATTTTCTGATGATATTCATGATATTCAGGGTCTTTATGACACACGACAACTCTGAGTCTGCCTGCTTTAAGGGCACAAATGATTTGATGTCAGTCTTGGTTTGTTTTACTACCAGTCAAACTGTGCCATTCCCAAGGTTTATTTCTAGCATAATACACAAGAACTGTGTTGACTTCTTTGGGGCCAGTCTTGATTTTGTTCAGACTTATGTTCAATTATTTATTAATTTTTTAAACCACCTTCTTAATATTGTGTAGGAGCCCCTTGTGCTGCCAAAAAAGCTCTGATCCATCAAGGCATAACTTCAACAGGACTTCTAAAGGTGTCCTGTGGTATCCTGTAAGTTGTGACATGGGGCCTCAGTGGATCAGACTTGTTTTTCCAGCACATCCCTTAGATGCTTAATTACACTCAGATCTGGGGAGTTTGAGGGCCAAGTCAACACCTTGCACTCTTTGTAATGTTCCTCAAGCCATTCCTAAACAATTTTTGTAGCGTGGCAGGGTGCATTATCCTGCTGAAAGAGGCCACTACCATCATGGAATACCATTGACATTGGGTGTATGTGGTCTGCAACAATCTTTAGGCAAGTGATACATGTTAAAGTAACATCCACATGATTCATCAGGACCCAAGGTTTCTTAGCAGAACATTGCTCAGAGCATCACACTGCCTCTGCCAGCTTTCTTTCTTTCCATAATGCATCCTGTTGCAATCTCTTCCCCAGGTAAATGATGCACATTCACCCGGCAGTCCACATGATGTAAACGAAAACATGATTCATAGACCAGGCCACATTCTTCCACTGCTCCACAGTCTAATTCTGATGCTCACAAGCCCATTGTAGGCACTTTTGGATGTAGATTGGTGTCAGCAGGGGCATTCTGACCGGTCTGAGGCTATTTAGCCCCAAACTCAGCAAACTGTGTATTCTGACACATTTCTTTCATGGCCAATATTGTTTTTCAGAACTATGTTCTACAGTAAGTCTTATGTGGGACTGGACCAGACAGGCTAGCCTTTGTGCCTTTGGGCACCCATGACCCTGTCGCCAGTTCACCGGCTGTCAAAGTAAATCAAATTTATTTATAAAGCACTTTTAAAACAGCAAACAGCTGTACCAAAGTGCAGTACAACATAAAATAAAAGTAAAATGGTGACATAAAATGCTGAACAAAACTATACTAACAAAGACAATATAATTTGGTCTCCAACCCCTGAAGCTTAAAGAGCAAAATTACTTCTAAGTCAAACCAAAGCAGAAACATTTCTCCAAAAGCCTGAGGAAAAAAAGACGCATCTTTAAACAGGATTGAAATGTCAGAACCGTGAAAGCAGTTCTGACAAATAAAGGTAACTCATTCTGGAGTTTTGGAGCAGCCTCTTAAAAAGTTCAATCTCCTTTTCTTACAAGGCGAGAAAGTGGCACTGATAAGAGAAATTGGGAAGATGATCCAAGTGCCCTGGAGGAAGAATATTGGCTGAGGTGATCTGAAATATATGGAGGAGCCAGATTATTTTGTGCTTTAAAAACAAAGAGAAGCACTTTAAACATTACCCTGAACCTGACCGGTTGCCCACGAACAGTGGCCAAGATAGGATTTATATTTTCTGTTTTGCAACAACCTGGAAGCTGCATTTTGAACTAGCTGAAGACAAGTTAGGGAAGGCTGACTGAGTTCAAGATATAAAAAATGACATTAATTCAGTCTATTGAAGACAAATGCATGGATAACAGTCTCCAGGGACTTCATATATAAATGGCGTATACACACAAAAATGCTGCGTACACCCATTGCAACATTCACATCAAGATGTATAAAAATTAAACTTGGCTTAAAGGCACGCACATTTTCATGGCAGCCTCAGACCACGCTTACACACACTTCTACTCGGTTTTGCAAATGGGCAGCACCCAAAATCAAAGCAGTGCTACGGCTTCTGTGTGGTCTCCCTTTCTTTTTCATATTCACATCCATGATGCAGTTTTTATCAAACACACCGAAATTAATTGCATATCATTTTCAAATTTAATTCACTTGATTGTAATCAATCTCTAACAATATAATGGTGCACAAAATGGCCAAACTATTCCAACTACAGTACCATGACTGCTTTAGTGTTTTTAGAAGACATCGCAAATGGAAGAATTATAAGAGAGCATGCATTTACAGACAATAATGACTGACCTGTACGTCGATTTAGATTTCCCAGAGCTATCCACTTGGAGCTGTGTGCTGTTAGAATAATAGGATTTATATTTGATTTCATTTTTATGATGAAATGCAAAATTATATCAAGTATACATCTTAGTATTCTAACATGTTCAGACAGCTGCAATATTACGAATGTAATATATTCTGTGTGGCGATCACTGCCTGCGTGCTCATGTTGCCATAAGAGAAAGCTGTTTAAGAAGCACATAGCGATTAACAAATGGGTCAGAAAATACTTAAAACACAAAGAATTTAATGTGCTACTATAGTTACAATGGGGTTTGAGAAGCTTTAGTAAATTAAACATCGATTTTAAGGTTAAGTTTACGATGTTCTATTTAAGTGACAAAACAAACTACAAGATTAAAGTGGAAATTTTGAGATTAAAGTCAACATTTAGACTAGAATTTCGACATAGACTTTTTTTTCAGACGATGAACTGTGACTCACTTCTTCACGTCGACTTTGATGTCTGACCACTTCTTTCTTTATTTCAAGCACTGTGCGATTTTCTGAATTTGAACTTCTGAGTGCATCTGCCACTCTGTATCACTCCATCAGTTACCTTCTGTTGCTTATACCACACCTTGAGGCACTAAATAGTACACTTTTCCATGCCTCCACTTCACTGATCAGGAACTCCACTTCGCCTTCACTGAAATTCTTCTTTTTCCCACGTGCTTTTGCCATTGTCGTTTAACTAAACACTGACTGGAAGGGACTATTTATATTGATTTGCATATTCATATAGGTGTAATCCTGGGAGGAGTCGGGGTGGAGCTGTAGGCGTGTGCATGTGCATTAAAATTCATGTTGATTGGGATTTATAAATGGAAAGTGTATGGAACTTTTCTTATGCAGTTTTATGCATCTGAATTTTTTTGTGCGTACGCACGTGTATTAGTGTGAATTCTACGCATGGCGTTATGCATGAGTCCCCGGCTCTTTGGCAGATAAGAAGGGTTTGATTTTATCTATGTTTCTGAGATGACAGAAGTACTCTTGACCACGGCCTAGATCTCATGATAATGCATTAAATCTGTAAAGCAATCTTCTTCAGTGGCACAATCATTTGTAATCTATATACAGTCATATGAAAAAGTTTGGGAACCCCTCTCAGCCTGCATAATAATTTACTCTACTTTCAACAAAAAAGACAACAGTGGTATGTCTTTCATTTCCTAGGAACATCTGAGAATTTGGGGTGTTTTCTGAACAAAGGTTTTTAATGAAGCAGTATTTAGTTGTATGAAATTAAATCAAATATGAAAAACTGGCTGTGCAAAAATGTGTGTCCCCTTGTAATTTTGCTGATTTGAATGCATGTAACTGCTCAATACTGATTACTTGCAACACCAAATTGGTTGGATTAGCTTGTTAAGCCTTGAACTTCATAGACAGGTGTGTTCAATCATGAGAAAAGGTATTTAAGGTGGTCAATTACAAGTTGTGCTTCCCTTTGACTCTCCTCTGAAGACTGACAGACAGCATGGGGTCCTCAAAGCAACTCTCCAAAGATCTGAAAACAAAGATTGTTCAGTGTCATGGTTTAGAGGAAGGCTACAAAAAGCTATCTCAGAGGTTTAAACTGTCAGCTTCAACTGTAAGGAATGTAATCAGGAAATGGAAGGCCACAGGCACATTTGCTGTTAAACCAGGTCTGGGAGGCCAAGAAAAATACAGGAGTGACATATGCGCAGGATTGTGAGAATGGTTACAGACAACCCACAGATCACCTCCAAAGACCTGCAAGAACATCTTGCTGCAGATGGTGTATCTGTACATCGTTCTACAATTCAGCGCAATTTGCATAAAGAACATCTGGATGGCAGGATGATGAGACAGAAGCCCTTTCTGCACTCACGCCACAAACAGAGTCGCTTGTTGTATGCAAATGCTCATTTAGACAAGCCAGATTCATTTTGGAAAAAAAAGTGCTTTGGACTGATGAGACAAAAATTGAGTTATTTGGTCATAACATTTGCATGGCGGAAGAAGAACACCGCATTCCAAGAAAAACACCTGCTACCTACTGTCAAATTTGGTGGAGGTTCCATCATGCTGTGGGGCTGTGTGGCTAGTTCAGGGACTGGGGCCCTTGTTAAAGTTGAGGGTTGGATGAATTCAACCCAATATCAACAAATTCTTCAGGATAATGTTCAAGCATCAGTCACAAAGTTGAAGTTTACGCAGGTCTTGGATATTCCAACAAGACAATGACCCAAAACGCAGTTCGAAATCTACAAAGGCATTCATACAGAGGGAGAAGTACAATGTTCTGGAATGGCCGTCACAGTCCCCTGACTTGAATTTCATCATCGAAAATCTATTGGATGATTTGAAGCAGGCTGTCCATGCTCAGCAGC
Organism: Erpetoichthys calabaricus; assembly: GCF_900747795.2. NCBI lineage: Eukaryota > Metazoa > Chordata > Cladistia > Polypteriformes > Polypteridae > Erpetoichthys > Erpetoichthys calabaricus. The sequence goes on from NC_041394.2 coordinate 42,511,225, forward strand.
CATCAAATTTAACTGAACTGGAGAGATTTTGTATGGAAGAATGGTCAAAAATACCTCCATCCAGAATCCAGACACTCATCAAAGGCTATAGGAGGCATCTAGAGGCTGATATATTTGCAATAGGAGGCTCAACTAAGTATTGATGTCATATCTCTGTTGGGGTGCCCAAATTTATGCACCTGTCTAATTTTGTTATGATGCATATTGCATATCTTCTGTTAAACCAATAAACTTAATGTTACTGCTGAAATACTGCTGTTTCCATAAGGCATGTCATATATGAAAAGAAAGTTGTTACTTTGACAGCATCACTTCCGAACGGCCGGAGCGATTTCCTTGAAACGTGGTACACATGTTTCTCATTGGTCGACTAAAAATACTGTGGGGCAACATCAATCCTAACCCACCCCCTTCTGGTAGGATGAGGGGTAATCTTGTGGTCTTGTATGCACATTATCATCCAGTTGACACTCTGAAAGACCACCAGAGCGCGAACTGGAGGTGACTGCCAGCATTCTTTATGTTTGTGCAGCACTGCGCGCCTCTTGCTTTTGAAATTAAATAGAGTGGGCCGGTTCTGAGCGTCAACTGGATGTTAACATACATACAAGACTGCTAGACAAGCACAGTAGTGAGTCTTCATTGTTTGTTAATTTATTTTTATTTTTAAAGTTTTTTTTTTTTATTTTATTTTTATCAAATAATTTTTAAAAAATGCTTTATTTGCATCCTTGGCAATGCTGGGTATTTCAACTAGTATTAAGTAAAAGTTGATATTGTATTTAATGTTTAGGGTGCAGAATTGACCACTGGTAAACTGTTATGAAGCCTGGCCCAGCTACTGTGTATATTCATATGAAGTTTCTCTTGGCAAAATGCACATTAGGTTAATTGTTAATGTGAAATATTTTCCTCTCTTCAGGAGTGTGGGTGCATATACAAATGTGCTATGGGATGGATTAGCATCTTATTCAGATCTGTTCTTCACTTGCACCTAATGCTACATGGATGGGTTGGCTTTTCAAAACCGATGGATGGTTTTAACATTTCATTAGATAGATAGATAGATTTATAGATACTTTATTAATCACAAAGGGAAATTCACATACTCCAACAGCAGCATACCGACAAAAAACAATATTAAATTAAAGAGTGATAACAATGCAGGTATACAGACAGACAATAACTTTGAATAATGTTAACGTTTACCCCCACCCCAGGTGGAATTGAAGAGTTGCATAGTTTGGGGGAGGAACGATCTCCTCAGTCTGTCAGTGGAGCAGGACAGTGACAGCAGTCTGTCGCTGAAGCTGCTGCTCTGTCTGGAGATGATACTGTTCAGTGGATGCAGTGGATTCTTCATGATTGACGGGAGCCTGCACAGTGCCCGTCGCTCTGCCACAGATGTCAAACTGTCCAGCTCTATGCCTACAATAGAGCCTGCCTTCCTCACCAGTTTGTCCAGGCGTGAGGCGTCCCTCTTCTTTATGCTGCCTCCCCAGCACACCACTGCGTAGATGAGGGTGCTCGCCACAACTTTCTGGTAGAACATCTGCAGCATCTTATTGCAGATGTTGAAGGACGCCAGCCTTCTAAGGAAGTATAGTCGGCTCTGTCCTTTCTTACACAGAGCATCAGTATTGGCAGTCCAGTCCAATTTATCATCCAGCTGCACTCCCAGGTATTTATAGGTCTACACCCTCTGCACACAGTCACCTCTGATGATCACGGGGTCCATGAGGGGACTGGTCCTCCTAAAATCCACCACCAGCTCCTTGGTTTTGCTGGTGTTCAGGTGTAGGTAGTTTGAGTTGCACCATTTAACAAAGTCCTTGATTAGGTTCCTATACTCCTCCTCCTGCCCACTCCTGATGCAGCCCACGATAGCAGTGTCGTCAGAGAACTTTTGCACGTGGCAGGACTCCGAGTTGTATTGGAAGTCCGATGTATATAGGCTGAACAGGACCGGAGAAAGTACAGCCCCCTGCAGCACTCCTGTGTTGCTGACCACAGTGTCAGACCTGCAGTTCCCGAGACGCACATACTGAGGTCTATCTGTAAGATAGTCCACGATCCATGCCATCAGGTATGAATCTGCTCCCATCTCTGTCAGCTTGTCCCTAAGGAGCAGAGGTTGGATGGTGTTGAAGGCGCTAGAGAAGTCCAGAAACATAATTCTTACAGCACCACTGCCTCTGTCCAAGTGGGAGAGGGATCGGTGTAGCATGTAGATGATGGCATCCTCCGCTCCCACCTTCTCCTGGTATGTGAACTGCAGGGGGTCAAGGGCATGGCGGACCTGTGGCCTCAGGTGGTGAAGCAGCAGCCGCTCCATGGTTTTCATCACATGCGACGTCAGAGCGACAGGCCAGAAGTCATTCAGCTCACTAGGATGTGATACCTTTGGGACTGGGGTGATGCAAGATGTTCTCCAAAGCCTCTGGACCCTCCCCTGTTCCAGGCTCAGGTTGAAGATGCGCTGTAGAGGACTCCTCAGCTCCAACGCACAGGCCTTCAGCAGTCGTGGCGATACTCCATCTGGACCCGCTGCTTTGCTGGCACAAAGTCTCCTCAGCTCTCTGCTTACCTGGGCTTCTGTAATTGTGGGTTCAGGTAAACTCTCTCCTATGCTGGTATCAGCAGAAGGATGGGTGGAAGGTGCAGTACTCTGAGTTGAGAGTGGGTTAGGGTGGTCAAACCTGTTAAAGAAGTTGTTCATTTCGTTTGCTTTCTCCACATCTCTCTCAATGGTGGCACCCCGCTTCGAGCTGCAGCCCTGAGCTGGACTCGGAGTTCCTTCTGCACACGCTTGAGCTCATGCTGACCACTGCCTTTAAAATCCCTTTTCTTCTGGTTCAAAAGGCCCTTGATGTCACTTGTAATCCATGGCTTGTTGTTAGCATAGCAGCGTACTGTTCTTACTGGAACTACAATGTCCATACAGAAGTTGATGTAGTCAGTAGTGCAGTCAACAACCTCCTCAATGTTCTCACTATAAGATCCCAGTAGGATATCCCAGTCTGTAGTTCCAAAGCAGTCTCTCAGAGCCTGCTCTGCCTCAGGGGACCACTTCCTGAATGAGCGTGTGGTTGTAGGTAGGACCCTCACTCTTGGTTTGTACTGAGGCTGAAGCAGAACCAGGTTATGATCTGCTTTCCCAAGCACAGGCAGCGGGGTGGCGCTGTATGCGTCTTTAACGTTTGCATACAGTAGGTCAATAGTCCTATTTCCCCGGGTGTTACAATCCACATACTGGGAGAAGGCAGGTAATATTTTGTCTAGTGTTACATGGTTAAAGTCTCCAGCGATTAGCACAAGCCCCTCGGGGTGCTGCGTTTGCAGTTTAGCAACATCAGAATGGATGATTCTGATTCATTACAAACCTCACCAGATATTTCTTAAAAATCTTTTCAGTTTAATGAAATGTACAAAGTATTTTCAAAATAATAATAATATTAATTGCATTTTTCAGTGGCACTCTTCATTAGCCATTCATGTAGTCATTACTAGGAGGTGACTGTTGTGGGCTGCCTCAGAAAAGAGGAATTCACTTATTTTGTATAGGCCTTCATTACATACCTCTTCATGAATGTAAAGTACAAGTGCTCTGCTTCTGCTTCATAAAAGCATTAAACACCAAGGTGGTGGAGTATTTGATAGCTATTAAACAGTTTTGTTTTGTTCTGTGCATCTCATCCCACCACAATGAGCATCCATGAATCTCCATGAATGTTTACGTGTCTGTGTTTTTCAACCAAGCATGGTTCAAACTGAACAAGAGGGCAAAACTGTCAAATACCCTGACCAAACAAAGATGAACCATTTTAGTAAATGTGTTAATTAAAATCAGAAAAAACAGAAAATATAAAATAGGTAATTAAATTTAAAAAAAAAACTGAAGAAAGAATATCCATCCATCCATTGTCCAACCCGCTGAATCCGAACACAGGGTCACGGGGGTCTGCTGGAGCCAATCCCAGCCAACACAGGGCACAAGGCAGGGAACCAATCCTGGGCAGGGTGCCAACCCACCGCAGGACACACACAAACACACCCACACACCAAGCACACACTAGGGCCAATTTAGAATCGCCAATCCACCTAACCTGCATGTCTTTGGACTGTGGGAGGAAACCGGAGCGCCCGGAGGAAACCCACGCAGACACGGGGAGAACATGCAAACTCCATGCAGGGAGGACCCGGGAAGCGAACCCAGGTCCCCAGACCACCCAACTGCGAGGCAGCAGCGCTACCCACTGCGCCACCGTGCCGCCCGAAGAAAGAATATGAAAAGTGGAAATATCTGATGATAACAAAACTAATATGGAATTTTGTATTTGTAAGTACTAAATTTAAACATCAATGAATCAAAATGAAAACTGTAGATAAACTAATTATTACAAAGTCCAAAAATATCAGTTCCATATTACAATATACAAAATACCAAGCCAAAATTCAACATCTGTAAACTTAATAAAGGTGGCACAAAGGTAACAGAAGAACACACTTTCTGGAACTAATGCCACTGCAAGGCTGCAGTTGCCCCAGATGGTTCAAATAGCATCCAAGTAACAGACTGGTGCACTGGGGGATGTAACCTGATTAAAATACCCATAATACTATGATTGATAAATACAACTTACTTAAGACAGAACAAAAGGAAATTAACAAAACTAACCTAAGCCAATAAACAGAAGTAATAAACAAATAAAACACGAATGACTAGGCTATAACGAGAAAAGGAAAATTTAGGGGAAAAACGTCAACACAATAAAGAAAAATTACTAAACTAAAACTAGAGCGGAGACTCTGGTGAAGTCCTGACAGAATGATTCCACGTAAGTATAGTTATTTGAACAGTGCCTTGGATATGGACATGCACATTGTTTAGTCAACAAGTATAAAACATTGAAAGGTTACTATACTGTAAATGAAAAGTAAAATTAGCCAAGATGATTGTAGGAGAGGATTTTAGTAGTCAAACTTAAAAATAATAACATAAAATACTGTACTAAGTTTAGTGCAAAGAAGGGAAGGAAGTGAATGGAAGAAAAAAACAAATAATGCAACTCTAGCTCATCACGTAGGTGATTACTACAAAGAGAAAAAGCGGTCATGTTAAAGGAAGTAAGTTGCAACATGCAGTGCTCTAATGTTGGAGATAACATCAGTAAAATGGTATCATATATCAGCATTTGTAATCTTAGCACAAGCAGACATACCATAAAGGTTGGTGTAGTGTGGAAATATTGGGACTGTACTGTACTTAATGCCATTTGGACTTGAATTTATTGTTTTTTTTTCTAAAGCTCCAGAGCTCCAATAAGATAAAGATATGGTTAAAAACAAAATGTTCCAACAAATACGATTGTTCTTCTAAAGAGCTGAAGACACAGGAAGACATCTATCGATCTGCAGTTCTGAACTTTAGAGAAACATTAGGAGAAAATAAGGGATATAACAAGATGAAAGATATTGGCCCCTACAGTAAAAATGAAAGTTTCTCCCTATTGGTGACTTGGGGGCATCCAACTGTCGCCCTGCCGTTCTCCCCTTTCACTTTTATGCTCCCACATAAGTCAGGTTATGGTGAATAACTCAGTTAAGTCAGAAACCTGGTTTCTTAATAATCAGCATTTACATGTGTAAGTAATCTTCTGGAATTCTCCTTTGACGAAACTCTCCAAAGTCATTAAACTGTGCTAAAAAAGAGGTAAGCATCATCATTGAACACCGTATATTCAAAAATAAGCGTGACGCATGTGATCTTTTTCTCGTGTTTTATATATACGTTTTGTCAAATTGACACTATTTATAGGTTTCTGTTACCGGATTTCACACAGCGAACTCTTTTCTGCTTGGTTGTGCGATTGAGCCATGCAACGGTGGTACTTGTGCTTCTTGCCTTACTCTCAGTGCTGCTGGGATAATAACAGGTATTTTTACTTTGATAAGATAAGTACTGTGCTAAGTTACTCGTTAATTTAAAAAGTAATTGGACTGTGTAATCCATGCTACTTTTAACGTGTTATCCTACTGCTCTCGAGATTGTGTTTGCTGAGTTTAGCAATGTACGTTCAGATTATCTGTATAAAATTAGCGATTTGTGAAATATTGAGACAGATTATTTCAGCCAGGAGAAGAAATAATGTGATTGTCTGAACATTTCCCTCTGGAAAGGGTTTACATGGCATTTTAGAAATCAGGTTTCTGTGAATAATGAGTTATTGAAGTCCATGTAAACACGCTATTTGATACTCCAAACTGTCCCCTATCGCTTCATTCTCTCCTCACTTTTAAACACGCTGTTTTTTTACAGGTGTTCTCTCTCATCTCTCCCTTATGAATTCCAAAGTGATTGTGTTAGGCTTACATTTTATCAGAGATTTGAGGAACTAAAGCCAAACTTACAAGGTTTTCCTCTTTTTGTTTTGGATCACCAGATTATCTTTTCAGAGCCATCTGTACCTTTTTCTCCACACGCATTGTGATAATGTGAAACTTTATTTTGTAAACAGAGATTCCCGTCTGCGGCCGAGAGAATTTTTAAAACTAAAATGACAGTGATGAATGGCGTTCTGGAGAGGCTGTTCTTGGACATCGGCATGCTCTTTATCATTTGTCTCGCTCTTGAATTGCCTCATTATTGTGGAAGTCCTGTGAAACACCAAGCATGGGGTAATCAGGAGCTTGTTAACCTGCTGTCGGGCACTTGCCCTCAAGCACTTACTCCTCTCGGAAGCCATTGCGGATGGTAATTTGTGGATGACCTGTTTGTCCCTTCCTTCACGCGTCTAATGGGTTCCTGCTGTCCACTTTAATCTGTAGGCCTCACACAGGCACGCTGAGTGCAGAGTTTCTTTCATTTTCAAGCTTTCCATCTGAACTTCAAGGAGTATCTGAGGATGTGCTGCTGTAGTACGCTTCTACCTTCTAAAAAGCTACTGTGTGTCTCCATTGTCATTTTTTGACATTTTACTCCTGGTAATTATTTTGCTATTGCTAATTTTCTGTCAGATTCAGATCATTTTGATACCATTTCACTACTATAGGATATTTTGCAAAGCTGTTTATATGAGTACATAATAGGAAGTATAGATTTTTATGCCCATTTTGTGTCCATTTTGTCAGGTTTGCTCATCTTTTACTCTTACTAGCACCACTAATGGGACAATCCATTGAGATACCCATCATAATGTAATGGTCAGATGGAATCCAGAAGCTTACGCTAACTCTAAGACACATGATGATTGACTGTGAGATAAGCTCATTGATGCTTTGTGAGGCCAAGTAGATAGCTGAAATATCATGGCACATGTAGTGTATATAATGTTTGGCGAGGATTACAGGAAGTCTGTTATCCCTGTCAAGAAAAATTAGAGAAGCCCAGGGGAAATCACACCAAAGGGAGACTTGTAGATCATGAAAGAGGCCAATATGTTGTACCTTTCTGATATCTGTTTCTAGTGGTGTCCTCCATGAATGTCCATGTCAGTTCCTGAGCCATCAGCTGATAAATTGCGGAGGTGTCACTCCATTCACAGTGTCCATTATGATTATATCATGCTACAGCAGCATGCATTGCCATTTGGTCAAATTTAGTGATATCCCACTTGTCCCTTAAGACCGACTCCAATGTGTTTGCACACTGAGGCTACCTGGAATGTGATGCTTTCTTAAATGGCACATCACCAGAATGATAGGTGCCATGATGTGAGGAGTCGTAGTCTATGACTGCTCCTTATCTCTGCTGCTAATAGGAGTCGGTTTCATTGCGTAACATTGACCAGGTCCTAGCACCCATCACAGAACTCTTTTGTGGAAGGATTTTCTTGTGCCATTGTAGAAAGACAATGTCCAAACACACAGACACACACAGCTTCCACCTTTTGAAAATGTTTACTTCACAGCAGCACCATCTCCTGTCCCTCATGTAAAATATTAGGATAATATTCTGTGGTGTCATACACTCATTTGACTTTTCCATTTTGGAGAAACAGTTCTACTATAACTTAGGTATATCAGGTAATGTGAAACGTGGCCTATTGTACTGTAGTACTAACCATGTGGATTTAGCAGGTGCTCTATGGGGGAACCTCACCTTCACTTTGATAACAATAATGTATAATGAGACTGAGAACTGACACAATAGGTTTGAATTATGATGCAGGACCACCTTTTATGTTTCCTTTATACAGAGCCTGCAAAGGATCACTTCAAGTGAAAAATGTAGCCAGAATTTAATTCACATGAGCTATGGTGGCTTTACAAAGTGCAATGCAGATATTGTTTTGTAACTGAGGAACAGTGTAACTCCTTTTATTGAGCTCACTAAAGCAGCAATGAACAATGCCATAATGATTTTAAAGTCACAGTGTTACGAGCAACTTCAAGACACAACAGAAGAGAGAGGAATGGGAGTTAAACTGATGCTAAAACTGAACACACTACAACATGGTTTGAATGGGGACAAGAGTTTTAGGACCAGATATGAAGACTGTTTACATCACTCTGACTGACCCAGGAGGTTTGATTACAGAAAAACATTGCAAGCAATATTCATCAATAACTTGTCAAAGGCCTTTGTTGGACAGTTATCTTACAGTATCAGAAGATCTCTCTCTTGCTAAATGTAAGTTAGTTTGGAAAGGTCTGTTAAAATTGGCCAGTAAAGATATCTAACTGTTTGAGAATCATGTTTATTTTCTTAATGTGTGTATAAACACAGGTAACTCCAGTTTTGGTATTACACCTAAAGAAGGGGCCTGAGCTGCCTTGAAAGCTTGCATTTTGTAGTCTACTCAGTTAGCCAATAAAAGGTGTCATTTTGCTTCACTTCTCATTAAACCCCATATCAGATGTTGATTGTCATGTATTGCTGTCCTGTAGCAAGCAGTTTTAACATTTAAATCCTTTAATTTATTATCTGCTTTCAAAACGTTGATATCATGAGTTTTAAATTTGATATCAGCACTTAGAAATTTGATATTGGGCTTTTATAATTTGATATTATGCTTTTAAAAATTTATATTAAGTTTTTAAAATTTGATATCGCACTTTTGAAATCTGAGATGATTGATAGCTTAAATGCTAATATACATGCATTTTAAACTCTCACGTCATATTTTGTCATTTTGATATCACTTTTATGAAATTTGATATCTTTCTTACAAAATTTGATATTGAGCTTTTAAAATTTGACATAAAATTTGTAAAGATGGATATTAACATTGTAATGTTTGATATCAAGCTCTTTAAATTTGATGTCAAGCTTTTGAAACTTGATATCATGATTTTAAAATTTAATATCACTCTTTTGAAATTTGATATCAAGTTTTCAAAATTTGATATCACGCTTTAGAAATTTGATATCAGTTTTTTAAAGATGGATATTAACATTGTAATGTTTAATATCATGCTTTTGAAACTTGATATCATGCTTTTAAAATTTGATATTGAGCTTTTGAAATTTGATTTCAAGGTTTAAAAATTTTATATTTCACGATTAAAATTTGATACTGTATCAAATTTTCAGAATTTGATATTGTGCTTTTACAATTTCATATGAGAGCTTAAATGCTTATATATTTGCATTTTAAACTCTCATATTTTGTAATTTTGATATCACGTTTATGAAATTTGATAACAGGCTTATAAAAATTTGATATCACATTTCATCAACATCCTCAAACTGCATTTTAAAATCACTATATAAAATTTCAAAAGCTTAATATCAAATTTTAAAGTGTGATATCAAATTTTATAATCCTGATATCAAATTTCATAAAAAGAGAAACAGATTAAACGTTATAATGGCCTACCATTGGCTACTGAGAGGAACATAGGTTGTTATCCTGCATGCAAGGGAGCCTGGGAAGGATACCACACTGCTGAAACTAAATTCATTTTTGTGTGAATCCCTGGCTCATCACTAGTTAAAACTGTTAAATACACTATATGGTCTAAAGTAGGGGTGAGCAACGTTGGTCCTGGAGGGCCGTAGTGGCTACAGGTTTTCATTCCAAACCAGTTGCTTAATTAAAAAACAGTCTTTGCCAATCTCAGACCTTATTGAATTTTATGGCTTGTTAGTCTGCAATGTTTGGTTCTTACATTGTAGATTTTTTTCCTTTCCATGGATATCATCCAAATGATTTGAAGCGAAAAACTGATCATTTTCATTCTGCCATATTTTTATTTTAAGTGTTTTATTGAACCAAATTGTACCAAATGAATCCACACAGGTGTAAGTGGAAACATGTTAGATGGAGAAATGTTGACTCCTTTATCACTTGCATCTTATTGCTAATAAGGAGCCATTAAAAACAGTGAATGCAGCTCTTTAAGATTTAAATAAGCAATTAGGGGTGGGAAACCTTAAGAAGCAAGACCACTAAAATGAAGCATCAAAATGTCACTTGAAAAATAAGTGCTTCGTCAGCAGTAATTGACTTCTCATTAAGAAACTGGGTTGGAACAAAAACGTGCAGCCACTGCGTTCATCCAGGACCGACGGTGCCCACCTCTGGTCTAAAGTTTGTGCATACTTGACCATCAAACCTATATGAGAGTTGTTGGACATCCCATTCCGAGAACATGGGCATAAATATGTGGTTGTACCTCGACTTTGTGGCTATAACATCCTCCATTCTTTTGAGAAGGCATTTTGCAGTGTGTCTGTGGTCATTTGTGTCTGTCAAGCCAACAGAGCATTTGTGAGAGCAGCTACTGTTGTTGGACAAGAAGATATGGCTTACAATTGGCATTCCCGTCCACCCCAGAGTTGTTCAGTAGGGTTGAGGTCAGGGTTCTCAAGTTTCTCATTGTCTTTAAGGACTTGGCTTTTTGCACAGGGGTACAGTGATTCTGGAACAGTAAAGCGCCTTCTCCAAACTGTTGCAACAAAGCTTGAAGCCCACAATTGTCTAAAACGGTGTTTCCCAACCTCGGTCTTGGGGGCACACTGTGGCTGCAGGTTTTTGTTCCAACCAGCTTCTGTTTTTAATTGAACTCCTGAGCTAATTAAGTGATGTGTTATTTCCCAAGTTCTGTGTTTTGGGAACAATATAGAAATTAGAAAACTAAGTTTGGTAAAAGAAGATATATATATTAAAATGTACCAAGCAGTTATATGGGAATAATGTATTTTTTTTTCTTTTTAACAATATTTTCATCTTGATTTTCATTCTGCTTTTCTAGATGTTCAAATTGTTTAATTAATCCATTATTTACTAATTAGTGCTCTGCTCATTTTTAATTGTCATTAATAAGATACAACAAAGGTGAAAAACTGCACAGACAAAGGGCAAAATATAATGAAATCAACAAAACAAAGTTAAGCATTTAAATCTCTAGCAAAAGCAGAAATATTTCTAAATGTCTTATAAATGTAAAAATCATGCTGCTGTGCTTTTCTGAATGTAGAATAAAAGAAAAAAACTACCAGCTAATTAAATGAGATCGGTGCTATCAGGTGTTGTCATTGATTAGGAATCTGGTTGGAACAAAAACCTGCAGCCACAGTAAGTCCCCAGGACCAAGTTTGGGAAACACTGGTCTAAAATGTGTTTGTATGCTATAGTATTAACAGTACCATTCACTGGAACCAAGGAGCCCACTCCAAACCCTGAAAAGCAATCCCAGACGATCAGCCGTCCTCCACCAAACTTTACAACAGGGATTATGCAGTACAGAAGGCAGAGTTCTCCTTGCCAAACCAAGATTCATCCATCAGACTGCCAGGTCATGAAGCCTGATTCATCACTTCAGAGAACATGCCTCCACTCCTCCATAGTCCAATGGCGGTGCGCTTTACATTTTTACATGCTATGCGCTTCAGCATTCAGCACTCTGCAAGTTCACTTGGTCTTCCATTTCATAGAGGAGTGTTAATGTTCTGTAGCCATTCTTCAGGTTTTGGTATAGGCCCCTTGGTTGCACTAAAGGTTTTTGCTAGTGCTACAGCATACAAAGACATTTTAGACATTTGAGGGATTCCAATTCTGTGGCAACAGTTTGGGGAAGGCCATGTTCTGCTCCAGCATGACTGTGTCCCAGGTGCATAAATACATGGAGGAACATGAGTGGTCTGCACAGAGCCATAATTTAACCCTATTGAACAACACTGGTAAGAATTAAAACATCAACTGCGAGCCAGGTTTTCTTGTCCAACATCAGTACCTGACTTCACAAGTGCTCTTTTGGCCAAATGGGCACACATTCCCTCAGGCATACTTCAATATCTTATACAGAGCCTTAACAGAAGAGTGGAGGCTGTTATTACAGCAAATTGTGAGGGGGAGCACCTCCCTATTAATGGCCATGGTTTTGGAATGGGATGTCCAACAAGCTTATGCAACCCTGAAGAACAACCTCAGATCATTAGCTGTACTCAATGAAGTGGCAGACCAAGCAAATGCACAGAGTGTGGCCACTAAATGCTGAAGTACATAGCATGTAAAAAATGTAAAGCTTCCCTGCTTTCAAACTATGGGGGAGCAGAAACGTTTTCTCTGGAGTGACTAATCATGTTTCAAAATCTGTCAGTCAGATGGACGAATCTGGATTTGGCAAATGCCACGGGAACACTACCTTCAGGACTGCACCTGTAAAGTTTGGAGGAGGACGGCCAATAGTCTGGTGCTGATTTTAAAGGTTTGGGCTAAGCTCCTTGGTTCCAGTGTAGGGTAGTGTGAATGCTACTGCATCCATAGAAGGTCAGGTGCCCACAAACTTTTGGCCATATAGTGATTGTAGAACTCCATCACATCAAGGTTTATGGAAATACTAGCAAAATACCCGCGCTTCGCAGCGGAGAAGTAGTGTGTTAAAGAGGTTATGAAAAACTAAAGGAAACATTTTAAAAATAACGTAACATGATTGTCAATGTAATTGTGTTGTCATTGTTATGAGTGTTGCTGTCATATATATATATATACATAGATATACACATATATTATATACTAGCAAAGTACCCGCGCTTCGCAGCGGAGAAGTAGTGTGTTAAAGAGGTTATGAAAAAAAAAAAAGGAAACATTTTAAAAATAACGTAACATGATTGTCAATGTAATTGTGTTGTCATTGTTATGAGTTTTGCTGTCTTTTATATATATAATATGAACACACACACACATAAACATATATATACATATATATATACATATCTACATATACACATATGTACATATACATACGTATATACACATCCACATAAACATATATATACATATACAAATTTACATATCTACATATATATATATAGACATAGATATATACATACATACATTCACATAAATTGCGCGTCCCGTTTTGAATCAATACTGGACGGGATTTATCCCGTATTTTTTTTATCATTTTTTTTTTAAAGCAGCGTCTCATGCAAATCATCCCACACGCATTTTATGAAGATGCCTCCTTTCCTACTTTTGATTGGGTAATACTTGATGTCATCGTTAGTTTGATTGGTGTTTTTAACTGTCCAGTGAGGAGGGCGTGTCTTTTAAGTACAGTCTCCAAAGTGTTGGCACTGAGATGTGGCGTCAGCGCCATAGTTGAAGCCCCTAACGTTGCGTTCAGCAAGTCGGCTAACATCCGCCATGTGCCGTCTTTCAGTTGCGAGAAGCAGATCATAGAATGGTTGAAACTGTTGCCCCTAACGTTGCGCCACGGCGTGTGGTTCGTTTATACCTCGTGTCTTCTCATTAAACTTTTATCTCGCGAATATGTTATTGCAATCCGCAGCGGGAGCATTTCTATAAACTTAATTTAAACTTACGTTTTACACCGTGCTTTGTTTCCCTTATGAACATGCTTGTATGCTTAACTCGCTCCGTTCTCAATTGTTTAATTAATTTTTTGCTCTTCGTTGTTTGCGGCTCTTCCTCCATTTCCCCCTATTTCGTTGTTTTATCTCGCGAATATGTTATTGCAATCCTTAACGGGAGCGTTTCAATAAACTGATTGAAAATAGTTTTGCATTTACCTTTTTAGTAAAAGGCGAGCTTTTAAGCCTGAGAAATCACCCCATAAATGCACACGTTTAATTGCACATGTGTTAATATGTATGGTTACACAGTATTAAAAGACAGTGAACAACGTCAGTTACCTTTGTTCCCCGCGTTTGATAAAAGGTGAGCTTTTAAGCCTGAGAAATCACCCCGTAAATGCACACATTTAATTGCACATGTGTTAATATGTATGCTTACACAGTATTAAAAGACAGTCAAAAATTAACGTCATTTACCTTCGTTCCCGCGTGTGACTCGTGCTGTAAATCTCTTCCTTGTTTTTAGTTCACGTGATTACGTAGGAGGCGTGATGACGCGATACGTGACTCCGCCTCCTCCATTACAGTGTATGGACAAAAAATATGTTCCAGTTATGACCATTACGCTTTGAATTTCGAAATGAAACCTGCCTAACTTTTGTAAGTAAGCTGTAAGGAATGAGCCTGCCAAATTTCAGCCTTCCACCTACACGGGAAGTTGGAGAATTAGTGATGAGTGAGTCAGTCAGTCAGTGAGTGAGTCAGTGAGGGCTTTGCCTTTTATTAGTATAGATAGAACAAATTACTGACTTTAAAGAAAGACCTTGATAGCTTTTTAGAAAACATCCAAATGTGATATTAAACAGCCCTAATGGACTGAATGTCTTCCTAATGTTTGTTAAACTACTAAAGTGTCCTTTGATTGTGTGCCCAATATGGTTTTGCCAGGACTGAAGCCTAAACTGTGACCAGAAGTTGAACAAAGTTTGTGTATTAGGAATCTGTTACTGCTAGGGGGCACTATCCATTTGTCCTAATGTGACCCTCTTTTTCTCCCGCTGTATTTCTGTCCCATGCGCTTGAAACACACACTCAACTTGCCAGCAGGTATGCTCAGATATGAATCCGGAAATCCGATTCCTCTTAGGAAAGCAGCTGCACCCCTGAAATCTATGATGTTAATTTACAGCTCTGTCAGTTTTACTTTTTTTTAAATCTCTGTGTGTTTCTCTGAACTAATCTTAAATCCATTAAAGTCTCAGTTCTAGAAGCAGAAAGCACAATCCACACCTCCCCCATGAATTTTAAATCATGGAACCTGCTGTCATAAGATTAGTGTTTTTTAATTAAATTGAGAAAAAAAGATGAAAAATGATTTTCTATTGAAAATGATAATGAAATGCTGTTATAAAAGGGGGAGGGGTGGTGGGCAAAAAAAGATACGAGTGCCGCACAAACAAAAAAAAAAAAAACAACATCCATATTCATTCGTAAAAGTCAATATCCTTTCCTCTCTGATTATATGTAATTTTGCATACATTTTGCAATCACATCAGCAGGTCAAATATTAATTAATTGTTTGATTCATACTGAGCGTATCATTTTTTTTCACAGTTCAGACAGAGCCGTGGGATTAAGAGGAAATTAGATCAGTAAAAGATTTTATTTCACAGTCTGGCACCCAGGAGGCCAGGTCAGGCCAGGCTGTGTAGTTAAGATGGTTATCGTAACTGAAATGATCTTCGCTGAACTGCTAAGCACATATCAGATCTCACTCCAACGCAAATGCAATTTTTTTTTTCAAGCCGCTACTTGTGATATTGAAAAAAAAAATGTTTTTGTTTCCTTACCTTTTTGGGTCTTCCGTTTTTCATTTATAAATTCCTTGGCTGTCTGCTTCTTGAAGGGTCAGTTATTGTCAAACATAATTTTTATAGCACCTTTAACAGCAGGGTGACATGGTGGTGCAGCAGTTATTATCCTGCTCAGTTCTACTCATATCTGTAGGGGGTTTTATTCGTGTAGGTTAGAATGTTTGGTGACTCTGTGTCTCTGTGACAGACTGAAACCCACAGGGTTGCTGGGGAAGCCTCCAGATCCCTGCATCCTTGAATTGGATAAGCTGACTATCATAACACATCGATGGATTTAACAGCAGGGCAGGAGGCTTCACAGATTGGTGTCAAGTTCCATTGCAAAGTATGCTTTCATGGTGCTTTTTGTGATTAGTATTACATTTATATTTTTTTGCTTAGCAGACGCTTTAATCCAAAAGAGGTCAGCATAATTGAGAAAACATCAGTTTGGGGTACTTTCTGGGAACAAGTGCTGCAGGACAAGTTATAAAATTGATTATCACAAGTGAAGGTGTCAGAGCAAAATACAAGCGAGTTACAAGATGAAGGTTATAAAAACCTAACTGCAAATATCAGCTAGACAGAAATTCACCAAACAAGAGACTTGAAACGCATCTTAAACACAATGAGGTAGTGAGAAGTTTGAATGTAGGTGGGCTGCTCATTCCACCAACAAGGAGATACAGATGGACAGGGTCTGGACTGAAATTTGATATCACACAGAGGTGCCATCACTAGACACTGTTCACTAGTGGACCTGAGTGGTTGAGAAGGAGCATAAGACATCACAAGTGTCTCCATTTATAAACTGTAGTTGCTGACCTGCTGTCTCATCTGTAAGCAAGCATCAAAGATTTGAATTAAATGTGTGCTGAAGCTGACATAGTTATCTGAAAAGAGAAGTGACATGTGCCCACCTTGGCTGGTTGAATATCAGACATACTGCTTGATGACACATGGTGGTACTCCGGCCAGCAGAGAGTTGCAGTGGTCCAGATGTCACAAGACCAAAGCCTGGACCAGGAGCTGCAGTGCATACTCTGTCACATGTGGTCTGATCATCCATCCATCCATTTTCCAACCCGCTGAATCCGCTGAAACACAGGGTCACAGGGGTCTACTGGAGCCAATCCCAGCCAACACAGGACACAAGACAGGAACCAATCCCGGGCAAGGTGCCAACCCACCGCAGGACACACACAAACACACCCACACACCGAGCACACACTAGGGCCAATTTAGAATCGCCAATCCACCTAACCTGCATGTCTTTGGACTGTGGGAGGAAACCGGAGCGCCCGGAGGAAACCCATGCAGACACGAGGAGAACATGCAAACTCCACGCAGGGAGAACCCGGGAAGCGAACCCGGGTCTCCTAACTGCGAGGCAGCAGCGCTACCACTGCGCCACCGTGCCGCCCTGGTCTGATCATGCAGATATTTTATACAGTGAATTTGCAATACAGAGAGAGTCTAGCCACATGGTCCTTGAAGGTGTTTTGTCTTGGTAGAGTTCTATATTACTCTACTTTCCCCTTTTTGTATTCTTTATTGTGTAGCCTTTGTCAGAATGCCTCAAATCCCATAGACTCACCACTGTTTATAAGGTATTGTACTTTATAACTTCTCCTCACCTTCCCTTCTACATCTACAGTGTAACCTCAGGTAATTACATAGAGTAAAAGAACAAGTAGGAGTTAAGCTACAACCTAAATAATATTAATAAAATAATAACAATAAGCAAAGTACAATTGAATATTGGCAACCATACAACCTGATAAATGCTGATATGTAGTTTCAGGCGGCTCACAGACTTCCAGTTACTTTAAATGTCTCTAGTTAAGCCATCATTTTATGGCTTTCTGCAGGACAGGCCACATGCCTGTCTCAATATGGCTGCCATGTTGTGCTTCTCAGAGTGATCTTCTTTTTAGTTCATGGTGTGTGAGATGCTTCTTCATCATGAGGGTGAGAGAGAGAGGGAGGGGGAAAGCAACCGGATTTATACATTCTTTTTCCAAATTCTTACACCAATAGGATGTTGTGCTACAGAATGGCTTCTGATTCAAACCAATCCCAAACTGCCATACTTCAGACCAATGGGGGCACAGTACCTTTCACACCTGCTCCCAAAACCATTTGTTGAGCTGATGGCTTGCCAGCTAGGTAATTTGGCTTTCCTGTGGGGGTTGATTGAGAGAGTCCTGCAGAGAATCACTTACCAAACTGGTTTTAGACACTTCCCCCAGCCCTGTCATAAAATTCTTCACTCAGTCCTAAAGACTGGAGGGGCAGTTTCTCAAACATCAAACCATTGCTGTTCTTTTCAATGACTAGCCGTCCACTGTGGCTCTGCCTGCGTCACAGTGAAACAGGACAGTGAGGAGGGCCCTGCCCGGCTCCCCACTCCTGACATCACGCTTCCCCCTCCCTCAGCTCATAGCCCCTGTCTCAGATTAGGGTGAATATATCGCTCTTGCAAGCAAACTATGATTCTTTGTGCAATTAGAGATGTCGCAAAATCAACCGGAATGTTTAAGCAAATTATAGAAAAATACCCGATCTAAATCCGTTAAGTAGTTCTCTCGTTCACTAGCTAAGTGGAGGTAAGGTATGCCCCGAGGCTGCCACATGAGTGAGGAGGGCCCCACCCCCCCTCCCCGCAGCCCGTTGCATGTCTCTCGGATTTGGGCAAATAAATCGATATATAGCGCAATGAAAGAAGTCACAAAATCAAGCAAATTATTGAAAAAAAAAAAAAGATCTAAATCCATTAAGTAGTTCTCTCGAGAAACGCCGACAGACAGACGTTGGATTTTATACATATAGAGATATAACACTAATATTACATTGTTTTGTCTAAGTTACCAATAAAGACATACAAAATATTTATCAACTTGTACACAAAATTTCACACCACAACAGAAGGACAGCTGGTAATCGATCACCACTCCATGGTTGAGACATGCAGTAACTCTACATGATACCGTGAGATCCTCTGGAGGAAGCGACAGGTACAGCTTCATATCATCAATTCAGCACTGACAACTGATGACTTTTCTTTGGTTGTGGTTGCTCCTAATGTTTCCAAGGACCTAAGATGGTTGTCATGTCAATGTTTTATTTGTGGTGTGAAATAATCAAAGTAGACAGATGAAGAGTTGGGGTCTTGAGGAAATTTACATTTAATGTCCTGGTTGAAAATAGGATGAAAATAATGAAAAAATAACATAATCTACACATTGCACCTCTCTTTGTGTTTCTAATGCTTCTGATGCTTCTAAAGAGGTCCTACTTCTGGTGGGACATCTGGGTAAGTACTGTCCCGACAGGAAGAGGCAGGGCTTGACAGATGTGGCCGTAAAATGGCAGTGTAACATTGTGGGTCATATTCATGTTGACTCCTTAAAGTTTTATAACCGTCCTTCTCAGCTCTTCTGATGCGTTTGGAATTTCCAGAGTCAGTCTTTTGATAAGTTTGCTTAAAATCTTTGAAGTGTTTTCTTCATCTGGTCCAATGCTGGTCAATTTCATTGGTGTTTTTGCAGTCCTTTTTTAGTTGTGCTGTTATTTAAGGCAGTTATCTATTTTTTTTCTTTTATAACCCTGTGGTGTTTAAAACCCATTAGGAGTTTGTTAAAATAGACAGCTGTCCGTGCTGACTACTCCAAAAAAAGAGGGTGAAGCAAGCTGTTTGAGCTCTACGTAGTGCAGCCACTTACCTTTACTTTTTCAGTCTTGTCATCGCTGGGGCTGTCAGAAATTTTTCACTGCTTGCTGTCTTCAGCGTTTTGTTGCTGCTAAAAATTTTTGCAACCCACTAATATAATTTTCTTTTATACGTGCCCGGTGGTTGTGATTTAAAGCATCATCATGATGCCTCATAACTCCAGGAACACAAATGTGTTATCAAGGACCAATGCATTTGTTTTCTGCAGTAAAGCCATCAGCTGGTCTTGTTTTTGCACATATTTCAGTTTTTATTCTAAGATTTCACACTCCTCCAGCAAATTATTAAGACCACTATCCTAATACTGTGTAGGGTCTCCCTTTGCTCTGAGAACAGCATCATTTCTTCAAGTCATGGATTGCACAAGATGCTGGAAACATTCCTTTGAGATTCTCGTCCATGTTTGTCATGAGTGTATCTGGCAATTTCTGCAGATATGTCAGCTGCACATCCATGCTGCAAATCATTCATTCCACCTCATCCCCAAAGGTGACTGGAAACACTACTGAAGAGCACTGCACTCATTGTTACTCATTGAAACCAAATTTGAGATGACTTTTGCTTTGTGACATGGTGCATTATCATGCTGAAAATAGCCATTAGAAGATGAATAAATTGTAGACATGAAGGGATGTACACGGTTAGCAACAACACTCAAGTAAACTGTGGTGTTCAAGTGATGATTGATTAGTATTAGTGGGCCCAAAGTGTGCCAAGAAAACATTTCCCACACCATGAACAACAGCCTGAACTGTTGGGTCGCTGGATTCACTTGTGTGCTTCTGACACCAAATTCTGACCCCTACTATCATTGTTCCTCAGCAGAAATTTAGATTCATCAGACCAGTCCACATTTTTCCAGTCTGTATCTGTCCAGTTTTGGTGAGCCTATGCCCACTGCAGCCTCACCTTTCTGTTCTTGGTCAACAGGAGTGGAACCCAACATGATCTTCTGCTGTTGTAACTCATCTGCCTAAAGGTTTGATGTGTTGTGCATTCTAAGATGCTTTTCTGCTCAGCACAGTTGTACAGAGTTGCTATCTCAGTTACTGTACCCTTTCTATCAGCTCAAACCAGCCTGGCCATTCATCTCTGACCGCTCTCATCAACAAGGTGTTTACATTTGTTGCTTATTGAATGTTTTTTGGTTTTTTTAACCTTTCTGAGTAAACACTAGAAGAGAGTGTTGTGCTTGAAAATCCCAGGAGATCAGCAGTTACTGGAATACCTAAACCAGCCTGTCTGGCACCAATAATTATGCCACGGTCGAAATCACTGAGGTCACATTTTTTCTCCATCCTGGTGTTTGATGCTCCTGAAGCTCCTGCCCTGTATCTACAAGACTGTATGCACTGCACTGCACTACTGCCACATGAGTGGATGATAAGATAATTGCATGGATAAGAAGGTGTACAGGTGCTCCTTATAATTTGCTCAGTGAGTGCATATCAGAATGGTCTTGTTATCTTTAACTGTTGAATTGGGTGATTTTTTTTTTGCCACTGTTGTGAAATTTAGTTCTTTACTGCCATTGCATTATAGCTGTTGTGATGCCGCCGGGCACGTATAGCCGCCCTTACCACGACATAGACGGGCAGGACACTATTTGCTACACAGCACGCAGTTTATTTACAGTTGGGGAGCGCTTTTCTTAGCTCCCCACAGCACAGTACATAAAGCACAGCACACAATTCTTTCAGCCAGTCCTTCCAACTCCACTCCTCCTCACAAGCTTTGTCCACTTCTTACTGGTTCCTTTTATACGGCACCCGGGTGCCCAGCAAGCTTCTTCCGGCAGCACTTCCGGATGTGGCGGACGTGCTGCCAAATAGGGCCCTGCAAGTGTCCAGGCGGCCCCCGGCGGTGGCCATGGGCTCCAGCAGGGTTAAGTTTCCATGCTCATGACCCGTGGTCCTATTAGAAGACAAGTGAGCTGCCCTCTGCCAGTCCAGGGGAGAAACAGTCTTGAAAATACTCACTTCCCTGACTTCCACGGTCCACCACACCATTTATGTGTGTAAGCCGCCCGGTGAATCTCTACATAGTAAAGAGTTACACAAACATTAATTTACTTTGTGGAGTTTGAACACTCTTTCTGCATCTTTACAGTGGATTCCCGCCTTACACTGTATGCTGTCAAGGATGGCTGTGCCTATTGAGGAAATGGATTAACAGTTGGATGGGTCTTTGAGAGCATAAACACAGACCTCTTCAGAGAGTCAGCCATTTAGAACTAGTCAAGCTGTTGAGTACATTGAATATTCTACTAACAGACTAAAGATCTGACGTGAAAAATAGAAAACATTGTATGTGATGTTGATTCATGGTTAATATTTTGATAACTGTTTGTAAGCTGTCATTTAAGAATTAGTGACTTAAAGAAAGAAACAGCTTTCTTTAAACAGTTCCTTGTGAACTCCTCAAAGTGCCAGGAATTCTATCACTGATAAGAACATTTTTTATTAAGTGCTGCTTTGGGAGTGTAATTTGTGGTAGGGGCATTCATCGGTCTGAATGCAAACAGTTTTACAAGGATATTCTGTGAGCTATTACTCCAGGAATGGACAAGTAAACCTCTGAAACTGGCCAGCTGGCCTGAGATGAAAAGGCAAAAAAGATCAATATGACATGGACTTGAAACAGAATCTGATATGAAATAGGCAGTCAGCTTCTGAGTTGTGGCTGATTTGGGTTGGTCCATGAAGCCCCATTGGTCCATGATGTGTGACATGAACTGGTATAAGTTTGGTCTCTCTGCCTCTTTATCTCCCTCTCCCTCTCTCTCTCTGCCATTTCTCCACCTTTCTCTCTCTCTCTATGGCCATATTGGCCCTACACAGATGATGACCTTGTAACGGCCGACCCCTTACCCAGCCGGCAGCTACACTTCCAAGACATGCGGCCTGGATAAATTACTGAAGCTAATCTATAAATACCAAGCCGTACCTCTAACAAATAAAATTTTCCCCACAATCAACGGTTTAAACATAAGCACAAAAAAGCAGATATGTCAAATAGGTGAATATATTAAATGGAACACAACAAAACACTACTGCACATTCCCCACGTAGAATAAATATATATGTTTATCCCTCCACCAAAGCAGCAACGTGACAACACCATATATATACATAATAACAAACCCTCCCTTGTCCCAGTAACATATAACAAACACAAAACACAAATAACAATGAATGAATATGGAAAATGCCAATGATAGTGAACTTAAGAGTCCGAGTATACAACTGTCCTGAACGCGGATGACTGGTCAACAGATAAGTGATGTGTTTGTATTTCCTGGAACAAATGGAGCAACCTCACCATGAATCCTCAGCTTTTGGTGGATGATGTAGTCCAACCCCGGGGTCTCTGGTGATGATTGATTTGAAGTAAGTCCGGCGGAATGAAAAACAAACTGGTTATTAAAGCGCAATGTGGAAAACAGCAGGTAAAGTTGGTACGTTGTCATGAAAATGTAGTCTCCGTCTTTCTCCTCTCTCCTCCCTGTTCTCTCCTGATTGTTTATATGGTACTGAGCCAAATGTAATTGATTGATTATAAACAGGTGCTTTCCATTTTGGGGCTGTGGTTTCCCTCCATCATCCGCCTCCTCTGAATTTATGGGGATGACATTCACTGACACACACATTAAACAGCAAATGGGACAATGGAAACAAAACACACTCAGTACAAACATTGAAAAACACTATTACTATGTAGCCCCGCTACAAACTGAAGACAGCTGACTAGAAATGCACCGACCAGAAAGAATCGAGTGCAACTACAAAAATATGCTTGTTAGATCTCATTTGGAGTACTTACTGTGTAAAGCAAATGGAGGGGTGATGTGATTTAAGTGTTTAAAATTGTGAAAGTAATCAGTGCAGTGGATCAGGACTGTTACTTTAAGGATTTAGGAGTCATAGTGGACTCGACACCATCAACAACCAGATGGTTTTCAGGAGCCATTTGTAGACTAACAGAATGTCAGGTTATATATTGTGCCCTGATGTGTGGAGTACAAGTCCAAGGAGGTTCTGCTCAGCCTTTGTAACGCACTGGTGAGGCCTCATCTGGAGTACCATGTGCAGTTTTGGTCTCCAGGCTACTTAAAGGACATAGCAGAGCTAGAAAAGGTCCAGAGAATGAGCAACTTGGCTGATTCCAGGGCTACAGGAGTTGAATTATGAGGAGTGGTTAAAAGAGCTGAGCCTTTTCAGTTAAAACAGGACAGGAGATTAAGAAGGGACATGTGGTAATCTGCCTACCAGGCATTACCACTTTTAAAGGAAAGAAAGTCCTAAGAATAGGGTAAAGTCGACTTTTTCAAAATAAACATTAAAGCATTTACCTGTTTAAGTTGTTAAGTGCAAGGTGCGCATTTGTAGTAATTTTAACTTTGTCTTTGGCAGGTTCACGCAGTATTTATATAGATTTTGGGTTTTGGTGGCAGTGGTGGGATCGATCAGATATTACGAGAGTGCAGACCATGTTTTTGTTTTGTTGCACCTGTAAATAAACCCACTCCTGTTTTTGGAAATACCATCTTTTTGTGTCTGTGCCTCCATGTCTGACTTCTCGTAAATCTGATCCCGTTCGGTTCCAAACTACAAGACTCCCCCTGTGTGGTTGGGTGCCAACCTTACCAATACATGGGGTGTCACAGGACATGGTTAAAGTTTGTAAAATTATGAAGGGAATCAGTCCAGTGGATCGAGACTGTTATTTTAAAATGAGTTCATCAAGAAAACGGCGACACAGTTGGAAACTTGTTAAGGGGTAAATTCTGCACAAACATTAGGAAGTTCTTCTTTACACAAAGAACCACAGACACTTGGAATAAGATACCAACTAGTGTGGTGGAAAGTAGGACTTAAGGGACTTTCAAAACTTGACTTGATGTTAGTTTGGAGGAATTAAGTGGATAGGACTGGCGAGCTTTATTGGGCTGAATGGTCTGTTCTCGTCCAGATTGTTCTAATGTACCGCATGAAACTACACATCTAGTTCTATCAGGTTATATGGATTGCCAACACACACATTTATGCTTTGTTTAATACTGTATTTTGGGTGTAATACCTTGTCACACACGAGCTGAGAAAGAACATTATTTGAGCCCATCGTCCTTTTCCCAAGAGCACTTGTGTGACATTCCTATAATACGTAATGAGTAACAGTAAGTCTTTCTCTTGCCTGTTCTTTTACTCTATCTAATTGCCTGGGGTTATACATGTAAAAGGAAAGCAGGAAGTGCTAAATGACAGTGTGGTAAGAGTATGGATTTTGGGGCATTTTGTTAAGGTTTCCATAATAAAGAGAAGAATAAAGTCACCCTATGTTACCCTACCCCAACAAAACACAGTGTATTATGTAAGCTGAAAAATCTGAACATAGAGGAGCTGTGATACAGGAAAGTGTCATGAAGTGATGAAGGATGTCTGAAGCTTTGAGTCTAACATCACAATTCATGAAGTTACACAAATGCAGGAACCCAAAAATAAATGAATGTTCACCAACAAGGCATTAGAACAGTGAGAAAGCCAGTGTTGGATGATCTGTGCTATCTCATGAACTGATGTGCTTAATCTAGGATACTGGCGTCAATAGCTTTATGAAGTCATGGCCAAGTTTTTTGCTGATTCTGTATCAGGCAGGAAGCTCTCATAGTTGAACCAGCTGAGGTGTTATGTGATAGCAGCTCTTAGTCTGAGTAAGCACTTTATTGGCTGCATTTTGAACTCACTGGTGTCTGTTCATATTTCTGAAGGATGACCACTGAATCACCCAATCAGTCTTTATTTTTATATAAAGTCATTAAAAGCATTCACTATCATACATTTTGGATCTTGTTAAAAAGGCTAACCAGTGCCTCTACTTCCCCAGACCTTGAGGGCAGCTCCCATTTCTCCACCTGTCTATAGGTGCACCGTGAAGTTCATTCTCGCTGGCTGCATCACATCCTGGGGCAGCACCTGCTTTGTTCAAGACTGTCAAGAACTGCAGAGGGTGGCGAAGGTGGCACAGAACATTACCAGCATCCAGCTGCCTTCTGCTTAGGACATACACAGCTTTAGAAAGGCAAACAATATAAATAATAATCATGGCCATTCTACACTATCCATCCTCTGACAAATTGTACTGAGCCTTGCACTAGTATATTTAGGGACAGCTCCTATATATACAGAACAAAAACAAATATGTGAAAATATATACTGTATGTAATTGGTATATGTATGTTGGATGCTAGGTATACTTTTTATGTTTGTGTGTGTCTTTGTTAGTATTGTATTTTTAACTGTTCCAAGGAGATATACAAGTAAGAATTTCATTGTATTATGGTGTGCACACATGACAATAAAGTTGACCTGACTGGACTTTGCTAACAGAGCTAACAAAAGAAGGCTGATCCCAGAACTGTTAGGTTTGAGCTGTAAAGAAAGAGTGAATGACTTGAATGACATTTTAACCAAATAGAAATTAAAAGGTAACATGGTTGAAGTTTTTGTAATTATAAAAGGAATCAATGCAGTTGATTCCAGCTGTTACTTTAAATAAAGTTCTTCAACAAGAGTATGGGGACACTACCAGAAACTTGTTAAGGGTAAGGTTTGCACAAATGTTCTTCTTTTTTCTTTATATAGGGAATCATAGATACATTAAATAAATTACAAAGTAGTGTGGTAGATTGTAATACTTGAGGGATCTTCAAATTTTAACACAATGTTATTTTTGAGAATTTAGGTAAATAGGGTTGGCAGTAATTTTGTTCCGATTTCAACAGTTATGTCTCATCTTAACTATAATTTGCTTGAACTGAAAAAATTTACCTCCATTAGTTTCTCCCTGTAGCTCATAAACTACAGTCCTCAAATCAGCCTAGTTTCTCTTCTCTGGACTTTCTGTAGAACTGCTTTGTCTTTTTCTAATATGCACTCCATACTCCAGAGGCCTCACTAGTGTGCTGTTTAGTTTAAAAAAAATTTCCCCACAGAGGGGAGATATAACCTAAGATCCTATCAGCCTTCTTAGTTTCTTCTCACTAGACATGATAATAACAAGTACACCACAACTTCTAAGCCTTTCTCATTAAGTGTACTTTCAGGTTACACTGTAATCTTATTTAATATTTTTCCTACAAAGGGTAACGATTTTGTTGTGAATAGCAGCACACAAGATGATGAAAAGGGCATTGAGGCTTTAAAACAAAGAAACCAGCCCAGGCAGGACCTCGCTGAATCTGCTTCCCTAAATATGCATCACCTCAGGCAGCCAGACCCCAAACTCCAAAAGCAGGCTTTGGCTGCACTGTCTTTCAAGGCAGTCAGTAAAGAATTTAGAGAGTGAGGAACAAACTTGTGAAACAAAGCAAAGGTCATGAGCAGAAGGCAAAATAAGGTGTAAAAAGTCAAAGGGTAAGAACAAAAATTACATTTAAAGATGCATACAAGGAATAGAAATCAAACTAAATAAAGAAAGAGTCAATGTAGTAAACTATCCTAATTTAGGATAGATTGTAACAATTTGGGTGGGCTTTAAACTGTTGCGCCAATGACATCATTACCACGCTGTCCCAATGCATTCTGGGAGAAAATGCCATTGAAATGGCTGACACAAGACTGAGAAATTAGCGGCACACACAGACAAAACAAATAATGTCAAAAAAGACACAATACAAGGAGGCTGTAAAACAGGAAATAATAAGAGAATTAGGTTGTCTGAGTATAAAAACCACAGAAACAATGCCAAGAACATTTTTATACCTCAGGGAATGCACAAGAAAAATTAATTAAAAAAATGCCCAGATCATAACATTGACTATCATCGGATCAAAATGGTAAACTGGTTAAAATGTTCAAAAATGTCTTTCAAGGGAGAGGAAACCATCAAACCTCTGGCTTGATTGACAAGGCCAATCTTCATAAATTAAGGAGTTTATTTCCACAAGTAAAAAGAAGCATAAAAAGTCCAAGTAAAGAAAAAAATACAAAACATACATCCATACACATAACAAGGTAAATAAAATTAAACAGCACAATACTGTATACAATACATGACACCATCACAATACAATGTAGAGCAGTAATAGAGAAAAACATATTGCACAAAACACAAAATTTCTAAAATATAATAAAGGAGAATTTCACTTCTGCACTGTAAAATATCAAGTTAATCCTTATTTTTAGAAAATGAGCAATAAATAAAAACATAATTTAGAAGATATGTAGGGGTTCAGGAAAAGCCAGAGATGAACCAGAGACTGTGTTTACCCACAGGCACCGTTTCTATGTCTGGCAGTTCTTGTCTTTAGTGACTGGTAACGTTTCTTTGACGTTAATAACTGAAAGAGATGGTTGCCCGGGTTAATGGAGTCTTTGATTCTATTTTTGGAACATTTTCTGACCCATGATGTATATGGGACTCAACTCGATGGAGTCCATTTTCAGGCCCACAATCTTTTTTGCTGTTTGAATAACACACTGCACTTTATGTTTTGAGTGAGCAGATTTATTTCCATACCAGACTGCTTACAGAGAGAGTGAGGATGCTTTCGATGACAGCAGTATAAACCTGTACCAGTACTGATTGTGGCAGGTTAAACTCTCTTAAGGTGACCGTGAAAAAACATCCACTGCTGAGCTTTTTTGATAAGACCAGTTATGATTTCATCTCAGTTCAGACCATGAGAGATAATTGTGCAAAGAAATTTAAATGATTCCACCCTGTTCACAGTGACACCATTTATAACTAGGAATGCCGGAGCTGAGGAGTGTCTCTTAAAATTCACCATCATTCCTAATGTTTTCAAGGAATTCATTTTAAGACTGTTGAGGGTGAACCAACCGGCCAGTCAGTCCATCTCCCTCTGATATGGCACCTTCTCTCTGTCATTGATCATACCAGTCAGGTTGGTGTTATCAGCAAACTTCAGCAGTTTAACAGATGCTTCATTGGAGTTGCAATCATTGGTGTGTAAAGAGAAAATGAGAGGGGACAGAACACAGCCCTGAGGGGACCCTGTACTCATAGTTCTAAAAAGCGTATGCCTAAATAAGGCAACCTGAAGCAAACTAGTACGGTCTGTAATCCAGATCAAAAACCAAGAAACCATAAGAAACCACAGAATATTTATATTATATCTGCACTTGACAGCACTCAATGCTGCTTTGAGGGATTCCATGTCCTTCACTAAAATATAAAGATGGAGAGTGGTCCCTCAGAAGTGATGTCATGGTGACACCACCCATTGGGGGTTCCACCCACAGAAAACAAGGAACACAGTCGGGAGATAAATATACACAATGTAAAATTGCTAAATAATATTTAAATAAAACAATATTTAAAAAAAAACAAATACCTAATCTCCTGGGCGGTGTGTTGACATAGTGGTAGCACTGCTGCCTCTCAGTAAGGAGACCTGGGTTTGAATTTCAGGTCCTCCTTGCTTGGAGTTTGCGTGTTCTCACTGTGTCTTCATGGTTTCCTTCTACCGTCCAAAGAAATGGTTAGGTGCATTGGTGGTACTAATTTGGCACTAGTGTGTGGTTGGTGTGTGTGTGTTTGCCCTGTGATGAACTGGTGCCCTGTCCATAGAATTGCTCCTGCCTATACTAGCTGGGATAGGCTCCAGCACCCCTAGTGACCTTGTTCATGAATAAGCGGGCTGGAAAATGACTGATGAACATAATCTCATGAAAAATAATAATTTAAAAACAGCAAATAAACCCTGCCTGTTACATAACAACTTTATATTTGGCCAATTGAAATTTCTTCAGTAATTATCCACCCAAGTCTGATCTCTCTCAATGTTTGTCTATAACAATTCCGCTGACTGTAGAATTTGTTATCAAATGGCACCCCTGTGACAAAGGATACAGTAATGCTATAATCTCCAATAAAGATTCAGCATGACATTGTCAATAGCCACAGCCTATAACATGCCTACTACTCTAAGTGGAACCCTTCACACCATGGAGCATACATCTGGTTCAAATGTAGGTTGCACTCTTTTGTATTCTGAGAATAGAACAGTTCTGGCCTCATCCTCATATTTAGGGACACGTCCTAAAAAAATTACCGGTTGTCCATCCTAGGGATGGGACTTGAGCTTTCATAAGTACATCACAGCCAAATTGTGCAGAGGAATTTGAAGCTAGTGGCATACTTTTGAATTTAATAAAAAATAAAATTTGTTAATTCAAAAATGATACATACCCCGTTATTCCAGCACAGCAATAACAGAATTTATTTTAAGGGATGCGATATGTACAGAATATGAAGATTCTATCTTTTTTTTTTTTAAGTATTTATTTATGAATCATATAAGTAATGCAGGGTGACAATTACCCACACCACACACCTGAGGAACTCGAGGCATTTGGTATCTGTCCTACAACCAGCTGTACTGAAATGATCAACTCAAATGCCCTCCTGCCTGTGAGTGTCACTTCTTTGTCTTAATGTCACACTAATGTGGCTCCTGGATTTTGGTAATTGAACATGCCAGTATGCCATGACTAAAAGTAGTTCCGTCTTCCCAAGAATGTTAGGCCTTGGGCTTCAGACTTGTAGAATTTGGACAACAGCTTGCATGTGACATAACCTGGAGTCTTGGTCTTCTGCTGCTTCCACTGCCATAGTTACTGCCATCAGGAATGAGAATCCTCCTTGTGGCGTTAAGAGCTTTGTGTCACCTGTGCTGTGAACAGGGTCACTCTGTCCCCAAGTGAAATCAGTCATTCACTGGAGGAACATATTTTGCATTGTGTGCATAGCTTTGATGAACCAATAGGTGTATAATTATAATAATAATAATAAATTCAAGGAAAAATGAAACCTGTCAAATCCCATAATGTCAGGCAGCTAGATTTCAAACTAATAGCATTTCTGTCAGAATAGAGAAGAATCTGTCAGGGAATTGAAGAGTCTGTCAGAGAAGATGCAAGTCTGATGCGGTACATCACCTCAGAACATGAGAAAGTTAAGGCAAGAGAAGAACTTTCAATGCCATGACAGTATTTCCCAATTACTCCAGAGAATGGTCACAAGGAATAAAGGAAGATCATTTTTTCAGCCTTTCCAAAGTACCCAAGTGAAAATTTACACTTTATGTGGCACGAGGTTTAAAACAGTTGGGCCTTGAACCCATCCATCCTCTGCTATCAATCTATCAAGTAGATTGAGAAAATAAAGGATGCTCTTTTAAACTATAGGACATTGTGTCTGCAGAGAGAGGAGGATGTTTGTTGAGCATGAATTTATTTGACTTCGATTTTTTTTTTTTTAATTTTTGTAAGTAGTTATTGCAAAGTGAAGCTAATGCTGTTGTGTGGCTCAGTGGACAGTGCTACTAGATCATGGATCCATCTTCATGGTTTTGAACTACATGCCTGATTGTTGGAGGTGTGCCTGTGTGTTATTTTCACCAGGATTTTCCTCCCATATCCAAAACATATTCATGTCATCTTAACAGGAATTTCTCAACAGATCTGACATACTTGGTAGGACAAATATGGCTGAATAAGTTGTAGCTTTAGATGACAGTACTTCTCACAGTTTCTCCTCCTCTTCTTTGATTATGAGCCATCCTCAGATAGGTGGCCCTCAGGGTTGGTATGCCATGATTATCTTTCTATTCCAAATTCCTAATTATTAAACAGCAGGGCACTGCATAAGCATTGCAAGAATTCTGACTATTGTCTTATATCAAGTAGAGGGAGGACATCTCACCAATATTTTGCACTGCTGAAATGTCCGCTATCACATCTTCAATGCTTTTTATGAAAGAGTACAACTGGGCTATGAAGTGTGTTGGCATTGTGGCAGCGTGAGTAGTGTTGAGCTACACAGCACACCATCTTTTGAGTATTGTCTTCACTTTTCCTCTGACATTCAGTACATGATGGCATCTCAAACCGGCCTAGTCATTGAAGCTGGATGAGTGCATAAGAATGTCCAGTAGCATACAGTGACCGGCCTTGGGCCTGTTGCAGCCACATTAGTCCCAGTATTGGTAAAACTGGATTCAGAATAGATGGTTCTGACCCTTGACTCCAGTTCAGTTGAAAAGTTGCATAGAGAACAGAGATGAGACTTCTGGAGGTATAAATTGCAGCTGTCATCTGTTGAACTAAATCTGGTAAAAGAAGGACTAAGACTGAGGGCACTGCAGAGATGCCCATCACCTTAAATTTTAAGACTTTTGTTTGATAGAACAACACACTCTGTGCTGTGGAGGTACAAGCATCAAGCACAATCTTTAGGCGAAGAGCTGTTGGTGGCTTTGTGAGGAGTTTTATGTTTCTGTCCTCCAACAAAGTAAATTAAAGGCTAACTGATGGGTTGATAGGGTGGCACGATGGTAAAGTTGTAAACAGTTGAACCTCACAGTTTCAGAGTCCTTTCTTCTAATTATTACATGTGTAGAGTTGTCATGTCCTCCCATGTCACTGTGTTGTCCTCTATGTGTTCCAGTTTTTCTCCCACATCCCAAGGATGTACTGGTTAGACTGACTGACAACTCCATAGTGGCTCAGTTTAGAAACTGTAATGCCCGGGCACATTCAGCCACCCTAACCCTGGCACAGACAGGAAGGACAAAGGTTCCAGCACACAACACACACCTTTAATTTTCAGCTGCCACTTCCCAGCAATATACAACTAATAATATCATTGACAGCACAGTCCTTTCGCCTTCGCCTTCAGTCCTCCACACAGGCTTTGTCCTGTTCCTCCTGACTCAGGCCATTGAATGCTGGCAACTGACCCCTTTTTATAGGGCACCCAGAAGGACTCCAGGTGCCCAACAGGTTTCTTCCAGCATCACACCTAGAAGTGCTGCAAAATAGGACCCTGCAAACGTCCAGGCACCCCTTGGCCGTGGTCTTCAGTCCCAACAGGGTTCATCTTCTATGCTCATGACCTGTGGCCCTGCTGGAAACCAAGAGCCCTGCCCTCTGTTGGTCCGGGGAAGAAACTATCCTGAAAATACTCTCCTTCCATGATCAGAGTCTGCCGGCCTGGTAAGGGCCTCGGCCATCCGCCAAACAACATACACCACAATGGAAAGGTCCACCTTCCCGGGTGGGAATTTTCATTTTGTTTCATGCTGTCATAATAGACAGTCACTCTGTAGTTGAAAATATTCACTTAGAAAATGTTATGATGGATTAATCTGAGTAATGCAACTCCTGTGCCATGCAAGTGTCAGGCTTCAAGAAAATCTGTAAGAGGAGGCCTCTCTGAATAGAAGCGAAGAGGCAGTCCGTCTCAAAGGAGATGTTGCAAATTAGGGTTCTCCTTCTTGCCTCTCATTTCAAAATAATCTAGGATTTGCACCATGAAAGATATCACATCAAGGCTAAATCAGTAGGACTGGGGAAAAGAACGGTTCTTGGTTTGATTATTTTAGGGGTTTTTCATAGTCTGATGGGTAACGCTGGGATTAATATGGTGGAGCCACAGCATAACATAACATAACATTCTGAAGTCTCAGTAGCTTATTTTGGCTCCTTTGGGCACAAGAGAGGAACCAAACTTGGAATGGAAGCCACTTCATCTCAAACTTTATTTTGTAGAAAGCAGTCACGTCTATATATGTAGAAAAAGATGAAAAGAATAGAAGGGAAGGACCCTCCAGAGTTATAACATGGCTTATAGGAGTAAGAGTGCATGAGGAGGAGGAGGAGAGCCTGTCAAGCAGATGAATGGAGACTCTAGTGTTGTGTGGTACTTGAAGGCTGTAAAATTAGAAAAGATGTGATTGCCTGGCCTTTTATTTTAAGGTGTTTAACTGTACTTGTCTTTGGTGAGTGTGATGAAGTTTAATTTGTGAGAAATAAAAAGACCTGAATTTCTGTATTCGTATATAAAGTCATTTGCATGGTGTCTGCTCTTCAAAGAACAAAAAGTCTAATTAAGCTGTAATTAAGCACCTTTGCCGAGCACAAATGGCTCGTGCTTTGATTTCTTGATTCTGTTAGTCAGGTAAATGAGAAAAGGAAATCGAGTGCAATGAAGCTTTTTAATTATAGCAGATGAGTCCACAAGCATTAAGTGCCCCCTGGTGGCGGGCTGAGAAACTCTTCAGCCACTGGGAAACTAACAGACGGCTAGTGGCGTCAATGTGATGGAGAAAAAAAGCATCTGTTTGAAATTCCTTATGTTTAGAAATATTCAGTGAATAAAAGAAAATGTGAGTTTTAAAACAGAAGATGCTCACACTATCAGAGGTGCTCTATACATTCCTTGCATGAGTACATACTTGGCCAATAAATGTGATTTTGATTCTGATATAAACTAATCATTATTATTATTAATCAGCTCATTCCACGATGAGCCACAGTGGGTGTAGGTTTTTGTTCCAACCTATTCTTGATGTTAATTAGACTCCTATCTTAATTAAATATGTAATTATTTGCCAGTTTCAGCCATTATGGTGTCAATGCAGAAACAGCACAACAGCACTGATTTACTTTTTAAAGGATTTTAATGAGCATGAATAACCATACTGATCTCTTTTTAAGATTATGTCTTGTAAAAAGCCTTCTGTTTAATCAGTTTCTTGCTAACGATCACAAAAACAGTAATGACAATGACGCAGCTGCTCCTGCCGTTTGCACCCTTGTCAGCTCTTTGCTAATTGACACTGTCTGCAAAAATGAATGTCCTTTACCAACTCTCAGTTTGAAGTCAGAGAGATAGTTGAGTATGAAATTTGTATATTTTTTCAATAAATCAAAGTTTATTTTTCATCCTTTACTTTTTAATTTCATATTTTTATAAAACTTGAACTCTAAATTGGATCCAAATAAGGACAACTGAAAAAGAGGGGAGACAGGCACTAAACGCTAAAGAGAAGCAGCAATGTAAACCAGATGTCTACCTGCAAAATCATTAGCTTGTAACTGAATGGCATTTCACAATAAAAAAGTAAATATCAGAATATTTGACATTTTTAAAATTCCTTTAAATATTATTACATCATTTTCTAATGACACAGTAAATATCTAATGCGGTAAATTAGAGTTAGCTTAATTAAGATAGGAACTTCAATTAAAAGCAAGCCTTGGTTGGAAGAAAACCTGCACCCACTGCAGTGCTTCATGGACTGATGTGAGAGGATAGAAACACACCCAGGCCAGGTCTTGTTCTAGGATGACTCTAATAGATGGGAAGAGGAATTAATTACACAGGTAAGCCATTGCCATACTATGATTACAACCCTATCTGATTTTTGACCATATTTACAAGTCCTGCTCAGCTTTACCGTTGCAAAGATGAGAATATGAAATAATGAGCTGGGAACGTTTAAAGGAGTCCTCACGCACAGAGGTTAGGGAGTGTGTGTCTGAGCCATTTATTCATGCATGTGTACCCTCTATCAGAGCTTGCTTAGTGACTTCTAGAGCAGTCATCCTTCTGTCCATTTTCAGGGCCTGTTTAAGCAATGTGTGTAAAGCATAACCAGACAGGAGCAAAGTGCCAATTCTTCACAGACTTTACTCACACACACATCCACACTTACTCATAACAGCCCACCAATTAGCCCAAAGGCCATGTGATACCAGTCACTGTGCACTCATGTAAATCCGGTCATGTAGTGTGACATACCCTGGGACTTATCAGTCTGTAACTCGACTCAACAAAATCAAACAGGTTTAATGTTGTGTCATAAGTCATAGGCGTGGGGATGTGTACATGTGTGAGCTGTCAACCAATACAAATAATGTAAGCACGAGGAATAAGGAGCATAGGAGGAGATGAGAGGCTCTTCTCTCTGAGGCTGCATTTGTTATGTACTGCGGAAGAATAGAAAAAAGAGAAACATGGGCTGAGAGTACCTGTAAAGCTTTTGCATGGTCACAACAATAATAGCATTTTACCTAACATAAATGTTCTTAAATCATTCCTCATTATGGTCTCGTGGACATCATGGGACAACCATCTTTATTTCAGCATTAAAGGTGGCTGCACAGTGCCTTGATCAGGTGGTGGTCATGCAGAACACCACCACAGACGAACTGGAAAAGAAAGAGAAACGTAGAGATTAGGCTGTCAGAAAGAGGAGTGAACTTGCAATATTTAGGAAATGTGAAATCTTAATGGAAATTTGCTATTCAGTTGTCCAATTTAACAATGCCAATGATTTCTAGTCATGTGATAAGAAATACTCAGGTGACCAGATCAGTAACTGCAGTCATGAAGTTTGCCATCCCCTCTGACTAGAAGTCACATAATGTGACATTAGTTTAACACACAGTTATTCTGGATATTGGGGAAAATCTGGAGTACCTGAAGAAGAGCTGCTGCAGACACAAGGCCTCACAGACAGTAACCAGTTTAGGGTTCAATACAATCTCTTGGAGCTGAGGGGCAGTAGTGCTGCAACACTGTGGCATCCAATGGGATGAAATAAAGAATATGGTGCCTGTTCATCACAGTCATACAATATAAGTTGGGCTTTAAGAGTGTCCAGGGTAATGGGTAACACCAAACACATTCAATGCAAAAATAATGATTACTAGGGAGCTTTGCCCCCTGCTCGCTTCGCTCGCCAACCCCTGGGCCTGCGCTATTCGCTAGCCTCTTTGCGGTTCTGCTGCTCGCATATGGGGATGTGGATGTACAATTTAAACAGATTTTTATTTTCATAGGGATTGTTACATATGCATCAATGCAATGTATAACTGGGCTTGATTGAATTTCGTTTCTTTCTCTCTATTAAATAAAATGAATTTTTCAAATGTTTGGCTCTGAGATTTGTTAATTAATCTTTGCAAAAGCTATTCTAACGGGAAACTGTTAATGTTTTAATATGAATGGCATATCGAGATCTCCTTTGTTGTCTAATGTTATCAACGGAAGATGTACTACATTACCTTTCTTGGATACATCTTTCTTTCTACAGTAATTCGTGCAGCAGAAGACTGGATGGTGTTAACGGTGGTAGATATTCTTCGGGATATTGTAAATTCTTGTTTTCATCTTCTGGAATCACCACCAACTGTTTCAGCATAGTCTATTGATTTGCATTTAACCAATTTGCTGTGTAACCATTCGACATTTTTGGACACATTTAACCAATTTGCCATGTAACCGATCGATATTTTTGCCATTAATTCATTTGACTTGTACTCATTTTTTCTGTTGATAACCCTTTGTGATGAAATTCTTCAATAAGATTTGGATATAATACGTCTTCTTTAATTAGGAACTTAAAGTGAGGAAAACGTTAAAATTTATAGAAACTGAGAGCGTAGGAAGTGTGTCTGACAAAAGCATTCACACGAATGAGAGGTGAGAGGACCGTGGTCTTGTTTGAAAATGTTTGAGAGGAGAACGTGACTTGAAAAAATCTCAAGGCAAAAGTCTCATCTCACGGGACTTGAAAAAGTCTCTCTTCCAAAAAACTCTTGTCTCCAAAAAGTCTCACCTCGTCTAAGAATTTTTTTATATAATAGAGAGATAAAGTGGGTATTCAGTAGAAGGAGGATGACACTCCACAAAGACAGAAGACAGACAGAGAGAAAGAAAACTTTCAGTCCAGCTATAGAATATCCCTAATAAGAAATGTCACCGAGAAGTGGCTGCAGTGCCCCCTACTGAGCAATGAGAAATGTGCTGGACGTCTCACTACTTACCTCAGAGTGCTAAATGGCTAGTGTTGAGTTCACTGAGCCCAAGTCATCACAGAATTTTAGATGAATGTCTCTCTTCTCAGTGGTAAACTTCAAGAAACTGCGAGCCTTGGTCAGTTGTATTTCAAGTATTCTTGACAATCAGGCATCTCTTTTGGTTTGAGACTTTGAGCTTTGATTTTTCTCTTCTTTTATCTACCCAGTTATTTGCCTGGTTGTGTCCCAGGCTTTCTTCTTGCTTTCAAGCAACAATTCTACTTATTAAATAATAAACCCCTGTGGGTTTTTTTTTATTGATCTCCTGGCTATTGACTTGTGCCTCCCATTCATCCTGCTGCCCTTATCACAAATCCAAGTCCGGTCGTTATGTCCATTAAATCCAGCAAGAATGGTTTTATATGGCGTCATTTCTGTGAGGCTGGCATTCTGCTCAGCAGGAGGTCACGCCGGAATGATGAATGTATGCCATGCCAGTGATTTTTGCAAATGTGACAGCAACTACAATAGATAAATGGGTTCCCCTTAAGTTTGCTGCCCTCTCGTGCTGTATTTGGCGTTACATTATCTGTTTAGAACGCTTACTGAACTCATGTTGTTTGCTGACACTCCTCTGCAGGTGCCAATAGATAGCTTGCTGCTTTTCTATTGTTTTTAAATAGAACCTATATCCTGCTGGCTGACCTACATTTAATACTTCAGCTGCTCAATGACTGCAACATTTCAACAACTCAAATACTTTATCATAATGTGAAAATCAGAAAGCTCTTGTCTGTGGAGTTTCCTGAATGGTGCAGTGTCTGTCCCTCATGCAAATCATATGGCAAATTCTGCAACGCTTCACGAAGCATGAATTTTGTTCTTCATCATCTGCAGATTCATTTATTCTTTCATTCATTCGTTCGTTCATTCACAATTTTATTGACCAAACCCATTTATGCCAGTCAAGAAATATTCTAATCAGGCACAAGACAGCAGCCAGTCCATTAGAAGGCAATATACATTGTAAGAAAGGAAAGCCAACACAGAAAAACATTCGGAGCAAGTCCATAACCCCATATAATGAAAATTTATTAAAATAAATTATCTTTTTAAAAAGATGTTTTCAGATGCCAGTTCAATACTGAACTGAGTATGGGCTCCCGGCAGAAAGGGGAGGGTCAAGGAAGGTGGACAATGGAAGTGACGTCTGTAGTGGAATGGCAATTAGTCTTCCATTCTGCAGAGGGTGAACAAGAGAAGGCATTAGAACACAGCAACCGCCTAATTCGATGGCCAACTACCATCACCACAGTCCATAAGCTGCCTCTCAAGCACATGTGCGTGACATGAGCAATGTTATTAAAGAGTATAAAGGCAACTTGGATTAACTGAGATAGAAATTGAATGGCCGGACATGTGATGGTTTAAACTGTGGTATTAATGCATACGTCAATATTTTGTGGCAGACTGTAAGAAAGTGGTGTTAATTCCAGTAGATTCTGTGTCAAGAACCAACCCTGGGTGAGACTCCAGCTCATTGCAAGTAGCACACAGCTACACTCACTCATGCCAGGCCAATTTTTGAGCCACCAGTCAGTCGAACAGCAGTCTTTGAAATGTGGAAAGTGGAATACCCTTAGAAAACATGCAAAGTGTACATAGACAACGACTGTACTGGGAATCAAATCCAGATCCCAAGGTCCATACAGTGGCAGAACCAGCCACAGCACCAATGTGTGTTCCTCATGTTGAATCCAGTTTCTGTAAATAAAAATGAGAAAGGGGCAGAAGAATTGCTGTAGTGGCTAAGACACTAGACTTTAAGCCCTAAGTCTGCTGGGTCATTTCCCTCCTCTGACTTGCTTTGTGACCATAAAGAACCTACTTGCACTCCACATGTAAAAACCATCTCTAAGCACTTGTAACTTATCCTGGTTCTAAAAGGTCCAGGGACTGATGATGATGATAATAATAAGAAGAAGAAGAAGAATAACTAGAAGAAATTAGAAAAATTGACAGAAAAGCAAGAAAAATACCTTAGAAAGGATGCACCACACAAAATCAAATGTAGACAGATTATACCTCCCCAGAAGTGAAGGTGGCAGAGGCCTAACCCAACTGGAAACCACCTACAAAACAACAACAATAGGCCCAGACACTTACCTTAACACCAGTAATGACCCACTCTTCGTGAATGCTACGGGGCATGAAAAGCCAAAGAAAATACTCCGTAGCTAGCCAAGCCTCAATCTTCAGAAGAAAACTTAACTTCCCTGAAACACTACAACCAGCCACACCCGAAAAGTCACACAGAAAGCAAAGTATCACACCCAAGAACAAATGAAACAAAAATGGGAAGTGATTCAAATGCACAGGAATACCTGAAAAGAATAGGTGAGAAAGATGTAGACCAACATATGACCAACCAAAGGCTGAAAACAGCTGGGCTAAAATCCAAAACAGATGTCTTTATTATCGCTGCTTAAGACCAGGCCATCAAGAGCAACTACCACTGGAGCAAAATCCTCATAGATGGCACAGACCCAGCATAAAGGATATGTGGTTAATTCCAGGAAACCACTGACCATATCGTGGCAGGATGCCCTGAAGTGGCCAAAATGGAACACCCTCATAGACACAGTAAGGCCACCACATACCTACACTGGAACATCTGCAAAGAATTCAACATCAACACAAAAGAAAAATGGTATGAGCGTGAGCCCCAAACAGTAATAGCAGAGGATAATATCACAGTCCTGTGGGGCTTGCCAATACAGACAGATTGAGAGGTAAAGGCAAACAGACTAGACATCGTCACTAAGAATAAAAAAAAAAGATGCCTTCTCATCAATATGCCCATCTTGACTGAAAGAAACATCTCAGTAAAATTAACTGAAAAACTGTCAAAATATAAACACCTTGAAATCGAAATTGAACAAATATGGGGAATGAAAGGCGATAATAATAAGAACCCTCAGACTTATAAAGAAAGGAATGGAGAAATATACTGAACAGATCCCGGGTAACATCAAAATACAAGAATTACAGATGTTGACACTACTTGGAACATGTCATATCCTAAGAAAGGCACTACCTCATTTTCACCATAGGCCCAAGGAAAAGACCCGGGGGCTCATGTATAAATGGTGCGTACACACAGAAATGTTGCATATGAACATTTTCACGTTCAAATCGTGATGTATAAAACCTAAACTTGGCGAAAAGCCACACACATTTCCACGGTACCTCATACCCTGGCGTACACAAGTTCTCCGCTCGGTTTCGCAAACTGGCGGCACCCAGCATCAAAGCAGTGCTACTGTTCCTGTTTGGTTACCCTTTCTTTTTCAGATCCACATCCCTGATGTGTCTTTATAAATACACTGAAATTAACCGCATATTGTTTATTAGTTTAATGCATCTGATTGTAATTAACTAGTAACAATATAATGGTCCACGGAATGGTCAAACTATTCTAAATACAATAGCTGCTTTAGCGTTGTTACTCTCACTGCACCTTCTCCTTCTTCTTCTTCTTCTTCTTCTTCTTCTTCTTCTTCTTCTTCTTCTTCTTCTTCTTTCAGCTGCTCCCGTTAGGAGTTGCCACAGCAGATCATCTTTTTTCATATTACTCTCTCTGCACCACTCAGAGTATTTATATCACTGTATCTGAGTGGTGAATCAATGCACAGACCTTGCGGTTCAGAAACAGTTTCATCCCAAGAACTATAAACGCACTCAATCAGTCCATCAAGTGCTCCTTGTAGAACTGTTTGTACTTATAAGTACAATCACCTCACTGTAAACTTGCACTACAGTTATAATACTACACAACCTGAGCCACTTTATAAAGCGCATATTTACATATGATGACAATATCATTTTTAAAATGAAATGCAGCAAAATATGTTTATTATACAGATACAACTTTACTAAATAATCTATATTGTTAATAATTAAACATGCCAGAACACGGTGCCGCAGTGCTGCTAGGAGCTTGCGCTCCGTTCACGGATTGTTCCTGCCTCGCGCTGTATTCTTGCTTGTGCTAGTGCAACACTGAAAGGATAGATGGATAGAATAATTAAACACGTACTACGAAGATATTTCAATGTTCCTTAAAAGTTCTAAAGAATCGGCGTTCTAAGCTTACAGATAGCTTAACGTCTATTAAAGAGCTGATTGTGTGGTGATTGGGTATTTGGAGAAAGAAAAGTAAGGACAGGAATTAGGGGTTAATACGTTTGAAAGAGACAGTACTGCTGCAATAAAGTATTTCATCAAAGGTCGCACATGGTGCAGCAAGCATCTTGCGTGAGACATGAACAATCACTGCACCGCCGTGTTCCCATGTTTAATAACATGATTTAACTCCTATCATCATGAAAATGATATCCCGTATACATCTCAGTATTTGAATTATTCAGAGAGCTGTAATATCACGAATGTAATGGATTCTGTGTCCTGTCGGAGGAAGAGAAAGCCCGGAAGCACGTAGTGATTCACACACATAGAGCACATAGAAGATCAAATACAAAACAAAGCATTTAACGTGCTACTTCAGTTACGATGGGATTTGAGAAACAACTAAATTAAACGATTTTAAGATGAAGTTTATGATGTTCTACTTTAATGACAAAATAAACTACGTGATTAAAGTGGAAATTTCGAGGTTAAAGTTGACATTTCGTGCTTTTTTCCCACTGTGTGCCTATTTTTTTTTTGTCTGTACCCTAATAAGCGTTCATATGACACTCAGATGGTGGACTACGACTCACCTTTTCATGGCGACTTTGATATCTGACAACGTCTTTTTTATTTCGGCACTGTGCGACTTTGTGAACTTCAGCTTTCGAGTTTCTCCGACACTCTGTCACTCGATCAACTTCCTTTTGTTGATTATATAACTGTTTAAACCAACAAATAGTACGTTTTTCCTTGCCTCCACTTGGTATTCGCTGAAATTCTTCTATTTTCCCCCGTGCTTTTCCCATTGTCTTTTCTCATGAGGCTGAGCGTAAGGGCTATTTATATTGATTTGCATATTCAAAGAGGCGAAATTCTGGAAGGAGTTGGGGCAGGACAGCAGGCGTGTGCACGTGAGTTACTTTTCACGCTGACCGGGATTTATGTAGCGGAAGAACGTGGAAGTTTGCGTATGCACAGATTTATGCATCTGGATTTTTCTATGTGTACGCACATTCCCACTTTTGTGCTTAGGGCATGTTATAGTGTGAGTTCTACAGACGCTGTTATACATGAGGACCCCAGTTATTATGTTGTATTATGCATTAACACAGATGGAATAATAATAATAATAATAATAACTAGGAAACAAGCCCCAATACTCAGAAAGAGGTGTTTCATGTGGTTCTTTGTTGTTCTGAGGATGTGTTCTAAATAATTTCTTCTTGCACTTCCTATGGAAGTTGTAATGCCATTTAGTAGTTCTGGTAGTTTAGTTTATACAGAGCAAGCAACACTGTTCCATTTTGGCAACACATTCTTTTCTTTTCAACATGAAACCATTAGGAAAGTTAGTCCAACCTTCATATTAAATGCCTTCTGTTATGCATGTGACATTCACGGCTGTTGATATGGTGTATGTGTTGCAAAATGGTTTGTTGCTGATGTGTGTTTGATTGGCCTGTGCAATGCACTTTACTGACAGTAAATGTCAGTAGTGTTCGTTTCCCATTAGCCATGGCTTGTGCACACATGGCTGCTCTTTTCCTGTCAGCAATGGTGTATGGCCACACCTGCTTGCCATGAGAAGGACCCAAAGCACCAAGTACATGGCTATGATAACCCACACATCCCTATTCATAGGCCGTGTTACATGTATCAATACATAAGCTGTCAGTTAAGGCCATGATCAAGATTCAAGGCTCAGTGGTTCACAACTTTTTTCCATGACAGACAGACAACATTTAGCAAGATAGATAGATAGATAGATAGATAGATAGATAGATAGATAGATAGATAGATAGATAGATAGATAGATAGATAGATAGATAGATAGATAGATAGATAGATAGATAGATAGATAGATGAGTGTTCACATTCATTACTTTTACTTATTTAACTAATCCCAGTATCCAAGGTGGCTTATAACATTTATGATTGGTTTCATTTCTTTTCTGGTTTTCCAGTTGGAGCACAGAAGGGTCAAGTGACTTGCTCAAGGGTCACACAGTGCCAGTGATGGGATTTGAACTCACAACCTCAGTGTTTGAAGTCCAAAGCCTTTACCACTACACCACACTGCCTTGATAGACTCTAAAGATACTGCACTTTTAACTCATAGGCTGCCAATTTAAAATCTGCCTGTGACTCACCTTTTGAGCCTGATTAAATCACTTAACCCACTTATGATGCAATTGTAACAAAAAAAACTATAATGTCATCCTCAGTAAATATGTCTTGGAAATACAGTATATTTTAATAATAATGATGATCATAAATGACTCTCTACTGGTTTCTCATTGCTGTTTCTAAACAATAAAATTTTTGCAGCTGCCAATGTAGGAAAATATATACCGTAATGATATCCTAATATTCCCAAATCCACTTAATCCTGGCCATATCCAGTATTATGAATAACAGAGGAAACAGTCCTGGATAAGGTACCAGTCCATCACAGGGCCTCGCACACACACTCTCACACTTTCATGCTTACTTTGATGTGCACTAATTTGGAGCCGCCATTTAACCTAATCAGTACTTCTATGATTGTGTGGGAATCAAAGCAGCATAGACAACACGCTGGCATTGGATTTGATTTCTGAAGGCGGCACTGTGCCACCATTCCACCCCTACAGTAATAAGAAGAGATGCAAAACTTTGGTGCTGACTCTCATGTCTCAGCCCAGCATTCCATCAAACCTCGGTGAAACACAATGCCCTTTCCTCGGGTGCTGGTCACTGTGCATGTTGAAAGGCAGCAAAGCTGTATAGCTGCTGCTTCTCAACGCTGGCACAGTAATAGGAGGAAAGACTTGCCTATAATGATAAGAACAGCTAAATCATTCCCTTTTTTGAGAAAAAAGAAGAAAAATTCAGGCTGTTGTTAATTCCCAAGAATAAACATGTCACTATGTATCATTTAAATCACTCCTACAGTTAATAATTAAAATACCACACTTTACATGTAAAGTTGCACTTTTGGCTTATTGTGCTCAAGATGACAGGCTAGAACTGAAGCTTAACCCAAATTCTCCAAAGAAATTGTATATTCAAGCTGGCTGTCTTTTCAACTTAGGGAATGTCAAGTATCACTGTGGCTTCTTTAAGTACCAGAGGCCCACTTGTTATTCTTCATAATGGCTTACCTCTCTTGTTGACCATAGTTGCTGCAAGT
Organism: Erpetoichthys calabaricus; assembly: GCF_900747795.2. Taxonomy (NCBI): domain Eukaryota; kingdom Metazoa; phylum Chordata; class Cladistia; order Polypteriformes; family Polypteridae; genus Erpetoichthys; species Erpetoichthys calabaricus. Next base: position 42,555,551 of record NC_041394.2, read on the forward strand.
TAAACAGCCAATGACGTAAATGCTGAGATGAAGCGATACCAAAGGGAATGTGGTCAAGCACCCCTGCTGGCTTGCTCGCTAATTGCTGCTCTTGGATGCTCAGTGAAGCAGCTTGTTATTATGGAGATACTTGGAGCAGGTCTGCTTCCTGACGAATGAATGAGCCTTTCTGAATAAACCTGCAGACTACCTTAGTGCAGATAGAATTTTAGAATGCCTTTGACTTAAATAAACTCTCATTTGTTATATACGTTGCCAGTCCAGCATTGTATTCTACGTACTTTGTTCTTGTAATCGGCAATCACACAAAGTGAACCACTATGCTGCCCATGGCAGTAGCCATTCACTGTAAAATAGCCAGACTCCATGTACTGTAAGCTGGGACCTTTGTTTATCTTCATTTTTACACATGTGGCTAAAACCATGTGCTTAAACCCTTTAATTGTGACATTGCTGCACTATGTAAAAGAATGAATCCTAACCCAAAGGTGCCTAATGATTAAAGAGGACTGTGTTTAAATGTGGAGCAAATCAGAAATCAGAGAGGAATGCTAGAGAGAGTTTTAATATACGAGTAGGTGCTACACTATACAAAACAGTCACTTGTTAGTGGATTCAGAAAGTATTCAGGACCCATTCACTTTCTTGTATTGTAGATTTGATTTTAAATTGATAAATCTGCAATTTTTGGCCATCGATCTACATTTAGTTTTCAGAAAAGTTTACAAATTTCTTAAAAATCCAAAACTGAACTCTGTTATTTCTGTAAGTATTCAGACCCTTTGCTGTGAAACTTCTAAGGTGAGGTGCATCTTATTTGCTTTAATTCTCCTTGGTGTTAGGACTAGAACTCCAGCTACTGTAAAAATCCTCAGACTGTTCCAGTGTGGTGCTGAGGTGTCACACGGTGGTTCAGCATGTGGTGATGCGGCAGTACGCTATCAGTGCCAGCTCCCAACCTTTCTCCCTCTCTCTCTCTCCTCGACTGGAGTCCATCTGTGGCAAATTGAATTGATTGGACATTGGTTAGAAAAGCACACACCTGTGTATATAAGGTCCCACAATTCACACTGCACATCAATGCATAAACCAAGCCATGAAGTCCAAGGAACTCTCTATAGACCTCTGTGATGAAACTGAGGTGAAGCACAGATCACGGTATGGGTGAAAAAATGTTTTAAGGCTTTATGTTTTCGTAGGGGCACGGTGATCTCAATAATTGTGAAATGGGAGAAGTTTGGGTCCACCAGGACTCTTCCTGGAGGTGGCCATCTGGATAAACTGATTTAGCAGGCAAAAAAGAACCTTGGTTAGGGAAGTGAGTAAGAACCCAATGGTCACTCTACCAAAGCTTCAGAAATCTTCTCATGAGAAAGGAGAACCAATCAGAAGCAGCAGAATCAGGTGTTTATGGTAAGAGCATAAGGAAAAAGATTGATTGGTCCAATGAGACAAAAATTGAAGTGTTTGGGCAGAACTCCAAGCACCAAGTCAGGAGGAACCAGGGGTGCATGGTGGTGTCAGCATCATGCGATGGGGTGCTCCTCAGCAGCAGGGACAGACAGACTAGTCAGATTTGAAGGAAAGATGAATGCAGTCAAATACAGAGAAGTTTTTGAACAAAACCTGCTCCAGTGTGCATGCGTCTTCTGACTGGGGCGGCATTTCATCTTCTAGCACAAAACCTAAAGCATACAGCCAAGACGATGCTGGAGTGGTTTTAGGACAAGACCCTAACTTTATTGAGCTGGCCAACCAATCCCCACATTTAAACCCTGTAGAACATGTGTGAAGAGACCTGAAGATGGCAGTTTACAGGCGCTTCTCATCCAATCCAATGAAGCTTAAGAGGATCTGCCAGGAATAATGGGATTAAGTGGCCAAGTCCAGTTGTGCAAAGCAGGGAGTGAAACTGTAATTGCTGCCAAAGAGGCTTCTAAAATAGTATTGAAATAAGGGCCTGAATATTTATATGTGGGAGAAATTTCAGTTTTTGATTTCTGATAAATTTGCAAACCTTTCTGAAAACATATTTTCACTTTTTCATTATCAGTTATTGAGTGAAGATTGCTGGGCAAGAATGGCAAATGTATCCATTTAAAGTTACATCTACAACACAATAAAGTTTGCAGAAAGTTTTCATACTTTTTGAACACACTGTATAGCATTTGTGAAGTAAAGAGACAACACGAGGGCTTTAACTGAGGGGGCTGCACTGTACACTATAAAAAAGGTACTTGGTATCTGTCAAGACAAAACTGAATCTTGTAAAGGACAGCCGGGTTCCATGCCCGGCAGGGACACCTCTGCTGCATCTGTTCCGGGGGAGCCACCACGGGCAGCTCAATACCTCCCCCGGGACACTTGGTGGCAGCCTCCCTGGCGGATGATGATTCCCCAGCCTGGCGCATGGCTCCATGGGACATGGAGTCCTCCACAGCCTGGCTGGGGGCTTGGATGGCCGCCAGAGGGAGCTGCATGGTCTTGGCAGCCCGGCTGGTCAATTCCTCAGCCCCACCCGGAAATGCAATTAGACCCAGGTGATCAAGCACCTGGAATACTTCCGGGTGGGGTATAAAAAAGGCCAGCTACCACCACTGAAGAGAGCCAGAGTCGGGAGGAGGAGGACTAAGCCTGAGGAGGAGTGGTGGTGAAGAAAGAAAGGAAGAGAAGAGTGTTGTGGTTTGTGTGCTATTTAAGTGCTTGTGGGACTGTGTTGGGCCTGTGGGACACAGGGAAGTGTGCTACATTCATATGAGCTAAACTGAACTCATGCTTGCAGTTTTCTCAGTCACTTTCTTTAATTTATGTTAGTTTTTTTATGTATCTCTTGTCCTTGTATCTGCAAGGGGCCTGCAAATGTCGCAGATGCCCAGGCTGCTCTCTGATATTTTAAAAAGCTCAAAAATGTGTTCCTCAAGTGGTAGTAAACAGTCCCTCAGTCTTTATTTCTGTACATTCTGAGCATTGCCTTTGACCGCTTCTTTAATTGCAGTACTTGAAACAGAAGTCATGTAACCATTTCATTGTGAGAAGGATTTTTTTGATGATTTATTTAGGTTGAGTTTTTAATTTTTGTCTCCGCTCGCTTCTCATGTCTCCAACTCTCAAAGTGTGTAGCTGTTTGTTTTCGTTTTCCCAAGGCGTTGCAATGATTTGTCACCATTTTCTGCTGTTTGCTGTACATCAGAATGTCTGTGTTTGATGGCTTGACAGAACCTTACACCAGCAAAATAAATTTCCAGTTCTTTTTATAGCTCAGAACAAAATTAATAAATAATGTAACAGAAATTTCAGTTTGACAGAACAGAGAGGGTGGGTGGTTGGCTGACAGAATCTGAGCTCTGAATTCAATGAAGCACCTCTGTGCCTGAAATCAGTGAGTCCTCTGTGAAACTTTCTCTCACCTAGTTAAGTTTGCTGCTTTATAATGTGAACTCTTCTAGACTGGGGTGGCTGCTGTCTCGGCTGAGGAATTCACCCAGGGTATTGCTGCATCCTCCCTAAGAAGGGATTGCTGGGATTAAAACGTTAGCAGTACAAGCAATGAGTTCTACCCCTGAGCTGAACAAAGATCTTCACTTAGTCAGAGGCCAGTCTGACTGCTAGTCGTTATAGTGCGGTGAGATAGAGGTCCATGGCGAAGCGGGTTATTGTATTTAAAAATAGTGTGTTTGGACTCCGTGTGGGCATAGCTGCCCACAATAACGTAGACGGACAGCTTTGGAGTGTTGATTAAGGAATTGGCAGAGGCAACATTCACATGCAGATATGTGTGGTTCAGCCAATTTACTCATTAGTGCTTTACAGTTTGTAATTAGGCAAGGAGTCTAAGTAGGACAGAGATATGGAGGCGATCAAGAAAGAAAGAAAAAACCAGAAGGTAAATTGAGTTGGGAAGAAGGAAATAAAGGAAAAAGCAGGATCATGGCAGAGCTGATGCAACAGTGTAGAGGCAAGCAATGGATACTTTTCCCCAAGAGGAGAGAGTAGACCCTGCTCACGGGATAAGTTTGCACCTACTGAGCACCAAAGGAGCAGGAGGGAACAACTGCTGTGAGTGGGCTGCCACTGAAAGATGAGGGATGGCGACGGGAGAAAAAAGCCGGGCTCTCTGGATTTCCCGCTGAAGGCCATATGATGTTGGCGGGAAAAAAGGACAGTTTTGAAGGTTGACAGCACTTGCTGAGGGAAATGCTATTTTCACATGAATTTACCGAATTTTAATGACATGTCGATTTGCACAGGACCTGTTTTAACCAGAGGTTATTTTCTGCAGACTATTTATAGAAATTAAAGGGCTCTGTCATTTTTACTGAGATGACAAGCAGTCCGTAAAAAGTTACTGGCATAAGCGATTCTGATGGGACTAAAATTACAGAGATCCTCCAGTAATAATTACTGTATCCTTCCTCCTTGTGTAAAACTAATCCTGCCCAAATAGGACTAAAATCAAAGACAGATTTAGACATTGTTAGAGTCCTGCAGACCTTGGTCAATTGCACACCCACTTTCTCCTGGGCATTTTACAGGAGAGTCTGTGTTGAGCCATCTAATATGATGGCAGAATCTTTATACACATTGATTCTAACACTCCCAGTATTTCACATGTATTTCCATTGTCAGGAAATCAGCTTGAAAGTAAAGCAGTGGCACAACAAGATACAAAAAAGAGAAATAGAATGGAGGATTGGTGGTAACGGTTCATAGTTGTTGTATTACTTAACAATTTTATCCAGAAGACTAACAAACAGAGACACAATATGCCCAGCTAACCAGCAGCTCTTATCAGAGTTTGCTAGAGTTAAGTAGTGAGTCTTTCAGCCTGGATTTAAAAGTTAAGAACAAAGAGACATCTCATATACAAGAAGACAAATCAATTAATAGCTTTTGGGGTCTTATAACTTTAAGAGCTTCACTTCCCACTGCTATTTTATGAATCATAGGAATCTTTAGTGGGCTGGCATTTTGAGTTCTTAATGCACGTTCTGGTCTGCAAGTAATGATAAATTCAAGTAGGTAAACAGGGCCGTGGCAATTTAAGGCTTTATATTGAAGCAGGAGCATTGTGCAGTCAGCTCAAAGCTTAACTGGAAAAGAGTTCAGGACTGAAGTTATGTGGTCATACTTTCTAGTTCTTGTAACAATTCTTACAGCAGCATCCTGTCTAACGAATGATTTAGACAGCCTGGGAATAGGGCATAACACCAGTCACTCCTACTTGATTATATCTCAGTATCCCCCATATTTAGAAACCATCTTAATTTTCTATATTTTAATGTGGAATTCAGGCTCTAAAAGGGTCACACCCGGAGTGTATGCCTCAGCAGAGACATCTGCTAAGGAGTCTGATGTAGAGTTGTTGACATCCAGTTCCTAATTGCTGGATCTTGTCACCTGCTCCTGACTCATCAAGGTCTCTTTCTGTCATGATTAGCTTACTCCAGGTGTTGCCCTTGTCTGTCAGATGCCAAGATTTTTTACCACTCTTTCATTACACCTGTGACTGTAGATGGCGCTATATCAATGCTCAACCCAACACAGACAGACACGGGAGGCATACTGTTAAAAACAGAAAAAGTGCTTTTATTTTTCTTCACTCGTGGAGAACATCTTCCCCGTTTCCACGAGTCCTCAACACACAGTCCAAAGCTCCATACTGCACAATACTTTCCTCTTCTTTCTATCTTCACCACTCCTCTCCGGCAAGCTTTATCCACTACCACCCGACTCTTGCTCCTGGAGCGGTGGTTGCTGGCTTCTTTTATAGCCCACCTGGAAGTGCTCCAGGTGTTTGATGACCTATTTCCAGTTGTACTTCCAGGTGTGGCAGAAGAGCCGCCCACATGGGCTCAGGAACAACTGCAGATCCCCCTGGCAGCACCCCTGGATCCCAACAGGGTTGTAGAGAACCCCATCTCCCATGAAGCCCTGCGGGAATCCGAGGCACCACTGCCACCCAAGGGGGCTGCCATCTAGCATCCTGGAGAAGATACTGTTCTGACCAGGCTTCCTTCCCTGGTCCATACAGTGAAGAGGCGTCCTGGCCGGACAAGGACCCCGGCCGTCTGTGACGCACCGCACCTCAATTGTCTTTTAGGGTGTTCTCATTGAAAAGTATTAACTGATCCAGAATGGTGCTTCTTTCCCAAATTAAGTCAATATATACTGGCCCCAAACCAGCAGCAGGTTTTTCTACAGGGTTGTGGTACAACTAGAGATCAGAGGCACCCCTGGAATTTCTAGTTTGCTTTCTGTTTCCTGCAGTCCACAAAGTACCCTGTCATTTTTTTTACATAGGAATTAACTTTCACTCACATATACTGTATATCATCAGACTTGTTTGTATCCTCTCCATTTCATTATCCCTTGCTTTATATTGTGTAGCTTCCTTTTCAGTGGACTTCTCTCTAAAAACATTCACAAACCAAAGCTCACACAAACATGCACACAGGGATACAATATGACCTCTTTATTAGTTGTCTCCGGTAATACGAGGGAAAAGTCAGCCTCTGTTGGGGTAAACTGAGTCGAGGTCTAGTGTGAATGTAAATTGTATCCCAAAAAATTCAACCCAGCAGTTCCCCAGATTAAATTTGATTCTGAAGCTGAGTACAACTGTGTTTCTTGGGTGTGATCGGAGCCATAAAAATTTCATGATGAAGCCTTTAGATCATCATAGTGGCCTTAGTTAAGACATGCAGCTGTTGATGTCTCAGATGCATTGATGATTACTTTTTTATGTTTGCTTTAGTCTCCATGCGTATTCATTTTTTATTCCAATTTGTTATGGCTTGTCATCTTTATTTTAGTACTGTCCCATTCAGGAATATATTAGTATTTATTCTCTGATGTTTTGGTTTTGTTCTGATGTATTATTAATTTTTATTACTTGTTGTTTTAATTTTTGATTGTCTTCTGTATTTTGCGATAAGCACTGTCATCTTGCAGCCACAGATGCAGTGCATTGACAGTTACCCCAGTGTTGATAAAATCACAATATAAAAGAAGGCAGGATACACAGTGAAGCATATAACATTTGGCTAAATAAAGGAAACACTTTATCAGAGACACGCTTTAACTCGTGTTTCTTTCTGTATCTGTGACTCTGGTTCAGTCTTCATAACATAAAATTTTTTTACCCATCCTGTGCACCAACTCTGCTAATATCGCTGAATTGTCGACTCCCAAATGAAAGACCTGTACGATCTCTACCATTTGCATGATACATTGGCTCTCCAGGTTTTCCAGTATGTTACATTCTATTCTTCCTGGTCAGCTCATCATCTGCACAGGGCCCAGAAAGCCTGCTTTTTTTCAGGTCATCATCTGCTCTGCTTTCGTCAGGATGCATCATTGCAGAGAGAGCATGCCTTTACTAGCCTCTCTTTTTATTGTCCCTGTGTAGCTCCTGACAAACACACACCTTCCTGGTCCATTCACCAATGGAATAGCTCTAGCTCAGTTTTTTTCTTGTCAGCATCCATCAAACAAACATTCAAGAAAAGAAATGCAAGTCATTAAATAAGAAAAGTAGCCATAGATGACCTTGCAGTTCAGTCATATAAACCAGCATTCCTAAAAATGTGGTTGTTGTTTGTTTCTTTAGTGCTAGTAGAGAAAAGAACTGGTTTGTCCATTTTCCTTGCTCTTTAAATATTATAAGTAAAATGCTACTTCTACAAATAAAGATTTTTATCAAATTATATGCAAAATACCAGTCCACCACAATTGGTATGTTCATTGTTCTGAGCTATTATATTTTTATCTATTTTATATTATGTGTATATTTGTGTTTTGTCTCTTTGAATGTCCTGCTGTTTCTTGTTCTTTATGGGTGGAGCCCCAAAAGGCGGGACCACTTTGATGTCTCCACTACTGAGTCCTCACTCTGGCTATATAAATGACAGAGAAGGCTCAGGAGGTGGAGGTCATTCATTTGTTGTGTGGTTTGTGAGTATTGCCAGTTATTTTGATTGGATTTTCTTCCTCTTTCTTAAGGACTCTGTTTTTTGAATTTTGTTTTGGAGATATCTTTGCTTAGTACTACCTTTTGAGGTAACTCCTTGATCTGTTGAGCCATTATTTGCATTCTCCTCTCCTTTGCAAAATAAATCTTTGAATTAGAAAGATTCTTCATCTGCCATTTAATGCAAGCAGAGAGTTTATGGTTATCTCTCCTCTTGTAATGGTTTTGTTATATTTTTGGGACATTTAGAGTTGTTTTGGGTTTCCCCATTTTAGGACTGCTCCAGTTAAATTCAGAAGGTAGCCTTATTGGCCCTGGTGGGCAGACCAGTTAGGATTCTGGTCTGCTCCTTGCCTTATTTTAGGAGGCTACAGAATTATTGTTGTCTTAGAGGATTAGTTTGCATCATAACAGGTTTGAGCTCCACACCTGGTTAATGTCTGTGTAGTGTCAGTAAGTCTTTCTGATGTGTGAAGGGGTTTTCTTTCACCATCACCTATGACATGTGTGTTAGGTTAATTGGCAGTTTCAAACGGGCCTGTTGTGAGTGTGAGTGCATGCATTAGTAGGCCGATGATGGACTGGTGACCTGGCTAGGGGTGATACCTGAGTTATGTTCAGTGCTGCCATTAAAAGTTTAAACCACAACTCCCACATCCCTCTAACTGGACCAGAAGGATTTGAGAGCCCTATGTTATGATCTTGTTCAGAGTTAACTGTATAGGCAAGCAGTAACACATCATGCCAGGTTTAACAGAACTAACAGAACAGAGAATGCAGTTGCCATCCTTTAGATATGATTTGCAAAGTCATTTCAAAGTCGGTCATTACTTGGAACGATTAATTTTGTACAAACGGAGAAAATTCTAAATCTCTGGCAATCTACCAAGAACAGAATAACACATAACATAAAATTCTGGGAGCTACCAAGAAAGGATAAAGGAATTCTACAGATGGAATTTAATGTGGAGACTTAAAACAGTTCTACTTTCTTTGAATTAATTGTGAGGCAGTGGCAGCACAATTTGAACAGCTTGACAGTCAACAATGACAGCAGTCAATTCTGCTCAGTGTGAATGAACAGCCGGCTAATGACAGGACGCTGGATCAGAAAGTGTTCACAAAATATGATTACTTTCAAGAGAAATAATAATGTCAGCATCAATATTGTTTCTCTTTCAGCATGCTGTGTCAAAGCATCCACTTTTTTTTTAGTTTTTTTTTTTCAGTCTGAGGTGGTGTATAATTATACGTTTCTTTTGTGTGTGTGGGTGTATTATTCATTCTTGGTTGCCTTTTTGGCCACCTCTCCTCTGATCTATGTTATCTCTCTCTCCAGACCATCTCCTATTAAAATGAATCAAATATTCACATTTATTGTAAGATGTAGTTGTTCTTGTCTCATGATTCCATTTTAAACACATCCAACCTGTTTCTAGCCCCAGTGTTGATATCCACGATATAAGTGTACAGTACCGCTAAAATCTTCTTGCTCATACGTATACCCAACAATTCTTATTGAGCACTGTCATCCATCTTTGCATTTGTGGCTTTTTTCACTTCTTCACTTATGTGAATTAAGCAAACCCAAGTGAAAAAAAAAATTAAAACTGTTCCACCATGTTAATATCTACAGGAGCGTTTCATACATTTCCATGTTCTCTTTTAATTTGCAAGATGCTTAAAACCAGTAAAACAAAACACAAGCACCAAATTTTCAGTTTCTTTGTTTCATATTGCTACTGTTTTGTAATAAAGACGTTACTTTCTGTTGGAGTTAAGATGAAAACTAAGATGATCCAGTGAAACAAATAGGTCTATTTATAAGTAGGTGACTCAAGTAAAGTGTGCATACTGATAAAACAAAGCCAGATCCTTCTCGTCACAGGTCACCTACACATATTCTTATAACAAAAATTAAAACAACGTGGCGTTGGCAGCTGCAGTCAGTTACTACAGCATTCCTAAAAACTTGGTTGGTTGTTTGTTTAGAGCTAGCAGAGAAAAAAAAACTGGTTTGTCCATTTTCCTTGCGCTTTAAATATTATAAGAAAAATGCTGATTTTACAAGTAAAGATTTTTATCAAAGTATAATGCAACAAACCAGTCCACTACAATTGGTATGTCCATGGTTCTGAGTTATTATATGGCATATTTTTATTTATTTTCAGTTATGTGGTAACATGGGAAATTAACAGCTCACCCTGGTAAGTCTAAATGAGTCAACCCTGTTAAAATCCTTGAAGGTTTAAAATGGTAATATTTTAGGTTCTGTGTGTGGAAGACCACTGAAGACCTCTTCTATCCCTTTGAACCCTGCCCTCCCTAGCAATTTTTAACAAATTTGAGAACTAGAAATTTTGATTTACAAAAGTAAAATTTTATTATATGATAATAATGTTATAACAACAGCTTGATAATGAAGAGCAAGTAAGTATCACTTACAGTCTCATAGATTTCATCATTTTCTACTGTCCATTACTAGAACCTAACGACAAAACTTTGAGTGATATGCTTCAAAACAGTTTTTAGTAGCAGACACCCTGCACAAGCACACTTCACATGATTCTCACCGCCTTCTGATCAATCGCCCTTCCCCATGGGGCTTTAGTTTTAGTCATCAAGCGCTATTGGTGCCACCCACTATGGGGACAATGGCAGGTGGGGAGTTTGACTAGAGCAGTACACCTGTCACAGCATAATGCAGATGTCCAAAGACAAGCTTAGGGAGGAAAGAAACCTCCCGTGGAGTAGAAGGGCAAAAGCTCTATTTGCCAGCTTGTAGTTTTCTGCTCACACTAAGCATCTTTTGTTTTGAGTTGCTCCCATGATTTTCATCTTGAAAACTACGAGGAAAAACAAAACTGACCTGCAGCTTAAAAAACAGTAGCGTAACATCATAACTAGACAGCAGTATATCATGTGAGTAGTCCAATACGTGAAGGCCTGTATTCGGCCAGCTGGGTTATAAAGGAAGAAAGATGTATCGGCCTTTCAGGAATATGCCTCTACAGCAGCAGACTAAAAGATTTAAAGAGCAGAGCAGAGTAGCAGTAGTGTAGCAGAAGAGCTATGCATAGGCTGTTATTCAGGCCAGCAGGGTTATGACAGTAGATAGGTCAGCCATTTTATCGACTTGTCCAAAAATTGGCCTGCCAGGATCAAATATATAGAGTAGGGTTCTCAACAGAGCAAGGCTTTCTGTTCTGTTCTAATTGTCAACCCTATAGGCTTAGGTTTCCTTCTAAGGGGTTCACTAATCCAGCATGAGCTTTAACTCAGTTTGAACGTGAGTGTTCTTTATGGGGAATCAAACCAGTGCTCATCATCAGTGCTGCCTGCTGTTTTAAAGGGGGCTACACAGGGCAGTTTCCTGGCATAAGCCACCTAAGCAAATGCTTGGGCCCCATGGCCAAGACCAGTCAGAGAGGACAGTGTTTCAGCACTGCAGCCATTCAAACAGTTATACTGTTCCGGGCCACAAAAACACTAGGAACAGCATTAGGGGGCCAGGAACTTTTATAGAGATGCTGAACAAAGCAATATTAGGCATCCTGCTCTTACAGTGAATTCAGAAAGTTTTCAAGCATCTTCACTTTTTTCACAAATTGTTATGTTGCAGCCTTATACCAAAAGCAAGTCAAGTCAAGTCAAGTTGGGGAGCATGCACTGGTACGGTGCGTTGCCGCACCCACTACACGTCGAAACAGCTCGGGATCCCGGTTGGCAACCCCCCAGGCAGACACGCGGTCCAGTCCTACCCTCCGGAAATGACCCTCTATCTGCCACAGCCAGGTGTTATGTAGGTGACCCCTTGGCCTGATCCAGCCACTTGGGTCCCCAACAATGAGGATCTTATGAGCCGGATCACACTCGGGAAAACGCGCTACATGGCCGCAGTGCCGTAGCTGATGCTCCCTCACAATGCAGGTAATGTGCCTCATTTGGGACTCCATGAGCAAACCCTCATTCGACACAAAGTCAAACCAACGGTACCCAAGGATTTTCCGGAGAGACACGGTACCAAAGGAGTCCAGTCTTCGTCTCACGTCACTGGATAGCAGCCATGTCTCACAACCATATAGTACCAAAATTGTTAAAATTAATTTTTTCTCTCATCAAACAACATTCAGTATCCCATAATGACAAAGTGAAAACAGGATTTGAGACATTTCTGTAAATTTATTAAAAATAAAAAACTGAAATATGACACAAGTACCCCAACCCTTTTCCTGTGACCCTTGAAATCTGGCTCAGGTGCCTCCCTTTTTATTTACCATCATTGAGATGTTTCTACACCTTGTTTGGAGTCCACCTGTGGTCAGTTCAATTGACTGAACATGATAAGGAAAGGCACCCACCTGCCTATAGAAGGCCCAATGTGTATTCAAGCAAAAACCAAGCCATGAGGTCAAAGGAATTTCCTGCAGAGCTTAGAGACAGAACTCTGTCATACATACATCTTTGAGAAGGCTACAAACAAATCCTGCAGAATACAAGAGCAAAGTTGCCTTCATAATTCCTAAAAGGCTTAGGGACAACTCTCTGAATGTTCTTGATTTTTTCCAGTGAGATCTCAGACTTGAATTGAATCAAACATTTGTAGAGAGACCGACATTCTCCATCAGAGCTTGAGAGGATTTGCAGAGAACAATAGCAGAAACTCCCCAAATCAAGGTGTGTGAAACTTGTCATGTCAAACTCCAGAAGACTCCAGGCTGTAATCACTGCCAAAGGAGCTTCAACTAAGTACTGAGTAAAAGGGCCTGAATACTTCTGTCAAAGTGATATTTCAGTTTTTTATGTTTTAATAAATTTGCATACATTTCATAAATTCTGTTTTTGCTTTGTCATTTTGAAATACTGAGTGGTGCTTGATGAAAGAAAAAATAAATTTAAGTGAATTTAGTACAAGGCTGCAACATAACAAAATGAAAAACGTGAAGGGGTCTGAATACTTTCTGATGTCACTGTACATGTTTCCAGAAGCAGCCAAATAACCAAACTGAGAAGCGTTAAGCTTAATATGAAGGCACTAAACAAAAGAGAGAAGTCCAAATACAAACATGTTAAACACAAGGAGAATGTTACAACAATAAATCATTCAAAAGTTGAGAAGCAAAGGGGTAACATCACTTTATATATCAGTATCCATATTAATTAATTAAATGGAGGAGTGCCTTGAAAGCCATCACTTTGGAGTCAGAGGTGAGACGCCTGACCAGGAGACAGTAAGTGCACAGAGCTTTTACAACAGACAGTTATTGATAGGTATGGCAACGCTGTCTGCCTTTACAATTGAAGTACTGCTAAGAAAAACATCCTTTTAGGAATGAGAGCATGACATTTTTTTATGCGATTAGACTATTCACTTTATTAAGCTCATTTGGTTAGCTAATAGCTAACTTGTTACATTTGGCAATTTACTGTTGTATACGCAGGCCTCATTAGCCATATCTTTATATATTCCTCTCCACAAAGTAAGTCTCTAAATCGTCTCTGAGCTCTGGCCTCATTCAAATTGGATATTACAATTAGAACTGCTGTTATAATGATGCTGAGTAGTCTTCTAGCGCTCCTGTTATAGCTATTTTTATCTCATCATACAGTATATTGTATTTATTTATACACATACAGTATATTGTATATATAGTTTGATAGTATGTAAACAATAATGTATTCATCAACACTCATTTTACTTAAACATTAGTCAACAATTACCAAGTATACCTTATCAAATACACTATCAAATATAAAGGGAAAACCACTACCCACAGGGCCGTTCTTAGTAGTTTTGGGGCCCTACGTGGTTCATAAATGGGCAGGCCCCGGATGCGTTGGGGGTCCCGGGGGGCAGAGCCCTCCCTTTAGCTCAGGAAGGTGTTCTAATAAAATGTCCGGAAAATGCCTTAGATGACCAGTAGGCCTACATGTACGCCTGTGTGTATGCAGAGTGGTAAAATATTGATTTTGTTGTGGATCTGGTAAAGGCCGGTAATATAGAGATATTTCATGATTTTATGGGGATCTCTCTGAATGAATCTGAAACGAATTTCTAAAATTAACGTTTGCTATAGTGCATTTGGCAAAGTTACGATGGCGTGACAATATTATTAGGGATTTAGGTAAAGATTGCAATTTGGATTATAAATTACCATTGTTAATAAGACTAAGAGTTGCACTGAACTGAATTTCCTGGGACTGACACAGACGGCTGCAGTGCCAGGGACATGACAGGGGCCCCAGGCCCACAGCCGACAACAAAAAATAAAATTGTAAGTCGGGGCCCTACGCGGATGCATAGTTCGCGTATGCCTAAGAATGTTCCTGCTACCCAGGTGGGGTTATGCCTCTGCCATTGTTCACAAAGAAGAACAAAAAAACAAATTAGTTGCCATGCTTCATTAGATCTAATGTGGTGCAAGCAAAAATAGTAACCTTCTCACAACCTCCACTAAGCAAAACTGATGTGTTTAATATGAAGTTTTTGGTAGCTGAAAAGCATCCAATGATTTGTCTGATCTTGATTCCAATGTTTCATTATAAGACTCCAGGTTATCCAGAACTTCAATTGCTGCTTAAATAGCCATCCATCCACTACCTGTTGCATAATAAAGACACAAGCATGGCAAAAGGGTGTGAGGTCCCCAAAAAGTCCCTCAGAGCAGGCTGAGACCTTCAACAACCTGCCCAAGTATGGCCTTAACCCAGTCATTCAGGCTGCAACCACCACAAGCAGACTTCAGCCTGCATAGGCCTAAAAAGTGTCCCTGGCTGTAAAAGTTCAAAAATATACATTAAATAGTCCTAAACTATACAAAAAATGCCCCTGTAGGGAGAGGAACTGTGTAACATCTAGTTAGATGAGACAAGTCTCAACATAAATCTATATAAATTAATAATAATACAATTTATTTATATAGCATCTTCCTATGTTATTGAAAAAAAATCAAAAAATAACATAAAGGCAAAATAAATGGAGAAAAGGATATGCCCAAAAAGGCAACCCAAGAGAAACAAAATCCAATCCAGAATCCAAATAGCAAAATGCAAAGACAGAAGAGAAATTCAGAATTGGAATAATCAAAGAATAGCAATATTTGCCATAAACTCCGAGCAGTCTCAACGAACTGATGCTGGGATCCCCTGTCTGACCTCAGTATGAGGACAGAGAGACTGACATCGGGGCGACTCTGCCTCTTTTTCCTTTTCTTTTTTCTCTTTCCTCTTATCATTTTTTTTCTAGGATAAAGAAAAGAAGTGATGTACATTAATTGGCCAACTAGCTATTTACTTCACTATGACAAGTGGAAAAAAAAAATTAATTATTCAGCACTATTAACCAAATTGACCATCCAAATAAATTCAACATCACTCATTACATAAAAAGAAAAAATAAATAAAAGCACAAAATAAAATGACCCCTTTGATTTTATCACCCCCCTTTTTTCCATGAAAAGACTCTAGTAAATTAGTTAGGATTTACTACTATCTTGTAGGGCCCTACATATGTAACATTTTTTCACAGGGGAGCATCCTCTTCAAACCCCATATAATGCCAAGGCAACTGCAGTATTATTAGAAATACTGTGTTCACATACTCACTAAGGGAAAGGACCTAATTCTGGCATTTTGCTGGGCCTTCCTGTACCAGCCATTGCCCTCAGTGTCTGGTCGGATAGCTTTCCTTTCTTCTCACATCTCAGAAACTACATTAAGTCTCTCCCTCTCATCTCACAAGTTTATTTCTGTCTCCGCATGCTAGCCTGTCTTCCCACTGCCAGTAAGCTTTTTCCCGACTCTCTACCCATGTCACTTCTTCTTCTTTGGCAAGCCGTGACCTTTATGTCTCTTCTTGGTATAACTTCTGAGCAAAGCAGTGCAATTGCTACTGTGGTCAAGGGTGCTCTATACATCTTCTGGTCAAATCATGATGGCATCTAGGGGCACATTGTGGGATCACAACCTGAGTCGTGCTTGTTCTTTAAAATGGCTTGGCATACAAGGCAGGTGCTGAGCTTCTCATTCTTTGTTTAGAGCAGCAATCTACCATTTGTCCCAAAATAGCATTTTCTGTTGCCAAATGTCATCATGGAAGAGCTGCAGTAACTTTCTTCCAATCCCTTTCTCTTTTAGTTAAACCACAGGGCACTGCTGACATATGCTAGATTGTCTGTCCTCAAGCATGCATAGGGAATGTTGAAGGTTTCTTCTTCTTCCTACACCCACTTTCTTTTTCAGAGGTATTACAGAAGTGATTCCCTAACTGGATATGCCCTAGAATGCCAGGCTGTACCATGCACTAACAGTCCTGCCTGTTAATTCTGGCATGGAGGATATCACAACTCAGTAACAATTAATGTTTTCACAGTTTCTTTCAATGTTTGTTTGTGGCACCAGTATGCACTGCCAATTTAGAATGGATTGTTATGACACACTATAAAGGGGATGCTTACTCTTACTTACTCTTAATACTTTTACTTACTCTTAATACAAAACTGAATGTCTCCAAACAAATGAGTGTGATGCCCCATGCCCTTGGTCCAAGCACATATTAACCTCCAGGCACCTTGTAGTTCATGACAGAGCATCAGTGAGATAATGAAATACACAAACAACTGCATTTGTAGTACCAAAATAAAGCTGTCCTTTATTAAAAGAAGTGTAGTCTTTTATTATAATCATCAGCGTGCACATCTTTATATGTACAAACAGTATCCATGTTGGCTTACACACAGTAAAAAGGAATTTTTTTTTTTTAATTTCCCAAACTGACTTTTCTTCCTTGAAATAGACAGAAACTTATTACAGCCCTTTTGTTCAATCAGCTGCACACCTCCATGGAATACTTGGTGGACCAATCAAAGTACTTCTCAATATCTTCTTATCTACCAAAGTCTTTACCTTATCCTCATAGTTCACAGATCCAATGACAACCACCATATTAATAATAATAATAATTTTTTACATTTATATAGAGCTTTTCTTACTACTCAAAGTGCTTCAGTGAGTGAGGAGCCACTAATACCACCACTAATGCATAGCATCCACCTGGATGATACAACAGTAGCCATTTTTGTGCCAATACACTCACCACACATTATTTGTTGGGTGCTGAAGTGGTGAGAAATAGTTAGCTAATAAGATACAGGGGATAATTAGGGGGGGGGGGGGGGGGGGGGGCAGAATGACTAGGCCATGATGGGCAATTTAGCCTGGACATCAGGATATACACTCGACTCTTTATGAAGGATGCCCATGGATCTTTTATGACCACAGACAGTCAGGACCTTGGTTTTTCATCTCATCCAAAGTATGATACCATTTTTTACAACACAGTGTCTCCATCACTGCACTGGGATCCACATTCAGACCATAGAGTAAGCACCCCCTGCTGGACTCACCAACGCCTCTTCCAGCAGCAACCTAAGCTTTTCCTAAATGGTCTCCCATCCAAGTACTGGCCAGGTCCACACATGCTTAATTTCAGGTGGATAACTTGTTCTGAAGTGCATGTGGTATGGCTGCTGGCCATGCCACTCTACACAGCATGTCGGGAATCCGTTCACTGTACCCAGGTTTCCCTGCTTAATCTTCAGTATGCTCAGCAGGTGTGCTACTGATCTGTAAAGATCATGAACAGAAACCAAAAATGACACTTCTTCCTGTGTCTCACTCAGGCATTATATCCTATCCTAGACACATCTCCATTGACCACAGTTAACACGTTATTAACTTTCCTAATTAGCTTGCACACAATTCTCAGAAGCACCAAACTACTAGATTCAAACCCACAGTCTCACTCATTCACTTGTGTGCAGTCACTACAACTCCAAAGTGCTGGCAATCAGCTCTGCGTTGCCTCCACCACACAGCCATCAAACCCTAAGCTGATACCACCCACCAATCAGGTGATACTCCGGTCTCCAAACCCTACACACACCCCAGAAGAACCTAAAGCCAATGCACGCTCCTATAACTCAACACCCAGGACCACTGTCCTGTAGTAGACACACTCTTAACTATTTATACTCTTTCTAGTATATAAATAGTTTAAAAAAAAAAAAAAAGAGGACAACTAACGGCTCTGTGATATGTCATGTGACAATGAGTGGAATCTTCAGTTTCTAGATACAAACCTCAAGTTCGAGCACATTGAAAACCAAGAATCTAAAGGGCCAAAACCACAGACATTTTTTATACTCCTCATACACCATTGCAGCCCTAATGACTACAGCATCTGTGAGTCCTAGTTTACACCTTAATTCAAAATTATCAACATGCAAGGGAGAAAACAACCCTAAGACATTTACTCTACCTCACTCACTTGCTCTTAACAACAACTGGCAAAGTCCTTCTTTATGGAAACATCTAAGTGGTCACAGCACAGGGGAATTCTACATCTGGAAGTGTGTGCTGTCATTTCTGCCTTGGAGGGACCTTACTTTGTCCTGTGCCATTCATCCACATCCCTACAAGTAATCTTATGTTTCTGTAGTAAAAATCTGTTTATGGACCATTTTTATTGCTGTCTTCTTTTTTCTTTACTTTGTATCTGCTTTGTCCCAGGTATACATATTATTACACACGTGTTTTACTTATATCTACTCTGACTGTGTTCTTAACACATCTATTTCTATTTTTCGTTAGTGATGTCATTTGTGACGCTATCGTAAAGCTTTTCATGATGTTGTTCACCCTGAGATTCCCACACATGCTGTAACACAATGATTGATTCATTCTGTGCTTAATGTTTATACAGTTGGTTGTTCCACTTGAACTGAATGACTTCTGTTTGCTGTACAGAGCAGCCTTAATGAAACAAAACAAATTACAGAAGATATCTCCTCACATTCATTTATTTTGAACAGGGAAGAAAAAAAAATAATATATTTGCTCCCGATGGACTGAAGCGTAGATAGAGCCTGTAGGCGGTGTGTAACAAAGCGTGCTGTGGCTTCAAAGCGTCAGACAAAGGATATCACAAGTAATCAAGCAGTGCTGAAATAAATTAAGAAACCTAGACAGGCATAGCAGGTGCTCCTTGAGAAAAAGGAAAAAGTGTAAGATCACCACGTATCTGCTCGATGTCTGATATGACAGAGGAAGACAAAGTGTGGCAACTACTGTGTGGGCATTTAGAATGGAACAGGAAATAAGATCCAGAACCTGTATCATGATGCGTGGGGGACTTTGGACCACCAGAGAGGCTCAGATTGTATCATATTTAGAGTGTATGATTGGGCTTCTCTGTGTGCCAACCTAACCCAGAATCAAAGTACAAAAAACAAAGCTAAATGAATTCCTTCTATCACTCCCTTTCTCTGCCAGTAACGTCTAAATCAAGGGTTCCCAAACTTTTTTCAGCCGCAGACCCCTTTACCAAAAACTTTTAAAACCGTCAACCCCCTAATTACATGCAATGGTTTTTCATTTCCGCACTTGCTTTGATATGTTCCATAAGACAATGAACAGACATGTTTGTGCTACATGTATTTTCATGCATTCTTACGTGTGACTCTTTTAATGACACATTTTACCTTTTTGTTCGCAAATTTGGTATGTAATGTGTTTTTTTAAATGATTTTACTTCTTAATTAGGTACCTATTGGAATCATAGATATTTTGAAGTAACAAACAAATAGCAGTAGTAAGGGGGTCTATTTTTGCTGTCGTTGACCCCCAAAATTTTTTATTGAAACTATCGACCCCTAGCAAGTTCAAATCGACCCCAGGGGGTCAATATCGACCACTTTGGGAACCCTTGGTCTAAATTAACCCTAGTTTATTAAAGCAAACGTAACTCAAGGAGGGATGATTAAGCAGAGAATGCAAAGTAACAAAATAATACACCAACATCAAAAACCATGTTGCTCTTAGCCTAACTAATACAGGTGTTTAATTCTTGTCTATCAAGTGGGGATGGCTGGTCACTGAGTCCACTATCTAAAATAGTATAGTGCCAGACACAGCAAAAAGACTCTGCTGCTGCCCTCCCACACACCCCAATCCCCCTTTTCCTTTCTTTCTCACTACAAGCCCTCTGCCATTCTGAGCCCCTTACCCATCTCACCTCCACACACTGTGTTGAAATGGTTTTAGGTCAAGGAAAGCAGCATTATACTCCAAACATTCTTTTCTGGCAATCATCAAAAGCATTTCCTGGGATCAGGAGCACCCCCAGAACGTTTTTCCTAGAGTTCTCTCGGCAGCCCCCAGTATTCTTGGGCCCACATGAAAAGGCCAGGCACTCTTAACATTCCTGTTTCCTCTTGTTTCTCACAATAGAGCACAGACTTACACTTGCACCGTATTGGAATCCTGTGCTACCGCTTAAAAGTCTCGGGACATCCTTTGAAGTAAACCTTATGAGAAAGATGTAGGATTCATAATGATCTTATCAGTGTCTTCACCCGGACAATGTATAGAAGTGATCAAGAAGTCTAATGGGATGTTAGGTTATATAGCCCAATGTTCCAGCCCAACATTTGCCTGTGGAATTGCCAGTCGCCAACCATGAACCCACATTGTTTGGGTTACAAAAATGGGTTAACAAGCACCCCTTTAATGCTTTGAGCAACAGAGAAATCTCTCTGCTGTTGTGTACAGGAACAGTTTCTATGCTGTTGCAAGCAATGTGCTTCATGGAGATGTCAACTGAGCTCCCAGTCAGCACCCACTCTGGGGCTACAACCAATGCATAGATTACAAATCAAGGGGAATTATGTCTACGCCATATACATCACTAGTAAAATCTCACCTACAGTATAGTGTGAAATTTTGGAGTCCAAATTACAAAAAAGACACAGAAAACTCCAGAGAAGAGCGACTGGTTGATTCAATGACTGATAGTTATGAGCTATGAGGAGAAACTGAAGGACTTGAACCTTTTCAGAGGTCACATGATTTATTGTGTTTAAAATTATAAAAGGAGTTTGTTCAGTGGATCAGGGCTGTTACTTAAATGAGCTCTTCAACAAGAACACAGGGATGCAGTTGGAAAATTGTTAAGTTAAATTCCAAAAATGTTCAAAAGTTTTTTTTCACACAGAGAACCACAGACACGCAGAAAAAAATTCCCAAGTAGAGTGATAGAGAGTAGGACTTTAGGGACTTTCAAAACTCAACTTGATGTTATTTTGGAGAGATTACTGCAATTGGATATGATTAGCAAGCTTTGTCAGAATGCATAATCTTTCCTTGTCAAAAATTTACTAATGTTCTAAAGAGGTGACCATTGATATTCCTATTGGTATATTTATGAGGCAAGCTGTGCACCCACATTGCTTGGCTCATCTCCTGAAATACGGGCTCTTCCAGGTTTTTGCCCTGCTACTCTAATCTCTTTTTCCTGCCTTTAACACCATTGCTTTGTCAAAACCGGTAAAGGAAAAGAGATCCAGAGACAAACAGACACAATGGAGGGAGGGCACTGCTGTATTGGAGATACCTGGATTTTGGATTGAATTCATTACATTTAGTTTGGAACAAGAAAAGTGATGCAGTTACTAAGAGTCATAATGTAGGGAGGACACTTTTATATTAAATGGAGCTCAGGGCATTTGATGAGTGTGAGATACTGAGGTCCAGGTGAACAGCATTGTCTGAAAAGACATAGGCCTGTTCAGGAAATAACTGGAAAGGTCTGTCCTTGGTTTGAATCATCATGAATGTGTTGAGGGACATGACCTGGCACTATGACCTGAACCTTCATTGCTCTCCAGGGTGTACATTATGCACCCAACACATACCCTAGAGATTAAGCAAACAGTACAAGAACATTTCTATGAGACTTGAGAATTACCAGGATATGGGACTGCTTAATAGATTCAGACATACTGAGGAGACCCCAGAAGTAAATCAGGTCAGGGGCTTGTAATACAACCACATGGGATAAAATGTACCAACAGGAAAGAATTGCATGTTCAGAATGATGGGCTGGATGATCTCAGAGGTGCTTCCCTGTCTTCCCCACTGCCAAAGAGAAGCATGACAGCAGGTTTTAATTTTGTTTCTTTTCTTTGATTTTCTTTAAATGAGATGTTGCTAAAGTTTCTGGACTCAAATCACGTTGTTGGAGACCAGTAGCAGTAAAATGGAGCCTAGTTAGAGTAGCCATGAAGCAGGGAGGATGTAAGTGAGTTTGATTTTATTGTACATGTCTATAGAAGGGGGCCACAAATGTATTACAACCAATACACTCTTTGAGTTTAAAAGGTTTTCTGAAGATCCGGTGCTCTTACCCTGAACCCAAGACCACTTGTCACACCAAGACTGGGTCAGTGTGGAGCTCTAAAAGTTTCTGTTTTGACAAAGCCTGCACTAGCTCTGAAGGGGCTCGTTGTAATCAGGCCAGGCATTCTGGTGATTGCTAACTTTCTTTTTCAGTTGATGGCAGACTGGAGGGCTGAGGACTCCTGTCTTGCCGCAGACCGGCATGATTAATTGTGCTGACTTCTGTTGACAGGGCAACATTTATATCTAATGGTGTATTGGCACCCCTGCTTCACAATACATCATGTTAGACTAACCCGGTGCCCTATGATACATATAAATATGGAGCCCAAAGTGCTTGAGTAATGAGCTCAGCCCTGAATGTACACCACAATTTCATACACACAAAAACACTGACAGGCGTGTTATGCTTTGCAGAAGCTTTAATAAAGGTTAAGTGGCACCCTCCTGCTTTACAAAGTAGCTCTCGACAGAGCTGCAGATACGTCAGCCAGGCTCTTCCTTCACAGCCACTGTTTGTTTGCCTGAATGACCAATTGAGTGGTCTGCATCTCATTCAGTCTATCTGCCCTCCTTTCGCTGCTTTTTCAGTTTTATTATCTCCATTGTCTGCCTCCTTCAGTCATTCCATCTCTTTTGCTGTTGAGCTCCCATCTATCACATGCTGCATTTAAATTCCAATTAGCATTCCAGTCTTTTGCAGAATGGTCTGACATTTTGGTTTGGACATGACTCAAGTAAACACCTTATTTCACAAAACATAGTCTTCCAATACCACTATGTGTACCCCAACCATTATCTAAACTGCTTCATCCAGGTTCATGGAGTATTTCAATTATGCAAAGCCAGAATTTTCGTATAAATCTAATAATCAGAAAATAGAGAGCATATATGCACCTTGTACTGCTTATAGCATATAAATGTGCATCCATATTACTAACCGAGAATGGTAAACCGGATGGAATGGACGCAGGTACACGGCAATGGGACCATGAGACGTACTGCGCAGGCGCGTACAGCGCACGTCTCATAAACCGCAAGCGAAGTCGTATCCACCGCGCACGAAGGAGTCACGGCCCAAAAACGAAAGAGCTCAACTGACGTGAATGAGAAACGAAGCAACAACGCGCCCATAGCTAACGACTACCGACACAGCCACACAAACAAGAGGATTCTGCGCTGCGGCCCAGATTCAAATGGAAGAGGCCACGGAGGCCCCACAGGTCCACAAAGATGGTACGGAGTGAAGGCGCAGGTGTCACCGCCATATTGTGAGTGGCACTACTGCAGAGTGAAGTTAGGAATAATGTGCTGCTTGGGATTGTACAAACCGCTGAACGCTTTACACCAAATTCAAACACAATACAGCTCAACGATACAAACACGAGCCCACCTGGATAAGATCAATGAATGCAGGCACCTACAACGCGCGTCTGAAACTGCGGAAGCACAGCAGGCACGGGTTCAAAACGAACAAGCTCGACTGACGGATATACAAACACAAGCCAGCCTGGATAAAATCAATGAACACAGGCGCCTACAACACGCATCTGAAATGCCGCGGGCAAAGCGGGCACAGCTCCAAAAACGAACGAGCTCGACTAATGTATTTCAGGATACCCAACGCCGGGGGTAGGCGAGCAAAGCGAGCAGGGAGCGGAACCCCCTTGTAGACTTATAAGGCCCTTAGTGTCACATGTACAGAGGAGAGTGAAATTCTGTCTTGCATGTTCTCATCAACACCCTCTTGTGCCACGATTAGTGAGTAATTAGTGAGTAATGATCCTACAGACACACAGCAGGTTAAGCTATGTCTCTATCTTTGTCTGTCTGTCTGTCCTTCTGTTTTCTCTTGTATGGCATTTCTTC
Organism: Erpetoichthys calabaricus; assembly: GCF_900747795.2. Taxonomy (NCBI): domain Eukaryota; kingdom Metazoa; phylum Chordata; class Cladistia; order Polypteriformes; family Polypteridae; genus Erpetoichthys; species Erpetoichthys calabaricus. The sequence goes on from NC_041394.2 coordinate 42,579,624, forward strand.
AGCTACTGTATCTTTATGCTGACCTGGATATCAATGAGTTCAACTCACTCTTTCTATTTATGATTAAAATGTTAGACAGGCATTATGCAGGCATTCGTTTCTTTCTGTCTTTTGTGATAGATAGATAGATAGATAGATAGATAGATAGATAGATAGATAGATAGATAGATAGATAGATAGATAGATAGATAGATAGATAGATAGATAGATAGATAGATTGTAATAAGTGTATATGTTTAATGTCACTGTGCTCTGTACAAATATTTTATAAATCTACTTTTTTTTCTACTCACATGTACAGCTAATACAAAGCCAGGTTTATCAGAGGGGCTCATCATTTAGAACTGCTAGGCAAGCATTAAAAGGCAAGACAGGAACAACTGCGAAATGGGAAACGTGCACTATTTTTCATCTGTCAGCATGAAATTGTATCCTCTTTGCCTTGTTTGGAATTGTATTATTCAACTAAGTGGGGGCCTGCACATGAAAATAGGGTATAAAGCCTTGGGACATTGCCCGGCACACCTTTGAAGCCGACAGACGGATGGGATATAACGTCATCCGATCTGGAAAATCCTTCCAACGCAGCGACGAAAATGGCAGACACTATACATCGGGCCCCCACTCCCAAAGGTCTTGTCATGGCTTCCTTCGTCTGTTATGCCGTGTAATCATTCATTACAGAAAGCTAAGTTATTTCTCCTATGTGATTTCTTACCACCGTATCACTAAGGGAGGTGTATCATCTTTTTATATTATATCTACATAGTTTCGGGTTATGTTACATGCCGCAATTACAAAAGAACTTATTCCAACAAGAGAGCCAGCGCCCCCCTACTGAATAGATAGATAGATAGATAGATAGATAGATAGATAGATAGATAGATAGATAGATAGATAGATAGATAGATAGATAGATAGATAGATAGATAGATAGGAAAGGCACCATATACCATAGATAGATACTGTAGTGTGATTGGTCAAAAATGCTCAATGCATAGCTATTTAGAAAAACTAAGAAATACTAGAAAAGTTAGGGGTGTATATCTGGAAGATGAAAAGAAAAATACAATAATAATAATAATAATCAGGATTCTGTTTTTGAAGTCTAAATTGAGTTTCATGTTGTTTTGACAAAATTTTATTTTTATCCTATCGTTTTGCGTTGTTAATGTGATATGTGATTGTGATCATCGGGGTAATAATGTCAAGGAAGTGACAGTATAAATATAGCAGCAGTTTCAGTGCTCGCTATCATTTGGTGGATAAACAATGTCTCTAAATCCTTTAGTATATTTAGCTTTATTTCCAAGTAGGTCCTAGTGTTTGGTTTGGTTATGACTTTGCTTTTTGCTTTTTTACTCTGGATTTTCATTTCATCCTTCTGTTCATTGTTGCTAGTTACAACCAATCTGGAGTTTGGACCCCTGCCTATTCTGGCTACTTTTTCATGCCCTGGTCCCATTGATTGTTCACAAAAATTTTGGGGCAGTCTTTTGTACTTTAACAGGAGGAAATATTGCTTTTAACACATTTTATAACTTACAACAGCAACAATCCTCCCAAATACACACAAAGAATTAACAAAAATAAATCTTGCAGCTTGACTAACAATAACATGGCAGTCCCAGTGAGGCCTTATACAGGCCTATTGCTGTTAGTGTAAAGGAGCCCCCATGGCGTTTCTTGACACACTTCTGCTGAATGATTCGTCATCTGTCATTTGTTCTGTGTATTGTATTGTATTGACCCCCTTCTTTTGACACCCACTGCACGCCCAACCTACCTGGAAAGGGGTCTCTCTTTGAACTGCCTTTCCCAAGGTTTCTTCCATTTTTCCCTAGTTTTTTTTGGGAGTTTTTCCTTGTCTTCTTAGAGAGTCAAGGCTGGGGGGCTGTCAAGAGGCAGGGCCTGTTAAAGCCCATTGCGGCACTTCTTGTGTAATTTTGGGCTGTACAAAAATAAACTGTATTGTATTGTATTGTATCTGAAAGTTCTCAGTGAAAGTGAGTCAGAGAGAGGCTATGCAGCATTGTTCATAATGACACTCAGTTTTGTCTTCATTCTCTCCTTTGCTACGCCCTACTGTGGGTGTGGAGTGTGTCCCATAACTGAGCCTGCAGTTTTAATCAGTTTGTTGATTCGGTGGGCCTCTCTCGAAGTGATGTTACCAGCTCAGCACACCACAGCATAGAAAATTGCACTGGTCATCCCAGAGTTATAGAAGATGTGAAGGGTGTCACTACCCACATTAAATGAATGAACGCACAGGTAACAGAGACACCAGTTTAACAGATTAATTTTTTTCTTTATTAGCAATGCATGGTTAATTTGCCTTATGGTTAATAATAAGAAATAATAAAAAAATGTAAATGGTTGAGAATGAAATGAGTTAAAATAACGTAATAAATGAAGAGGCTTCTGTGCACTAAAAGTCCTGACAGCACTAAATATATTAATGAATTTTTAAAAAGTACATAGTCACATTATTATCAGTTTCTGAGATGGGAGGTAGATAGTTTGAGCAAGACTTCTTGAAGAAAAAGGTTGCAGATGAGACACCCTAATGGCGTGGATTTTGTTTCACACATTTTTTTAGCAAAGCAAAATTCCAAGTTTCACAGCACATTCAGTTTTATGCAACTCATTGCTTGCTGTGATGGACATCAATAATCACAAAGTTGTCCTCAGTGTGGCTACTTTAACTGGCCACATGAGCTCAGCCTGAGCCAACAATTCAATCTACAAAAACAACAAGTTAAAATCACCAGGACATAAAAAGAAAGTGAAAAGCAAGGATGAGAGAACTGAACAAATGTGGCTGAGATGAGTAACTTGCTCTGGGCAATTGGTGACCACCACAGCTTGCCAGCACTGAAAAAGAGGTGATGACCAAGGGGGCTGTTGGCACAGCCATAGTACATGCTTTCTGTGCACACTTCTGTCCAGATGTTTTCCTCTCTGTTTAAGTACCACTCAAGTTCCTTTTCCTTTAACTGCTGCAGTTAATTATCTGTCACATTTATTTTATTTGTCATCTTACATATTTCTTTAATATCTGTATGTCATTCAGGCAAGTTTAATAATTAGCTTTGTCACTCTGTTATTGTGCATGGCACCTAAGGTTTCTTTGCTAGAAAGTGGGTGTCTGCCTGCCATTTAATTATCTGCTGCCTCCGCCTTTTGTAGATGGCATCTGTGCAGAGTAAGTGTGTTAAGAAAACGGAATGGCTAATGATTATTTGTCTGCTTGAAGACAGTTCTGGCTTGAATCTTGGCAGTTTATTCAAGTGTCTGATAAAACACCTCAAGTTCATGTCTATTGTAATTTGTGAATATTACATATGACATGTTCACAAGGGAAGCTTTGGGGTCTGCCTGCCTGGATTTGAACATATGTGATGTAAGTGGCTTTGCAACAAGCATGGTCAAGAGCGGGTAGAAAGAGGACACGCAGGAATAGGAATAAGAGCAGGAATGGTGCAAATAATAATACTCTCCATGCTCTATCTACCAGCTCCAGAGTTTAGGGGGCTAAACTGATTTGTCAAGATGTGATGTCCTGTCCAAGATCAGATCATCAACTGGAGTAGTTTTAAGACAAGTAAGGGAATGAAGTAAGGATTTGTTCTCTTAGTGATCTCACAGGGGTCCAGCTAACAGCAGTATGGCTGACTCCAGTCATCAAAATGAATTTGCACATATTACTGCAGTTGTGTTCTGATCCTTTATTGGTCCTCACAAGTCTACTCTTAGATGGAAGGCGGAGAAAATTGAGAAGTCAAGTCAAGTAACCTTATTGTCATACCATTCATACATATTACTGCAGCTGTGAGATATGGCCGGCCATTCATCCCGGCCAACACCCCCCAGGCTGCCAGATGGCACCCTCCTTGAAGCATGGAGATGCCCCGGATGCCAGCAGGGAATTATGGACAGTGGACGTTTAATGCACAGCCCTGCTGAATACCATGGGGGCCGCCAGGAGTCGCTGCAGGGAGGCCCAGGACTATTATGTGCCCTATAACCCGGAAGTGCGTCTTAGACACAGCGACAGAGGGAATGACGTACTTCCGGGTTGAAAAAGAAGAGTTTTTGATCTGACCCGGAGGTGCTAGGAAGTCACATGGACTGAGGGTTCAAGGTCTATAAAGGACTCTGGGAAATACCACACGGACGAACTGAGCTGGGTGGAAGTGTGGCAACGCGTCTGGGAGTAGAGGATTGATTATTGCTAGTATTGTATTGTTTATTATTGAGTATTGTGGAGAGGAGGGTGCTTTGTGCACATTTATTATTATTAATGAAGCCATTTTGGACTTTTACCTTGTGTCTGGCATGGTGTCTGAGGGTTCAAGGGAGCGAAAGCGCCCCTATCTGTCACACAGCATACAGTGGCACAAAATAATACCACATCTTCTTTTTTTTTTTATCAGTCACTTAAATTAACTACCACGATTCACGTCTAAACTGTTTTCAAACAGACAAAAAACTCATTCATGAAGAACATTCAGTTTTGTGCAGAATGTATCAGGGGACTGCTTAGCAAACAACCGTGACTCTTTTAAAAGAATGGAGTTATTATTATAATAATGCACAAAGTGGCAACATATTGCATGTTAGTCAGACAAGCAAATCAGAATTTCACTGTTTTTGTACCCTATTGAGTCCTTTTTTGTTCCTACTAACACATAGAAACCTAGTCTGCAGTTGGTAGTGTTAAGGGAACAATATTGGCATCAGCAACCACTGTGAGTCCAGAGCAGTCACTCTTAAAGTGTTTTGGACTGAAGACCAAGGTCAAGATTACTTTATTGTCATCAGCATCCATGTACACAAACATAGTGAGATGAGACCACGTATCTCCATGAGCCCTGGTTCAAAACATAGAAACATGCAACAAGGAGCAAGGTGCGACCGAAACAATACCATAAATAGAACAATACAATCATATGACAGTATAGTGTGAAAGGGATTTAAATAATATTGCACTATAAGTAAGATATTGTGCAGAGGCAATTTGCAGCACTGAACCATTTCGAGTGAGTGATAAGTATAAGGTTATCTACAGTAAGCACATAACAGGACATAAGTGTGACTGTTGTAACGGTAAACAGAAGATAAAGTGCAGGTGATGTTAAAAAAAGTCCAAAATGTCTGGAATAATGACAGGTCCGCGGCTGGGAAATTAGGAGCCCGTTTTAAATAAAAAAATAAATAATTGAATGCCCAGTTCAGTCTCGGTGGGAGTGCATGCTCCTGCAGCTGTGGTCTGTCTCAGTTGCTTCATCAGCCTTCTGTGCACTCACGCAGTCCTGAAGTGCTCAGATGGCCCCCTCAGGCCACACCTAGCAATGGGTGCAAGGCAAAAACCAACTCTGGGAGGGTGCCAGTCCATTTCAAGGCTTCAGATCAATATGAATTCTCTTTTTCTTGTCTGTTATATATCATGGTTATACTGTAATGATAGTCAAGTATCTGTTCTTTACATTTAACTTTCTACTTTGATTAGACATTTAATGTGAATGGTGTGTTTTACTGAGTTGGGGTACGGCCAATATACAATAACCTGTGTCTTCATGGTCATCTCCATTTATCCTTGTGCAGTTTTTTGTAGACCTGTCAGCTCTCAACTACAAAAGCCATTATGATGGCTTTGTCCTGGAGGAGGCAAGAACATTTTTTAAAGCAGAACATGCCAGGATGAGGCATGTAAGAACACTGAAATTATCACTGTGACACACAGTCACATTCATTTAATAATTTAATATGAAATGTGATTAAAGGCAATTGAAAAGTCATCTGAACAGCATATAGCTGAAAAAGGCTTGTGTAGTCTGCACTGATAGTACTAAGAAAGAATATGTGCTTGATCTGGGCAGAACATGGAAATGATAGATAGATAGATAGATAGATAGATAGATAGATAGATAGATAGATAGATAGATAGATAGATAGATAGATAGATAGATAGATAGATAGATAGATAGATAGATAGATAGATAGATAGATAGATAGATAGATAGATAGATAGATAGATAGATAGATAGATAGATAGATAGATAGATAGGAAAGAAAATATATACAATAGATAGATACCGTAGTGTGATTGGCAAAAAATTCCCAATGCATAGCTATTTAGAAAAACTAAGAAATACTAGAACAGTTAGGCGTGTATATATGGAAGATGAAAAGAAAAATACAATAATAATAATAATACAAGAATTAAAGTGCAGAAAGCAACACTCTCCCCATTCACCTGAAAGCAAACTAAAAGCAAACCAAAAAAAAAAAACGATTTCATATTAAGTGCAAAATCCACAACTGAACACAATATAATAATAATAATAATAATAATAATAATAATGATTATGATGTTTACTGTTACATATTGAGCTGTGTTTTCACTTCCCAAAGGCAGTTCAATCTCACACAGATAGTATTGTAACTAATGCTGGATCATCTGCACTTTTGCACTAGTGTTGTATCTAACAAAACACTTTCTAAGTGATTGACTGCTTAATCTGAGCAGTTCTTCCTCAGGTTGATGTCCTTCCATCTTGCAGACCCTTTTTGAGGTTTTGGCATTGCCCCTCTGCAGCTGGAGCAGCTTGTAAACTTTGAAAAAGACATCTTTGAATTCTTTTAATTTCAGGAAGACAAAAATCGTGTCAGACGTCTGTGGATGTTTTTTTTTAAGTATGCTGTTTGCTATTTTGAAAGACTCCATTGTTGCTTCTACAAGTTGAAAAATAAAATGCTCTTGAAAGGACTATTCTGTGTTTTATTTGCAGAACTCTGAACCCAAAACATGACACTGTATGCAAAGCAACATATCCCAGATTGACTGACTGACCAGAAATTCCTGGCTATTTGCAAGGAAAAATGTCTTTCAATCATGGATCGAGCTTGTGGACCTGAGGACAATATAACCCAGTCTCAATGAAAAGTGAACTTAATTTTGTAAAAATTATAGAAAGCCATGATGATGTTTCTTTTTAACAACAGAAAAGGGTAGCTTTTAGTGGCAGTCTGTGCCAGTTGCAGAATAGCACAGATAGCAGCAAGTCCTATTGCAAGTCCAGTAGCGTGATGGTTCCAGGACCACCAGTTTCCTTTTTGATCTTATGTCCTGCACTATTCTTTAAGCCCTTTTCAAAACAAACCTGTAAAATTATTTATCTAAAAATGTGAAATTATCACTGCAGTTCATAAGTCCAGTAATATTGTTGTATGCATTTCTGTGTTCCTTTTTGTGCTATCATGGGTAGTGGGTTTATCTTTTCCACAGTAATAAATAATAAAATGGCTTGCACTAATAATATAAAGAAATACTGTTCCTGTTCTAGTATGTTCATTATGACTGGCTATGACTACAGGCTCGATAGGAGAAGACATTATGCAGTCTGATGGCTGTGGACAAACAAAGAACCCCAGTGGTGCCTTTTAGTACACTTTGGTGAAATAAATGACTTTATATGCTCCAGAACAATATGTCACATGGAAAGCATCAGCCTCCAGCTTTACCATCATCATCTTCCCTGCCACTGCCTCCAGTGCGCCCAGAGTTCGTCCTCTACTACAGCTCAGGTGTTTGGCACCCCCTGTGCTGCTGTTATTTCCCCATCTGACCACAGCATTCAGCGGTGCACTGGCCACTGTTGACAAGTAGAGCAGGCCCAGCAGCTTGTCACACACATAAAAACATCTGAACCTCCTGAAATTGTAGAGCCTGCTCTGTGCCTTATTGTACAGCAGGTCTCTGCTATCCACACCATCCAGTCTACTGTTTATAAGTCTGCAGTACCTCAACCTCCTGTCCTATTACAGTGACTAATCTCTGGTTATTGACAATTCTTTTGTCCTGGTAATGTGCACTTATAGGTAGTTCTCCTTGAACTACATGACTGTACTCCACCACTTTTTTGCAGTCCTCCTCATCTCTGTTGTCGATATTAAGGTGTGAGCAGTTGCCGTACCCAATATGTCTAGTGAATCCAAGTATATTAAATCGCAGCCATCTACAGCTGCCAGATGTGTTAAATCAGCTAAAGACAGGAAAGGAAAATACACTTAACTGACCTACTGGAAGGAATTGAGCTTACAGAAAGAAAAGCAAACACAATTTGATGAGAATTTCAAGTCAATGAGATGAGACAGAAGGTCAAGCAAATACACTTTCAGAGAAGATATGGCTGGATCTGCTGATATTAGAATGGGGGTGTCGATACAATAAAGAAGAGAGAATGTGTTGATAATAGAGAAGTGATGGCAACATAACAAAATATAAGTAGACAGGCCATGTTAATAATTGAAGCGCGTGAAAGGGATCTTCTGCAGTGAATTGATGACTTTGGAAATTAAAAATTGAATATAGTTAATAAATACATTTAATATACTTAACAGCAACATGCATACATAGAAGGAGGCACCTGTTAATGCAGTGAAAAACACAAAGGAAGCAAAGGTGTCACTCTTCCAGTATAGATATCAAGTCCTTCACCATCTGTATTTCTCTTCTGCAGATGACATTTTTGGCTCTAGCAGTTCCATCCATCCTTTTAATAAGCCCCTCACCCACTATAGGGTCATGGAGAGCTGTTACCAATCCTTGTTAACATTCTGCACAAGACATAAAACCAGACTCTCGATGAGACAACACTCCGTGACGACAGGGGCTTATTCACTCGTACCAGGCACATCTACAGTTGCCAGTTTATCAAATCTGCCCATCTTTGGCATGTGTTTTGTTTTTTTTTTTCTATTAACTTCGCCTACCACTTTAATTCTATGAGGTCTCTGTCATTTCCTGAACGACTGCCAAAGATGTACACACACATTTAGTAATTGAGTGTTTTGTCTCGTAGACACATCTAGATCACAGTAAATTGTTTGTCAAGGGTTTTAGGTGCATTTCAAATTTAACAGCATTGGTTTTTTTTTAGATAGACTTAAAAGGAAATAACCTTTTTAACCCTTCAGAGGGAAATGGCACTTTGAGAGTCTGAGGGGACAACAGCGTGGGTGGCTTGATGATATGAAGTGCTTAGTGCTATCACTTCACAGTTCCTGGAGACTCGGTTCACATTCTGCATTGGGCAGAGTCTGTATGGAGTTTAAATGTCCTACCCATGTTCTAGTAGAATTATCTCTACATGGTGCAGAGACCAACACCAAGACTGAACATATAAAGCTGCTCTTAAGTCAGAAACATAAGGGTAATATTAACAGGAGTCAGACATTACCAAAAATTTGGAGAATGACTGCAGAGAACATCAACCCTTGGTGAACTTGTCTTATTTTTTAAAAGTATGGACCCCACTATCTTGCAATTAGTAGCATATACCTTACATGCTGTATGTTCTTGAAATCATTATGTTAAAAATGTGCAAAGTGTTATTACTGTATATACTCACGTATAAGTTGGGTCTTTAAACCTTTAAAATCGATCATAAAATCAGACTCCGACTTATACACCCATTCAAAAAATCTTCTTTCTCACCCATTGCACACCCAACTTGTGGGGCATATGCACTAACAACATTCATCATCACACCTCCAATTTTCAGCTTCATAATCATTACTCTGTCCGACATTCTTTTCACCTCCAAAACACTCTTGACATACTGTTCCTTCAGAATAATCCCTACTCCATTTCTCCTCCTATCCACACCATGATAGAACAATTTGAATCCACTTCCAATCCACCTGGCCTTACTCCCCTTCCATTTAGTCTCTTGCACACACAATATATCAACCTTCCTTCTCTCCATCATATCGGCTAACTCTCTCCCCTTACCGGTCATACTGCCAACATTCAAAGTTCCTACCCTCAGTTCCACTTTCTTTACTTTCCTCCTCTCCTCCTGCCTCCGGACACGTCTCCCCCCTCTTCTTCGGCCAACAGTAGCCCAATTTCCGCCAGCACCCTGTTGACTAACAGTACTGGTGGCAGTCGTTGTTAACCAAGGGCTCAAACGATCTGGTATGGAAATTTGTATTGTTGTCCGCATATTGATTCGGCAAAATTTTACACTGGATGCCCTTCCTAATGTAACCCTCCCCATTTATCCGAGCTTGGGACCGGCACAAAGAAACACACTGGTTGGTGCATCCCCTGTGGCTGGGTTAATAGATACATGTATATACAGTACATATTTCTCAGTTTCTTCAAAACACAGATCTTGTCTCCACATATATAATTAAATACAAATGTTAATGCATTACCCCCATTAACTAAGTGCACTCCTCCTCCACCACACATACATTCAGATAAAGATCTGATATAAATAAATTACTGGTATTGTACCACCATTACACCCCACTACACTCCTCCTAGATAGATACATAGAACACTATACACTATAAAGACACTATAAAATAGTTAATTAGTTAGTTAGTTAGTATTCTGCCCAGAGGGCAAGAGAAAATTAGAATGACTGGAAGAAAAGACATAGAGAAAAAAAACATAAAAGAATCAAGGGTCTGAAGCAGGAGAACAAAAACCCACCAATTATCAAAGTCAAAAAGCGCAAGACAAAAGTTCATAAACAATAAAAAACAATCACAAATTGTGTGAGGTTTTTTATGGTGGCTGGAGTTTCAATTCTGCCACCAACCTCCAGGTTTTTCCCAGCAAGTTGGAGGGCCTACATGCAGGGCTGGATGCAGATTAACATCATACCCAGGATGCAGCAATTGCAGGTTAAGGGCTTTGCTCAAGGGCCAAACAGAGCAGAGTCCCTTTTGGCATTTACGGGATTCGAACCGGCAACCTTCCAATTGCCAGTGCAGATCCTTAGCCTCAGAGCCACCACTCCACCCATAATACAGCTGAACGAGAAACAAAATGATAGCGGAAAACAACCCAAATCAAAAATGAACTTTAGAAGGAAGTACTTTGTCAAAAACCTCTATAACGGGGTGCAGCTCAATACTAGAGCCAGAAAATAACCTGTAAATAATTTAAAATAAGTCCCAGGATCCAGGTAGATAGATAGATTGATTGATTGATTGATTGATTGATTGATTGATTGATTGATTGGAAAGGTGCTATGATAGATAGACAGATTGATAGATAGAGAGCAAGTAACTAAGTACTTTATTTTTCCCAAGGAGGAAATTTAACTTTTTACAGAAGCTAAAGAACTATTATAACAAACACCACCAACAACAATCCCCCTCAAATACACTCAAAGAATTACAAAAAAGAATAAAACATCTGACTTGGCTAATGATAGGTGGGCAGTCACAGTGGTGCATTATAAAGACATTTTGCTGTAGATACAAAGTGTTTCTTGAAATGTTTCAGTTGAATTTTTAGAATTGTCATTTAAATTAATCCTACATGCCTTTAAAAAGAAGCCAGAATACCTGGAAAAAAACTCATGTGGACACAGGAGAACACTGGAATTTGTCCCAGCACTCTCAAACTGTGAGATAGCAGCATTAACCAGTATGCCACCATTCCATGTAATACAATGAAATATAATGGGACACTCCTTAACTAACCTCTTTTTCTGTATCTTTGTTTTTCTTTTTTCTTTTTGCAGGAAGCTGGGGCAGTTGTTAATACACTCTGCGGATACAAGACTCTGGATAAAGAGGTGAGTTGCTCTTAGGGTTCAAGTAGAAGTACTACAGCCTGTGCTTCCTAATGAGTGGTCCTTCTAGTCAAGATTCAAAAACTCAGACATAGCCTGAATGAATCACTTCCTAAATTCTTTAAGATGCTAGCAATTGACCTTTTATTCCTGCCTTTTCTTGAGAGAATGTTAGGAAGCTGATCGTGATTAACTTCTAATTCTGCCCTGGCCTGACCCATTCCTTTAGGATTCAGAGCAGTGACCGCTTAATCCGTCACCAGAATAGCCTCTCAAATTAAGTAGGGGCCTGCTTTATGTTGACATTTAGTGCTTTCTCTTTTTGTCTGCCAATGGAGCTTGGAGATCTGCAGGGAAATCAGGTTATTTGTGGATCTGGCATGTTCCAATTGGATTTCTGCAGTATTTCGGAATAATGTGAAGCAACAAAACAGCAGACTTAGATAAAAGCAGACAACAAACTTAGCAGTCAGACATCTAATAAGGTGTTGAGTAATGTTATTAAAGAACAGACACAGATTTAGCATTCTTCTGTTCTTTCGTACATGACTGCCTCCTATATTTAAGCATTTTACTTTCTTTGATCAGTTATTCAGGAGCAGAATTACCTTTCCAGTTGTCATTATACTGTGTGCAAGGACATTTGTTCTATTTCCCTCTCTATGTAAATACTGACATTTGTTTATTGTTTGTCTTATTATTATTTTTATTATTATTATTTTATTTTTTTATAGTTTATATTTTGTTCCCCGATGGGTTAGATGACTAGTTTAGGGTCAGAGGCAGGAATTGAACTGGCAATCTTATGGTTTAACGTCCACTGCCTTTGAAACTATCAGGATTTCAGACAGTTTTCTTCCACAATAATGCAATATTCGAAGAAGCACTACTGACGAAAGTGTGGTGCAGTTGGGGGTCCCTGTAGTGGGCTCTGAGCACTCCAAGAGAGAGTGAAGAAGGCATATTTCCTTGATACGGGCAGGAGTGACGTTCTTCCATCAGTTCATAGGTGAGCTCAAAGGTTCAGTGCCGTTCCCCAAGCTTTATACTTTTTCAGATTCCAAAATAATAACATGCATTTGCCAAATATGGATACAGTCACTGGAAAAACTCTAAAGAGCAGACAGAACCCCCTAGCCATACTGTATATTGATCATCACCAAACTGGGAGCACATCAGCACTTTTAAATAGCCTGTCTGAGGCGTCTTCCACTTGAATCTTCCCATCTGCCTGTCAGGTTCTGTCTGTCAGCTGATTTGCGTGGTTTCAGGTGTATTTAATGATGGCCTCAATTACCCATTTTTAATCAAATAATTTGTCTGGAATAAACCTCACAGATCACAGTGGCTCACTTCAAACCTTTGGCTACATTCTGTAATAAAGTTAACTGCAGATTAAGAGGTGGATTGTAATGAAAGCCTGTAGCCACTTTTTGCATATGTCATTTTGTACTCATGGCAGCACTCTTTGATCAGTACTTCAGAACTACCCAATACATTGTGTCTGCTTTTCGGTGTTTTAAAATATCAGTTATCACCCCAGTCACTAAAATACCTACAATGCCTTGTTTGAGCAATTGCAGTTTCTTAGGTCTTACCTCTGTGTTGACATATGGTGACACAAGGTGTAGGTGTGAGGCCTACAAAAAGCTTCATCAAGCAGGCCAAGATCTTTAGTAGCCTGTCCAGAAAAGGCTCACCCGAAATCACAGGACTACAAATGAGGAGCTGGCTTTAAAAGTTCACAATATACAAAAATGCCTTATGATAAAGAGTACCTCTTAAAACCTCTGGCACAATGAGAAAAGTCCACAAAGAAATCCTTATAAATGAAGATATTTATTATATAAATGAAAACACAAAAATGACACAAAGCCAAAAAAGACACAAAAAGGATGTGCCTGAAGAGTCCATCTAAGTCTGTAATCTAGTAAATCAGACTTCTTCCTGCCTGATTCTTTTTGAATGGGTGGAGGTATTTCTTTCTTAAAGGTGGTCTGTGAGGGTCACTGTTGGGGTGGCCAGTTCTCACCTATTGGAGTCCCAGCAGTTCATGAAGAATGCCAAGTAATAGGCTATATTCTGCATTATTCCCAACTGGTGTTGTTGCCACCCTGCCATCCTAACGATGACAGCATTTGTGGCTTCTGATGGGACATTCCAGTGACTGTGAAGAGCTCTCACAAAAAAAAACATTTTAATGCCTTTTATAAAATACATGTATAGCTCTCCTAAAAAGTAATTAAATGAATTATTAGTCAATAGGCATCAAGGATTCTCATTAACATTCTAAAGTTACAAGTGTCTTTTTGCCAGTCTTTCTTTCCTTGTCTCACCTACTTCTGAATCCATCAGTTAGCCCCTCCAGAGGGTGGAATTTCTTCTTTCGCTAAACTAGGAAGTAATCTGACTTCCCTTTTTCTGGATATTCATTTAAACTGTGGTCCCAGGGTCATGTGGCCATAAGAGAGGGACCTGGAGCTTCCTGTTGTGGACCTCACTGAGCATATCTTCTCTCTGGAAGTCCCATTGACTTTCTTGGGCATGACCAATTCATTCCAACTTCTGGTCCTTACCTGAAGAAAAGCAAAAACTTGCTTTGAGGCAACTGAAGTTCAACAGTCTCAGTGATGGGCTTTCCTGTGCTTGCATCCAGATGTGGCAAGTGGGCAGAACAAACCGTGACATCACCTTCTTACTGCTTTGGATCTCTGGTTCCTCACAGGTCTACTGTCTACATACAGGATGCAATGTATACAATAAATCCATCGTTTGATGATGAGAAGCAAGTCTTGGAGATGAGGGTGCTAATGAAAATAATAAAACTCACTCCTAAGTAGGTATCTGTAATGCATGCTGCAGCTAGCTGAGGAATGATGGTAATTTAATTGGACTGACTCAACTGTTTGGTAGGCCACCAAATATGTAGTTTATTCTTATAAAGTTCTTAGCTTAAAGACCATTGATTAAAAACTTGGAGCAATCCAACTGAAAGATAATAAAGACGTGGCATAATGCTAATTTATCTGAGGTGGAGAGGTAGGGTCAGACTGATGTTCTGAATAAATTGAATTTTGATTGCAGGCAATATTAAAGATTAAACTTCAGGTTGCTGTCAAGAATAATTCTCAGGCTTCTTCCATAGTATCATGGAATCAATTAGCAGGACTGTGGGCTGAAATAATTCAAACTCATGGTTAGTGGTCAGATGTTAGATCACCTGAATTGAAACCAATTATTTCGACACATAGCACTCTTCACCAAAGGTCTAATCAGACATTTCTGAAAAGGTTAACGGATCAGTTTATTGTTTTTTAGTTTCTCATATACGAAGTATAGGGAAAGTATTGGAAACGTCCAAAAATTTGATTTCAAGATTTTGATGAATCTCGAAATTTTAGTCCAGAAATACTATTTTTGGAATTATGTCTGTCTCTGTCTGTGTGTGTGTGTGTGTGTGTGTGTGTATGTAAACACAATACCTTGAGTACGCTTTCACTTAGGTCAACCAAATTTTGCATACAAGTATTAGGTATAAAACGTAGGTCTCTATCAACTTTTGAGCTATTTCCGCTAACCGGATGTGGTACTGTACCGGAAACATTTTCCCAAAAATATAAAAAATTTGATAATTTCACATCATATTATGGTAAAGCACCACATTCTAAGCACTTTTGTCTGTTTTAATTTTTTCGAAAAATGACCGGTTTTCAAGATACAGTAATCATAATTTTCTGTTCAAATCATAATACATATTTGAGATTTTTGCTTTACGTAAATAAAATTTTGTGTTCAAGTATTACATTACACACATTTCTAAAGTCTCTTGCAACTTTTGACCCACTTCCACTTAATGAAAGTGATAATTTACCTGAATTGTTCGCCAAAATAAAATTATCATGGCAATTTTTTCTTTTACAGCGTTTGGAGGTTAATGATATCATCTATGTACGCGGCTGTATTCATGCAGTGAATCTCTGGTTTGGGGACAACATTGGAATTTCCTTCAGCTTGTGCTGTGCAGTGGTGCTCCCACAGGTAAGGTGATTTTTATTAGCTTTGGCACAGGCTTCTTAGGTTTTGGCTAACTTTTTATAACAGGGTTTCACAATAAATTTTAAAGGGTCCTATTCAGGAATGTTTTTATGGAAATATTTCCAAACCAGTCTTAAGAAGGAACTCAAGCCATGGTTTATCTGTTCATTGTTAGTCACATTTATGTACAGTAGAGCTTATAAGACAAAGACGTCTGCTGATGCTAAGAAAGGACCTCAGGCTCGAAATACCCATTCACATTTACAGAAGTTGTTGAGGTTTAAATCAAGGGTCAATATGCCTTGTTATTGGTTTTAGAACTATTAACTATTGAAAGGAGTTGCTTGACATCTTTTTTATGTGACTTGGATAGGCACTATTAGTTTACAGGCCTCTGCTTTTGTCTTTAATGTGGCCTGCCTGCTTTTCACTTGCCTTGTTCTCTATGAACCAAGGACACTGTGTTTTTGAGGGAATTGACTAAACAAGCTTTTTGGTTGGAACATGGCACCTCTGCTGGGCCTTTTAACTCACCAAAGTCTAAATAATTTCTTCAAGGCCCTTAAACTCAAAGAAAACTATATAAACTTGCATACTAACGCATAAACTCTTTAAACATATAAACATTTTTTAAATGGCATTTCATTTTATATTTTAAGTCTTCTGAATATTCTAGATGATCGAGTTAAAAGCCAGCTGCATTGTGTTAGATAAGATTGAGCTATACAGGAGTTTAAGAGTTGACTATCAAAACAGCCGTTTGCATTCGGCTCCAGCAGCTTAGCCCTTATCAGTGAAGCTGTGTGCTGCGCTTACCAGCACTGCTGACTGTGATTTTAGTCTTACTGGATGCTGGTGCAACAAGCAATTATTAATTGAACAGTTCAGTTTCTCATATGTGGGTCCAAATTAATGATGAGGACTGATCGATTAGATAGATAGATAGATAGATAGATAGATAGATAGACAGACAGACAGACAGACAGACAGACAGACAGACAGACAGACAGACAGACAGACAGACAGACAGACAGATAGATAGATAGATAGATAGATAGATAGATAGATAGATAGATAGATAGATAGATAGATAGATAGATAGATAGATAGATAGATAGATAGATAGATAGATACTTTATTAATCCCAATGGGAAATTCTCATTCTCCAGCAGCAGCATGTTTTAAAAGCATGTTTTTGATTAAAAGGTCTCCAATTTTTATTAGATCAAGATTAGGAATGTGAGAATGTGAGGAATGAAAAACTTGATCAGGTGATGGTCATCTCCAGGCCAGGTGGTAAGCACGACCTTCGAGTCCTAATGATTGTTATGAAAAGATTGATGATTATTAGGGGAAAGGAGTTTACAAGGCGAGGTAATTGTTATGAAGACAGGTACAGCACGAGGTCATTATTGTGAAGATAACATGTAAAATGGATGGCGAGAATTATGTACAAAATGGAGATGTTTTGTGATTAGAACTGGAACATAAACGAGCCGTGCCCAATCCACTGGGTTCATTTCATGGACTGAGATGGCTTTATGTACTCTGCAATTGTTTCCTTTGCTTTGCAATAAAGTCTAAATTCTGACTGCCTTTCTGAAGACTCTGCTCATTTTCTTCTGAAGATCTCTCCACAACAAGGTCATCATTAACAATCATGAAGTTTCCCAGTGCCAATGTAGTACTTTCTGGAAGCTCCACCAACTCTAGGCTTCTTTTCCATATTTAAACAATTTCTGTTGCAACATATTTTTAAAAATTTCACACATTCTCACAGAAGGTTTGTTTTCAAAATCTAGAGAGCAGATTCATGACAGTCATTCTTATTCATAGAGCTTCTCGGTTTCCTTTACTTCATCATTTTTCAAAAGGCCCAAGAATAACAGAACACAAATATTTTTGCTCAGTACAGATCAGTTCTCAATCTCATGGTCCTCCACTATGTTAAAGTAATTCTTCAAATTTAAGACACTCGGCTTTCAAGTCGACTATCCCCTTTTTTGGCTCAATCAAGGAGCCTTCCACACCAAACATCATTTCCTTTACTTCTTGACTTTTATGACTCACTGAAACTATGATTGCTTTCTCTTTATCTTTGTTCAGTGGATAGTGTCACAGAGTTGTGTGCATTCTACACCCCATGTACTTTAGTCCATGATGAGAAACATTTAGAGTAGCATTTTCACAATCTAACATAAATATTATTCACTGCAAAATTAGTTCTGATAATGCAGATTCAGATTAGTCTTTGATGGCCATGAAAATACCAAAATAAATCACACTTCCAGCCTAAGCGGCATTGTGGCGCATTGTACTGCTGCTGCCTTGCAGTTATAGACCAGTGTTTCCATCCCGGCATGGAGTTTGCATGTTCTCCCCATGGGTTTCTACCTGATGCTCTGACAAAGACATGCAAGGTAGGTGAATTGGTGACGCTAAATTGGCCCTAAGGTGTGCTTGATATGTGCATGTGTGTGTGTGTGTGTGTGTGTGTGTGTGTGTGTGTGTGTTCACCATGTGATGGACTGCCACCCTGTCCAGGGCTTGTTCCTGCCTCGCTCCCTAGGCTAGCTGAAATAAGCTCCAATACCTCCAACCCTATTCTGGAGTAAGTGGGTTAAAATACAAGATGAGACACAAAAATAACCAGATTGGTAAAAAAAAAATATTTATTGATGAATTACAGCATTCTAAACATTGTCTCCTTCTCTATACTCCCCGTCAAGGTCTCTACTCTGCTCCATACGTATCTTCCATTGATTGAAACAGTGCTGGAAGTCTTCTTGCTTGAGGCTCTCCAACAGGCTTACCATTTTTGTCTGCACTTCATCCATTGAAGAAAAATGTGTTCCCTTCAAGTCACTTTTGATTTTTGGGAACAAGTAAGAATCACAGGAAGCTAAATCGGGAGAATAGGGAGGATGACTGAGGACAGGAATGTTTTTGTCAGTCAAAAACTGCTTTACGGAAAAAGAGAAAATTTGTGAGAAATTTGATGTTGATTCGCTGTTCTATTTTTTCTCCCAACATTATGGTGGTAACTCGTGTAGCGATTGTTGTACAAATAATGACTGGGCTATCAACAGAATATACCTACCTAGTCGGCGGTTTGAAGGGGCATGTAGCAGGGGATATAGTTGTATGATTCACGTCTGGCCAGCCTCCAGACAGTTTTCCAGGAAAGCCCCAAGCCCAGTCCGGTTATTTTTGTGTCTCACCTCGCATGATATAACATGACTTCTAGTCGGCCCTGCAAACTTGTAGAATCTCCTTATTTTCCTCTTTTTAGAAAAACATTCACTGGTGTTTTTGAATATGCACCGGCAGGAAGCCAAATTGATTGGTATTGTGCAATTTAAAGTCATTGGGCTCTCACTGAAGTTAGCCTTCGACATTAGGAGCTCACAGTCCATCTGGGTTGAGTTAGATAAGATGAGGGAATGTAGAAATTAAAAAATAAATAAATAGAAACAATAGTTAAAATTAGTTTCTGAAGTATAAAGCAGCACAGTAAAATGTTCAACATTGTACATGCAAAACATTCAGGCCTACTCACGATGGCAAGAGATTAAGCAGAAAGGTGAAAGGTCAGTTTTTGTAATTCATTAACATCTGATGTGGATCTGTAGTGTGAAAAACTTCAAATAGTTTATTCTCCTGTTTAATGGTGTGACATCCTTTACATCTTTTAAAGAAAGGAAAATCAGGCAACACTATGGAAACTCCACAAAGGTTAATAACAATTTCAGGAAGGAGGTGTTGTGCATCCACATCTGACAGGCTAATTATAATGAGCCAACCCGCAAACCAGAGAATCTATCCTAACTTTTGTCTAAATCCAGAAAAAAGGAACAAAAAATGAATGTTGTAAAAAAGATAGATAGATAGATAGATAGATAGATAGATAGATAGATAGATAGATAGATAGATAGATAGATAGATAGATAGATAGATAGATAGATAGATAGATAGATAGATAGATAGATAGATAGATAGATAGATAGATAGATAGACTTTATTAATCCCAAGGGGAAATTTACATATTCCAGCAGCAGCATACTGATACAAAAACAATATTAAATTAAGAGTGATAAAAAATGCAGGTAAAACAGACAATATCTTTGAATAATGTTAATATTTACCCCCCACCCCGAGTGGAATTGAAGAGTTGCATAGTGTGGGGGAGGAACGATCTCCTCAGTCTGTCAGTGAAGCAGGACATTGACAGCAGTCTGTCGCTGAAGCTGCTCCTCTGTCTGGAGATGACACTGTTTAATGGATGCAGTGGATTCTCCATGACTGACAGGACCCTGCTCACTGCCCGTCGCTCTGCCACGGATGTCAAACTGTCCAGCTCCGTGCCCACAATAGAGCCTGCCTTCCTCACCAGTTTGTCCAGGCATGAAGCGTCCTTCTTCTTTATGCTGCCTACCCAGCACACCACCGCGTAGAAGAGGGCGCTCGCCACAACCGTCTGATAGAACATCTGCAGCATCTTATTGCAGATGTTGAAGGATGCCAGCCTTCTAAGGAAGTATAGCCGGCCTTTTGGCTAAGATCAAGTGTAGTATCTGTTCTTATCAGTTTAATATCTTATATATCTTATTCCACATATTAAACTGATTTTTGGAACAGGGAGATGAAATAGGGGCTTGCTCCGTCCACTCCACGCATCGACCTGGTATTGCAGTACTTCCAGGAGCAGTGCACTTTCTTTAATACTTACCTGGCAGGGGAGCTACCATGATCACCAAGGTGGTTCTCCCAGGGCGAGGCTCATCCATTGCACTCCGGGTGTGCTGACCCCTGTGATTTCCCCAAATGCAGGAAACTCGACTGCATAATTTGTGGATTATTTAATTAAAATAATTAAAAAATGTAACAAAGATCTTTACCTAGAGAATCCTAACCAACAAAAAGCAAACTAACTCACGGGTATTTGTTAGGATTTATCTGCAAAACTCATACAGTGATGGAAGGTGCCAGTATTTAAAACGTTGTGCTGCTGTCGCAACGCATAACTTGCAGGATACTCTCCCAAGCAATCCAACATCATGTCCAGATAATGGAGTCTCAAGAGTTAAAGATAAATTAACATACTTAACTATTATTCAAATAAAAATAAGGAGGACAAAATATAATTGTATGTATAATAAAACACCCAAAACCAGGAGAAAAGAATGTAAAGAAGTAAAATAAAGAAACAAAAAATGTATAATGCAGGTATATCATAACATTTGTTCAAAGTTCTGTCCACACATAATCTACTGCTAGCTGTATCTGATATTATCTCGAGAGTCAGCTAGAAGGAGGATGAAAGGACACAAGTCCTTAGGGAGGTTATGAATGCTCGCATCAGCACTGATTAAGTGTATTTGACTTTACACTCCGTGTTAATGAATCACATCAATTTTTTAAAAATCCAGCTGTGTTGATTAAATTGATGCTTTTTAAAACACTTAAGTAGCATGTGCAGAAGTATATTTTTACTTATAAATGTATAATTATGCTAATAATGATAATCATTACTCTGAAGAAATTCTCATCTGTTACAAGACACTGCTTGATGCTGGTTACATTTCGACATGTGGCTGCTCTCACTCTGTAACTCAGTTATTATCCACTATTATTGATTTTTTTTTTCCTCTAAGAAAAACATGACCAATAGTGAAATGAAGTTTTAGAAGTTACATGTCATGATTTAGGCTGTAAATAGATACTTTGTAGCCTGTTTCTTTAAGAGAAGTCATTTGTGTTCCATCGTCAGGGTCACATCCCTCGTCTCTAGGGGCGGGGTCTCTGGGGTCATGACCTTGACTTGATCAACAACCAGCATAAAAGGTCAGCCTTTCTCTAGGCACCTTATCTGATCCGTGAGTAAAATGAAATTCTTTGTGTTCATTTAGATATTGTGTGCTTTCATTTCTTATATTGCCAGGTTACGACTTATTGCCTGTTGTTTTTTTTTTTACTTTGATTTTGCCTCTCGTCTGGGTTACAGTTGCTACGGTTTATTTTTATTTTCTTTTGTTTTGGTCTTTTGCTGCATCTCCTGGTTTACTCTCAAATTCAGCTCTCTTGTTTTCCTGCTGAGTCAGGGCATTATAGAGTTCTCTTAAATATAATTACAAATATTTTTTCATTTACCAAACTTTGTGTCATTTGACTCGTTCTGCATTTGCTTGCTGTGGTCAGGATCACAGTACCAGTACACTAAGCCAGACAGACCAGGTTTGTCTATCACTATCAACAGTCTTTAGTTAGCTCCAGGGTTATTTTCCGACACTTCCAGGCCAGCCAAGACATACAATCAGTTTAGCATGCTCTTGGTCATATTCAGATGATTTCCCATATTCAGATGATTTCCCCTAAATGGCATACAGTCAAATTTTTAAAGTTTTCTATGTAAAGAAAATCATTTTAATATTTGTGTGAAATTTACTTTTAACAAATTTCCTATTGTGTTCTTGTGTTTTTGTTAAAGGACTCATTTTAAAATGACAGCTTGGATCCACCCTGCCATTTCCCTTCTTAATTTTAAACAAGCCAATCACATCACCTCTTAATCTCCAAAGATTCAACTGAAAAGGTTCAACTCCTTCAATCTTTCCTTATAGCTTATACCCTGCAGCCCTAGAATTGGCCTATTTGCTCTCTTGTCATCTTTCTATAGCACTGCTGCTGCTTTTTTGTAGTACAGAGACTGAAAGGGCACACAGTACTCCAAGTGAGGCCTCATTAGTACATTAACTTAAGCATAACCTTCCTTCACTTGGACTCCACACATAATCCACATTAATAAAAGGGTAAGGCTTTGTCTGTGTGCCCGTCCAGTTGCTATGCCGCTGTCATTCCAAAAAGATGGCACATCACAAATATCTTTAGTAATAAAATGCAATCATTTGTCATTCCAACAGATTACACATCACGAACAGTTACACTGTTTTTACAAATCCCATACCAAATGGCATATAATACTGCACTGCACTGCAAATGTTAATGCTGAGGTGTTTGTTGATTCCTTAGATTTCAGCCTGTCTTAGATGAGTAGCACAGCTAATAATATAAAAAGTAACATCTATTAGCCATTTTGATCACTTCCGTACACTCTTAGGATGTGAACATGACTCCTGGGTCCATCTCATGAGGTGTTGTTTCAAGTTTCAACTGTCCCACAGTGTTTTTTCAAAGTTTATGTTTTCACTTCTTATGTATATTTCTTTACATTTACTTAAATTAAATTTCATTTCAGATTTCATCTATAATGATGCAGCTGATTGTAGGTTATCAATCTTTCCATCTAGTTTGGTATCATCTGAACAATTAACCGCCTTCCTAGTAATATTTTTATCATTAGCATTTAGTTATATTATTATACAGAACAACGGCCCCATTGCTGATGCCTAAGAGACATCACTTTTAATATCATAATTCTTACAAATTAAACCATAACTATTTTCTTTCAGTGTCTAAACCAGTTTTGCACCAATCCATACACTACTTCTTGAATTCTCATTTCTTTTATTTTGATCTCAGATCTCTCAACAAAAGCCTCCCGAAAACTACAATAAAAAATGTTGTATGTACCTTTCTGGTTCTATTTTGTTGATTTTAGATAGATAGATAGATAGATAGATAGATAGATAGATAGATAGATAGATAGATAGATAGATAGATAGATAGATAGATAGATAGATAGATAGATAGATAGATAGATAGATAGATAGATAGATAGATAGATAGATAGATAGATAGATAGATAGATAGATAGATTATTAATCCCAAGGAGATATTCACATACTCCAGCAGCAGCATACTGATAAAGAAAATATTAAATTAAAGAATGATAACAGTGCAGGTATACAGACAAACAATAACTTTGAATAATGTTAACGTTTACCCCCTCGGGTGGATTTGAAGAGTCGCATAGTGTGGGGGAGGAACGTTCTCCTCAGTCTGTCAGTGGAGCAGGACGGTGACAGCAGTCTGTCGCTGAAGGTGCTCCTCTGTCTGGAGATGACACTTTTTAGTGGATGCAGTGGATTCTCCATAATTGATAGGAGCCTGCTCAGTGCCCATCGCTCTGCCACAGATGTCAAACTGTCCAGCTCCGTACCCACAATAGAGCCTGCCTTCCTCACCAGTTTGTCCAGGCGTGAGGCGTCCTTCTTCTTTATGCTGCCTCCCCAGCACACCACCGTGTAGAAGAGGGCGCTCGCCACAACCGTCTGATAGCACATCTGCAGCATCTTATTGCAGATGTTGAAGTACGCCAGCCTTCTAAGGAAGAATAGTCGGCTCTGTCCTCTCTTGCACAGAGCATCAGTATTGGCAGTCCACTTGTAATTTATAACTACCTTATAGAACTTCAGCATATTTTCACTTAATTAGCAGCTAAACAGTAATGAGATATAAAATGAGCCAACACATGACTAGCTAGCTAACATGTGTCCATCATACAATATCTGAAAATATAGAAAGGTGAAGGCCTTAGTAACGTTGGTCTGCTCAGGTTTGATGGTATTCTTAAAATAAAAAAAGCAACACTTCTGGAAATGTCTGCTGTAGCAGAATAAGAGCAGCAACAAACCCTGGAATTAAATAATGGGTTGAATTAATGAGAAGACTTGGCTTCTAATTAAGAAACTGGTTTAAGTGAAATTAGTTGGTATTTGAGAAGTCGACTTAGCTGGTGGGTGGCGCAGTGGTAACGCTGCTGCCTCGCAGTTAGGAGACCCTGGTTCTCTTCCCAGGTCATCCATGCATGGAGTTTGAATGTTCTCCCCGTGTCTGTGTGGGTTTCCTCCGACAGTCCAAAGACATGCAGTTTAGGTACATTGGCGATCCTAAATTGTCCCTAGTGTGTGATTGGTGTGTGTGTGTGTGTGTGTGTGTGTGTGTGTGTGTGTGTGTGTGCGCGCATGTGCCCTGTGGTGGGCTGGCGCCCTGCCCGGGGATTTGTTCCTGCCTTGCACCCTGCGTTGGGAAATAGTGGGTTGGATGATGGCTGACTTAGCTGGTCACTTCACATCTCATTTTTGTTTGGGTGCTTGTTAAGGGACCAAATGAAGCAATTTAGAGGACTGAGTCTTGAAAAACAAAGCAATTACAATGAAAGGAACAGAAGTTAATTAACAGTAAAAATGGGTCACTAATTAAGAAAATGGTTAGAATGAAAACCTGCAGCCTCCGTAGTGCACAGGACCCCTAACATACAGTATGCACTCACTAACTAGTACTCTCAGATAAATGTTACCTGTTCCTAGTGATAAAGTGATTTATTCAACTTTATCCTTTTGAACCCAAATACAACTTCTCTCTCTGTTACTTACAAATCAATGAGACCCTCCTTAATAGACCTTGGAACTGCCAGGAGGTTATCGATATCTTTACATGTGAAAATTTCAGAAAAATATGAATGTAGAGCATTCACCCTGTTACAGATATTTGAGTTCACCCTTCACATCCACCTTGACCTTTTTTTTACCACTAAAATGCTGAAAATCTCTTTGGGTCGTCCTTCATGTTTCATATCAATATTTCTGTCCTAAAGCCTTTTAGCCATCCTAATTCATTTTGAACTGTTTCTCCCATAAGCCCTATGGTTAGTTGTCTTCTATGCCTTATGCAGTTGTTTTTTTTTCTCTTCAGCTTCTTT
Organism: Erpetoichthys calabaricus; assembly: GCF_900747795.2. Taxonomy (NCBI): domain Eukaryota; kingdom Metazoa; phylum Chordata; class Cladistia; order Polypteriformes; family Polypteridae; genus Erpetoichthys; species Erpetoichthys calabaricus. The sequence goes on from NC_041394.2 coordinate 42,604,923, forward strand.
TTAGCTCCTTATTATCGACTCAATATTTATCTATTGCATGTCTTCACACATAAACTTTTGTCCCAGTTTACATTTTTTATACTTCACCACATCTACTCAATTATATTTAACAGGATGCAGAAGCCCACAGCCTTTTGAAAATTTACTTGACCTAATGGAAAGTAAGGAGCGCCAAGTCCACTTCGTTAACTAAAAGTTGAAATGTATAGTGCCCGCAGTTGAATTGATTGGACACATCATTAGCCCCTCAAAGCAAACACAAATCATCCGTCTTCATTTCTAAATCCTCTGTATAACTGAATAAAACCAGGAAGAGCAGTAGGCATTTATTTCAATTTTTTGTATTAAAAGTACATCAGAATTTTACCACTTTATTAAGTTAAACTACGTATGTGAGGTTTCTAAATAAAATCTGTTATGCTTACAGTCTTGAGATTAAACTCAGACCCTGAAAGTATATTCATATTTGGCCTGTTCTGGATGCAGAATGTTTTAACAAAAAGCTATTTCAACAAAAAAAAAAAAAGCCTACTTGACATTTCCACACACATGAAAAATGTTAAATTAAACACAATCATTTAAATACAAACAGAAACATAAGAAGAGTTAGGGTCCCAGTCATGGATCCTCATTTAATAAATTAGAAGAAAAAAATGGAAGTAGGAATCCTTTCAGCTTGAACATCACTGAGGCTGTGCTTCCTTAAGTGGTCTCTGACTTCCTGTTGGTGACCAAGGAAGTTCTGCTAAAGAGGTGAGACACATGGCAGGCCACAAGAGGAATGAAAAGGACCAGGAGATAAACGTATATCAAAGACGTAGAAAGGGTCACAACTAAGAGAACGAAAATACATGCATTAAAACCTAAAACACCTGAAGCTTTCACGCACTTCCCCCAAATGACAGTACCTGAACTATGAACACTTGTCATGGTACCTCAGCATGAAACATGACAGCAACCCTCTGAATCACATAGACAAATGCTATTACCACCCTCACTGCACTGGCCAGTCCTCTAGTCCAAGTCATGCAGTGCATCTAGAATAAAAGGAAGCTAGGCCATGAGAACTGCAATTTATGAATATTTAGGCTGCAGAAACACAAAATGTATCCTAGATTTAGATATGTGTAGAACAAAACCAGAATCTCGTAAATAAACATCATGAGTGATGTGCTGGTCAGTCCCACACTGGACTGCCCTCTACAAAGACAACAAAAAACATTGATCTCTTCAGGCAAATCAAGTCAAGGCAAACTTTATTTATACAGCACATTTACAACAGCTGAGAACAAATATAAATACAGAACGCATCATAGACCTGCAAACATAACCAACCATTGCATATAAGATAAACTCAAAATACCTGTACCCATGCATAAATATTTATAATCTTGAATGTAAATGAGACAACATAAACAGACATAATGTCAACCTCTTGCAGAGTCAAATGCCATCAAGAGCAGATAAGACTTTAATGATGACTTAAAAATGGCCAGTGTTAGAACAGACCTAATATAATAAGGCAAGCCATTCCAAAGAAAAGGAGCAGCTACCGCAAAAGCCCAATCTCCCCTATTCTTCAACCACAACATCAGCAAAAGTAAGAGCATCTGGCTAGTAGGTCACAGTGCTGTAGTTGGGACATACAAGTGGAGACATTTCAAGAGGTAAGCCAGTGCTGTTCCATTCAAACATCCATCATTCCATTATCCAACCCACTACATCCTAACTACAGGGTCACAGGGGTCTGCTGGAGCCAATCCCAGCCAACACAGGGCGCAAGGCAGGAAACAAACCCTGGGCAGGGTGCCAGCCCACCGCAGGGCGCACACACACACACACCAAGCACACACTAGGGACAATTTAGGATCGCCAATGCACCTTACCTGCATGTCTTTGGATTGTGGGAGGAAACCCCATTCAAACATATAAAAGCAAATAATAGAATTTTGAAATCAATTCTGAAGCCGACCGGAAGCCAATAGAGCGAGGTCAGTATTGGTGAACTATGGTCACGCTTATGAAAGACAATCAATAAGCGAGCAGTAGCATTCTTGACTAGTTATAGGTATCGTAACAAGGCCTGATCAATACCTACATACAAAGAATTGCAATAGTCTAAACAAGATGTTATTAAAGCACGGCTGGCCTTTTCAAGATCACAAAAAGAAAGAAGGGCCATTACCTTAGCTAAAAGTCTCAGCAGGAAGAAGCTGCATTTAACCCGTGATCGATACGTTTTTCCACCAATCTGTACTTTTACTGTCGTTTTGTGTTTAATTTTCTTCCTCTTACACTTTGGAGCAGAGTTCTCATTTCAAACACTAGAAAAGCCATACAATGAAGTCAATACTAAATATGAGCACTTAATGACCAGTACCAAGCTGATACAAATACCGGTGAGTAGTATCAGTGTCTTGCAATTGAAAAGTACATGTGAAATACAGAGGTCAAATGGCACATGGCACGGCCCAGGGAATCCCCAAACATAGGAACCACATCATAAGAAGTTAAAATTCTTCTCCAAATTTACAAAAACACATTTAAACAGGGCTGGAAAACTACTTTGGCCCCTCATCTATCTTGCAAGATCAAAAGAGCTAGTCCACTGTCTCATGATCTACCGATTTTCATTAAATGTTCAAAAAGTCATATTTGCCCTAATTCTCCTAAATCTGTGATTTGACAATCAACCATAATCTCTTTTCTAGTAAACCAGTATTTGCTTTCCCAAGAAAGATGGGGAATGTAACCCCTTGGTAAATGGAACACATCTTCTACTGCCCCCTTTTTTAGCAAAATGGGTCACAATCCAAGTGTGCCAGTCCTAAAGACACTTGCCCTATAGTACTGAAGAGTTCTATTAACCAGGACACATCCTAAATATCCAGTTCTTTCAATGTTTCCTAGAGTACTAGGGTATTGTATCATATTAGCCATTATGAATGTAGTGAGAAATAAAGCAAAATGACACCTTTTATTGGCTAAATAAAAAGATTACAAAATGCAAGCTTTCAAGGCAACTCCACCCCCTTCTTCAGGCAAGATGTAATACAGAAACTGGAGTTCCCTGTGTTTATATACACACTAGGACAAGTAACAACATTGGAAAACCTTTAAGTGAGACATCTTACATGTAAAAAAATAATAGACCTCTTCAGGCTAAGATTCATTTACCAAGAGAGGAGAACAATGTATAGTCAAGATCTGTGGATAAGGTAACTGCCTTTCCCAAGGTTTCTTACATTTTTCCCTTCAAGGTTTTTTTTGGGAGTTTTTCCTTATCTTCTTAGAGAGTCAAGGCTGGGGGGCTGTCAAGAGGCAGGGCCTGTTAAAGCCCATTGCGGCACCTCCTGTGTGATTTTGGGCTATACAAAAATAAATTGTATTGTATTGTAACAGTCCAACAAAGTCTTCTGAAGTTTCTGATGAGTTTTCCAAAACAATGTGGGTCTGTAGTCAGGTTGTCTGGGTCAGTCCGAGAGATATAAACAATCCTCATATCTGACCATAAAACTCCTGTCTCTATTCAAACCATGTTGTAATGTGATAAAGTTTAGCATGAGTTCTGAAGTTGCCAATAAGCACTGGGACTTTAAAGTCTCTCTCACAGTGTCCATGGCTGTTGAAGTGGGCTTCTACAGGAACATCTGTGTTGCCATGCTTGATGTGGAACCTGTGTAAATTCAGTCTTTGGTGGAGTGTTTGTCCAGTTTCTCCCACACAGAGAGTGCAGTGTCAGGACATTTCATACAGAGAACAAGGAAGACTACATTAGATGATCTGCAGGCAAATGATCCCTTTATGCGATGTTCTAGTCAGCAGTATGGTATAATTACACGGTCTGTATTATAAATGTGAGCACATGTTTTACATCTTTTCTGTAGTCAGGGAAATGTGCCATTTTCTGTTGGTCCACTTAGGGAGTTTCAGACAATTAGTTGCTGCAGGTTTGGCGGTTGTCTGTATGCCAGGAGGGGAGGTTCTAGAAATACATTTTTCAGCGATTCTTCATTGTTTAGTATTGGCTGAAGTTCTCTTATAATTTTTCGAAGTGTTTCAAGATGTGGGTTATAGGTGACAACAAGGGGAATGAGGTTCTTGTTGTCACTGTTTTTATATTCCAGAAGGTTGTCTCTGGGTATGGCAGTAGCTCTTCTTATTTGAGTGTCTGTTGTTTAGGGGGTATACTAGTGAATGTCATCCAATGCTACAGTTTTGGCACTGTAGAATGTTTGACCCATTAAAGTTATCTCAGCCACAGAAATGGACCAAACTCAACTGCAGGAAATCAGTTTGTCCCTACCCTTGATTTTAAATGATGTGGGAGAAGATCAGGTGTTCACCTATGCAGATCTCTGCAGTGTGATTTTAGCATGTGCAGCTGACAAAGACATGCCTGGGCACCATAGTTATTTGTTTGCTTGTATATTCTCCCTAATATTGTGCATACAACCAATGAAGATTTATGGCTACTGCACTAAATAATTAATTAATTTAGAAAAAAAGTTTGTTTTGACTAATTAACATAGATGTTAACTATGGATAATTTATCACTAATTTCCCCCATGACACAGTCATATCTGAAAATTAAGTAGAAGTTCAGGTCAGGTCAGAATGATTTTCTTAGTTATTATGTAAAGTAAAGTCCATGAAAAACGGCAACAGATGAAATGTAATGGTGAAAATAGATAGTCCAGAGATCCGCATGTTAAATGGGAATGTGAAGATAGTCCTACCAGTAGTTCCTGAAATGGTGAAGACGGGTGGACGGGTTCAGGAGTGCTCCTTTCTTCACAGGATGGCCATGAATCCACTTTCAGTCCTCATGTACACAGGCAAACGGCAGATAATACAGACCCCAACCACGAAACGATCCAGGACAAAACGAATAAGTACAGGTAACCCAGCAGAAGGCAGGCAGACAGACAGGAACTTGAAAAACAAATTACAAAAACTTTTTTTTTCTTTTGGTTACTGGCCCCTTTTTTAAAAGCCTTTCTGACATTCTTTGACCCCAACAGCCTCTGCACCCTCAGCAGAAGACCAATCAGAGCCACTGCAGGGACTGCTGGGAGTTACAGTTTCAAATTCTAGTAGAGTACAAAGCTCTCAGATTGGCTACTTTCACCATCCCAAGCCTCGTTTTCCTCTACGGTTGCTTCCTGTTCTCTCCACAGTGCAGTATTTCCACGAAAAAAGCCAAAAAAAATTGAGGAGGATATTTGCGATTTCCGCTAACAATTATTAGTTAGGTTCTAAGGAATTGATTGAGGCCGTGAACTCTGAACTGCGTCTTCGCGGGGGTCTACTCTCTCTCTCTCTCTCTCTCTCTCTCTCTCTCTCTGTATATATACAGTATATCCATCCATCCATCCATCCATTTTCCAACCCACTGAATCCGAACACAGGGTCACGGGGGTCTGCTGGAGTCAATCCCAGCCAACACAGGGCACAAGGCAGGAACCAATCCCAGGCAGGGTGCCAACCCACCACAGGACACACACAAACACACCCACACACCAAGCACACACTAGGGCCAATTTAGAATCACCAATCCACCTAACCTGCATGTCTTTGGACTGTGGGAGGAAACTGGAGCGCCCGGAGGAAACCCACGCAGACATGGGGAGAACATGCAAACTCCGCCCTATACAGTGTGTATATGTATATATATATATATATATATATATATATATATATATATATATATATATATATATATATATATATATATACACTGTATATATATATATATATACAGTACTGTGCAAAAGTGTTAGGCAGGTGTGAAAAAATGCTGTAAACAAAGAATGCTTTCAAAAATGGAAGTGTTAATCATTTATTTTCATCAATCAACAAAATGCAGTGAATGAACAAAAGAGAAATCAAAATCAAATCAATATTTGGTGTGACCACCCTTTGCCTTCAAAACAGCATCAATTCTTCTAGGTACACTTGCACACAGTTTTTGAAGGAACACGGCTGGTAGGTTGTTCCAAACATCTTGGAGAACTAACCACAGATCTTCTGTAGATGTACGCTTCCTCACATCCTTCTGTCTGTTCATGTAATCCCAGACACACTCGATGATGTTGAGATCAGGGCTCATGTGGGGTCAATACCATCACTTCCAGGACTTCTTGTTCTTCTTTATGCTGAAGATAGTTCTTAATGACTTTGGCTGTATGTTTGGGGTCGTTGTCCTGATGCAGAATAAATTTGGGGTCAATCATACGCCTCCCTGATGGTATTGCATGATGGATAAGTATCTGCCTGTATTTCTCAGCATTGAGAACACCATTAATCCTGACCAAATCTCCAACTCCATTTGCAGAAATGCAGCCCCAAACGTTCAAGGAACCTCCACCATACTTCACTGTTGCCTGCAGACACTCATTATTGTACCGCTCTCCAGCCCTTCGATGAACAAACTGCCTTCTGCTACAGCCAAATATTTCAAATTTTGACTCATCAGACCAGAGCGCCTGCTGCCATTTTTCTGCACCCCAGTTTGTATGTTTTCATGCATACTTGAGTTGCTTGGCCTTGTTTCCACGTCGAAGGTATGGCTTTTTGGCTGCAACTCTTCCATGAAGACCACTTCTGGCCAGACTTCTCCAGACAGTAGATGGGTGTACCTGGGTCCCACTGGTTTCTGCCAGTTCTGAGCTGATGGCACTGCTGGACATCTTCTGATTTCGAAGGGTAATAAGCTTGATGTGTCTTTCATCTGCTGCACTAAGTTTCCTTGGCCGACCACTGCGTCTACGATCCTCAACGTTGCCTGTTTCTTTGTGCTTCTTCAAAAGAGCTTGAACAGCACATCTTGAAACCCCAGTCTGCTTTGAAATCTTTGTCTGGGAGAGACCTTGCTGATGCAGTAGAACTCCCTTGTGTCTTGTTGCTGTGCTCAATCTTGCCATGACATGAAACTGTCTTCCACAACCTCACCTTGGTAGCAGAGTTTGGCTGTTCCTCACCCAGTTTTAAGCCTCCCACACAGCTGTTTCTGTTTCAGTTAATGACTGTGTTTCAACCTACGTGTGACATTGATGATCATTAGCACCTGTTTGGTAGAATTGGTTGATCAGACACCTGACTAGAATCCTACAAAATCCCTGACTTTGTGCAAGTGTACCAATAAGAATTGATGCTGGTTTGAAGGCAAAAGGTAGGAACACCAAATATTGATTTGATTTAGATTTTTCTTTTGTTCGCTCACTTTGCATTTTGTAAATTGATAACAATAAACAATCATTATTTATATTTCTGCAAGCATTCTTTGTTTACAGCATTTTTTCACACCTGCCTAAAACTTTTGCACAGTACTATATATACATATATATATATATATATATATATATATATATATATATATATATATATATATATATATATATATATATATATATATATATATATACATAATATTGTCACACACGTGCAAATAATAGGAGGCAGCTGAAGGGCATAAAGAACACTGTTAATACATCCACCATGGGGGCAGCAGGGTGCCCTGACTCTTTTTCTAAGTCTCCTGCAGACCTTTCCTGAGAAATCCCGCCAGTATCCAGTGCCTCAGCTCAGAGCCCTGAAGATGACATCACTTCCAGTTCCGGTCCCGAGGATGACATCACTTCCTCCAGACTCCCTATAAAACCTCTTTCCCCTCCACTGGATTTCAGTTCTGTTTTGGACTCAGTCTTGCAAACTACTCTCATCTTACAATTCTTTACTTTTGCAGCCAGGAACATATTATACGGGTGGCTGCCCCAAACCTTTATCATGTCTGGAGTCTCGGTTTGTCACATTATATGTCAGTCATCATCCAATCTGCTATATCCTAACACAGGGTCATGAGGGCCACCTGGAGCCAATCCTAGCCAACACAGGGCGCAAGGCAGAAACAAACCCGGGCAGGTCACCAACCCACAACAGATGTATATTTGTATATATGTATATGTAGTAGCTGTCCCCGTGACTCCGCCCGCGTAGTAATGAAATAGGACAAAATTTAATAATCAATAAACAAACAGGTATTGCTAGCTAAACGGAGGCAAGTACACCCCATAAGTGCAGAGTTATCTGTGAATTTCTGCAAGTGACATGATCTGATCTTATATTAATAGTCTGAGGTGTGCTGAGTGAAGACTAAAGGTGACAGGACTCTTCTTTGTGATGTTCCATTGTTGCTTACATCCATATTAGAGTTACAATCCTTGAGTATCACAAACTGTGGTCTGCCTAACAAATACTCCATTATCCAGGACACTATAGGCTGATCCACCTGCATATCTCTGAGTTTACCTCTTAACAGCGATGGCTTGATGATACTGAGAGCTCTGGAGAAATCAAAAAACAGAATCCTCACAATGCTGCCAGTTTTGTCCAGGTAAGAATAAGCCTTGTGCAGCAGACAGATAGTTGTATCCTCCACTCCAATCTTTGTCCGATAGGCACACTGCAATGGGTCCAGATGGTCTACCACAAGAGGACTCATATAGTCCAACACCAGTCTCTCAGTGGTCTTCATGATGTGAGATGTAAGTGCTACTGGTCTGTAGTCATTAGGTGACAAGGCGCCTGCCTTCTTTGGAACAGGTACAATGCCAAATGTTTTCCACATCCTGTTTGATTGTTTGGTAGTTTGATTGTTGACATATTTTTACATCTTACAACATGCCATGTTGTTTACATTATGGATGTCAGCATTTTATTTGTGTTGAAATGGCTTTTTTATGCTCATGTAGTCAAAAATGTGGTGTATAGGTCAGCATTGTGTCCTACCTGGTTGCCTGAGATTGTGGACTATTTAAAACAAAAGCTGCCTTTGTTGGTGTGTGGTTGTTGTTGAGTACTCTGATATTAGACCCTTCACTCTGTATTTCCACTGTGATTTCTGTTAACATTTTGATTAGAGACTAAAGTAGGGCTGACCTCCCAGTAACGATTTTTACTGTGATTTATGTCTGTCTCTTGGTCTCTAAAATACAACCAACTCTGTCTCCTTGTGACGGCACAGAGATGTAATATTGATGTGCCTACTAGCACTGCCTCTGCTAAATATCCCAAGGCCTGGCATTTTGCCTGTTGGTTACATTAAGAAAATTCTGCTAAATCTTTCAAGTTCCCAATACAGTTATTCAGGTACCCCAGGTTCAATAGATTTAAGGACGAGATTGAGGTTTAAAACTGAAGAATTCTGACATCAGATGAATGTGTAGCTTATCTGGCTAACTGGTTCATTTTATCACAGATGGATTAGGCAAGCAGTTTAAGGAAACCAACCCAACTGTTTGCACTGTCTAATGTTCTGTTTGACTGAGTACATAAGACAATTGAACTCTGCTCTTATTTTAAGTACATACAAGTTATTAAATATTTAACTTTATGTAAAAGATCTTACAGTGTTAATTAAATCTACCTGTTGTTTCAACCCTGAGGCAATAACATTATTTTCCCCTTCCTCTTTTATGAGAAGACCTGAATTATAAACTGACAGGTCTTAACCCAGCTAGCTCTGGATCAACATGAAAACCTGACCTGAATATGAGGAAATTCCTTTTGTCTTGTTGAAAATGATGACAAGGTTCCACAATAGAAAGGATTTAAATGCTGATGGGATTGGTATATTCAGTATCATCTAAGTGCCCCCAATAAGAATGAAAACGATGAGAAATCTACAAAAAAGTGCAGACTTTTTAAATTGAGGTGTTCCATTGTGCCCACAGCTCTAATATCCAATGTTTAATGGATGTTTTATTTTATTCTGGATATATCTTATATCCTGACAGAAAATCATTAAAGCCACCTCTGAGCTTTGCTTGTGTGCTTCCAAAGCAAATCCAATTAAATCTTATTTTAGCTGAATTTTAATAAACAGAGACTTGTTTTAAGGGCAGCACATGCTTTGGGGTCTTATTAGGGCAGTTAGCCAATGAAATTGATCGCCTTGGCTGTGTCCTCACCCATTAAAATACCCTCCACATAAGGGCCTTCACAATGTGGAAGTGAGAAGCCACATATACTCACATACACGTCAGATTTTTGGGGTACCTTCAATGTACACGGCCTGTTTTGTGACCTACAATTCATTGTCGCTATTTTAAGAACCAGGGTCCTCATGCATAACGCCATGCGTAGAATTAACACTAAAACATGGCGTACGGACAAAAGCGGAAATGTGCGTACACACAAGAAAATCCAGATGCATAAATCTGTGCAAACATCAACTTCCACTTTCTTCCGCTCCATAAATCCCGGTTAGCGTGAAAAGTAACACAAGTGCACGCACCTGCTGCCCCACCCCAACTCCTCCCAGAATTATGCCTCTATGAATATGCAAATCAATATAAATAGCCCTTAAGCTCAGCATTCTGTGAAAAGACAATGGCAAAAGCACGGGGGAAATAGAATTTCAGCGAATACCAAGTGGAGGCAAGTAAAAACGTACTATTTGTTGGTTTAAACAGTGGTGTAAACAACAAAAGGAAGTTGATCGAGTGACATAGAGTGTCGGAGAAACTCGAAAACTCAAGTTCACAAAGTCACACAGTGCCCAAAATAAAAAAGAAGTTGTCAGATATCAAAGTCGCCATGAAAAGGCGAGTCGTAGCCCACCATCTGAGTGTCATATGGAAGCTTATTAGGGTACAAAGAAAAAAATATAGGCACACAGTGGGAAAAAAGCACAAAATGTCAACTTTAATCTTGAAATTTCCAGTTTAATCACGTAATTTATTTTGTCATTAAAGTAGAACATCATAAACTTCATCTTTAAATCATTTAATTTACTAGTTTCTCAAATACCATTGTAACTAAAGTAGCACATTAAATGCTTTGTTTTGTATGTGTTCTTCTATGTCCTCTATGTGTGTGAATCACTATGTGCTTCTTAAATGGGCTTTCTCTTCCTCTGACAGGACACAGAATCCATTACATTCGTGATATTACAGCACTCTGAGTAATTGATACTTGATATAATTTTCATGATGATAGGAGTTAAAGCAAGGGTTCCCAAAGTGGTCGATATTGACCCCCTGGGGTCGATTTGAACTTTCTAGGGGTCGATAGTTTCAATGAAAAAATTTGGGGGTCAACGACAGCAAAAATAGACCCCCTTACTACTGCTATTTGTTTGTTACTTCAAAATATCTATGATTCCAATAGGTACCTAATTAAGAAGTAAAATCATTTAAAAAAAACACATTACATACCAAATTTGCGAACGAAAAGGTAAAATGTGTCATTAAAAGAGTCACACGTAAGAATGCATGAAAATACATGTAGCACAAACATGTCTGTTCATTGTCTTATCGAACATATCAAAGCAAGTGCGGATATGAAAAACCATTGCATGTAATTAGGGGGTCGACGGTTTTAAAAGTTTTTGGTAAAGGGGTCTGAGGCTGAAAAAAGTTTGGGAACCCTTGAGTTAAAGTATGTTATTAAACTTGGGAACACGATGGTGCAGTGATAGTGACAAGCTGGCGCCTCATCCAGAGATTGTTCATGCATCCCACAAGATGCTTGCTGCACCATGCGTGACCTTCAATGAAATAATTTATTGAAACAGTACTGTCTATTTCAAACATATTAACCTCCAATTCCTGTCCTTCCTTTTCTTTCTCCAAGTAACCAATCGCCACACAATCAACTCTGTAATAAATGTTAAGCCATCTGTAAGCTTAGAACGCTGATTCTTCAAAACTTTTAAAGAACATTAAAATATCTTCGTAGTACATGTTTAATTATTCTATCCATCTATCCATCCAGTGTCGCGCCAGCCCCAGCAAGAATACAGCGCGAGGCAGGAACAATCCGTGAACTAGCTAGCGCTGCAACACAGTGTCCTCACATGTTTAATCATTAACAATATAGATTACTTAAATGATGTTAACATTTTATCTGTATAATGTAATAAACATATTTTGCTGCATTTCATCTTAAAAATGATATTGTCAGCATATGTAAATACGCACTTTATAAAGTGGCTCAGGTTGTGCAATATTATAACTATCGCAAGTTTACAGTGAGGTAATTGTACTAAAAAGTACAAACAGTTCTACAAGGAGCACTTGGACTGATTGAGTGCATTTATAGTTCTTGGGATGAAACTGTTTCTGAACCGTGAGGTCCGTACAGGAAAGGCTCTGAAGTGTTTGCCATATGAGAGCAGTTCAGTAGACTGTGCAAATGGCTGAAGCAGCATGTGCTTGATGCTATATACCGATAATTCTCTTTCCGATCAGCTGCTGTACGACTGTGATTCCACACGCAGATACAGTGGGATAAATACTCTGAGTGTTGCATTGATAGTAACAATGCTAAAGCAGCTATGGTATTTGGAATAGTTTGGCCATTCCTTGGACCATTATATTGTTACAGGTTAATTACAATCAAATGCCTTAAACTAATAAACAATATGCGGTTAATTTCAGTGTATTTGATAAAGCCACATCAGGGATGTGGATCTAAAAAAGAAAGGGAAACCACACTGCTTTGATGCTCGGTGCCGCCAGTTTGGAAAACCAAGCAGAGAACTTGCATACGCCAAGCATTTAACTACCGTGAAAGTGTGCGTGGCTTTATGCCAAGTTTTATACATTGCGATTTGAGCGTGGAAACAGGAGTACACAACATTTTTGTGTGTATGCACTGTTTATACATGAGGCCTCAGGATACTGAAAATTTACAGGCTTTCTGAGTGGACAAAGAATCTGCTGCCATTGTTACCTTTCTTGATGGTAGTAGTAAGCATAATCATGTGCTATTATTTCCCTCTAAGTCAACTAAAGCTGCTTAGACATGAGGAAAATCTAGTAAGCATAATAAACGATTGTGGCATATTTAATACCCAAACATTCTTGAGCAATGGAAGAAATCATCAAGTCCCCTTTGAGAGCATTTGATATGCCCCTCAACAATACCCCATTCTTCTTTTGTATTCCTAACTTAACTGACATTTAGCTTCAAACAAGTGAGAAGTTATACTAGTTTTTATTTTTTCTGTATTATAAAGTTGATCTATACAGAATAGATGATCTGAGTATGGAAAAAGATGTGTAACTCCCTTGGCCATTTTTGTAATTGTTGAGAAATGTTATCATTAGTGAATTGAAATGATTTGTGTGAAATTGAGCTTGCAGAAAAGCATAAAGTTATGATTTGCAAAAAAGTTCGCCATAAGTGAAAATTGCACAATTAGCACACATTTTCATCTCAACTGCAACCTTTTTCTCCACGTGCCACAGTATGACATAATTTATTCTAGCACAGGGAGTGCAAAGAGGATATGACTAGAGAAGAACATTTACCTGTAGGTGTTTCTGTGCCTGTTTTCTGAATCACAGCTAAAATCCATTGGTGCATCGGTGAGCCTCAGGAAAGATCCTGACTTGGATCAGCTTATGGCTGCAGTGTCACCTCTGAGCCCAAATGACCGGTACAAGGTGGAACCAGTGTGGTTAGCAAGTAGGCAGTGCAGGAGGTAGGTGAGAGTAAATGGAGCCGTGTGGAAGGAGACAAGAAAGGTCAGGGCAGCCAAGGAAGGACATTGCCATTTTGACCATGAAATGACAATAAATAAGCACTTGTTTTTCACTCCAAACTCTTTAACAAGCCCAAAAACTCATTTTAGTGAGTTCTGGATTTCACAATTTCAATGTTCACATGCAAAATTAATTTTAAGTGTAATATTGCAAAACGTTTTCTGACATAAAACTCACTACACATCATCAATCTTTACTAATTTGAGGACCTGTTTATGGGTTTACCTCGGGTAGTTGGCTGCCCCTTAGATCTTTTTTCCACCACTGTCAGCAGTTCTGAGGTATCTTTTGTATGATATGAAAAGTATGAGATTGATCATTTTCAAATCATATAAGATCACCCTCCACCACACTTTCTTTGGTCTCCCTCAGTACCTCATCCCCTCCATCCTGTGACCTGAGGTTAGAGTAAGCTTTCCTCTCTCTTGCATGTCATAAAAAGTGACTAATGGAGGTTGGCATCCAGCCTTAAAATGTCTGCTGCAATACACCCTGGGAAATGAGATAAAAACATGAACATTGCACATATTAAAATTTAACATTCAAAGAGTGTACCTGTTTGACATGGCTGCAGTTCATTTCAGCTCAATCATCTTCTTTACACATAAAGGCTTTGCCATTTCTGCTAATTTCTATTACCATAGCAATTAGCCAGTTTTACTGATGTGTGGCATACACCTGAACTCACCTAATAGCAATGCATTTGACATTTGAAAACAAAACAAAAAGAATCTTTGCATTTGGCTCATCTCTCATTGACACATGGAAAGATTTTTACTTCCCTTTATGGAATCATTAATGGGATGTTGTATATAACTGGTGTTGATTCCATCAAAAGCAGAGTCATCTGGAGTCAAATATTCATTTTCTGCATATGTTTAGTAAATGTCACATTCTGGGGCCTCTGAGAATGACCCATACTAGCAGAACAGTAGGCTGTCACTACGTCAAGTACACGGAGAAAAGGGGACATCAACCTCCATTATAACTGAGAAAAATAATGACCACAGCATTCAGCTAACAGCAATGGCCACTGACCATCCAGCCCCATAACTCCTGCACCCACTCTATTAATACTTTTTCTGGTGAAGTCTGGGAAGCAAACCCCACAAAATGGTCTTTATTGCAAATCTCAAGTTAAAACCAAAACATGAAGGGCACATTTCCACCATGCATGATACATATAAACAAATTTAAAATAAAATCCCACTATACTGACAGCACAAGTGTCTTAATTGACATTTGCTATTGCGCTTTTTTGTTTCCCATACTCATTTTCAAGGTTGCTGAATCCACTTTTGCATTTATTTTTGTATGTTCAGTTGTATTAATGATATTACATTATTTTTCCAACACAAACTTGAATTTCATGGGCAATTGCATTTTCTACACGTTTGTGTATGGGTTGTTGTGCAGTGACATCCAGGGCTATAAGCCACATAAAGTCACAAATTGTTACAATTAAAAGACACTCTCTTTGACCTTTGCATTATCTGAGTTCATGGATAGCCTTATAAAATCTTAATGTTTCACTTGCAAGTCTTTCCTTGTGCCTTGTTTTTAGATTACAATTTTATTCTATTTCTAGACTTTGTTCATTCTTTTGTTTTGGGTTTTGATAGTAGTAATTTTGATTTCTCTGTAACAGTTTTAGGCTATGTTTAACTCCTGCTTCCTTTACCCTTGTGGCGCGCCTTTACTTTCCTGGCACAACAACAGGGAGATATCCGTTTAAATTATAATGGGAACCAGGAGATGGAACAAGGTCAGAAATAACCAGAATGACAAACTAAATCTTTTCAACAAAGCCAAAGACTTGGAACCAAAATTGTTGTAAAAATATAGAGCAACAGGATCAGAAGATAGAAGAGTTTTACGTAGCCAGACCAAAACAAAAGGCATAACTTGTAGTCAAAAACAAAAAGGATTATAACCAGAAAGTCATGAACAAACAAGCACTAAGTATTTTAGTTCATATACACAAACTTGGACAACCAGGAAGTGCTCAGCGCTAACCTTTATACTTTGACCTTGTAATGTAATTCGCTGCACATTTTCAGTTCAACTTACATAGCAACTGCATGGCAACCAGACCAAACAAAATGGAAATTATCAACCTACAGAGGGCTGAATTCAAAGACACCCCGAAAATCAAAGTGAAAAAATGATGCAGCAGGCTAGTCCATTTTGCCAAAATTTCATTGCAGCAATTCCAAATCGTACTCAGTAGTTTGTATGGCCCCCACGTGCTTGTATGCATGCCTGACAATGGGGGGGGGGGGGGGGGGGGGTTTGGGGGTTTGGCTGGGGGCATACTCCTAATGAGACAACAGATGGTGTCCTGGGGGATCTCCTCCCAGATCCTGGACAGTCTTGGATGGACTGCTGAAGGTCATTTTGTAGGGCTCTGGCAGCGCTCATCCTGTTCCTCCTTGCCCAAAGGAGCAGATACCAGTCCTGCTGATGAGTTAAGGATCTTCTACAGCCTTGTTCTGCTCTCCTAGAGTAACTGCCTGTCTCCTGAAATCTCCTCCATTCCTTTGAGACTGTGCTGGGAGACACAGCAAACCTTCTGGCAATGGCACATATTGATGTGCCATACTGGAGAAGTTGGACTGCCTGTGCAACCTCTGTAGGGTCCGGATATCACCTCATGCTACCAGTAGTGACACTGACCACAGCCAAATGCAAAACTAGTGAAAAAAGAGTCAGAAAAGATGAGGAGGGAAAAATGTCAGTGGCCTCCACCTGTTAAACCATCCCTGTTTTGGGGGTCATCTCATTGTCGCCACTCTAGTGCACCTGTTGTTAATTTCATTAAGCAGCTGAAACTGATTACCAACCCCATCTGCTACTTAACTGACCAGATCAATATCGCAGAAGTTTCATTGACTTGATGCTATACTCTGATTAATGTGTTCCTTTAGAACAAGAAGAAGAAACATTGTCAAGACCAAAATATAAGGATCAACAACCTTGAAGTCATCCTAAACCATTAACAAAGCCAAAAACACGATACAAAAATTGGAGTCGAAAAAGACAGACAAGGATGAAAAACTCGGAAAACTGAAAAGTATTTTAAGCAAGCACTAGGCAAAAGGTTTAATTTGGAATCTGTTTGCTCGTATAGGGGAATGACTTTCCCAGATGACTTTTAACACCCACCAGTAAGGGAATAAGGCTTGCGACCATCGGTGACATACTTCTAGAGATTCAATTGCAGACCTAGCAACCAGAGAACAAAAAGAGCCAACCATACCCACACAATAAGGCGATGATAATGGTAAACAGAGAAATAACTAAACAAAATGAAGGGTTAATTACAAAAACTAACAGTACATTCTTAATCTACAGTCCACAAAACCAATACAAGTGTAAAAAGAAACCAATGGTTCAACGTGTTAATGTTAATCCCAGCATGCTGAAATCAAATGTATGTTTTTATTCTAAAATAGTAAGAATAAGAGCAGCTCACTTCTCAAAAAGGACTCATGTGGGGTCGAACCCGTGAAGTTTGGATTACCAATCAACAGTTGTTACCATTGCGCCTCCGAAGCGGTCGTAGCAAATGCGTGTCAATGTCGCACCCTAACGTGGGTTCTTTTTCTGCAGTTACATTCTTGAATAGAAGCGCACTTGTTCTGTTATATTTGTTCCTTTTGTGAAAGTGTTTATTTAATATTTGGAATTCAGGCTTAACACATTATACACTTCATGTCTACATTTTGTCAATTATTATTAAAACATGAAAAACGTTTCTGTTTTAACAATGTGTTTACTGTACATAGATTGTTGTAGACACGGAACACACATGAAATGCATGTGTTCCAAATAACCATATAGTATTTTTAAAAGGTGTCATTTTGCTTGACTTCTCACTCTATACAACTCTAAGCAACTGACACGCAGGTAAACAGACTTGAGCTGAGAAAACTGTGCTGCGGTGGAAGATGTGATAGCAGGCTGCTTGCTGCTTATTGACACATTTACAGGACAAAAGACGCTGATGGAGAGGTGCGAATCGATTTAAGTTGGGAAGGATCTACAAATTTTTTTGTAGGCTCTGGTAATTCTAGTGTTAATCCCAGCATGCTGACAAGCTCTTGGAATATAAAAATGCTACTTTTTACCCGGCATTGAAAAAAACAGAAGGAAAGTAAATGTGGATAGAAGAAATTAGCATTAAAAACTGTAGACCTTGTTTTTCACATCATCAGTAGGATAGCAAAGAACACAAACAAGCCAAAAGGTTATAAAAAGAATGCCTTCTGCCGTGCCATCTATGTTTCACTGCCATCCGCTCTGTCTTTGCCTGAACGCTGCCTTTGTGTTGCGGCTTCATGCTTTTTATTTCTCTGTAATAGGCAGGCAGCATAACAGGCTCCCGGTGGGCTCTTATCTCCCTAATGCAAATTGTCCCCTGTGGTGGGTGGCCGTTTGGCAGGCCGGCTCAGCTGCGCCAGTGCTGCCATGAAACGAATGCCTCTAATCAGTTCTAGTGCTCCAGGGCTTTGCTTGTTGGAGTTTTTGCTTGGCTTTCCAGCTGACTTATTTTAGGCATCAGCTCCTTTGACATGTTTCCCTTGTCAGACATAGCTTCTTTTTTATAATAAAAGGTATAATAACTTAACCTTCCTTTACTGTAAAATATTCATTCTATTTTCCTACACCCAGAAAACTGGCCCTAGAAGGAGCAAATCATCAAGAAATGTCAATAACCAACTGTATATCTGCCACAAATGAAATCCTATCAGAGTGGCAAATGCAGAACACTGCGGATATGCAAATCTGCATCATTTGAACTTTAGCTATTTCATAGTATTAATTCTCAGCGCTCTTGAACAGATTAAGCCGTGGATGATGTCTCAGTGCTTTCTATAAGCCTGACAATTTAGGGGGCTGATAACAGATTCACTCAAGAAAGTAGTAGGGCAGCTAACTGTACACTCTAGACATCATGGTTTTCATTTTATTATAAAAGATGAACACCTAGAGCCATACAATGTGCCGATTCCCTGTCTAAGTTTGTTCCCCTCCTTAAACAAGATGCTGCCGGCTTTTAAGGTAACACCGGGATTCAACCAAATTTGAACAGAATAACCAGGAGGAGTTGTTTAACTCTTTCAAGGTGGATGTCGACTTTTGTTAACAGGAGGGATTGACAGTGGTAGCCCACTGTTATGTTTTAGTTGGACTCTCTTTGCTAGAAAGAAAGTTAGCTTCACTGGTTTAATCAAGATTCCCAGTGCTCATGTGAGTAGCAAGGAGCAAACAACAGCAAAAATGGCATCGACATCTGGGGAGAGATTGAAACGAATGCATAAAGCAAAATACTCTATGGACGACAATTTACAGATTATCGCTGAATTGGACTCTGACTTGTCGGACTCCAATTTTGATACAACTGATTGGAAATGAATGTGGGATCCCAGAATCAGCTGATTGTGGTGCTAAAGAGATACATGTAGCTGACATGCCTACAGCAACGTTTGCCTGGGAAGACCACCATTTACAATGACAAGAGGTACAAATCAGATTGAGATGCACTGTGACTGCGACTGCCTCTGCCGTCCCCTGCCATGCGAATACAGCCTGGCAGGCAGCCTGCTGCTCATTCCTGGTGAACTGGTGGCCACAGCACACAGCAACATATGTTTTATGTTCATTTCTGTGTGAGATCATTGCTTTGTGTGCTTTTCAGAAAACTGTGTTTTTTGGAAAAAATATTCAGTCCTCAAAGAGTCAAACAGGCAACCAGAAGACAAAAAGAGAGAGATTGTGAAAACCAAATCATACCCAAGAATCATAATTGAAAAAAATAAAACTGGTAAGTCAGGAGCTGTAAAGTCAAATAAGAAAATAATGAAAGCAAATTGGCAAATCTAGTTAGTGAAATCTGTCAAACTTGGATAATTACAGTTCCATTGCACTGATCTTTATACTGTAGCATAATTGATAAGACGCACGTAACTTCTGAGACCGCTATCCATGGCAATCACCAATGCGAAACAGCTACCACAAGACAAAATGTTTGCAACCAAAAGTAAACAAAACATGATAAATGAGTTGAATTAATATTTAATAAAGCTTTAAAGAAAAAAAAGGAAAACGCATGACACCAGGACAGGGTCCAGTCTACAGCGCCCCACAAATGGTTTAGGTAGGGTTGCATTCTGCCACAGGCTGGGTTGACAGACGTCTTTTTGAAAAAGGGACCAGTCAAGATTTGCAACCAGGAAGATAGATAAAAGATTATATCTTTTATCAAGCCAAAAACGAAAACCCAAAATCATAGTTGAATAAATTTAGAACTAAACCTGTTTTACCAGGAAGACTAACTAAATAAACAGATACTACTTTTGTATACTCTCCGTAAACTCTGATAAATAAGAATGTGTGCATGCCGTGACTTTTGTACCTACACACTGATGATATCACTGAATGCACAATTCTGGGTCAATCACAAGCACTCCACAAAATGATGGCACCCACTATGAACAAAATGGCAATGAAAATGACACAAATATGGTTTAACTAGGTTAAATAAGTTTTATTTAAAAAATACGAAAGAGCTGAAATCTTTAAATTGCAAAACCTAATAAGAGAATCGAAAAGTTTATCAAAGCACAGTAGGAAAGCAACAAAAAATTTCATTTGTATGCAAATCATAACTGTTCAAATCATAGCTTAGGAATATTACATCTAGAAGAATTTGTGTCTAAAGTAGAAAGCCATTTGCTTTATTAGAGCCTGAGAGTAATTTTTTGTTCATTCGCTGTAATATTAGTCATGAAAGTTATCCCTGGGGTTTAGTGGGCTATATTCATTTTGCCTTTCAGAAGCATTCAAACCCTTTTCAAATCTTACTGGATTAAAAAGGAACACTTGCATTTTTTCCATTCTGTTATTTGTTATTACAAACTTACTTGCATAAAAAAGAAAGAAAATTACAACTTAAAAGTTAAATTGTCATGAATATCTAAAGGACAGTCCAAAACTGGAACTGCATGCGATGATGCGGGTCCACTCCATACTCCCTCTTCACATTTGGGAGCCTCTCGAACCCAATATCATCGATAGTTATGACCGAATGAGCTAACAGATGGGGACAAATCACACATGGAGCAAGGGGATGGTGTCAAAGGTGTTCTCTGCTTTGATTAAAAAGAATCAACACAAATCCAAAAGCAGTGTCCACAGTGTAGTGCATCAAAAACGTCCGTAAATAACTAATCCATAAAAACAAGTAAATACTGTAATATGAGATAAAAACATAATAAATAAATTCATTAAAAGCAGAGGTTAAAAATGCAGTCACTGGCTCCTTCAGATCCCAGCCCACCTCCTTCTTCGTCTCCCCAGCTCACCTATAACTCGCACAGCCGGCGGAGACTCAGCAGCCAAGATCTTCATCCCCTGACCCCTATCTTGGCTGCCTCCTCACACTGCAGCCAGACCATCCGAGGTCGGCACTCCTCCCGTCATCCTTCACGCACCTGCAGTCGTACCTCGAATCCCTGGGGAGGTCAATCAGCCATGTTCGCCCCACTCCACACCAATGATCAGTGGGGCAAACCAGCCCCTAGAGTGCCACAACCTACGCTGCTTCATGGGGCCCCTGTTCGTGCTGCCTTTCCTCTGTAGGTGGTCGGATCCTTCTACCCGAGACTGCTCTTTGGCCTCCTTTTAACCTCTGTTCATTTTTGTTCAGTTTTTTTCCATCTCCTTTCCCCTCTCTCTCACAATCGCGCTTCTCCTTTTATATGTGGGTACGTGGCACAGGTGTGGCGATTAACAGCTTCCAGCCTCAATTACGGAGACAGACAATTCCTCACCTGTGCATTTAAGTGAGGAAGTGCCTGTGCCGCATCGTGCCCGGGAACTGCTCCTGCCACACTACCACACCCCCTCCTTAAGCCGTGAATGCGGAGATTGTTTATTTTAAAAGGCTGTGACAATTGATGGTGTTATACCAGTGCTCAACCCGACACTGACAGATGCAAGAGGCACACTGATAAAACAAATGTTTTTATTTTCTTCACCTCATGGGAAAACGCCTTCCTCGTTTCCCACAGTCTCAAGCATAATACTTAATACTTTTTACTTTTTCTTCTTCTCTCTTTGTCCTCCACTCCTCCTCGGCAAGCTGGCTTCTTTTTGTAACGCACCCAGAAGTGATCTAGGTGCTTGATGACCTATTCCCAGCAGCACCTCCAGGTATGGCATAAGAGCTGTTCTGTAGGGCTCACGGATCCCAACAGGGCTGCTCCAAACTCCAATTCCCATGAAGCCCTGCGGGAGTCCTAGGCACCACTGCCACCCAGGGGTACTGCCATCTAGCTTTCCAGGGAAGTACTGTCCTGACCAGGCTTGCTCCCCCGGTCCATACAAGGGAGAGGCATCCTGGCTGGGCAAGGGCCTCGGCTGTCCACCACAAGGCAATGAGCCACGGAACCTCACCTTACCACACTGCATGCTTGCATAAGCTAAGTATTGTGAATTTCCCATTGGGATTAATAAAGTATCTATCTATCTATCTATCTATCTATCTATCTATCTATCTATCTATCTATCTATCTATCTATCTATCTATCTATCTATCTATCTATCTATCTATCTATCTATCTATCTATCTATCTATCTATCTATCTATCTATTAGGGTGCCACACACTAACATTTGGTCGATGCACCTTATAATGCAGAACAGCTTTAAGTATTTTCGAGTCCGTGCCTACCCGTTTCATTTTTAGTTAATCCTCTCAGAAGATTTCAGCCAAGTTATTCAAGTTCGTTTTGTGCTGCATATTTTAAATAGGGTTGAGTTCAGGACTTTGAATCAGCCACTCCAGCTCATTCACACTTTTATTCTTGGTTTCAATATGGCTTGGACCATATTCCTCAAACTTAATTGTTTTAGCAGGCTGAAACAAGTTGCCTTGTGGTATTTTCTGGTATTGCGCTGCACCCATTTTTTCTCCTACTCTGAAAAGTTGTTCAGCTTCGTATGATTTGTCATGAGTCTGCCTTCAAATATCACTAGGATTTCTTGGAGTATGGGAAGTGTTTGGTTTGCACAAACATAGCTCTTGTGATGGACGGCCAGCAGCTCAACCCGGCCGAAACCCCCAGGGCACTAGATGGCAACTTCCCTGCAGCTTAGCGGTGCCCCAGATTCCCACAGGGCACTATGGGAGATGGAGTTCGACTTTACAGCCCTGTTGGGTGCCGTGGGTGCCGCCAGAGGACACTGCAGGGAGAAACGGGGATTTCCATTTCCAATATAGCCCGGAAGTACTCCCAAGTCAGAAGGACAGAAGTACTTCCGGGCTGAAGAAAATACAAGTCTCCATCTGACCCGGAAGTGCTGACGAATCACATGTACGGAGGGACAGAAGCACTTCCGGGTCAAGGACTATATAAAGGACTGGTGGAGGCCCAGCAAGGAGAGCTGGAGTTGGGAGGAGAGGATTGTTGTGTTTATTCATTGTGTGCTGATTGTGGCTGTGGTGCTTTGGAGGCACTATTAAAGAAGAAAATTAAAATACTTCTTAGTACTTTTAAACCTGTGTCAGCATCTGTCTGTTGGGTTTCACGGGGTAACAGCTCCCACAAGCGTCCATTCTCTTACACTCTATAAAATGTGACCAGAAAGTTCAGTCTTGGTTTTATCCAACCATAAAGACCATTTAGTTGCTAGATTGTTGTGTTTTATATCAAACTCTAAATGGGCCTTAAGATGATTCATTTTGTTATGATCTGCAGGGCTCCCAAAAGTCAAAAAAGGCAGTAGACCTAAAATTAGAATCTGACCAGTACTTCACATTGGACCAGACAAAAGTGTAAGTCTCCCCTTCCAAATCAATATGGTCCCCAACCTGAAGAAACACACTTTTGGACTTCAAAACACCACAAAGAGGACAACCTCAGGTCCTTATTAACAAAAAAAAACTTATCTGCATCCAGATAACAGGGGCAGCAGTCTGAGCAAAGATGTCCAGACATTCTTTTTCTCACACATCTCCTTCAACTCCTCTAGAAGCCTACTGAGCCATTCCCACGCTCATGGGACATGTAATCTCTGCAGCATGTCCAGAGTCTGTCCCAAAGTCTCCTCCCTGTTGGACATGCCCAAAACACCTTCTCAGACAGGCATGCATGAGGCATCCTTATCAGATGCATGAGCCATCTCAAATGGCTGCTCTTAATGTGTTGGAGCAGCAGCTCTATTTTAGGCTCCTCCCAAAAGTCTGTGCTCCTCATCTTATCAAAGGCTGAACTTAGACACCCTGTAATGGTTGCTAATTTCTGCCACTTGTAGGTGTAATCTTTTTTTTTTTTTTTGATTACTACCCAAAGCTTGGGACCATAGGTCGGAGCTTGACCAGTAAATCGAGATCTTCACCTTTAGGCTTAGCTTTGTCTTCACCATGGCGGACCAGTATGTTTCCATGACTGCATACGCTGGTCCGAACTGTCTAATAAACTCTCACTCTCTTCTTCCCTCACCTGTGAACAAGACCCCAAGATACTGAAAATCCTTCACATGAGGCAGCACCTCATCCCCAAACTGAAGAGGTCACTCCACCCTTTTCCAGCTGAGAAGCATAACCTCGGACTTGAAGGTGCTGGTTCTCATCTCATCCACCTCATATTTAACTGGTCATCTGAGGTCATAGCCCAGCAAAGCCAACAAGACCACGTCATGTGCAAAAAAAACAGGTCACCGAATTGGACCCCTTCCACCCCTTGGCTGCCCCTAGAAATTCTGTACATAATAATTATGAACAGGATTGATGACAAAGGGCAACCCTGGCATAGTCCTACACCCACTGGGAACAAGTCTTACTACTGACAATGTGAACCAAGCTCTTACTCCCGTCGTTCAAGGACCAGATAGCCTGTAACAGCATGCCCAGTACCCCATATTTTTAAAGCACCCCCGACATAACTCCCTGAAGTCCATAAAACACATGTAGACTGGTTGGGCATACTCCATGAAACCCTCCAGTATCCTTGTGAGGGTAAAAAGCTGATGCAGTGTTCTGAGACTCAGACAAAATCTGCATTGTTCCTCCGAGGTTGAACCAACTGTCAGACTCAATTCATTATAGTTAAAGAATTTATTTAACATTTATTTACCCAAAAGAGATATTTTTGAAATAGAGACTGAAAAATGATGCTTAAATCCCAAAATGAGTAAAAGTTAAAATTGTGAATCTGTCATCAATAACTAACAATAAGACATTGTCAAAATACCATTTCACAAACTGAGAAATCCAGAACACTAAAGCTAATAATAGACACTCTTAAAGATTTTAGGTTTCTGTCCAATAATCAGATAATCAAGACAAGCATAACCCCAGGCTTTTATACCCTTCACACAAAGGCAACACGTGTCTTGACCTCTGGTCATCCTGCATAACACTCTGGGTAGCAACAGTACAGAAGCTAAGTCCAAATTGGCAGCCCACAACTAACTAAATGATGCCACAACACAATGTTAAATATTTTTAACAATTATAATGGTTCTCTTTACGAAAAACCTTAAATAGGAATTATTTATATTCTAAAATTCCCAAAAAGACACATAGACCATGTAACAAATGCTAAATAAATCCATAAAATACTAATGGAAAAACAGAAACATGAAAACCAGAATCAAAAGTGGAGCAAAACAGGTTTTGTCTAAATAAAACACTTTGGAGTATAAATAAAATAAAACCAGTCCAAAATTCAATAACAAAAGTATCCTTTATTTAGAGGCAAATAACAAGTCAATAAAAAGGAACCTACAATCCAAAATCAAAAACAGACAGCCAAAAGTCTGAAGTGAAAACCTAATGCCGCAGTGGCCATCTTATGGTCTGGTGGGCTCTTAAATAGCACTGGAGGAAGCTCCCCAGCACTGCCACCTTATTTTTAAAATAAAGAACACAAGGCCCATAATGTAAAGAACAATTGAACATACTATTAACATAACACAATAATATTAAATAAATAAGCAAAGCAATATTCATAATGTCATAATCAATAACAAAAACAGACACAAAGCACATCTGAGCTAGGGACAACACCCCTGCTGCTCTAACATTTTTGAATGTGGCAGCAACAATCAAAAGCATTGCTTATTGACATATACTGTATATCTTCTTGTCTTTTTGTCTTTTTAACTCTTATTCCTCACACTGAGTCGATTGCACCTTCAATTTCGTTGTTCCTTTGTAAAAGTGACAATGACAATAAAGATCTATCTATCTATCTATCTATCTATCTATCTATCTATCTTCACACATGGCATTTGTGACAAAACTGACAAGACACAGGTGCAAATGGTCAGGGCACCGCCACTTTTATTGAGCTCAGTTACTAAACAAAGAGGAAGCAAAAAAGAAGTGTCAGTGCACCTTAATTTTACTTCATAAGGTTCAAGATAACAAGAAGTCTCCTGTGAGGTGTTCACTGGTCTTAATGATGACCTCCTGCCGGCAGGTTGTTGGCTTATTTAGGACCGAGCCCACAAAGGGCGGAGCTTGGTGCTTACATTGGGGGCGGGGCTGAGTGTTGTCTCCAGGGGAGCATTCGGAGCTGTGGAGGAGAAAGGAGACATTGGTAGTATCAGCTCATCCACCTGATGAGAGTTGATATTGTCAGCCTTGCCTGAGCCTTTTGGGTTTTCGCTGTGCGCACATGTGTGACACAGATTACACGCTGTGACGAGTTTGCTCAGTCGGCACGAAGGTTGCGAGTTAAGAAAATGCGGTAATGGACAAGAACACAGTCAAGCAAGGCCCTAGAAGAAGGAAAAGACCGCACATGACACTGAAGACACACATCGCCCAGTCAGTGTTACTGTACCATCAATCTAGCAGCCAGTTATTGTCCAAAGGACGCTCCTGTTATGATGCATTTACAGTGTATTTCAATTAAAACAGAACAAGTGCCAAAATGATTATCACAAGAACCTTGAAGAAGTAAGTGCATGATCTATGGCTAGGACTCTTCTATGTAAGCATGTACAATTCAGATTACAGGTAGAACTACAGTATACTTGTCCCCAGGGGGAAATTTAGCCTTTAACAGAAGCGTAATAAAAAATTAATAAATAACATTAAATTATAACAAACAACAAACCCCTCTCAAGCTCACACTTAAAAGAAAGAAAACTTCTGACTTGGCTGTCACAGTCACAGTGAGACATTATGCAGACGTATTGCTACTGGTGTGATGAAGCCCCAGTACGGTTTAATGACACACAATAAATTGTTGGCTGAAAGTCCTCAGTGTGAGTGCGTCAGAGAGAGGACGTGCAGCTTCGTTCATAATGGCACTCGAGTTTGTTTTCATTCTCATCTCCTCTACAAACTCCATGGGGTCCAAAGTGTGTCCAGTAATTGAGCCTGCCCTTTTAATTAGTTTGTTGACTCAGTGGGCCTCTCTTGAAGTGATGTTACCCACCCAGCACACCACAGCGTAAAAAAACTGCACTGGCCATCACAGAGTTGTAGAAGAAATGAAAGATGTCACTACCCACATTAAAGGAAGGCATTCTCTGGCCTTTCTTATGTAGTTCCTCTGTGTTCTGAGACACGTCCAGCCTCCACATCCTCTCTCTGAATAGTGAATGGGCATGGAGGCTATTTGGTGCAGCTAAAGTTAATAACTAGTTTTTGCTGATATTAAGTTGCAGACAATTCTTTCTGCACCGATAAACAAACAATGAACACTCCTCTCCTCTGTCTCCTCCGCCATAAGTGCAGAATCATCAGAAAGTTTCTGCAAGTGACCTGACTTGGTGTTAATATTCAGGTTACTGAGCATTCTGCTGCCATTCATTTCGTTGTACTGTCTCTCTGGTGTATGTTGTATGTCTACTTCACATATTTATATTTTTTATTTTCTCATATTTATTCATATTTTTTATTAGCAATATTTATTAATCTACATCTTCTGCACTACATTTTTGCAATATGTACTGTATTGTCATTGCATTTTGGCTGTTGCTGCAAATATTTTTCTTTTTACTATAAGACTATATTGGGAGAAGGATGCTAAGGATAGAACTGCCAGGGAAGAGAAAAAGAGGAAGGCCTAAGAGGAGGTTTATGGATGTGGTGAGAGGGGACATGCAGGTGGTGGGTGTAACAGAACAAGATGACGAGGACAGAAAGATATGGAAGAAGATGATCCGCTGTCATGACCCCTAATGAGAGCAGCTGAAAAAATAAGAAGAAGAAGACAGTATAATGTAAAGAAAACTATTGAGTTTGAGTAAAGATGAAATCAGAAGATGGATCACAATTGTAATAGCAAGCAAATAAACAAAGGATAAGATATGTGACAAAATCCTAGATCGAGAAAAGTAAGTAAAACTAAGATTTATTTAACAATATTAATGCCAGGACATTTTTTTTTCGTTTTGAAGTTTGGACATTCAGCAAGTGGACAATGCTAAACTTTATACCATTGCAGTCATGACGCTGTGTGTCACACACACCAGCCTGGCCACCCTGCTTAACAAACCTCACAAAATGGCAGAGTACCATAAAAAAACCAAAATGGCACCATAAGATCTTGAAAAGCTAAAGCACTTCTTCAGAACCAAGGAATTCAAGAGCCTTAGAAAATAATACAAAATCTCCAAAGGATGCTGTCAAGGTTCCTGGAGGGATAATGGTGATCCTGTATAATAGTTCTTAGTCAGCTTCTTTTCAGGAACTGCTCTTAACAAGGAAAGTCATTAGTTGAGGCAGCACTTGGCCCTTTTAATACCTTTGCTACATTCATTTGGTGGAGAATGAATTTCCACAATCGGAATTTGCTACCTTGCTGTTTTCATTAAGTTGTGCTCATTGTCGCCATGCCTGTTAATTAAACTCCCTGCGTGATGACTGAACATCTGTTAGCACCGGTACGTAGCACTCTATAGTTATGCCGTGGCAAGACATTTATACTTTGGACTTTTTCTAGAAAATTGGTATGCATTAGGCTCTCATATTTATGTTCCTGACAGCATTAATGGAGCAGCATAACTAGTTAATCTGAATACTTTTCATTTCAGATGCAGAAGAAGGTATGCTAATGGCTTAATGGGTTTGTTCCCAGAGCCTCACTGATGTTAAAAAAGCTCAGCGTTTTTGTGCTTGTTACAGAAAAAAAAGGATTATTACCATTGTAGGAAGTGCTGACCCAGTCTCTCATCATTTTTTCTCCATGCTTTAAAAATGTACTGTTGTTCCTTCCATCAAGGGCATTACATATACTGCATGAGTGACAAAACGAGTGAGAATGTGTTTGCTCTTAGGCAGACCATCTGGTGAATATCTAGGAAATGAAAATAACAGCAGCTTGTTAGCACTTCTTAAGCCACTATGGTGCCTTTGCACAGCCTACACTTTTTTTTTCAAGTGGCTAAGCTCCATAGGTGTTAGAAACTGGTTAGTTTTTCTCTTCTTCTGGTCTCTTCATGGTTTTGACCCTGGATATTTTGTCCAGTTTAAATAAAATCATGTTGTTTAACATACCTGAAGGCAAATGTGGCCTAAATACTTTGTTGTTAAGGTTGCTTTATGTTCAAACTGGACAAAAAAGATCTATAGTCACATCTATCTATCTATCTATCTATCTATCTATCTATCTATCTATCTATCTATGGATAGATAGATAGATAGATAGATAGATAGATAGATAGATAGATAGATAGATAGATAGATAGATAGATAGATAGATAGATAGATAGATAGATAGATAGATAGATAGATAGATAGATACTTTATTAATTCCAAGGGGAAATTCACACACTCCAGCAGCAGCATACTGATACAAAAAACAATATTAAATTAAAGAGTAATAAAAATGCAAATAAAAAAAGACAATAACTTTGAATAATGTTAACATTTACCCCCCCGGGTGGAATTGAAGAGTCGCATAGTTTGGGGGAGGAACGATCTCCTCAGTCTGTCAGAGTAGCAGGACAGTGACAGCAGTCTGTCGCTGAAGCTGCTCCTCTGTCTGTAGATGACACTGTTTAGTGGATGCAGTGGATTCTCCATAATTGACAGTAGCCTGCTCAGCGCCAGTCACTCTGCCACAGATGTCAAACTGTCCAGCTCCATGCCTACAATAGAGCCTGCCTTCCTCACCAGTTTGTCCAGGCATGAGGCGTCCTTCTTCTTTATGCTGCCTCCCCAGCACACCACCGCGTAGAAGAGGGCACTCACCACAACCATCTGATAGAACATCTGCAGCATCTTATTGCAGATGTTGAAGGACGCCAGTCTTTTATGGAAGTATAGTCGGCTCTGTCCTCTCTTGCACAGAGAATCAGTATTGGCAGTCCAGTCCAATTTATCATCCAGCTGCACTTCCAGGTATTTATAGGTCTGCACCCTCTGCACACAGTCACCTCTGATGATCACGGGGTCCATGAGGGGCCTGGGCCTCCTAAAATCTACCACCAGCTCCTTGGTTTTGCTGGTGTTCAGGTGTAGGTGGTTTGAGTCGCACCATTTAACAAAGTCCTTGATGAGGTTCCTATACTCCTCCTTCTGCCCACTCCTGATGCAGCCCACGAGAGCAGTGTCGTCGGTGAACTTTTGCACGTGGCAGGATTCCGAGTTGTATTGGAAGTCCGATGTATATAAGCTGAACAGGACCGGAGAAAGTACAGTCCCCTGCGGCGCTCCTGTGTTGCAGACGACAATGTCAGACCTGCAGTTCCCAAGACGCACATACTGAGGTCTGTTTGTAAGACAGTCCATGATCCATGCTACTAGGTATGAAACTACTCCCATCTCTGTCAGCTTGTCCCTAAGGAGCAGAGGTTGGATTGTGTTGAAGGTGCTAGAGAAGTCTAGAAACATAATTCTTACAGCACCACTGCCTCTGTCCAAGTGTGAGAGTGATCGGTGTAGCATAAAGATGATGGCATCCTCCGCTCCCACCTTCTCCTGGTATGCGAACTGCAGAGGGTCGAGGGCGTATTGGACCTGTGGCCTCAGGTTGTGAAGCAGCAGCATCTCCATGGTTTACATCACATGCGACGTCAGAGCGACAGGCCAGAAGTCATTCAGCTCATTAGGACGTGATACCTTTGGGACTGGGGTGATGCAAGATGTTTTCCAAAGCCTCTGGACTCTCCCCTGTTCCAGGCTCAGGTTGAAGATGCGCTGTAGAGGACTCCCCAGCTCCGACACACAGACCTTCAGCAGTCGTGCCGATATTCCATCTGGACCCGCTGCTTTGCTGGCACAAAGTCTCCTCAGCTCTCTGCTCACCTGCGCTGCTGTAATTGTGGGTGGGGATGTCTCTTCTATGCTGGTATCAGCAGAAGGATGTGTAGAGGGTGCAGTACTCCAAGGTGAGAGTGAGAGTGGGTTAGGGTGGTCAAACCTGTTAAAGAAGTTGTTCATTTGGTTTGCTCTCTTCACGTCTCTCTCGATGTTGGCACCCCGCTTCGAGCTGCAGCCAGTGATGATCTTCATCCCATCCCACACTTCCTTCATGTTGTTATTCTGCATCTTCTGCTCCAGCTTTCTCCTGTACTGCTCCTTCTGCACGCGCTTGAGCTCATGCTGATCACCGTCTTTAAAAGCCCTTTTCTTCTTGTTCAAAAGGCCCTTGATGCCACTTGTAATCCATGGCTTGTTGTTAGCATAGCAGCGTACTGTTCTTACTGGAACTACAATGTCCATACCGAAGTTGATGCAATCAGTAGTGCAGTCAACAACCTCCTCAATGTTCTCACTATATGATCCCTGCAGGATATCCCAGTCCGTAGTTCCAAAGCAGTCTCTCAGAGCCTGCTCTGCCTCAGGACACCACTTCCTGAATGAGCGTGTGGTTGTAGGTAGGACCCTCACTCTTTGTTTGTAGTGAGGCTGAAGCAGAACCAGGTTATGATCTGCTTTCCCAAGCGCAGGCAGTGGGGTGGCGCTGTATGTGTCTTTAAAGTTTGCATACAGTAAATCAATAGTCTTATTTCCACAATCCACATACTGGGAGATGGCAGGTAATGTTTTGTCCAGCGTCACATGGTTAAAGTCTCCAGAGATTAGCACAAGGGCCTCAGGGTGCTGCATTTGTAACTTAGCAACAGCAGAATGGATGATGTCACTCGCTGTCTCCACGTCCACCTGAGGAGGGATGTACACAATGACGTGTCCAAACTCTCTGGGCAAGTAATAGGGACGCAAACTTACAGCCAACAGTTCGATGTCCCTGCAGCAAGTGGAGACTTTGACGTTTACATGTCCAGAGTTGCACGATCTTGTATTGAGTGCGAGTCCTCCTCCTTTGTGCTTCCCGCAGGTACTCGAGTCTCTGTCCGCTCTAACTGTGCTAAACCCGGGTAGCTCCACATTAGCATCTGGGATGGTGGTAGTTAGCCACGTTTCGCAAAAGCACAACAAACTGCATTCTCTGTAGGTTCTGACATTTTTCACCAGCGCAGCCAGTTCGTCGATCTTATTTGATATTGAGTTCACATTTCCCAGGATCACAGAAGGCTTAAAAACGCCACTTTCTTGCAAGCCACTTTTTTTTAGCTTAGTGCCGGCTCTGCTGCCACGATACCGCCTTCTTACCTCGTCAGGTAAATAGGGAACCACACAGGCACGAGCATTTGTTCTCAGCGCTCGAAGTTGACTGCTTGAATAGACGAGTCTCGGTGTGTAAAAATCCATGTTCTCGTTGTAAAAGTAAGAGTGTCCAGGGAACGAATCCACATAAAAGAAAGTGATAGGAGTGATCAATAAAAAATAATAAAAAAAGAGAAAAATAAAAGGTAGAAAAATAAAGTCGTACACGGAGCTGCTGAAAAGACTGCCACTCTCGGCGGCACCTGAGTCATTCATATACATCATAACATCATTCATATACTATACATCACATCTCAAGACAAATATAAATTGTTTATAATATAAACTAAATCTCACTTATGTTAAAACTTTGAAATTAAGAAAAAGTTCACAAGTACCATTAACAATATATTTTAGTTTGTTTGTCTTCTTATTTTAATTTGGCAAAATAACTACTATCTTATTTTTAAACAGGTTAGAACATACCAACATGGCACAATATTCTTGAAGTTATACAGAATGTTCCTGTTTGTTATAAGATTCATAAGAGAGCTGCTTCAAGTAGGATGGCACTGATTATCGTATACGACCGTTATAAACATATTTACATCTGCTGTGACCTTAAAAAAAGAGTTTTGGAAACAAAGTTGTTATGCCAAAAAGCATGGCTACTTATGTTGGGTTTAAAGGAGATTCCATGTTGGCCCCTGCGTGTGAGTGAGTGGGCTGTGACCTGCAACTTTTATCATTTTGTTGTCTATCTTCCTATCAATTAATAAATTGATTATGAGATTTATGAGACTGACGGGACTCAAATACGATTTTCAATTTTATCTAGAATTTATTCTGAAAATCTCCACTATGTAATCACATCATTTAGTTTCTTGTTTGGACTTTGCTGTTTTGGGTTTCTGTTTCTGCTGTCTCCATGGAGAGCTTTCACAGAATTCCAATGTAGTGCTGTCTTTTGTGACATCAGTTTTGAGACAATACAAAGATCACCCTGGCTGTTTCTGGGTTATTCCGAGCCTGATGATTAAACTTTGTTTTGCTGCAGTAAAAAGATTTTATTTTTAGTTCTATCTTGTTTTTTGGATCTCCACTATTATTTTTGATAAAAGATTTAGAATATTAGAACATTACATCATTAGAACAATCTAGATGAGAGCAGGCCATTCAGCTCAACAACGCTCACCAGTCCTATCACTTAATTCTTCTAAAATAATATTGAGTCGAGTTTTGAAAGTCTTACTGTCTACCACACTACTTGGTAGCTTATTCTATGTGTCTGTGGTTCTCTGTGTTTGTTTGTGCAAAATTTACCCTTAACAAGTTTCCAACTGTGTTCTTGATGAACTCATTTTAAAATAACAGTCTCGATCCACTGGACTAATTCCCTTCATAATTTTAAACACTTCAATCAGGTCTCCTCTTAATCTTCTTTGACTTAAACTGTAAAGGCTCAGCTCTTTTCATCTTTCTTCATAATTCATCTCCTATAGCCCTGGAATCGGCCTAGTCGCTCTTCTCTGGACCTTTTCTAGTGCTGCTGTGTCCTTTATGTACCCTGTAAACCAAAATGGCACCCATTACTCCAGATGTGGTCTAACCAGTGGGCTACAAGGCTTGAGCAGAACCTTCTTTGACCCCCCTTTCCTTGTCTGCCAGTTTTGGCTTTGGCCAGTTTTTTGACTTTTCATTTCCTTCTTATTGTCTCTCACAAGTCAGTAGGCCTATAGACTGGCAGCCTGTTCAGGGCTAATTTCTGCACACTACGTCCTCGGGTTAAGCCCTGACCCCTGTGACCCTGTATTTAGATTAAGTGCTCTTGGGATTGTTTTTGTCATTCAAATATGAAAGGCCCGGCCCCTATTAGTCAATAAAGAAGAAACAAATTCCTATTGCTTAACTTGGTGGCCTGGCACAGTGGTTACAATTCCATTGAAACAGGTGGTGGCCATGCCTCTCTGTAGTGGATTTGGCACCAGCGTTTGCTTCTTATTTTTACATTTATTGATTGATGTATTTGTTTGTTTCTTTGTTCCTACAGCTGTTTGGCATTATCATGTCTTGCCTATTCTGGAGCAAACTGAAGGAAATGAGCGAGTCTACAGACGCAGTGGACTTCAGGATCAGAGGCCTGGGAGAATACAACTTCAGCGAGTTGGACCTGTCTGGTGCTGGCTGGTGCCTCTGCCTTCCACGAGATGGTGGCTATCTCCCTGTCCCTGAGGCAGAGCCTTGGGATCAGAAATGCGAAGATCTGCCAATTGAAACTGCTCCTGCTCCCACTCCCAGGAAGCCACTAGAAAGCAGCGGGAATTTACATTTGTATCAGGGGTTTGATGAAATCGACCAGGCCTTTTAGAATCTCTGTGTTGAATTCACTTTTTTTATTGTTTATCCTTCTGTTTTAGTGGCCAAACTTTTGTAACCCAAAGGTATTTCCTTCATTGAAGATCTGAAGTGTTATTCTTTTTTGAAATCTCCTTCAACATTTAATGTTTTTTGGAAACATGAAAGCCAGTCAGCAAATGTGTTAAGGCTGGCCTCCTGTGTCCTTTACCTTTCACGCTGGCCACACTGGGGGATTTCTTGATCAATATGCTAAGAAAAGGTCATCCCCATTTACGTGAAGATGTCAGGGACAAACCGCCTCGGGTCTAACAGTGTTTTGTCTTAAATTTGGGTCAACTAATGCACTTCATTAGCTGCACTAAAAATGTCTTTGCTGTTTTTGTACATTTGAAATGGAGGACCAATCCTGCTTAGTAAGCAGATGGTGGACATCATTTGACTTGCGTGTGAGTGTGTGTGTGTGTGTGTGTGTGTGTGTATGGCTGTATATAGTGTGTGTTATCCTCAGGTGCAAGGGTCTAGAACAGATCCCTGATGAACTCTAATACTAACACACATTTGCTGCTTTTTCAGTTAAAAAAAAAAAAAAACTATTTTTCTTTGTTCTTTTTATATGACTGTTTTGGTATGGCGCCTGACAATTGCGATGAATTTATTTTAGTTTATTTTTTGGTTATTTAAAAACCAATGAAACTGTGATATTTAGAAGTCAGACATTTATGGGACTAATTGCATGCCATCTGACAGTTCTGAATATTCAGGTGACTCGTTTTTTATTTCATTTACTTGAATAGAAGCCTTGGTCTTCTTAAATAAAGCAGCAACTTGTCCTGCATTCATTGTCTGAAGCTTGCTTTCTTTTCTTTCGGCATTTTTCACAATTTATGCAATGGGGCCGTCCATAAATGAAGTCATGCTGATGGGGAAGGGAAGTTACGATTTTTTCGCTATGTGATGAATTGACATATCATGGTGTTACAAATAAACGCACCAGACATCACAAAGGTTTGGGGCAGCAACCCATATAATGTGTCCTGGCTGCAAATGTAGAAATTCTGAAAGAGTTATTGATAAGACTGAGTCCAAAACAGAACTGATCACATACTGTATAGTAAAGATGGCGTATTTAAAGGCCCATTCAGGAAGTGATATCATCTGTGGGGCTGGATCTGGATGTGACGTCATCTCTGGGGCCGGACTCGGAAGTGGTGTCGTCGGGACCAGAAGTGACATCATCGAGGGTTCTGGAACCTGGCGGGATTTCCCAGGAATGGTCTGCAAGTAACTGAGAAAGACAGTCAGTACACTCTGCCACCCCCCAGTCGGTGGTGGTATTACAACTACTCAGGCCCTTTAGCTGCCTTCTACTCACACATGTGTGACACATGGTGTCACAAAGCTGTAAGAGAACTCATACTGATTATAGTCAGAGCCAGCTATACTTTCAAGTGTTGCGTTAATGCAGAGACGCCAGCTCTAATATCATGCATAGCAGGTAACCCAGCATCACTGTTGAAGCAGCAGCATACTCTGTGCTTAGTGTAGCGGCTGAAGGTGCTGCGCCTCTCTAAGGACACAATTCACGCGCACTGCAGTATGGGAGGAGGCAGGGTGACGAATGGGAAGGTAACAGTTATGCATATAGTTTAACACTAGAATTACCAAAGCGTACAAGAAAACTCGTAAATCTGGCCCACCTTAAATCCTCTCGCACGTCTCCATTCAGCGTTTTTTGTCTTGTAAATGTGTTGATAATCCCAAGGATAAAGTATCCTGCTATACCACCCCCCCCCACCGCTGGAAAAACTGCAAAAACCTGTCCCAGCTGAAGCTTGTTTATCAGGGAGTCAGGCATGTGTTCCAAATAACAACATATTTTTTAGCATATACTGCTCTAGGTACCTGACTCCCTGATAAACAAGGCTTCAGTTGGGACAGGTTTTTGCAGTTTCTCCAGCAGTGGGGGGGATGGTATAGCAGGCTGCTTGGGATTATCGACACATTTACAAGACAAAAGACACTGAATGGAAAGGTGCGAGTGGATTTAAGGTGGGCTGGATTTACGAGCTTTCTCGTAAGCTTTGGTAATTCTTGTATTAAGCACTGTGGAATATAAATGAAAAGAGGCTCCACAAAAATGAAGTTTTCGGGACCGTCCCCGTATATTGTCCAACGGACAAAAATAAAGCAGAAAAAACTGTTTTCAATGATCAAAAGTACTGTAATTTGTAACATTTGATAAAGTACATGAGACAAAATGGCATTTATATACAGATGGGAAATGAGTACAGGAAATGGTTGGCAGGAAATGACGCTGAATTCAGGAGCCGGAAACAAGGTCATTCTGAAGGAACCGGAAGTGAAGTCATCCAAAGTGGCTGGAAATCATGTCTGGTGCCGGAAGTGATGTCTTGGTGGCCATTTTGGAATGGATGGACTTATTTTTCCTAGGTTTTCCTGTTGGAAGATTAAGAGATTCAGGTAAGTACCATGTGATAACCCCTTGTCTAGTGATGCTTCACTCACCTTTAGGCTTTTTGACTGGCCTCCTAAGCACACGTGTGTGACAGCACGTTCAATAACATCAAGAAAACATTGTCTGGTGTATATACTTCCCTTGCATTAGTCCTTGGCCAATTTATCAGCAATGTATTGCACGTAGCTAGAATTCATATACAGTGGAACCTTGGTTCACGACCATAATTCGTTCCAAAACTCTGGTCGTAAACCGATTTGGTCGTGAACCGAAGCAATTTCCCCCATAGGATTGTATGTAAATACAATGAATCCATTCCAGACCATACAGACTGTATGTAAATGTATATTTTTTCTAAGTTTTTAAGCACAAATATAGTTAATTAAACCACAGAATGCACAGTGTAATAGTAAACTAAATGTAAAAATATTGAATAACACTGAGAAAACCTTGAACAACAGAGAAAACTAACACTGCAATAGTTCGTGCTATAGCGCTACCAACCACTGGCTAAAAATACTTTTTTTAATGAGTTTTAAGCACAGGGAAAAAAATGAACATTTGAAAAAATCCGTAATTTAATAAACCACCAAGAAAAGTAACATTGCAACAATGCACGCTACGAACCGATCGCTGTAAACAGAAGTGAAAACAAAATCAAGCCCAGTGCATTCTTTAACTGCCTTCTCTACCTTACGAGTCCAGCTCTCTCTCGCGCTGCCTGTGTGTGTGTGTGTGTGTGTCTCTCTATCTCTCGTATGCCTGTGTGTGTGTGTGTGTGTGTGTCTGTCGCTTTCTCTCTCTTGCTCGCTGCACAGGAAATGCACAGGGAGAGACTGAGCATGTACAAACCGAAAGGGAAACTGGCTTGTTCGTATACCGAGTGTGTGGTCGTGAACCGAGGCAAACGTTTGGCAAACTTTTTGGTCGTAAACCGATTTGTATGTGTTCCGAGACGTTCGTGAACTGAGGTTCCACTGTATAAGCTTAGTTTTAATGTAATAACAAAACAGCCAAACAATGTCACATTCAGTCAGCGGCCACTGCTTACTACAGTCTATCAACATCCCCACCTTCTACCCCAACAGTGCAACACGACTATGTAACTTAATGCCACTCTTATCCGAGAGGCTCTCTGCTGGGTTTAGCCTGTAACATAGGCATCAAGCGCAGTCTCTTTCATCTGTTTTGTCTGTGATTTTCCTTTCCCAGGACAAATAAAAATAAATTGTTGCAGTCACTGTATTAAATGTGGAGTGGCAAGTTGATGAAGACCTTAATCTAGGTGGACTCTCTGTTCCCAGAAGTGATGTTACTGTCAGCAGTGTCCCTTTTTGCACAATGGCAGATCACTTCATCACTGTGGCAGGAAGTAGAAGCAAGTATTACAGTAAAATAGTTCAGCAAATTCAATTATTTAATTATGCAACAGTAAACCACTTACAATCTGTCTAGATGAGTGGTTAATGCTTAAACTCTGTACACTGCTGCTGATAATTTGCTTTAGTAAAATACGAACTGATAAAAGTTTTGTGTTATTATTTTGAGAGTGTTAAGTTCACTTGTTTGCAGCTTATGGAGGTGGGGGTCCTAAGACTGTGATGTTATTACTGGACAGGGGTTAGGAGATATGTGACCAGAGGTGGTGTTGGGCTCATTTTTTTGCCAAAGTAGTGTAATGTCATTTACGGACACCCCCAATGACAACTAAGAAGTAAATTAATTTTATTTGCTGTTTTCTTAACATTTTAACAATAAGGTTCCTTCTCTCCTTGGTCATCCACTTTCTATTCCTACTTTCACCCTTATAGGGAAAAAATGTTATGAGGCGTATTCTTCCACATGGTGAAAGGGGTGTGCGGTCTCTAAAAGGCTTTCCTGACCAGGCCCTGCCACCATTGCCTGCCTGGAAATAGCCTAACCCCAATCCCAGCTCCAGTGGCCTGCCTCAGGTTTCACAGGCCCAAAAGGTGTCTTGTTGGCATGGGCAGAGAAGGAAAGTGACCAGGAGAAACATGCAGTCGGAAACAGGCCGTGGTTCAAAATAAGGAAATCAAGCTACCCAAATCGTCAAAATACAGAGCAACATAAACAGAAGACATAAGTGTTGGCTCTGAGACTAGGGATCCGCACCGGCAATCGAAAGGTTGCCGGTTTGAAACCCGTAAACGCCAGTCTGTTGGGCCCTTGAGCAAGGCCCTTAACCTATGTTGGTATGATGTTAATCTGTATCCAGCCCTGCAGCAGGTCCTCCATCTTGCAAGGGAAAATTAGGGGGTCGGTGGCAGGATTGGCAATCTAGCCACTGTAAAAAAAAACTCACACTGTTCCATTGTGGTGCTGAGGTGTCACCCGCTGCGCTCGGGTCCCAATCCAGATGGTTTGGCGTGTGGTGGGTGCAGCATTGTGCTATCAGCTCATGCTGCCAACCTCTTTCTTAAAAGACTGTAGTAGACAATTCTCAGGTAGACCTTTACCCCCAGAGGACCCCTTAGGTGACCTTGATTAACAAAAAAATAATATTACAATAATCACTCCATCTGCTTCAAACTCTGTATGTTGTAACGTGTTTTCTGATGGAGCTCACCATGAAAGTCTTTATATAATAAACTTTGTGAGGTCACGGCATGAATGGCTAAAGCACAAGCCTCCCCATAAAAACCACGCAAGTGTGCTCAAAGGAAAAGGACAATGGCAAAGTTATTTTTTTATTAAGCTTAATGGCAAAAAAAAGGTATACAGTAGTTCTAAACTTGTGAAACTCACAGATAAAACTAAAATAGGAAGAACGTCACACACTGAGCAGGCAGCATAAAGAATTCAAAAATGCTTGGACAAATGGGTGAACAGTGCAGGCTACTGTGGAAAAGTGCAAAGAACTACAAGTGGGAAAAGGAACATCAATTATAAATACAAGATGGGGGACACTGTCATACTGAAAGCAACCTCTGGACAGGATTTAGGGGTTTATGTTGGCACAACATTCTCATTGACTAAGCAAAGCACTGAAGCAATTAAAAAGGCAAATAAAATGTTAGATTATATTGCAAATCTGAATATAAATTAAGGAATGTTATACTCAGACTACCATATATAATGCACCACATCTGGAATATTGTGTGCAGTTCTGGAACAAACTACAGAGACATGGAGTTGAAGCAGAAATCCTGATAACCTTTAAGAAGTATCTGGATGAGATATCAGGACAGCGTAGCTATTAGCTAAACAAACGGGCTTGATGGACTCCTCTCGTTTGTCAGAATTCTTTTGCCCTTATGCTCAAAGTCAGATTCATAAAATATGTAACCAGTAAGGGGGAGAAAATGACAGACACTGGTCAAGACAGCTGAATGAAAGGTGGGGGGCACAGCAAAACAGTAAAGTGTTTCAGGCTGTGCCATCTATGGGAATGTCAAACCAGTGAATTGGAGGGGCGCTTTAATAACAAAACACTTTACCTTTATTTTCCCATCAATGACAAATGGCTAATGTTAGCCATGCTGAAGCTTCAGCTGACACCATTTGTTACATTGGGCCGCGTGATGCTTCAATTAATTTCATTTTTGGAATTTTAAATGTTGATTTCCACTGTTTTTATTTAATCAAATCATTATTCTATTGACACTATTTTTTTTTTAGAGTTACCACCATTTCATGTCCGTCTGAGTGAGGTGGTGACCATGTTACTATATTATTACTGTGCCTGTTGCCCATCACATGACACGGAGATCATGTGACACAACATGTTATCATGCTCCTTGTTACCTGAGCATTGGACCAAGAATCCCTACAAAATGTGGACAGTTAGT
This sequence comes from Erpetoichthys calabaricus, assembly GCF_900747795.2. NCBI lineage: Eukaryota > Metazoa > Chordata > Cladistia > Polypteriformes > Polypteridae > Erpetoichthys > Erpetoichthys calabaricus. Next base: position 42,645,695 of record NC_041394.2, read on the forward strand.
ATTAAGCCCCTGTCTGTTACGGTCTGTTCCTTGGCTTCTATTAATGATTTGAGTGTTGGAAGATCCGGAATCTTGCGGTTATATTCATCTTTTGTTTTCTTTTATTTTTGACAGTTAAAATGATTCACAGTCCCATCTTTTTTTCCTTATGGATGCCACAGTATTGGAGAGGATGCTAAGCCCCATTGCAACTGGAAAACGTCACTAGCACAACATTTTAAAATGATGTCACCATGCATACATAATCATTCAAGATTTGGATCTGTGAAAGAACTAACAAAATTCATCCATCCATTTTCCAACCCGCTGAATCCGAACACAGGGTCACGGGGGTCTGCTGGAGCCAATACCAGCCAACACAGGGCACAAGGCAGGAACCAATCCCGGGCAGGGTGCCAACCCACCGCAGGACACACACACACACACCCACACACCAAGCACACACTAGGGCCAATTTAGAATCGCCAATCCACCTAACCTGCATGTCTTTGGACTGTGGGAGGAAACCCACGCAGACACGGGGAGAACATGCAAACTCCACGCAGGGAGGACCCGGGAAGCGAACCTGGGTCTCATAACTGCGAGGCAGCAGCGCTACCACCGCGCCACCATGCCGCCCCCCATCCATTTTCCAACCCGCTGAATCCGAACACAGGATCACGGGGGTCTGCTGGAGCCAATCCTAGCCAACACAGGGCACAAGGCAGGAACCAATCCCGGGCAGGGTGCCAACCCACCGCAGGAACTAACAAAATTCCTTTATGTTATTGTTTTAAATGTTCTGGTTACGATTTATATCTTGTGTCTCTTGACTTTGGTTATGTGTACCCTATTTGGCATACCGCTCTCTCTGCTGACCATGATTATGGTCTGAAGTTATTGAATTCTTGTCTTCCATGTTAGGACCCCTGCATGAATTCTGACTTCTCTATGCCATCTTCTGATTCCATTTGCTCCTGAAATTGCTGTCGCCTTCCACAACAACAACAACATTTATTTATATAGCACATTTTCATACAAAAAGTAGCTCAAAGTGCTTTACATAATGAAGAAAAGAAAAATAACAGACAAAATACAAAATTAAAATAAGACAACATTAGTTAACATAGAAAAGGAGTAAGGTCCGATGGCCAGGGTGGACAGAAAAAAACAAAAAAAACTCCAGAAGGCTGGAGAGAAAAATAAAATCTGCAGGGGTTCCAGGCCACGAGACCGCCCAGTCCCCTCTGGGCATTCTACCTAACATAAATGAAATAGTCCTCTTTGTAGTTAGGGTTCTCACAGAGTCACTTGATGCTGATGGTCATACAGACTTCTGGCTTTTAATCCATCCATCACTGTTGGAACATCATGGTGCTTTGGGTAGATGTCACCAACAGGACACCGGAAATAACACAAGCAGCACTCTGCCACACTACACAACCTTTTCAGAGATTTTCAGTCGTTGCCTTCATTTCCTTAATGTTTGTAAGTCGTGGGCAGTCACAAAGTGTCAGGGTGGCCACTGGTTGTGTAGTGTGACATTCCCAGTGACTCAGTCACAGCGCTCTTCAAATAGCTGCAACAAAATCAAAGAGGAAAGCCGCATTGAAATATCCTGGCATGGAAAATATTCCATTTTTAAACTGCAGACTGTTATATTAAATTTTAATTATTTTGCTAAAACAAACCAAGATGAACTGAATTTACTGGAGTTTAATTACAGGTGCTACAAGCATCCTTTCTTGTACATTCTTCCTGTATTGTAAATGCATCTGTTCCAGTTGGTTTCTTTTCCAATTAATTTATAACCTGGACATGGGAAACAAGCCCAGATGCCACAGAAACTCTTTTAATTCATTAATAACCTGGGAATGGATGGATGCGGTAAGACTAGGAATTACAGAACATTGTTTACAGCTTGAGAAAGGAAGAAGTAAGGAGGTACTTAAAAGATGAGACACTTCGATCAAAGTCAGTTGTCATCAGAACAAGATCGCCAATCAAGTATGCATACTGTCACATGTCCAAAACCTCATTTGTGCATTTTAACATAAATATGGTTTTCCCAAGGGATCAAAGTGACAACAACAGAGGGGCAATGACATAGGAAGTGACATTAGAGATCAAGAGACGTGAGGGCATCTGATTTGGACATTAAAAAGCGTAACCTGTGAATAACACCGATCTCTAAGTCAACAGCTGCCCAGGATAACATCCATTCCTGGACTCTTCTGATTTTCATTTTCAATTACTAGAGTGCTCTGCCCCTGCTTGCTTCGCTCGCCAACCCCCGTGTGGGTGTTATGCGCCAGCCCCTTCACGTCTCTGCCGCTCGTGTATGGGTAAGCGGATGTACAATTTAAACAGATTGTTATTTTCATTGGAACTGTGACATATGCATAATGGAACTAACTATTTTACATTACAGTGAGTAATTAACCATATTAAAAATTGTAAAACATAATAAATGGAAAGAAAATTATGTTTCATGTTGCATTGGATGTATTCGCTGAGTTTTACATTTTCGTTCTGTTTGCAATAACTTTTTAAACTTCTGTCTTTGATATCTCCGTCTCTCAAAACTGACAATTCATCACATGCTGGTTTATTATAAATGTGACCATGATCTTTCGGATTCATATAGAAATCCAATAAAACTTCTTTGTCCGTGCTTTGTAGAAAAATGTTGTGATACTTTTGGATGTATGGATTTGTATCCATTATTGGCTGTAGAATTTCTAATACTTCCGATCATTTAACTCTTTCAATTCTATGTTGCATCGCTTCTCTGTGATCATAAATATAAATCTGACGAATTATGGTTTCTTTGAAATTAAACTTGTCGTAGCTTTAATTGTTGCGGGACCATAGATTCTCAGAGCGTATGGTCCTGAATCGTGTAAATCTACTTTTTGAGCATTGAATGTTGCGATTGCGAACAGATTATTGTAGACTCAGATATTTTGCCAGTAGTGTTTGTGGATTTCACTTTCACCAAACAACAAATCTTTTAATTCTCACGGATACACCTCTTTATTGGGAAGAAACACTACTTTTCCCTGATGTCATCACAAATTAGATGATCTACAAGTCTCAGACTTCAACTTTAAAGCCGAACAATATCTACATACTTCTGTCATATCACCTATGTCCATATATTCGATCTCTTTTCGCTGTTCCATTATTTCACCGAGTAATAATTTCCGTTTGTTAGCGCTAATGCGATCTTTACAGTTTTTTGAGACTTTCGAATTTTAGTACTTTAATAATCTCTAACCTGCTCTTCATGTGTATCGCGCCAACGTTTTTGAACCTCTTTACGACATTCTACTTTGTCTTCTACTCTTTGTCTTTTATTCCTGACCCCGCTTGGACCTGCTAGATTTCAAAATTCCACTTGGTCCAGGCTGACAGTTACTTTCTTTATTTTCTGAATTTGTACTTAGATTATTATTGTTCTTTTTTGAATTATTTTCTCTTTAATGCTTTTGAGCCTCTTTTCGACGCGTTGCCCTTTCTTCTTCGCTTAGTCGTTGACATGTCATCTAGAACGTATAGAATTATTGTCCAGAAAAGGACTACATTGATGGAAGTGAATAGATTGTAGGCATGTTTGAAAATGGTGGAAAGGAGGGCAGGACTTGACAAAATCTGTTGGCAATAGTCTTGTCTCAAGATTTCCTTTTATAATAGATATTTTCTTGTATTTGGTATTGTTATATGTTAATAAATACCATGTTTCTTTTATATTTTCTATGCTTTGTCTTTTATCTAGAATATTTGAAATAAGTGTGTCCTGCAGGAGACGCTCGCTCCCTGGGAATGAGTTGTTTTGTGATTGTGGCATGTTACTTAACCCAAATCTATATAGATATGACATAAAAGACAATACCCCTCCCTAGTGATACGGCGGTAAGAAATCACATAGGAGAAATAACTTAACTTTGTTTAATGTCGGCTTACACTGCAGATAGTACAAAGACGAATGAAGCCAGTGACAAGACCCGGTTGAGGAGTGGAGCCTGTTGGTGTTGTCAATGCAGGTGTGGAAGGCATTCTCAGGAACCGATGTCGACATCTTCCATCGGTTCGATGGCTTCAAAGGTGTACCTGGCAATGTCCCAAGGCTTTATACTCTTTCTCCACGTCCAGAACCCCCATCAGATGAATACGCAATTCCACACAAGGCAACCATGCTCTCCAACTTTGTGCTAACTTAACAGATAAAACTAGTACATGCTTACAGCTTCCCACAGTCTGATTGCACATGGCGTCCGTTTGTCCGAGTCTGTCTTTTTGTCATATTGCTTGCATGGCAATTCTAGTGCGCTTAATCCGGCTATGTGTCTGTTGTACGACATATGAGTAACAAAATCAGGTTTTTATAATATAGACTTGCACAGAGCACAGTGACATATTAAACTTATAAGAGGGCACCAAGTGTGGGGAAGATTGCTGCTTTCTTATCCACAGGGTTTATCAAGGCTACTGAGGCCGCTTTTCAGTCATTAGAACAACTGTCATTAAAAGTAAAATATAGTTTGGTTAGTAAGTGGCATATTACCAAAAGTGTTGTGCTTGTATGTGTGTGACACGACACCTACATGTTCATTAGTGCTGGTGACAGTGACACCCTATGTGGAAAATCCTATGTGGAATATTGAGGAGTGACTGGCAACTGGCACCACTCAAGACTCTGTCTGGCTACAATGGCTGTGTGAATGTGTGTGTATCAGTCTTCAAAAGTGAGAGAAGACGAACCCAGTAAACGTTCCTGGTAAGTTTCACAAACTTCATGGTAATACACAAGTCAAGATACCTTCTCCCACTTGTATTTGTTGAAGCCCCTCATCCTTCCTGTTCCCATCTAGTCTTTTAGCAGCTGTCTGCACATCACAATAATTGATTATGAAATGGAAGGCAAACCAATTTAACAAATAGAGATATCTTAGAATACATTTTAAACAATCTTAAAGTGAAAGATGCTATCTGGTAAAATGTTTATTTTAAGACGTCTGAAATGCATTTCATGGTATCTTAAATGTGACATCCTGGCCAGCTGTTTTCGACTGGACTTCAATTTTAAGATGCCTTGAAATGCATTTTAAGGAAGTTATTTTGAAAATATCTGAAAATGCTTTTTAGATGCCTCAAAATAGTCTGGATGTTATTTAAAGATATCTCAAAATATAATCAGGATATCTTAAACTACATTTCTGGAATCTTCGCATTGACTCACTTTTGAAATGCCCTAAAATACATTTTCTCATATCTTAGATTAATTTTCTGATTTCTTAAAATGGCTTTCTCATTCATTTGAGGTATTTTAAAACATATTTTAAGATATCTCAAATTTTACTTCAACACAGCTGAAATGCATTTTAAGATATATTTTTGAATCTACTGGCTTTTATATTTCCCCCCTTTTTTCTTACAGGTTTATATTTGTTTTTTTCAGTTTATATATTTTTTGTAATGCGAGACAACACAAACATGGTGAACAGGTGTAAGGTTTCCAAGAAGACCCACAAACTAGGTTAGGACCTTCACTAGACTGGCCATATGTGTGGCCTTACGTCAGGCAGCTACAGACAGGCTTCGGCCTACAAAGGCCTAAAATGGGGCCCTGGCTTTTCAAGTTCAAAATATAATTTTGATATATCCCAAAATTGTCCCACTAGGGGGTGGGAACCATAAAACCTTTGGTTTGAAGACAAATCCAAAGCAAAATCTTTCTAAATGGAATATACTTAAATACAATTTCATCCAGGATCCCTCCATTGGCTGGGGTTCAAATTATTTTTTCGCCATTTTTTTCATTGTTGAGTGTTTGGTTTGTTTTAATGTTACTTCTGCTTATTATTTGCTTTATTCCTTATGTCTGTGTTATGTTCCTTGTGTATTGTGGATGGTTCCTCAAGAGGCTGGGCCACCAACCTAGCACCATAAGGGACTGTCCTTAGCCCTATAGAGGCGCAGGGCAGCCCACAGTCCCTTGCGGTTCATTTGAATGCACATGCGAGTTGAGTTTTCTACTGTGATTTTTTTGTGCTTTGGACTAGTTTGTGAATTTCTGGGTTTTTGACCTGTGCTCTGTTTTTTTTTACCTTTCTGGATTTGTATTTTGGACTTGTTTGCCTTGGATTGACTTGACTTTCCATTTTTGTTCTTTTTGTAACAGAGTCTTTTTTAACAAATCTTTTATTCATTAAAATGAAGTATTGGCCTCTGTAATACAAGCCAGGGTTTTTAATGGGATTTCCCCCTCTAGTAGGCATTTTTGAAAATGTGTGGGACTTACGTACATGGAAACTCTTGAGCTTATAACAAAAGTAAAGAAGAAGAATCAAATGGCAAGTGCAAAAATAAGGCAAGAAAATGAATTTTGTAAAAATGCAATCGAAAGCAAACAACTAAAAATCACAGTCCAATATTGAAATCCGAACACCAGTAGCTAAAGAATCCAGAACCATGAAATCAATACTTACAATAGCGCTCTTCAAATGTCAACAAGCCACTGAAAGATTACAACTTATAAACTGGGGGCGGTCCTTCAGCCATGAGGTCAGAGTGGCCCCGCCTCTAGGAGGTTCACCCACAACACACAAGGAATGTAAAAGAACACGAAGCTTACAATTAAACAAAATGATCAAAGAAAAAACATGATTTTAATATATCAGAAAAGACAAATCAAAACATCAAAAATAATCAATGACATAAAAACACATTTTATTTTAAAATCAACAAAGCCATTAACTATACAAACAATATACAGTACACCATTACAGTTTTGAGCTGGGCTGAATTCATTGCTGACATCTGTATTGAGCTACGATAAAGTTTTGTGAAAGTCGTTTTGTGTTGCATGTTTTTCCAACGTCATCCTGGGATTCTGTGGGCGTCACTGTGTTCTGCATGGTTGCTACAGTACAACTATACTAGCATCGTCAGAGATTTGTGGTATGTGATGGCATCAATACTACGATAAACAAAAAAGGTCAGCACCGTGCGTTAGCAAGGACAAATCATTAGAAAAAATCAGTATCAAAAGTTTGAATGTCAGATTCAGATCGGAGTACTCAGCACACCCGTCACCCCCAAAGAGTGCTAGATCTTGTGAAAAGATGGAGAATGATGTGCAAAAATGTAAATAATGAATCCATTCATAACACAAAGCTGTGGGAGGTATGTGGCGATCAGTCACTTCAGACAGAAACTTAAACATCACTGTCTCCTCACATTGACTCGGAGGTATAAGAGCTGCTGTCCTGTGTGAAGACGTGTCCCTGGCAAACAGGTTCAGCTGTGATGGGAATATTGATCATTGGGCTCAGGCTTTCAATCAGCTCAGTGTATTTGAAATATTTGTTTTATTGTACACTTCCTCTTTTAAAATTAAGGTATGTTGTTGGCAAGGTAACATATAGAAAAATATTTTTTTGAGCAGAGCATGGATTTGCATCCCTCAGGTTTTTGTAGTAGGTATGACCCTGAAATTTATTACACTTTCTTTTTGATCCTGTTTTCCAGCCATCTGTCATCATACACAATATTGCCAAAGTGACATGCCTTGAGATTCAAGGAAGAGATGAGCGAGTTAATACAGTGTGGACCGTAGGGGGCGCTGCAGCCTCCCAGACCTCAGACACCAGCACACAAACACAAGTGCCAGGTTCAAATAAGTGATAAGTTATTAACACAAATTCTTCACAGGTCTCCAATGCATACCAGTCAGATTTACAAATATATGAACCCCAAAGAGTAGCTTCTTCACTATTCAATTGGCAGCATGCACACTGACTGCTGGTTATGTTTCATATCTCATCAGCATTCTTCACACACACAGATAGGTAAGGTACGTATTTGGCTAAGAAAGAGCGTTACATTTATAGCGGCAAAGAAAGAGAGCGGAGAGAGCGCATTTGCTTGGCACCCTCCATGTGTTCTAAATTTGCTGTTGCAATTCCACAATTCACACTCATTCAATGCAAATGAAAGTATAGAGTGGTGTACAAAAAAATGGATTTCAGTTTTGACCTTAATTGAAATATTTAGTTGTTTTTAAAAGCTTTTAATTCTGATGCTTTATTCAAATCAGACTGTTCAACAAAATGATAACAAGAAAAACAAAAGAATATTTTATTTAAGGTAAAATTTAGTTTTTAAATATTGGATTGTTTTTTTTTCTTAGTCTGATGACATTTTTTATAAAACTGAAAACCGTTTTATGGTTTTACCTTCATTTATATGTAAATGAAGTCCATGCTCCTATCCTTCTCCATGAAAATCTCCGTCACTTTCTTGTAAAAGTCCTCCTTATATTTATATCCTCCTTTAGTTTTAAAAGTCAATCTTCCATTTTTGCAGTCAGTCGGAACAAAAAATAAAAATAAACTGCAGTGCACTTGACTTTCTGATATTGCTAACTTATTGGTGCCTTTGCATAAAAAGAGCAGCAGCAACGAGCACCTCTTAGGCTCACATGCGCCCCCTTCAGTGTGGCACGGTACTGTCTGCCTCACCTTGTGCCTTCTCACTGCGGTTTTATGTCTGATCAGCAAGACTACAACAACAACAACAACAACATTTATTTATATAGCACATTTTCATACAAAAAGTAGCTCAAAGTGCTTTACATAATGCGCGATAAACATAACATAATAAGACTAAACATGTCACACACATTCATTAAAGATATTAGCCAGACTGTGGAAAGTCAGGGTGTATAATAAACGTGTCTGCAGACATTACAGTGATCCCTCGCTATATCACGCTTCAACTTTCACGGCTTCACTCTATCGCGATTTTTTCTCATACACGCTTACGTCACTATGCATGCGCTTTCTGAGAACTTTTATCTAAGCCCCACGATGGCTCCTAAACGTGCTGCTTTTTCTAAGCCTTCTGACAATGAAACTAAGCGTCGGAGGAAGATGCTTACCATCCAGGAGAAGGTGAAACTCTTGGATATGATCAAAGATGGCAATACCCTACAAAAGTCTCCTCACGCATATGAAAAGACAGCGCAAGCAACTGCCTATCAAGATGTTCTTCAGCCACGCACCCAGACACTCACTGCCTACTCCTAGTACTCCTTCAGCGGAAGAAGACTACGACGCACCTGCTGAAGATACTGCAGCATCTTGTCACGCTTGGGTCACAGATTTGCACAGAGACACATGAGGTTGTAGAAAAAAAGAACTTTATTCAAAGCACTGCAAACAATCATTTGTCTCTTTTCAAAAGTTTAAACGTGCTCCATGACAAGTCAGATGACAGTTCCGCCAGGAGCAGAGAATGTCTGAGAGAGAGAGAGAGAGAAACAAAACAACCAGTTCCAACGCTGAGAGGCGCTGCATAATACTTTTAAGTAAGCGGAGTACCGTGCAAGAGGTTTATCGCGCATTATAGCGCAAGTAATAAGGGTAAAGGAGCAACGTGAAGGTAGACTGTCAGCTGTTTCAGGGGTTTTCCCAGGGGCGTCTGTGTCCTCTGAGGGTGCGATCAGCGCTCCAGCTTACAACCTGAAGACTCTCCTACTGAGCTCGTACCTTCATAGGTTAGTGGTTGTGTGTAAGAACTGGATGTGTGTGTAATTAAATGTACAGTACAATAATAATAATATGATATTTGTAACGTCTAATATGTCTTATTTTCTCTTATTTTGTCTAATATATTGGGTAATACGAGTGTAATGGTGACTAAAGGGTGTTATTTCATGTCTAGAGGGCTCTAATAATGTTAAAAAAATGTATTTAGAAGGTCGTAAACAGGTTTTCTATACTCTAACTGTGAAAATATTTGATTTATAAATAAAGAATCCCACTTCGCGAAAATTCATTTATCGCGGTAGAGTCTGGAACGGATTAACCGTGATAAACGAGGGTTCACTGTATATTGGCGACATACAGAGAGACAGCAACAGGCACGCGCCAATTGCCTGCATCAACCCCGTGTGTGAGGGAGAGCGCAGTCTGAGGGGAGGTGAGGCTTGTCACTGCCACACCTTGCATTTCTCCCCTCAGGAAATGCGCAAATTCAGCGATTTTGACTATAAAAATGATCAAAATTATTGAAATCATACAGAAAACAAACTTATAGCACAGACCAGTGGACACATGTATTTTATGTTATCATTATTAGTTTTTTTTACTTTTCATGATGACAGGTGAGGCTCTGCCTCCCTTGCCTCCCCTGACCGCACATCCCTGATCCACACACAATACTTCTTCTCTTTTCCCTCTCCTCCACACCTCCAGGCAAATGTTGTCCTCCTTCCTCCCGACTCCAACTCACCCAGATGTGGCAGGGTGGTTCCTTTTATCTCAGACCCGAGACAACTTCTGGAAACACTTCCAGGTCGGTTGGAAGTACCACAAAGCACAGCTCCAAATAGCACCCCCTGGTGGCACCCAGGGCTGCTCTAGAGCACTACAAATCCCAGAATTCCCTGCAGTTGTCCATGGGTGTATCTGCCCCAGGGATGCTGCCATCTAGTAGTTTAGGGGAACATGTAATAATCCTACACCCCCGTCCTTTTAGGCTGCCCTCCTGGCAGGTAATAATTCCTCCATTGATTCCGACCAGGATGCAAGTGTACCCATTCCTCATATGGCATCCTTTGCCCAGATCCTTGTGCAGGCAGGGGACCTTCTGTCTCTTTTCATGTCTGTTTTCCACCTGGGCCCCCAGCCAGGTACTGGAAGGGAGTCTAGGTGACCCTGCCTGCCATCCATTACAACAGACATGTGCGGTATAATGGTGATAAACATAATATGAGGTGTCTCGTTATATTTTCTCATTTATAGTTTTGTCCTGAACAAGGTGAAGTGTAACTGCAGACACTGCTTGAACACGTGAGCAGTGTTTCTTAGCCTTTGAATGTCCTGACTAGCATTAAAGTACTGTAACGCTTCAAACACAACTTCTTAGCCGCTACACCATCCTGCATGTACCTCTGGTTAGGGTTTTGGTCTTTGCCACTTAAAGATGCTAAATTGAAAAGAGGAGGAAACATCGAGTGACTGAGGTAAAGAGCCGTACTGTAAACGCTTTTAGAAACTCCTCGCAACAGATGGTTTCTCATTTACAGCAGACAAAGCATGAAAAACTGTTGCACCTCACATCTGGTGCCTCTGTGCTTTACTAGTTTGGAACAGCTGGTGTTAAATCGTCACGCGTCCTTGGTGGTTTAATGAGAATATGAGCATGAGAGACACTTGCGCTCATTCATTTATATTCTAAACTCTCGCAGATCACCATTTACTGAATTAGCTTAGTTCAATTTCAAGGTTTTCAAGGAAAGTGTTGTTTCACAAGGCAGGAGTCAATGCGGGTGCAGCGCCAGTGTAAAGCAGGAGACCCCCATGTTGACTCACTCATTTCATGTCAGTCTTCACTGAATATATCCTGCTTGTGTTTTTCATATATGGCAGATACCAGTGTGGCTGGAGGAAATTCATAATGGACAACAAATACCAAAACCTACCAAGACCCGGTCTGCCAGGGACTGAACCCTGGCTGCTATGGCTGTGATGCTGTGGCACAAACCACTGAGCTCCACGCTAAGCATGAATGGCTGCTGTTGCAACAAGCAGGTGCAGACCAAGCAGACATCCCGCCTTTGCTGTTTGTGTCCACTGGAGCAGGAGATTGTATCCATGCCACACTTTCTGCCCAATATTAATACTTCAAATGTTAAGGAGTTGCCTTGTACCGCCTGTGATCCAAACAGCTTGATATTGAGAGAGAGGTTGGGAGCCTGTGCTGATACCGCATGTTGCCACATCCACCAGACGACAAACCACCTCAGGATCCCAAATTAGGACCCGAACAGAGACATGCAATGGGTGACACCTCAGCAGCATGCTAGTTCAAATGGAATGGAATGGTGTGAGGTATTTTACAGTGGCTGGAGTACCAATCCTACCACCACCACCCCCAAGTTTCCCCTGTAAGTTGGAGGACCTGCTTGCAGGGCTGGGTGCAGATTAACGTCATACCCGGGATGAAGCAACTGCAGGTTAAGGGCCTTGCTCAAGGGTCCAAGGGAGTGGAATCACTTCTGGTGTTTACGGGATTCGAACTGGCAACCTTCTGATTGCTGGCACAGCTCCCTACCCTTAGCCACCACTCTGCCTAGGGCTTGATAGTGGAGGGGTTATAATCTGTTTTTGGATATTCAAATTTAAGACCCACTGTTTTATATGCTTCCAAATGTGATAGTGCAGCGTGTCTTAAATTCCATCGTCACACTTCATAAGTATGCAAGATCATTTGTGCCAATATTAAATGCAATCCATTGTGTTGACAACATTGAAATTTAATACTTTCATGCACTTTTATCGTGTCATAACTAAAAACATATCCACCAAAAGACTGATGGCTTTTCACTACGGCACACAAGTTTCGTGTCAGCTTAAAGTGCGATTCAAAAGCTTTCGTGGTTTTGCTCTGATGCACATCGTCAGCTGTCTATTGCTTCTGTATGCTTTTATGAATTGTGTGCGATCAGTGACCACAGGTGGACACCAAACAAGGTGCAGAAACATCTCAAAGACGATCAGCAGAGTGGGACACACCTGAGCCAAACTGCAAGTGGCATAGCAAAGGGTCTCTGTACTTGTACAGTATATCTCATTTTTTATTTTTAATAAAATTGCAACAGTTCCTAGAATTCCGTTTTCTCCTTGATGTTCTGGGGTATTGATTGGTCGCTTTTACGGTGGGAAAAAAATCAGTTTAAATGCATAAGGCAGTGTGGAATATGACCCGGACACAGACAGGCAGACACCTTTAAATTACCCCACACATATTTATTTTGGGTCTCCATTACCATACACAAAGTCCAAATATGTACAAGTTACTAACAAGCCCCCAATACCCCACAGTCCAGGCCAATCAATAATGCCACTCTTTCTTCCGACCGCCTCCTTCTCTCCTTCAGCAACCTTGTCCTCTCTTCCACCCGACTCAAGTCCATTTCTGAAGGGAGGCGGCCTCTTTAAATAAGTACCTGGATGTGCTCCAGGTGTGTTCCCGGCAATCTCCCACCGACACGCCCCAGTGTGGCGGAAGTGCCGGCTGTCTCCCCGGAAGCACTCCGGGTGTCCCTGTCCCTGTTCCTCTTCCCCCCAGCACTTCCTGGTGTGGCGGAAGTGCTGTGGTCCACGGTCCTCCAGGTATTGGGGTCCTCCTGGCATCAGGGCACCCCCTCGCGGTGGCCACGGGCCCAATTCATATACCACTGCATTGATTCTGGGGACTTTGATTTCTTCTGCTTGTCTGGTAATAAACCAATCATGTCACCATTTCACTCTTTTCGAAACAGTGGCGTCTTTTTACGATGCAATTCTTTCAAAGCAGCCACAAGAAAGAGTACTGCACTCTCCACAAAAAGGAAAACGTTCATTTCAAGTTGTAATATTTTGATTTTCCTAGTCTTTCAGAACGCTGTGCTGGAAAAGCTTGAAGATCATTTCTGTCTAAAAAGTCTGTCACGGCTCATCTTGGCCAGCAGCACTGCTCTGGATGATGAATGGCCCCCCTTTCCCCTTGATGAGGAAATTAAGCTGGAAATGCTTGGGCTCCACAATTCCACCTGATGGAGGCAACACTTGATGTTCCTGGCAGGTAACCAGGGACGATTTTCCTTACTTTCATTGTCAGTATGACCAGCGGGGTAAAGTGTTGGACTGTAAACCTCAGGGATTCCAGTTCGGGACTCAGCTCTGATTCACTGCTCTGGTCATAGTGATGCGCACATCAGTGTGCAGTATTGATATGAAAATGAACATTACATAACTTCTGGTTTGGAGGGGTGGTGGTGGTGGGGAACGCCTACGCCAGCAGGACTGAGTGTCAGGCAGGGATCAGCACTGCACTGGGCATCATCAGGCCAACATATACAAGGTAAGCATGAAAAAGGGGATGGGGGTCACCAAGAAACAAAAACAGCCAAAAACACCTTGTCTAATCTGATCTTTCTTCAAACACAAAACATTACCCAAAATCAAACGTTATTGCTAGAAACTCAGAGTCTTTAAACCACAATGAGCTACATAAACATTAATCACATCTGCACAGAGAACTTGTTCAGTTTATCTGCAGACTCAGATGACCAGGAAGTACACAACGTCAAAATCAAATCCTTTCACCATGATGACGTCAGTGCCACACACCTCCAGGTGGTGGTGCATAGCAATTGAGACCTACCTAGAATATAACAACAGAAATAAATTGTATTGTTTATCTGCACTTCCAGAAAGACTCTGATAAGGCCCTGCATGAGCAGTTCGGCATCAAACTAAAAGAAGTAGGAGTTCAGGGTGATGTTTGTAGATGGGTGCAGAATTGGATCAGACACAAACAGCAGAGGGTGATGGTGTGAAGAACCTCATCAGAATTGGCTGGCGTTAAGAGTGGTGTTCCACAGGGGTCAGTGCTAGGGCCGCTTCTCTTTTAATATATTGTCACAAAAGCCACAAAGAGCCATGGCACGGCTTGGGGCAGCCACCCGTATATTTGGTTTCCTGGCTGCAAATTGTTGTTTAAATGATAGCACTGCTATGCACAAAACCGAGTCCAAAACAGAACTGAGGGAATAGGGAAAAGGTGGAGGCTTTTAAAGGGGAAGACCAAAGGGTCAAAGGGGTCGGGCTCATGAGGGTGTTCAGCCATAGGCTCGGTCCTAGATGTGACATCACAGGGGCCGGGGGCCGGCAAGGTCTTCTTCCATAAGCTCGGACCTGAAAGTGACGTCAAGAGGGCCAGGTGGAATCTCCCATGAATGGTCTGCAGGAAAGGTAGAAAAAGAGTCAGTGCACTCTGACACATCCTGGTCTGACTCGGAATTGCCCTTACTCAAGCCCTGTAGCTTCCTCCCATGCGCACATGTGTGACAAGATATAAATGATTTGGATAGGAATATAAGTAACAAGCTGGTCATGTCTGCAGATGATACCAAGCAGATGACACAGATGACACAGACAGGCGGACACGTTTGAATCACCCCACACACGTTTATTATTCATTCCCTATTTACAGTAAGTGCTCACACAAACCCCAAAAGTCCCCAAAGTCCTGGCCAAAAAACAAGGCCTTCTCTTCTTCAGGCCGCCTCCTTGCCTCCTCCTAGACCTCGTCTCTCTTCCACCTGAATGAAGGGAGGCGGCTCCTTTTATACACACCCAGATGTGCTCCAGGTGCTTCCCAGCAATCTTCCACCAGCACTCCCCAGTGTGGCGGAAGTGCCGGCTGTGTACCCGGAAGCACTCTGGGTGTCCCTGCTCCTCTTCCCCCCAGCACTTCTGGGTGTGGCAGAAGTGCTGAGGTCCAGGGCTCCCAAGGCATCTGGGCGCCCCCTGGTGGTGACCACGGGCTTTACAGGGATGAGCTTCCATGCTTTGTACCTGTGGTCCCCATAGCCGCCAGGGCAGTCGCCCCCACATGGCCTGGGGAAGGCGTAAGCCCTCTTCCAGTCCTCCGGGGCGTCCCGGCCGGGTCGCCCCCCCCAGCCACCTGTGACAGTGGATTGGCACATAATCTGGAATCTATTGAATTATTATTGAAGGAATTGGGCATCATACAGGCTTGGGCAGATCTGTGGAAGATGAAATTTAATATCAGTTAATGTAAAGTATTAAACATAGGAAGTAAAAATGTTAGGTTTGAATACACAATGGGCGGTCAGAAAATCAAGAGTACACCTTATGAGAAGGATTTAGGAGTCGTAGTGGACTCTAAGATATTGACTTCCAGACAGTGTTCAGAAGCCATTAAGAAGGCTAACAGAATGTCAGGTTATATAGCGCCCTGATGTGTGGAGTACAAGTCCAAGGAGGTTCTGCTCGACCTTTATAACACACTGGTGAGGCCTCATCTGGAGTACTGTGTGCAGTTTTGGTCTCCAGGCTACAAAAAGGGCATAGCAGAGCTTGAAAAGTCCAGAGAAGAGCAACTAAGCTGATTCCAGGGCTACAGGGGTTGCATTATGAGGAAAGATTAAAAGAGCTGAGCCTTTACAGTTTAAGCAAAAGAAGATTAAGAGGAGACCTGACTGAAGTGTTTAAAATTATGAAGGGAATTAGTCCAGTGGATCGAACTGTTATTTTAAATGAGTTCATCAAGAACACAGGGACAGATACCTAAACATGAACCATCACCATATTTATAGCTCAACTATTTGCCTCCCATGCCTTCCATGTCGCATAAACAAAAGAATGAAATGAAATAAAATAAAATATAAACTTTGTGAAACTTTTTCAAAAATCAGTTCCACCTAATAATAAAACTAACAAAGACCAGAAACCCACTAACTAACTTGTGTGTTATAATATGCAATGAGAGGCCTTTTAAAATCAGACCCCACTGGTATTTCACATACCTGTTACCATTTAGTTATGGTTATTTATTGTATGGAGATCTAAATAATTAAAAGTGTGGATGGGTGTTTTCTGAACTGAAAACAGTTCCCCTATGGCTTCGCTCTGAAGCACCACTCTAACTCCTTTATTTTTAAGAATGTACTAAAAGTTCAGATTACATCCGTATCGATCACAAAAAAAACTGAAGGATCATGAAAGACACCAAAGTCTCGTACAGAGGACCACGAGTGAGGTTGGACTAAACCCTGACACATTCTTCAAGTGGCCGCTTTTGTTTCTTAGGGCTCTTTGTGCCGCTCCTGCTTTGTCTGCAAGGTCTTCAGACCCTGCCCAGCGCTGAACTCATTCCTGGATCTGCTCTGACAAATGAAAAACCTGCAATTACATTTCACAGCAGAATCTTCTTGTGTCACGATTCAAGGTTTTGAACAAAAGTTATTTTGAGCCAGCAGAGCTGCCTAATGACCATGACGGCATTTCTGCTTCAGTCTGTTAGCTTACTTAAATTCTGTGCTTGCTCATCTGTGGTAAAGTTTGGCTCTCCTCAGCCGCGGTGCATCCAGGTATTACAAGAAGAGCGGCTTTGTAACTCATGGATCCACTTTCCTCTCACAGCTCGCCATCGGGGCTGGCAATTTGTAAATGCCTTCATATTTTCTCTTCTGCTTCTTGTACTGTAGTTCTCCCAAATCTTATTTCCATGCCACAGCCATTAAACTGCAGAGTTTCTGGTAGCAAAGTTTCAAGTGGCAGCACTCACAAAGTGGGTTTTACGCTTTCCAGGCTTGGATTGCAAGGTTGGCAATGGCCACAAATTAAAAAAATACTTCATGGGTATGAAATGTAAAATAAGAATAAAGCCAACCCTAAAGATTTGGAGAAAATACAAGTGAGGCATGTTGAGCAACCTCACGTCATCTCACCTGATTGACCTGATTGGGTGTCCTCACACATTTTCAGTTCCTGGAAAAGACAAAAACCTCGGGGGTGGGGGGTGAGGACAAGGAAAACCAAACCCTTGCTTCTCTTTTTCTTTATTAATTTGTGATGCACAGCTTTGGTTTTCAATTCACAAACTTACTCTGGGGGTTATGACCACACAGGGTGCTGAACCACAAACAGATTATCATTTAGGATTCCAGATTCAACTGAAGGTATTTATTTTCCAACATCATTGTTCCAATAATTATCAGTAAACAGGATCAATATCAGATCCAATAAGTAATCTTTCTTCCATTCTTCTTTCCTCCAAGTGAGTGTCACCCTTTTGAATTAGACCTAGGAACAGTTTCTGGTGTCGCACACAAGTCATCTGGTGCACTTCCAGGCCATGTGGAAACCAGCTCCCTCTGGTGGCACCCAAGAACTCCGTAAGGGCTGCATTGTCAAACTCCAATTCCCAGCATGCCCTGTGACTGCAGTGACTGGGTTCAGCCCTGAGGTACACTGCCATCTGTTGTGTGGGGGAACAAAACGGTCCCAGCACCCAAGTCTGCTCGGTCCTTCCATTATGGCTTTCCTGTCTCCCAGCCAGGATGCCCGTCCTTCTTCATGGTACTTGTAAGTTTCAGCCTCAGTAGGGGAGACTCAGGGTCACAGAAAATGTCAAGAGATGCCCTTGTGCTGTTATAATTTTGTGACCTTTTTTACACAGCATTTTTCAGCTACTTTTCTCTGCTTTTTTCTACCCTTCCAGAGTGTTATAGCCAAGTTGTCTTCTTTGTGTTCTTTTCATATTTGTTCATTGTTTTCCATTATTTTCAGGCTATTGTTCTGTTCATTTACTATTTTTCTAATCATATAATATCTGTTAATTTAATTCAATTTAAGTTATTACGCAGTATCTAGGTGTGTTTTTCAGCTCTCTTATTTTGCTTGTATTTTGTGGGTGGACCATAGGAGGCAGGGCCACCTGTCCATCATTGTTAAGTACCCGCCCCTAACTCTATACAAGGAAGCTACGTGTTGAAGTCTGAGAGGTTCATTTTGAATGTGCAGTGGTGTTTGGTGGAATTGTGAGTACTGTGCACTTTGTAATTTTTATTGTGTTTTGTTTTTGACTTCTTGTGCCTTCTTTCAGATTGCGTTTTATAGGATTCTGTTTACCAGGATTGCCTTTGGCAACTTTTTATATACATTAAAACCTTTTGTGTATTTTGCTCCCTTTTCTCAATTAGCATCCTCTTTTACAAAGATTGGCCATATATTTTGGGTTATAATTCTTTATTACTCCGTGTATAACACATTATAATCCTAGATTAAAAAGTACAGTTAGTCTGTAAACCACATTATTCTGGTGGGATGTATCAATTCCTAAGGACATCGGACACAGTAGATTCATGATTAAGGCTTGTATCAGTCATTAGAATAATTAGCTAATTATCAGTAAGTAACATCAATGGGCCTGAAATCCCACACAGGAATATAGACATAAAGAACTTGAGGATGAAGGAGGGTCTCCATCCGTTTGGAGCCGAGAGGCACCGTCGCCTTGACTTTTGAATCATGACTAGCCGTCAGGACTCTTCCTCTCAGACATGCGTGCTTTTCAGCCTTCGTAAGTTTCTTTTTTTTGTTCTAATGGTGTGACACTTTTGACTTTGGAACCAAAGGTGTATTTTCAGTAAGGGCTTTGTCTGAACTTTGTTGTTATTCATTTTTGCCGCTGTTGCTCAATTTCATTTTAAACTTCTATGCTTTGTCTGCAAAGACTGAAATAATAAAGTAGCCACAGGCCGCCGGTGTGGGTAGAGGGCCACTTCTTTCCCACAGGGTCAGCAGTAAACAACATGGGGACGAGTAACGCACCATTGGTAAGTGACAATAAAAAGGCGTCTCAGCCTCCAGTGCATTTGGGACACCCATCTGGTTTGCTCAAGCCAAAGCCAGTGAGCCCCCATCTGGAGTACTGAAGTGTGTGTACATGCGGGCCATTTTGTGTCGCCGTCTGTGTGTGTGTGTGTGTGTGTTACACTTAGGGCTCATGGGATTATTTGAATTCATAATAAACCTAGAGAACTCCACTCACCCCACGATTCAGTCAGTGGGTGGCGTATTTGGCAGGTGGTACACACTCCTTAAAAATAGACTCTTCTATCCCCTGACCTAATGTCAGCCCAAAGATACACACACACACACACTTCAAAATAGTTGGCAGAGGTTAAAAGACTCAAATATTACAGAAAAATAGCATTGGTCTTGACTTTTAATGCTAATTTAATTTCTTCTGTTAAGACACTGGAAAGCAGCACATCACCAAAACAAGAGGCTCTGGCCCACGAGGATCATGGGTAAGTTTTCTGTGTGCCTCAGAGGGTTGCTGGTAATTTGATTCAGAGAACAGGGCTGGATGACTCGGTGATTCTTGTGACAGATGGTCCATAAGTGAGTTTGCAGCAACAAGCTCTCTTTAACAAATGATAAAATGAATGAAGGGTCCTACTGCATACACACTCCGTCCTCTTTGTCTCTGTCAAGTTGTGCCTTCAGCTTTAATCTTGTCTTCTTGTTTCTCTCAGGATGCTTAGACTTCAAAAGCACATTGTTCTGCAGCTCATCTAATATTCCAAGTACTGTACAAGCTATAATCCTTTTATATAAAATATGTGTGTAATTTTGTATGCTACATCTTTTGTGTAAATATAACAAAAAGCCATCTGATAGTAATTTAAGTGATATTAAATGTTTGCTTATATGTTAGTGCATTTCTATGGGAGGTCCTTACAATCCCCACAAGCTGAACTGAATTTCTTGTCTCTCTGACTATGGAGTAGCCTCAGTTAGTGACCAGTAAGGCATGGAGGGCACACGGTTTTAAACGGCACCTTAACGTGCCCAATGATATGTAACGCAATGTGCTGTACTGTATGTGCAGCGCCGTACGTTTAGAGCGGACTGAAGGTGAAGTAAAGCATCTTTACGTACAGAAGCGACTGACGTTTGAAAAGTAAGGCTAAGTTTAGAGAAGAGACATTTTTGCCACATTTTTGCCTTTTATTCTACCTGTGTAAAAGCCTTTTTCTTTATTCTTATGTGGACTGTTTGCTTTGCATTTTCACTACAGTTTGGACTGAGAAATTTCTTTCGGCACACATTTGACCCGTGCTTGATCCTACCTTACTCATCAGCAGCTACATGTCCATCCATCCATTATCCAACCCGCTATATCCTAACTACAGGGTCACGGGGGTCTGCTGGAGTCAATCCCAGCCAACACAGGGCGCAAGGCAGGAAACAAACCCCGGGCAGGGCGCCAGCCCACCACAGGGCACGCACACACGCACACATGGGACAATTTTTAGAATTGCTAATGCACCTAACCTAGCATGTCTTTGGCCTGTGGGAGGAAACCGGAGTACCCGGAGGAAACTCACGCAGACACATGGAGAACATGCAAACTCCACGCAGGGTCCTGGGAAGCAAACCTGGGTCTCCTAACTGCGAGGCAGTAGCACTACCCACTGCGCCACAGTGCCGCCCACAGCTACATGTATTTGTGTAAATATAACACTGTGGCAGACAACCAGGGAACCTGACCCACCAGGAAGCCCCTGTGATGGAAGGACCGGGGAAGGTGATATATTGGGGACAATACCTCCCCCAGAACATGAGAGGACGACCCCCCTGGAGCACATCGGGACCACCAGGGGGCACATGGACGGCAAGACTAATGCCACACCAGGAAGTGCTGCAGGAAGACCATCAACGAGCACCCCATAAAAGGGGCCGCCTCACTCCATTCTGGGAGGCAGTGGACAGAGCTTGCGAGTGGAGGAGTGAGGGCAGCAGAAGAGAAGAAAAAAGGAAAGAAAGAGAAAAAGGGCTGTGAGCACTACTGTAGTTGCTCAATTGTAAAGGGAGAAGTGTAAATGAAACGTGTGTGTTTTGGGACATTTCTCTCGGGGTCTGTTTGTGTCCGGGGTGAATCACCACAACATAAATCCTATAAACATCTACATATTCTAAAGTATCAATCACAGTGATGTCTCGATCGTTAATTGTATCCTATGTACATCACAGATTTACACCAATCAGCCACATGACATTAAAATCACCTGCGTAAGATTGTGTAGACCCCCCTCGTGCCGCCAAACCAAAACAGCTCTGACCTTTTGAGGCATGGACTGTACAAGACATCTGAAGCTGTGCTGTGGTATTTGGCACCAAGATGTCAGCAGGAGATTCTTCAGGTCCTGTAAGCGTTGTGAGGCCTCCATGGATTGGATTTGTTTTTCTGGCACATCCCACAGGTGCTCGATCAGGGCTGAGATGTGGGGAACATGGGGGCCAAGTCAACACCTTGAACACTTTGTCATGTTCCTCGAACCGTTCCTGAATAATGTTTGCAGTGTGGCAGGATGTATTATCCTTCTAAAAGAGGCCACTGCCATCTGGGAATACCGTTGCCATGAAGGGGTGTAGCAATCTTTAGGTGGGTGGTATTTGTTAAATTAACATGTACATGAATGCCAGGACACAAATTTGCCCAGCAGAACATTGGTGACGGCATCACACTGCCTCCACCATCTTGTGTTCTTCCCATAGTGCATCCTACTGCCATCTCTTCTCCAGGGCCACACATAATTCACATGATCTAAAGAAGAATGTGATTCATCAGACCAGCCCACCTTCTTCCTTTCCTCCATGGTCCATTTCTGACACTCACATGCCCATTGTAGGTGCTCTCGGCTGTGGACAGGGGTCTGCATGGGCGCTCTGACAAGTCTGTAGTTACTCAGCCCCAGACATGGCAAGCTGTGATGCACTTGTGTGACGCTTTTCTCCCATGGCCAGCATTATATTTTTCAGCACTTTGAGCTACAGTAGCTCTTTTGTGGGTTTGGACTAGACAGACGACCCTTCACTGCCCCGCGTTTCAATGAGCCTTGGGCACTCATGACCCTGTCACCGGTTGTTCTTCTTTGGACCCCTTTTGGTAGGTACTAACCACTGCATACCCATAACTCCTGACAAGGCCTAGCGTTCTGGAGATGCTCTGATGTACTCATCTAGACATCACAGTTTGGCTCTTATCAAAGTCGCTCAGATCCTTCAACTTGCCCATATTTCCTGTTTCTAACACATCCCCTTTAAGCACTGACTGTTCACTTGAGGCCTAATATATCCGCCCCCTTGACATGGGCCATTGTAACGAGGTAATCCTTGTTATTCACTGCACCGGTCATTGGTTTGGATGTTGTGGCCGATCAGTGCATAATGTTATTGGTCTACACTATCAACTAATTTCACATTGTGCATCATTAGGCAATGATGGGAAAGGGAACTCTCATATAATACTGCAAAAGGAAAAATGAATAGAATTCAGTTTTTCATAATATACACTGGATTCAGAAAGTATTCTGACCCTTTCACTTTCTACACATATTATCATGTTGTAGATTTATTTTGAATGGATGAATTTGCCATTTTTACCCATCACTTTACACTCAACAACACATAATGACAAAGTAAAGCATGTTTTCAGAGACTTTTGCAAATTGATTAAAGATCAGAAAATGAAATCTCTCAGTCATATACCACTCCTGTGCTGCATGGACTTTATACTTGAGATCTTCGTCTTGCTGCAGGTTCCATGCAGAGTGCATCAGGTTTTTACTTGAGGATTTCCTTGTATTTTGTTGTATTCATTTTACCCTCTTAAGCCTTTTTGGGGTCTGCTGCAGAGGAACATCCTCAAAGCCTGACACTGCCACCATCACATTGAGAATGGTGGGTTATTGATAATATGAAGTGTTTATCCATCCATCCATCCATTTTCCAACCCGCTGAATCCAAACACAGGGTCACGGGGGTCTGCCGGAGCCAATCCCAGCCAACACAGGGCACAAGGCAGGAACCAATCCTGGGCAGGGTGCCAACCCACCGCAGATGAAGTGTTTAGCTTACACCAAATGTAGTGTTTAGTCTGATGGCCATAAAGCTACATTGTGGGCTCATCAGGTCAGAGACCCTTATTCCAGCTGTCGTCTGAGTCTTCCATGAGTCTTTTGGCAAACTCTAATTGAGACGTCATGTGCCTTTTTGCATCATTGCCTTTCTCTTTTCCAATCTCTCATGAAGCTGTGACCACTGAAGTTGTCAGACCTTTAATTTGGTATTTTGTCGAAGACCCTTTGGCTGCAATCACAGCTTCAAGTTTTATGCCCCTGGATTTGGGCAGTTTGTCCCATTCTTCCTGGCTGATCCTCTCAAGCTCCAATAGATTGGATGAGAAGCATCTGTAAACCACCATTTTCAGGTCACTCCACAGATGTTCTATGAGGTTTAAGTCTGGGCTATGGCTGGGTCACTCAAGGTAACTAATTGCCTTGTCCTGAACTCACTCCACCATTGTCTTGGTCATTGTTGTGCTGAAAGGTGATCCGTCGCCCCAGTCTAAGGTGGTGCGCACTCTGGAGCAGGTTTTCTTCAAGGACCTCTCTGTATTTGGTTGCATTCATCGTTCTGTCCATTCTGACCAGTTTCACTGTCCCTGCAGCAAAGAAGCCCCCTCGTTGTGTGATGCTGCCACCACAATGCTTCACAAAAGGGATGGTATTAGACAGGTGGTGAACAATGCCCGGTCTTTACCAGACATAGTGCTTGGAGATCTCCTCAGAGAGTTCCATTTTTATCTCATCTGACCAGAGAATCTTTTCACTCATGGTCTCAGTGTCCAACTGAACTGTTATGTGTCTTTTACTCAAGAGTGGCTTCCCTCTAGCCACTCTACCATAAACACCTGAATGATGGAGTGCTGCTGTGATGGACGTCCTTCCAACAGATTCTCCCATCTCAGCAGAGGACTCGTAAAGCTCTGTCAGAGTGACTACAGGATTCTTGGTCACCTCCCTGATGAAGGCCCTTCTTGCCCTCTTTCTAAGTCTGGCCACAATGGTGTTTTCAAGCTTCTTCCATTTCACAGCTATTGAGGAAACACTCAACGCTTTCCTAATGGTTTTATCTCTTTGCTCTGATCTGTGCCTCACCACACTTGATCATAGAGGTCTCCAGAGAGTTCCTTGGACATCACCCTTAGTTTTTGTGCCAACGTGCAGTGTTAATTGTGGACCCACTGTACACAGGTGTGCCTCTAACTTACATTCAGTCAATTCCGTTTGTGACTGGTGGGCTCCAATCCACTTCTAAACACATCTCAAGGAGAATGAATGCCAACAGGATGCACAATTTGGAGTGCACGGCAAAGGGTCTGAACACTTAAGTGTATGAGATGTTTCAGTTTCTGATTTTTAATAACTCTGGAAACTGTTTTATCTTGGTAGAGTAATATATTGCTCTACTTTCTCCTTTTGTATTATTAATAAGTAGCCTTTGTCAGAATGCCTAATCCTGCAGACTTACCACTATGTATAAAGTATTACAGTATATAACTTCTCCCCACCTTCCCTTCTATATCTATAATCTCAGGCAATTAGGTGTAGTAAAAAGACAAGCAGAAGTTAAGTTACACATAAAACAATGTATTCATAAATAATAACAATATGCAAAGTACATTTGAATCTTGGCAACCATACAACCTGATTAAATGGTGATATGTAGTTTCAGGCGGCACACAGACTTGTTAGTTATTTAAAATGTCTCTAGTTAAGGCAACATTGGTGCTCAGCTTTCTTCAGAACAGGCCACAAGCCTTTTCAAATATGGCTACCAAGCTGTGGTCTCCATTGTGTTGTCCTTTCAGTTAATCAGTTTGGTCTTCATGATCAGGGGTTAGTAAGAGAGAGATAATGTGGTTGAGCAAGCAGACTTATAAATGTTCTGTCCCATCCCTAGAGCTAATAGAACGTCATGGTACTTAAAAGCTTCTGATGCAAGCCAATTCCAAACTGCCATACTTCAGACCAATGGGGAAATACAACATCTTAAAACCTGCCACCCCCAAGACCATATGTCTTTATGGCTTTCTTGCGGGGGTTGAAAGACTTTAGCAGAGAAACACTCGCCAAACTGGTTTAAGGCACACACCCCACCCAACTCTGTCGTAAAACTCAAAGAGACCCATTCCTAAAGGGGTTAAACATGAATGCTTCTCACTAATGTAACATTGCTTTGCCTAAATTACAAATAAAGACATACAAAATATTTATCAAGTTATATGCAAAATCTTACATCACAACAGAAACCTTTCTGTAAACATGTCTTCACTTTGTCATTATGGGCTATTGAGTGTAGACTGATGGGCAAAATTGGCAAATTTGTCAATTTAAATTTGAATCTACAACAGAGTGCAGAAAGTGAAGGCCTCTGAATATATGGAGTGGAATTGAAGCGAACTTAACTACAACCTCGTTGTGTGCTTTCTGCTCATTTTGCAAGCTTTCTGATCCTGGCCACTGGACTCTGCCATGCACTTGATCGCGATGTCTCATGGCAGAAGAGACACCAAGCTGAATTCAAACTTAAACTTTATTTGACAACTGCCTTGTCAGTCAGCCTCCTCAACTAACTGTTTTCAACATCATAAATCAGTAGCGATTTACAAGGTACAAGCGTACTACAGCAGCCCATCTGCCCTGACATCCTCAGATACTCCTTCAAGTTCAGATGGAAAGCTTGAAAATGAAAGAAACTCTGCACTCAGCGTGCCTGCGTGAGGCCTACAGATTAAAGTGGATTAAAGGAGCACATTAGACGCGTGAAGGAAGGGACAAACAGGTCATTCACAAATTACCATCCGCAATGACTTCCGAGAGGAGTAAGTGCTTGAGGGCAAGTGCCCGACAGATTTCTTGACATTTGTGTTGTGGAAGGATCAGCCTCGCAGACAACAATGTCCCAAAACACACTTTTAGAGCCCACACAGTGCACAAAGCACCACAATAATGCTCACAGTCCTTCTTTTCCTTCCTTCTCTTTTTCCTCTGCCGCCTCCATTCTTCTCCCGTAAGCTCCGTTCTTTGCCTCCTGACTCTGGCTACTTGAATGGAAATGAGGCGGCCCCTTTATAAATGCACCCGGATGTGCTCCAGGTGCTCCCTCATGACCTTTCTGGTGTGGCGAAAGTGCTGCAGTCCATGGTTCTGGAACTATCAAGAGCCACGGACCCCCACAGGTTGAGCTTCCAAGCTCCAAGGCCCCCATACAATCCAGGGAGGCTGCCGTCTTGTGTCCCGGGGAAGAAATTGCTCCTCTCCCGGTCCTTTGCTTCTCCAGGCATCCCGGTCGGGCAAGGTCCCCAGTCATCTGTCACAGTGTGCAATTTCTATAGGAATGGCCAGCTTGTCATGATAACTTCCATAAGCCTCCCCGTTATAAAGCGGTTTACTTTCATGAGGCCAGGAAGTGGTATGCTATGGTGAGAGGGCATTTGCCATTCAGGGCATTTTATGGTAGTGAGTGGCAAAACGCAGGCGTGAGTCCAGATGTCACAAATAGGATTAGTCACTGTGTAGAGCTGTGACAGCGCATGTGGCAGTGCACCTGTGACAACAGATACGGAAGAACAAAAGTAGCAGGGCCTGAGGGGTCTGCAGCTGTGACAGAGTAAATTGAGTCATGTGACTTTGTCAAAGCAGACGTCAGTGAAGTGCTAAAGTAGGTGGATAAAATGAAGAAGAAGAAGTGTGACCGAGCAAAGGGGACAGCGCTTAAGGTGCAAACAAAATGAAGCATTCACTAATTGATTAATCTTTTTTTTTCATTAGTTTAAGAGACAAGACCAGAAATTGTAGCACACCATAATCAGCTGGGAGCTGCAGGGACACCAAAGCCTGACTTGACTGCACACCGGCCTGTTAACATAACCACATGTCGGCGTGAACAGGGAGACATCCACGCAGGCCAAAGCAGGGTGTAAGAACTCCATGCAGACAACAGCCTGGCAGGTGTTTGAACCCTGGATGCTGAAATTCTAACCACCATGCCAATGTGCCACCTACTAGATATTCCAAAGCATTTATGGTAAGCAACAAACCCAGGAGAAACGTGAAACCTGCACTAAATGTGTGTCACTTTTTTACATCTGTGTTTTCATTACAAGGTCACAAGGTGAGATTTAATTCTGGAATGCAGAAGGCTGCATGTGTGTAAGGTAAGGCGCTATATGGTTGTGCTCAAGTCTCTAAATGTCCTTCTTCCTGACACGATGTGACAGATCCTGTTTTTCATTTCACCTGTCAGCCTTTCTTTCCAAGCTACATTTGATCAGCTCTGTGGTCTTTAAATACAATACCCATAATACATAACTTCAGAAATACGCGACTGGAGTGGCCATCTCGTAGTGCAGACAGAACAAGACACCCATTCTGGTTACTCTATCCCTTCATTTATTTCTCAATCTCTTTTTTATGGCATCCCTCATTGTTTCCTCAGTTTCTTTGTATAAATGTTGTCCAGGTGGTATTCTGACTATAATCATTTCATATTTTGAGGATTTGTGCTTCTTTGCTGTTATTTAAATCTCGGACTACATGGAGTCTGCAACAAAATAATGAACCACTTAGTGCTGTGTGTGGCTTTACTGAGCTCTACAGGACATTTTAGGCATTACTGTTATATGTGTGTGCTGCACCTTCTACAAGTGGCCTTTCTAGTGTCGTTTACAAACATATTCCTGCAGTGATCCTGCATTTAAAAATTTAGTTCACCAAAATCTAAATTCTGTGTGCATCATGAATTTATTCTACATATGTTATCCATTTTTCTTATTTTATGTTAAAATGCGGTAGAAGGCAGTAAGCCACCCATTTCAAAATGCTGAGAATTACTAAGGACATGTAACAAAAATGACATCCATCCGGTGTCTGCTCTGTCTTCTTCCATTATAGGGTCATTATAGAGAACCAGTGCTAGTCCTGGTGGCACTGGGCGCATGGCAGGGACCAACCTTAGGTATTCTGTCAGCAGTCACACAAATCCATCATCACTCAGCAAAGAGCGCAGCATGCACTAGGTGAGGAGTTTCACTTCATAAATGCCATAATTCCATATATATGTAAATATATACAGGACACCCCACAGATAGCTAAATCCATTGATGCTGAAGCCCCTAAAACAATGTAGCATTTACATATAAACATTGCACATCCTCCAGTGTACTTTAAATCGTCTCTAGATTACTTCTAATACCTAATGCAATAAGCAGATTTTTAATCTTTTTCTTTTCACACAACAAATAAACAACAATAATTCTCCTCCCAGCAAGCTCTGTCACACTCCCTCCCAACTCCGGCTCCCTGCTGGGTCTCCACCAGTCCTTTATATAGTCCTTGACCCGGAAGTGCTTCTGTCCTTCCATCCATGTGATTCACCAGCACTTTCAGGTCAGATAGAGAACTTGTATTTTCTTCAGCCCGGAAGTACTTCTGTCCTTCCGTCCTCATGACTTGGGAGTACTTCCGGGCTCTATTGGAAGCAGAAATCCCTGTGTCTCCCTGTAGTGTCACCTGGTGGCACCCACGGTACCCAGCAGGGCTGTGAAGCCGAACTCCATATCCCATAGTGCCTTGCGGGAATCCGGGGCACCGCTATGCTGCAGGGAAGTCGCCATCTAGTGTCCTGGGTGTGTTGAGCTTCCGGCCGTCCATCACAATATATACACATAAAAGGGAATGGCAGTCTCAACAAAATAAATGTTGCAGTGCCAACCCGGCTGTCTCCAATTACTTCAAAGAAAAATAAAAACAAACGCTCTATGGCAGCAAAAACAGAACAAAACGGCAGACTCCTGGCTAACATGTGGTTGATTAATTTTTGAAAGTTTTAGAGGAGTCCCGTCTCCTTGGTCACTTGGCCATGAAGTGACGCCTCCTTCCAGACTGTTGTCCAGGGACAAGAAGGGGTGGAGTCAGTTGCCCTCACTGGGTGGTTTCTCAGTGCTGTGGAGGAAAAGGAAGACAACACAGTTAGTGGCAGCACCCCTCTCAGTCCAGGGGAGGAACTACATAACTGGCAGGAACCCTGAGGGTGACTCTCTGATGTACATGCTTGACACTTTATGACACATTATAATATACAGTATACACTATATACAGTGGAACCTCGGTTTGCGAGCATAATTCATTCCGGAAACTTGCTCGCAGTCCAAAGCACTCGTATATCAAAGTGAAGTTCCCCATAAGAAATAATGGAAACTCAGATGATTTGTTCCACAACCCAAAACTATTCATATAAAAATGATTAATACAAAGTATAAAGTAAAAATACATAAAACAAATTAACCTGCACTTTACCTTTGAAAACAATCATGGCTGGTGTGAGTGAGTTTCTAAACTCTTGTGGGATTCCACCCAATGGGACAACACGTGGAAGAGCGTCCCAAAGCAATCGCAGTCTCCCAGCACTGTAGCAGTTCGCCATAAAAGCGAATCTGAAAAGATCGCGGACATGCTATAAGCACCTGCCGTCGATGGGTGATACAAGGAACAAGGAACATTAATAAATGCGCAGGGCACAGTACTACTTGGCCACGACCCTGCCTGACTGCTGCGTCTGTGTATAGGAGAGCGGCAGATCCCGCTACAATAAATAACCGCGCTGTTGCTGTTTCAAGCTGAATAAAGCTGGTGTTGCTAAAGTACTGAGACTCTGCTTCGTGTTTTGGGGTGCAAGATGGGGACTCGCACGTCACAGCACACACGCGCGCGCGAGCACACACACACAGTCACAATGCTGTAGCAAACAGTATACACTCATACGGATGTTGACTATATGAGTGAGGCATGCCGACTCAGATGGAGAATAGGAGACGATTGCCCACAATCCTGCAGCAAGAGAGAGAGAAGAACCATCAGCTCAGTTGTGATCACATGATGTTCAGCAGACAAAGCGTATACATACTACTTACGTTTTTGTCAAGTCAAAATTTATTAAAAATTTTAGCTCGCAAAACAGTCATAAACCAAGTTACTCGCAAACCTACTGTATATGTATACTATTAGTCAAAAGTTTTAGAACACCTCAGTTTTTCAGTTTTTATGGAAATGTTTACAGTTTAATGTCTTAATGTTTCACAAACTCAAGGCATGGAAAAAATAAAAACTGGAAAATAAAAAAATAAATCAAGGAATTATTATTGAGTGTATAAAATTTGATTAAAATTTATTTATTAAAATTTTATAGCTGCCTTTTGCTGATATAAAGCCAAATTGTGACAACCCTTTTGATTCAGAATGCCAGTGACTCTGTGCAAGTCACCAACTGTGCCTCAAACAAAAGAAATCCAGACCACAAACACTTACAATGGGTGTCACACACTGAGGATCCATCAAACACCCTGTGTGATGAAAAGAAGATTTCAAATTTTGATTCATCGACCCATAAGATTTTCTTCCAGTCTGCAGCAGTCCATAGCTGGTATTTCAAGATCCTATTTTGTCCTTTAAGAAATGGCTTTCTTATTGCCACTCACCCTATCAAACTACAGCACAAAGTCTCTTCTTCACAGTAAAAACTTGCACTTGCTTTTTTCGACCTGCACTGTTAAGCTGTTCTTGAAGCTGTTGTGCTGTGAGGGGCAGAGCTGGAGACCCTCAGAAACGTCTGATTGGGTTGTGACTTTGGGTCTGCCAGATCTCTTTCTATCAAGAGTTTCTTCCAGTTTCCTGTTGCCTTTAAATTGTGTAGGACACCACTGTACTCTCTGACACTTTGATTTTTTTGCAGTGTTTCTAATATGAAAGACCTGCACTCCTAAGGGTAATACCTGTACTGCTCTGTTTTGCTTCATTTGTTAATTGCCATTTTCTTACTATTATCACTGGAATATTGTCCAAGTAGTACTCCAGAGGGTGTAGTCTGCCCAAACTCTGCTTTAAGACACACAGAGGGTACTAAGTAATCAACAGAAGTTGGGACACCTGTACCAATTGTGTGCTTCATCTTTCAAGGCTTAATTTACTTTTAATATCTGTAGGTGGTAATCTATTAGCTGTTCCCTGAATAAGGCCCATGTGTAATATTCTGAAATTTACTTTATTCAGTTTTTGCTAACCTAAACTTTAAATTTAAACCTCTGGCAGTTACCTTCTTACCTTTTCGTCATTTTAAGTCATTCATTGCATTTCATCTGATTAAATCTGAAGATGTAAAGGACATCATGCATCGATTGGTTCCATTCCATTAACTGGCCAGGAGGCCAATGTGACAGAACGATGTAGGGAGGCTTGTTTCAAAACTATATGCCTCCCCAACCCACTAGATGGCAGCATCCCTGGGCTTCGGAGCCCATTATGATACCCACAAGGAATCCTGGGACTTGAAGTGCAGTGAGGCAGCCTTGCTGAGATCCACAGGTGCTGCCAGAGGGCGCTACAGGGAATTTTGCTCCTCTACTTCTGATTGACCCAGAAGTACTACCATCAGGCTATGCCCTGGCACCAGAAGCACTCCTGGGTCTAAGATAAAAGGAGCCACTCAATCTCATTCAGTAAGTTGGAGTAAATTTGGAATATTTTCAATCTGTGGTTGGGTGATAGATGCAGATATGATGAAAAAGATATTGTAGCAGCCAATTGGCTGCTGAGGTGGGTAGGAGGATCCAGGGACAACTGAGAGCAGTGAGACGTGCAAGCTAAGAGAGCCTTCTATGGAGAACCTTCAGGAAGATGAAGGAAGGTGGATGGAGTCTGAGTGCAGAGGGAGTCTGTGCAGGGAAGAAGTAGGGTGAGACCTATCAGTTTTCTCAGGCATTTCCCATGGCCAAAACAACAGGAAGGTTTTGCTCAAATTTGTTGGTTTGAAATAAAACACTCGATTCGGGTATCCTTAAGTTGATGTGTGTGTATTGTTACTGCCGTTCCATTGGCTATTACAATATAAATATTATTTCAATAGATTTAGGTGCCTCCACAGATTTTCAAGTATACCTTGTCACTCATGTGCATCTATTGATCACTCTCTGGGCTCATGTTCTACCACCCTCGGTTAAGAGGGGGCACTGGTGCTCGATTTGTCCTTTTCTGAGAAGATGCCCAATGAGGGAATTTGAATCCACCTCTTCCAGCCCCCCATCTGTAAATCCCACAGCCATCGAAAGGAGGCGCTCCATTCTGAATAGTAAACACCGCAGGACAGAGCGCCTACCTGGTGACTGAATTCTCAGAATTACAAAGCCTGACAGCTCCTGTGTTCGTTTTGGACTTTTCTGTTTCATTTTGTGTCCATAGTAGCTTTTTATGTTTATCACTGCTTAGTTTGATTAAACGAGGATGACCGGGTTAATGCCCCAACATTTCCTCATGAAACTTATAGTCCTTTACTTGACCTTCTAAGTGTTTTTATAATTAAATGTACTTAATTTCAATATTTGTTGTGTTTGTTGCTCATGCTGATTTGTAGTATTTTGTTGAAAAGATACCTTAGATATTTTGCATTTTGGTGAGAAATTGAAAATTTTACATTATTAATATTCTTGAGTGCATTTGGTGGTAATGTAAAGGTCATTTGAACTCCTGTTGAGTACTGGCTAATACACCTGTTCTTGTCATGAAATGTTCAATGTTTTACTTACTAATTTCTTCCATTAATTTACCTGTGACTTACTGGCCTGTAATTATTTGGATCAACCCGATCATACTTTTCATATAGTGGAATAATATTTGCTAGCTTTTGATCTTTAAAAATTTGCCACGTGTGTAATGCCACGTGTTGAGCAACACACATAAAAGGTTTATATATGCATATCTATAACTATATGCCTTAAGCGCTAGAGGATACATGTTATCTGGTCCTAGTGATTAATTTAATTTCAGCCTTTTTAATCTTAGCAGCACTTCTCTCTCTACACTTTCTGAACCACTGAGTACCTCCTTGATAGTCCCTGTAGCTGCTGGGAGTTTATGAACTTCTTCATGTGAAATATCAGATGTCAGAGCTTATCCTGGCTGTACTGGACAGGCCAGCAGTTCAACAAAGGGCTCAGTCACACGCACCCACACAGGTGCCATTTTGAAATCACCAATCAAACTGACCTGCCCATCTTCGAGAATGTCTGAGGAAAACCTACACAGAAATGGATAGAACAACATATGGATGTGAGACTCAAATATGTTTCAAATCGACAAAGACGTAAAGAACAGAGAAAAAGCCATAAATCACAAATGCAAAAGGACAAAAAGAGGAAACTAGCAGATCTTTAACAGAACAAGGGTAAAGCAAGAATTGTAGTCGAGAGTTCAGAAGAGCACTAAAGAAATGATTGTTTTAGCAAGATGTATCCAATATTGGAAACAACACAAAGGAGGCACAAAAATGTATATGTGTACATCTGTGCTATGACATCATACGTAGCACAACCCTAGAGAATTCTGGAACATGTTTCCATGGCAACCATGAATGCCTTTGTCAGAATAAGGTGACAAAATAGGGACGCAGCATGATGGTAAAAACAAGTTCATTTCTCTGGAAGACGGAGTCCAAAATAAATGTCAAAAATGGATTCCTTTAGTACTAAAACTCCGTAAACAATGTGTGAAGTGACCCAAACATTTTTTTTTTATTTTATTTGAAGAAAATAACATTCCTCACGTTCAAGTCAAACTTATATAGTAAAGAAGATAACATTACAATCAAGTTAAACTGAACAAAATGGAATTCAACCCCCACCCGATGCACTTTTTAGGAAGCACTTCAAAAATTAAATAAAGAAACCAATTAAAACAAAACCCACGTTGGGTACCTGAGGTGGCAGCACTGTCCATATATTCATTTTTTTGGAAGTATATACATTTTTCCTGTAACTGTTTTCACATTATTACATTTATTTGTTATTTGTAAATGTATTTTGTTAAAGCTTCATGTGATTTTAAGCTGCAGGGCCCTTGGTTAGCTCAGCTGGTGGTTTTCTAGTGGATCTTGTCCTCAAAATCAAATACAAGGTAGGATAACTTGCCTTCTTTACAAAACAGCATGGTGGGATTTAGATGACAATCCTTAGGAATTCTCCTGATTTGTAGTGACCTTCAAAGATTTGTGTCTATAATCAGATTATAGAAACAGCCTTCTGATTTTAAACAGGTTACTAGTGTGTCTGATGGGAAAAGCATGCTTTTTCAAATCACATTAATTGTCTCTATTGAAAGAACAATAACACAAATAAATAAGGTGTAAACCATGTTTTAAATCAAAGTGCATTGCCACCCACTTCACTGTGTATGTGGTTCATATGTCTTATATTCATCACTCCATTTTCCCACTTAAGGCTGAGCCGAGGACACCTGGCAGGAAGCCGAAGCAGAACGTGTGGTGGCATCACACGGGCCCTTTTTAAGATTATCGGGTATGTGCTACACAGGCATCAAGAGCAAAGAGACCCCCGGAGTTTCTAGAGGCATCTCATGTGCCATGTGCCCATATGACTAGCAAGGTTGGAATGAGCATTTGGGTGGATGGAGTGAAGAGCGCCATACATAAAGAAATCGACATGACTTGAATTTAAAGGTGGCCATGAGAGAGATGGGCAATAAGCAAGTGCTGGGAGATGGTCACAAAAACCCATAAAGATAATACTAGAGCAGTGGTACTCTGGCAGAGTTTTGGACTGAGTACTGATACTAAAGTCAATGGGTGTGTAAACACAAGATGCAGATCAGTACTCGACAACTGAAAAATAGATGCATTTGGACTGTTTTTAATTTTTTCCTTAGTGTCTCAGACTCTCCACTGTAAAGCGCCACAGCGATATTTTTATTATTATTAGATTCCTTAAATAATTTAAAAAAATAACTCTTACAATATGAAAATTTCTCCAGTTATAACCATTATCCTACATACTTTAATCAACTTTTATATGACATGTCATTTTCTTTCCATAGTTAAGCTGGTTAGAAATTTCACTTTAACAAATCTATGCACTTTAATTGAGTTAAATTAATTCTTGGACGGCACGGTGGCGCAGTGGTAGCGCTGCTGCCTCACATTAAGGAGTCCTGGGTTCGCTTCCTGGGTCCTCCCTTTGTGGAGTTTGCATGTTCTCCCCGTGTCTGCGTGGGTTTCCTCCCACAGTCCAAAGACATGCAGGTTAATAATAATAATAATTCTTTACATTTATATAGCACTTTTCTCACTACTCAAAGCGCTCTCCACAAAGGAAGGACCCAGGAAGTGAACCCACAATTTTCTTACTGCAAAGCAGTGGCACTACCACTACGCCACCGTGCCGTCCAAGGACTAATTTAACTCAATTAAAGTGCATAGATTTGTTCAAGTGAAATTTCTAACCAGCTTAACCATGGAAAGAAAATGACATATCATATAAATTAGGTGCATTGGCGATCCTAAATTATCCCTAGTGTGTGCTTGGTGTGTGGGAGTATGTGTGCCCTGTGGTGGGCTGGCGCCCTGCCCAGGGTTTGTTTCCTGCTTTGTGTCTGGCATTGGCTGGGATTGGCTCCAGCAGACCCCCGTGACCCTGTGTTAGGATATAGCAGGTTGGAAAATGACTGACTGACTAAATTAATTCTTTTATGGGTGCCCCACATATGACCAACAAAATCTTAGTGCAAGAAAAAATATACTTTTTACCTTTTAGTGCATTTTTGAATAAAATTGTGCCACTTCAAATTTTTTTAATTTATAGAAAGTACTGATCTTTAGAACACATGGCATGTATACCACGTTTGTGAAAAAATAACTTCATCTTGAAAAATTTCAAACTTATCCTTTAAGTAAGTGTATGACGTACCACTTTTATAGTCACCTTGTCCTGATGTTTGTTTTCTATTAACAGAGCAAACAAAAACTACTGTCCTAAATTAGCTCTAAGAAAAGTGCGATTTATTATAAAACAAAAGTCTCGAGAGAGACAAGCACTAGATCTTCTAATATAAAACTAAGAATCTCAAAGAAAATGAGCATCTCTAATGCAATGGAGAAGCAAAGAGGGCCAGGAGCACAGTAACATAGTGGCAGGCAAAAGTGTTATTGACATGTTTCAAGTTGATTAGCTCATACAAGTATGATTTTCACTCTTCTCTGTACAAGTGACAATGATGACCCTAGTAGTCTGTACAGTTTTCTCAGGTAACTGTGATCATAATGACCACAGCATCTGAGAGGCTTTATCCAGTTACAAGGCCCCGTCTCTGCAGACTCTGAACACAATTGAAGGTAACAGATGGGAAGAAAATAAAAAACACAAAATAAAACCTGAACAAGATAATGATAATGGATGTGTGTGTGTGTGTGTGCATTTTGTCCTGGATAAAAAGCATACAGTAAAGTTAAAGATGGGCAAGGCACTGATATGATCTTGACATAGCACACTGTTAAGTATTTTCTCCCAATTCCTTTTATGTTTTATTGTATATTTTTCAAAGTGAATGTTTACAAAGATATAAGCAAAAACTCAGTGTTAGGTTAATATTTACAGTAGTCCACCCCCAGACCGTATCTGTGGGTAAAACGTTCCAAATCCTACCATAGGTGCCCAAAACCAAGATGGTTGTGAACCTTATATATATATATATTGTAAAAAGGAACAGACTCGACACACGTAAAAAAGCTTTGGGGCAGCCACCCGTATAATATTACTGGCTGCAAATGGTTTTTTAAACAGTACAGAGCAGTTGACAATATTGGGTCCAAGATAGAACTGACTAGAGTTGTAAAAGATGGTGGCTTTAAGGGATCAGACCAGAAGTGATGTAGGGGAACTGGAAGTCATGTCCTTCTGACACCAGCCTGTGCACTCAGAAGTGACCTTCTTCTGGGTGCCGGAACCGGCATCATCATCACTGACTCAGGTATGTTTTCCCGCGGCTGGTCTGTAGAGATAACAGGAGAAGGTTTAGTGCACCCCGCCACCCCCTGGCCTGGTGTGGAATTACCTTTGCTTGGTCCACACAACGTCCCCCTACTCACACATGTGTGACAATATATATATTGTTTTTCTTTTGCATACATACCTATGATCAAGTTTAATTGATAAATTACACACCATAAGTCATTATCAACATTAAATAATAGTAAAATACACTGTACATTTTTATACTAGTGTCTCTCTTTATCTCTTTCTCTTTCTTGAATGAACACATCAACGTGGTGAAAATGACATCAGCCACAGAGGCAATGCCCCTTACACTCTCCTGGTGCACTCTGGTTTTTCACTGCACATGGAATGTACTGATAATAATAAATAATAATAATACATTTTATTTATATAGCGCCTTTCCCATGCTCAAGGCACTTACAGAATATAATAAAGAACGGCAGAATATACAGTATATAGCATTGTAGAAACCAGATAAATAAATAAAGAAGATTAAGACAGTAAATTCTGAAAAAAAAAAACAGACAACATAATTGATGCACACACACACAGATGATGTGGATGTGCCACCGTGTATCCATTTTCTGTAGCTCTTGGTTGGCTTCTGGACCTATTGAGAACACGTTTTAGACAAGAGCTGTGCATTTGAGGGTCTGTGAAAACATCTTGGTGGTGTTTTGATCTTGATATGTCAAGGCCTGTCCAAACTCTGCAGTTTCCAATATTTCTTCAACCATTTTTATTTTTATTAAAATTTACTTGGGCATTCTGGTCTTGCTGTCTGACTGGCAACACTTCAGATTTAGTGCACAAATAAATGACCTAACATTTCGGGGGGCTCATCATATAAGGAGCAAAATTCATTGTCAATTATGGCAACTGTTTCAATGCAGGAAAACATCTCAAAACTGCCATGTTAGACCAATTGGTTTACGGTTCAAAATGTTGAATGCATTAACATTTTTCCAGACATAAGTAGAAAAGCTAACCTTTTCACTCCTCTGCAATAATATATTGTTCGTGAATTTTCAAAAATCAACATGTTATGTTTTATGAAAGTTTGAGCACATTCTTCTTCTTTGAACAGTCATTTCTGCTTTTCTACTCTGCCATGGCTCCCACTACTGCCCACAGTCTTTCTGATGATTGAGTCAAGAACCCTTAAATTAGTCGAGACATCTTGAAAGTGTCCATGAAAGGCACTTCAGCATTCAAAGGTTCTTTGTTCTCCTGCTAATGCTAAAATTAATAAACTTGTTTTATAGTCCACAATTCTTACCATTAGAATTCCTGATAAAGTCCCACTGCCTTTTTGAAGGATTCAGCACTAAACTTCTGAACACCTTGATGATGGCTGCTCTCAGTTTCCCCCACTGTAAGAGATGAACTGTTCCTAGCAGGTATGGGTTTTACATTAAATACCTAACAAAGGCCAGTGAGGCTGCACCTGCCGGAGCACAGGCCGCAGTCTGCTCCAAGTCTACTTCCTCCGTAGGATTTGTCCTGAACGAGCACAGCTTGTTATGTTGCTGAACGTCTTAACACTTATGACCTGGGTCAGAATGTCAGTGTCAGCAAACAACAAGGCAGTTTCAATGAGATAATTCCCAAACTTTCTTTCAACCTAAGATTATGTTTATTTGGAAAGAAACCAGGTATACACCCCATTGTTACATAAAATAATGGAGGAAAGCATACAACCTGAATAACTTAAATCAGATGCAAGTGTCATGTCAGGTGGTCTAGTTGCTACAGTCTTTGTCTTCAAAGGTGAGACCTTATGCTTCTTCTTTCTTCTCCTCTTGTGATGTTTCTCTCTTTGCCAGTTGTGACATCTCTGACAATAGTTTTCAAATTCCTTTTTTTCATTGAATGCCTTGGTAGCAACAGCAATTGTTGCATTCAAAATGGGAGAACTGATCATTTCCAGCGGTCTGGTTACTTGTCAGTTAAGCTGCTTTTATCTAAACATGATAACATGTTGAAGACAAGATCCCAAGCACCTATTTTATATCCTCTTACAAGCATATACATAATGGTTAGTTAATCCAAGCTTAAACATATACAATGCAGTAGTAATAACATTTTTTAGCATGTGATTTTATATTTACGGAACATCTCATAGTATTCAGTATCTTTGCATGCATTACAGTGTCTTCTGTCTGTTACCACAGTGGAACAGAGCGACTTGCAGAGTCCCAAGAATAGTTTGGATGCCAGCCAGGCCACCCCATTTAATTGCAAAATAACAGAAAGCTTTTTAGTGTGAAGGAAATAAGCAGGCGCCACAATACCTCTCATAAAACTCATCATACACATTTTCTTTAGCCTTCGCCACCTCTCTCTTCACCTTGCGCCTTATCTCCTTGTACTCTTGTCTACTTTCTGCATCTCTCTGACTATCCCACTTCTTCTTTGCCATCCACTTCCTCTGTATACTCTCCTATATTTCCCCATTCCACCACCAGATTTCCTTTTCCTCCTTCCTCTTTCCAGATGTCACGTCAAGCACCCTTCTTGCTGTCACCCTTATTACATCTGCTGTAGTTTCCCAGCTGTCTGGTAACTCTTCACTGCCACCCAGTGCCTGTCTCACCTCCTCCCTAAACTCAACCTTGCAGTCTTCCTTTTTCAACTTCCACCATTTGATACTTGGCTCTGCCCTCACTCTCTTCCTCTTCTTGATCTCCAACGCCATCCTACAGACCACCATCCTATGCTGCTTAACTACAATTTCCCCTGCCACCACTTTGCAGTCTTAAATCTCCTTCAAATCAACTCTCCTGAATAGGATGTAATCTATCCGTGTGTATCTTCCTCCACTCGTACGTCACCCTGTGTTCCTCCCTCTTCTTAAAATATATATTCACCACAGCCATGTCCATCCTTTTGGCAAAATCCACTATCCTCTGACCTTCTTCATTCCTCTCCTTGACACCATACCTACCCATCACCTCCTCGTCTCCACTGTTCCCTTCACCAACATGTCTATTAAAATCCGCTCCAATCACCACTTTCTGTCCCTTGGGTACACTGTTCATCACTTCATCCAACTCACTCCAAAAATCTTCTTTCTCACCCATTGCACGCCCAACTTGCGGTGCATATGCACTAACAACATTCATCATCACACCTCCAATTTCCAGCTCATAATCATTACTCTGTCTGACACTCTTTTCACCTCCAAAACACTCTTGACATACCGTTCCTACAGAATAATTCCTACTCCATTTCTACTCCTATCCACACAATGATAGAACAAGTTTGAATCCACCTATGATCCACCTGGCATTACTCCCCTTCCATTTAGTCTCTTGCACACACAATATATCAACCTTCCTTCTCTTCATCATATCTGCTAACTCTCTCCCCTTTCCAGTCATATTGCCAACATTCAAAGTTCCTACCCTCAGTTCCACTCTCTTTACTTTCCTTCTCTCCTCCTGCCTCCGGACACGTCTCCCCCATCTTCTTCTTCTTCTCCTTCTTCTTCGGCCAACAGTAGCTCAATTTCCGCCAACATCCTGTTGGCTAACAGTACTGGTGGTGGTCGTTGTTAACCCGGGGCTCGACTGATCCGGTATGGAATTTTGTATTGTTGTCCGCATATTGATTTGGAAAAATTTTACACCGGATGCTCATCCTGACGTAACCCTCCCCAATTATCTGGGCTTGGGACCAGCACGAAGAAACATACTGGTTTGTGCATCCCTTGTGGTTTGGTTCCAGTCCCCATTGTCAGTAAAAGAAAAACTCCCAAAATGAGCAAATGGATTGAATGTCAAATTATTAAATAAACTGAGATTCTCATGTATAACATGTATGCCACAAAAGGGCCAAGCTGCATGATAGAACACAGGAAGCATAAACTTGCAATGACTTTTGGGAGAATATAGCTGAGTACCACACATTAGAATGGGAGGACTATCATGGATTAAGAGTTGTTGATCACCTCCAAATTTTGTTTGAGGTCACCAAAGATCACTACCAAAGCCTTCAGACAGCTTAAGAAAAGCTGGGTACACCAAAAAAGGATGGAACCCCCACCTCTTTAGCCCTTTTCAAACTTGGTGCCACTGTGCACTGTGGTAGGAATAAAATCTGGAAAAAGACACACAGGACGGCCTTCAAATATCAAATTAATGGTACAACTTGCTTCTCAAAGAACGTTCAGTTGATCAACATAATTAAGAAATCTTAGGCACATTGGCTTTGGTTGAGAAGAATAATCATGAGTAGTGGAAATTCCGTGGCATCATTCTACTGGCAGGGTGAATTCGTGCACAGAAGGGAAAATAGCCAAATAAAACTTCTCTAAAATTTTATGGGGTTGTCACCTGCTGAATTTTCAGGGGCACCCACTATGCAAATATTATTCTGACGTTATCTTGTAGAATAACGAAGATGTTTGGTGTTCCAATGCTACACTTACAGTGGTGTGAAAAACTATTTGCCCCCTTCCTGATTTCTTATTCTTTTGCATGTTTGTCACACAAAATGTTTCTGATAATCAAACACATTTAACCATTAGTCAAATATAACACAAGTAAACACAAAATGCAGTTTGTAAATGGTGGTTTTTATTATTTAGGGAGAAAAAAAAATCCAAACCTACATGGCCCTGTGTGAAAAAGTAATTGCCCCCTGAACCTAATAACTGGTTGGGCCACCCTTAGCAGCAATAACTGCAATCAAGCGTTTGCGATAACTTGCAATGAGTCTTATACAGCGCTCTGGAGGAATTTTGGCCCACTCATCTTTGCAAAATTGTTGTAATTCAGCTTTATTTGAGGGTTTTCTAGCATGAACCGCCTTTTTAAGGTCATGCCATAGCATCTCAATTGGATTCAGGTCAGGACTTTGACTAGGCCACTCCAAAGTCTTCATTTTGTTTTTCTTCAGCCATTCAGAGCTGGATTTGCTGGTGTGTTTTGGGTCATTGTCCTGTTGCAGCACCCAAGATCGCTTCAGCTTGAGTTGACGAACAGATGGCCGGACATTCTCCTTCAGGATTTTTTGGTAGACAGTAGAATTCATGGTTCCATCTATCACAGCAAGCCTTCCAGGTCCTGAAGCAGCAAAACAACCCCAGACCATCACACTACCACCACCATATTTTACTGTTGGTATGATGTTCTTTTTCTGAAATGCTGTGTTCCTTTTACGCCAGATGTAATGGGACATTTGCCTTCCAAAAAGTTCAACTTTTGACTCATCAGTCCACAAGGTATTTTCCCAAAAGTCTTGGCAATCATTGAGATGTTTCTTAGCAAAATTGAGACGAGCCCTAATGTTCTTTTTGCTTAACAGTGGTTTGCGTCTTGGAAATCTGCCATGCAGGCCGTTTTTGCCCAGTCTCTTTCTTATGGTGGAGTCGTGAACACTGACCTTAATTGAGGCAAGTGAGGCCTGCAGTTCTTTAGACGTTGTCCTGGGGTCTTTTGTGACCTCTCGGATGAGTCGTCTCTGCGCTCTTGGCGTAATTTTGGTCGGCCGGCCACTCCTGGGAAGGTTCACCACTGTTCCATGTTTTTGCCATTTGTGGATAATGGCTCTCACTGTGGTTCGCTGGAGTCCCAAAGCTTTAGAAATGGCTTTATAACCTTTACCAGACTGATAGATCTCAATTACTTCTGTTCTCATTTGTTCCTGAATTTCTTTGGATCTTGGCATGATGTCTAGCTTTTGAGGTGCTTTTGGTCTACTTCTCTGTGTCAGGCAGCTCCTATTTAAGTGATTTCTTGATTGAAACAGGTGTGGCAGTAATCAGGCCTGGGGGTGGCTACGGAAATTGAACTCAGGTGTGATACACCACAGTTAGGTTATTTTTTAACAAGGGGGCAATTACTTTTTCACACAGGGCCATGTAGGTTTGGATTTTTTTTCTCCCTAAATAATAAACACCATCATTTAAAAACTGCATTTTGTGTTTACTTGTGTTATATTTGACTAATGGTTAAATGTGTTTGATGATCAGAAACATTTTGTGTGACAAACATGCAAAAGAATAAGAAATCAGGAAGGGGGCAAATAGTTTTTTACACCACTGTATATCTTTGTGTTGTGGGTGTGAGAATCACTTAGACGATTCTAGACATCATTCAAAGATTTTTGTCTGTTTTTCCTTAATGTTTAATGAAATTTCATTTTGGATTACTACTAAATTTTCTCGAAGATCCTTCCTATTAGATGCTCACTTGTCCACTAGCTGTTCCACCACAAAAATGTTGAAGGGCGTTTGAAACAAACTGTGCTTGATTGATAGTTAATGAGCAGTCTGACATACAATGATGTGTTAGAGTAGAGCACAGCACTATTGGAATCTCCAGTGGCCTCAGATGATCTGTGATCACAGTACCCTTAGACTATAGTTAAATGGCTTCTATGGTGGTGGGTATTCTACATTTGTGAACTGAATGGTCCTGACAAGAGCTCTAGGAGTCCACTTAATAAGAGCAAAATACATCTATTGAACCCCTTGATCTGAATTTCATATTCAAACTTGTTCAGTTATTGTACACTTTGATTCAAATGCTTCTCTGACACAGCAAGGTTAAAGCATGTAGTCACCCAGAACACTCTCCGGGCAGACGGTGGTGACTGGGAGTATTGACGGCATGTCAGAATTAGCGGCTCGAGCTGCCAATTGTTGGCCTCTGGGTACAGGCCACACATGTTGCTCTGCTCCTGGGCTGAAAGGACATTGATCACATGGATTAGCTTGCCCTCTTAATGGATGTTTTTTTTTAACCCAAGGCAGGATGATTAACAAATGTAAAATAAATTACAGTTGTATAATATTTTCGGTAAACCTTTTGTAACACATTTTGGGATTAGATTTTAAAGGACACATTACAATATTGATGAATGAATAAATATAGTCTAAGACATCGTATGCTTGCTGGCCTTGTTTAGAGTCTCACTATCGCCCTATGATTTAACATTAATATTAATTAATTTTTATTCTAACTAAATGAGTCAACTTGCAGAATGGAGATACGACGATTGGTGGACTGGTGCAAATGCAACAATCTGTTTCTTAATGTGGACAAGATGAAAGAGATGATTGTTGACTTCAGGAAGGCCCAAGCTGTCCACACTGCACCACACATCGAGGGCTCAGTGGTGGAATTACTCAAAAGCACCAACTTCCTTGGTGTGCACCTGGCAGCTGACCTAACTTGGTCAACTAACACCACCTCCATAGCCAAGATGGTGCAGCAGCGTCTCCTCTTCCTTTGGCGACTGAGAAACCCAACACTATCTTCCCCCCTTTCTCACCACGGTCTACCAGGGTATCACTGGAAGCATTCTGGCCAGCTGCATCACTGTCTGGTTTGGGAATTGAAGTGTCTCTGACCACAAGGCTCTATAACAGAAAAGATCATAAGAACTTCTCTGCCCTCCATTAAAGATATCTTAATAAATTATTGCACCCGCAAATTCTCAGGCATTGTGAAGGACCACTCCCAGCCCTCCCACAGTTTCTTTGTCCCACTCCATATTTCAGAAGGTACTGTAGCATCTAAGCCAGTTCTGCCAGGTTCTGCGAAAGCTTCTATGCCTCGGCTGTCTGGACTCAGAACTCTGTGCTGCCCCCACAGACTCAAAGGTGACAGCAGGTAACAAAGGGTTAAAAAAAAT
Organism: Erpetoichthys calabaricus; assembly: GCF_900747795.2. Classification (NCBI taxonomy): domain Eukaryota; kingdom Metazoa; phylum Chordata; class Cladistia; order Polypteriformes; family Polypteridae; genus Erpetoichthys; species Erpetoichthys calabaricus. Next base: position 42,690,431 of record NC_041394.2, read on the forward strand.
GTCACTGTGCTGGCTCATGCAGCTGTCATAGAGAACTTGAGCCTATCCTAAAACAACTTCACAAAAAAAAGGACAAGTAGGTATTCCTAAGCAGGCTATTATAGGAAGAGCAGGTGTGACCTAAATCAGTCACTACCATATATGTCTTGCAGCAACTGGGTGCTAAATCTTATTCACAGTGCACATAGTTGGATAATGCATGTTTGTCTTTTGATGTCTTATGTCAGCTGTTCTCTGCTTAAAACAGAACGTATCTATGTTTGGTTGTGATAAAGTTGCCTTTTCACCTACAGAAACTGTACAAAAAGCTCTGACAAAGCCTGGTCCTTCGAAGCTTGACCCAGACAGCTGGACGACATTGCCTCGGCCTGTTGCTCAGAATGCCTTCCACACTGCAGGATGTGATGATGGCCACCTTTCCTTGGGCTTCCTCTCCAAGACCGGGCATTGTCAAGAGCTTCATCCAAGTTATGGTTTGCAGTGTAAGCTGACATTAAACAAAGCTAAGTTATTTTTCCTATGTGATTTCTTACTGCCATATTACTAGGGAGAAGTATTGTTCTTTATGTTATATCAGTATAGATTCAGGTTAAGTAACATGCCGCAATCACAAACAAATTCATTCCCAGGTAGCGAGCGCCCCCTGCAGGACACAACCCTGTCCTCAGATCTGCCCCTAGTAGCAAATTTATATGCATTACATTTGTTACACTTGTCACTGCTGTTGCTTTTTATTAGTAGTTTTACTGATATTATTTATGAATTTTTTATTTATAAGTATATATTTCAAATTCTTACTATCTATTCATTTACCCATTTTTTATTTTTAATTATTTATTTATCTATTATATTATGGTATGGTTCTTTCCCTGTCTTGCACTTGTCCTGTGTTTATGTATATTTTGCTCTGCGGTCCTGGAGAATGTTCTTTAGTGCCACTGTATGCTGCAATACGCCATATGGATGGTAGAACGATAAAGCCCCTTGACTTGACTTGACTCTCTATTCTCAGTTGCACTCATGTTTAGCTTGTAAACCATCCTGTGATGGTATCTGTTGTAATCTAATATATAAAGTGTGTGTATGTAAGTGTCATGAAATGAGAGTCACAAAACACAAAAGAATTTCAAAAACACTTCCAAAAATGCACGCTAGAGTGATTTACCAATCTCAGCTAGGTATAAAGGAAAACACAGAGATCTATTTCACAAGAAGGCTCTGTTACACTGTGAAGCACCAAAGAGTGCAAAAGGAATTGCAATGCCTGCAAAAGGCAATTCCAAAAGCAACCAAGTCCAAATATGAAATCCACAGCGAAGATCATAAACTAGGAGTGTCCAATAGGGCCATCTTAACAGCATTTTAGACCCCCGGACAAAGCAGTACACTGTGGCCCCTACCTACACAACCACTCAGCAAGTCACAATATACATAGATTAGCATGGGGCCCCTATGCTCGTGGGGCCCCCGGATAACTGTCCAGCATGCCCATGTGTTAAGACTGCCCTGGAGTCCAACTCTGGTCTTGGTGGGCCGCAGTGACTGTAGATTTTCATTCTAACCCTTTTCCTAATTAGTGAGCAGTTTTCACTGCTACTTAACTCCTTTTCCCTTCATTTTAATAGCTCTCATTTTAAGAATTCAGTCCTCTGAATTATTCTACATTAATAGATAGCAATAATAAAAATCCTCGGGCACTGTTTAGAACAGTGGCTAAATTAACAAATGGAAATTCAGATCAACAGTGCAAAATACCAACAGACATAGCAGTACAGACTTTATTAACTTCTTCAATGAGAAAATTAAAAATATAAGATCCCAGATCTCTGCATCACAGTACAAACCAAATACTAGCTTAGCAGACCCTGTCTCACATTGCACTCAGCACTTTAGTAATTTTAATCCTGTAACTGAGCAGGAAGTCTTAAGTTTAATTTCTAAAATGAAGCCCACTACTTGTTCCCTAGATCCAGTGCCAACAAAACTAGTAAAAAGTGCAATGGATGTTCTTGCAGTGCCTATCCTAAACATTATCAATAGTTCATTATTGCATGGCACAGTACCTGATACACTAAAAGTGTCAGTCATTAAACCATTACTTAAAAAGTCAGACCTTGACCCACATATACTAAATAATTATAGGCCTATTTCAAATTTACCGTTTCTCTCTAAAATACTAGAAAAAGTAGTCGCCAGTCAGCTTCAGACACACCTTATGCATTACAATTTATTTGAGAAATTCCAGTCTGGTTTTCGCACTGGTCATAGTACAGAAACGGCACTAACACGGGTTGTAAACGACATTCTGATATCCTCTGATGAAGGAAACTCATCTGTAATTATGTTGTTGGACTTAAGTGCAGCATTTGACACCATCGACCATTCTATTTTACTGCACAGGCTAGAAAATGATGTTGGGCTTACAGGCACCGTGCTCGCTTGGTTTAGTTCTTACTTATCAAATCGATTCCAAAATGTACAGAAATGTGCTGACAGTACTCCATCATTATACACAGAAGTTCAATATGGTGTCCCGCAGGGCTCAGTACTGGGACCTTTACTGTTTTCACTGTACATGCTTCCACTGCGATCTCTCATTAGGAAACATAATGTTAATTTTCACTCGTATGCAGATGACACCCAGTTATACCTTTCATTTAAATCAAATGAAGTTTCTCCAATGTGGTCTTTAATTAGTTGTGTTAGTGAATTAAAGGAGTGGATGAATAAGAACTACTTGTCTTTAAATACAGATAAAACAGAGATGTTAATTGTTGGAGGGAATGATGCTGATCACAATAATATTTTGTCATCATTTAACTCAGTTGGAATCCCAGTCAATTTTACTGAATCAGCCCGCAATCTAGGAGTTATCTTTGACTCTAGCATGTCATTTAAAGCGCATATCACAAAGTTGTCCAAAACATGTTTCTTCCATCTTAAAAATGTTAGGAAATTAAGGCGCTTTTTAAATAAACAGGATTCTGAGAAACTAATTCATGCATTTATCTCTAGTAGGATTGACTACTGCAATGCGGTGTTCACTGGATGTTCAAACTGTTCTTTATACAGCCTCCAGTTAATCCAAAATGCGGCTGCGAGAATTATTACAAGAACAAGAAAATACGAACACATAACTCCAGTTCTTAAATCCTTACACTGGCTCCCGGTTAAGTTCAGGGCAGATTTCAAAATCCTTCTTTTAACATATAAATCATTAAATGGTCGAGGTCCGGCTTACTTGTCTGAACTTATCATGACTTACAAACCAGAGCGCACATTAAGATCTCAAGATGCCGGTCTGCTTATGATTCCAAGGATTAATAAAATAACAGTGGGGGGTCGAGCTTTTAGTTACAGGGCCCCTAAACTGTGGAATGGTCTGCCTGCTACTATAAGAGATGCCCCTTCGGTCTCAGCTTTTAAATCCCGGCTGAAGACTCACTACTTCAGTTTAGCATATCCTGACTAGAGCTGCTGATTAACTGTACAGACTGCATCTCTGTTGTTAGTCATTAGCACTTAAACATAAGTAACATGACAGTTATAATTGGATACTAACCCTCACTTATTCTGTTTTTCTTCTCGGTACTCAAATGTGGCACTTGGTGCCACGGCCCACCTGCCAAGTTGTTTTGCCTGCCTAAGGAAAAGTCATCCCAGATGGAGGATCGCAGGAATCGTGGGAGAGAGGGGTCCTTTCATCGGATTGGCTGGCCCAGCACTGTTTCAGCCGTGGAATGGCCAAATGGGGGAGGCAGCTTGAAGGATGAGGTCTCCAGGACTCTACACAAATCCAAATCTTATTATGGGATATATCATCTACTGTTAAATTCTGCTCTGTACTTCTAAAATTTATATATATATATTTTTTTTTATTTCTTACTATATTGAGAAATTGTTCTGTGTACTGTACTGTATTGTATTGACCCCCTTCTTTTGACACCCACTGCACGCCCAATCTACCTGGAAAGGGGTCTCTCTCTGAACTGCCTTTCCCAAGGTTTCTTCCATTTTTCCCTACTAGGTTTTTTTGGGAGTTTTTCCTTGTCTTCTTAGAGAGTCAAGGCTGGGGGGCTGTCAAGAGGCAGGGCCTGTTAAAGCCCATTGCGGCACTTCCTGTGTGATTTTGGGCTATACAAAAATAAACTGTATTGTATTGTATTGTATTCGTTTCTTCATTAAATGGCAGCCAAACAGAAATGAGATGTGAAACGAGTCAACAGATGACCAACTAAATTGGAATGTCAAACTCCACAGCCAATTTCACTCCAACCAGTTTCTTGATGAGAAGCCAATTCTTGCTGTTAATTAAAGCCGTTATTGAATATCATGAGTTGTTGCTGCTCTCATTCTGCCACAGCAGACTGTTGAGTTTCTGTTTTTTCTAAGACCACCGTCAAGATGTTTTGGTGACCTGAGCAGACCAACATGACTGAGACCTTCACTTTTCTTTATTTTCAGGTTAGGTGGTCATGTGACAGCTTGTTTTGTGTCTCATTATTGTTTGGCTGCTCATTAAGGGAAACAAAACAACTAAGGGATCTGAGTCACGTCAATTAAAACTAAGGCAAAACAAGTTAGTCAGCATCAGAAACGGCTCACTAATTAAGAAGATGGTTAGAAAGAAAAGCAGCCACTACAGCCCACTAGTACCGGAGTTGAACACCCCTGCCATAAGCAGAGCAAAATGGTCAAAAATCATCAAAATCACAATTACTGCAAGGCATGAGAAATCACAGTAACTCACCATAAACTCCCAAGTACATTGTGATAAACTGCCAGGAACTGTGGGAAACCTCACGCTTATAGGGCTGAGGGCAGTCCCAGGTGGTGATGGGCAGGTGGCCCCGCCTCTTGGGGAACCACCCACAAGACACAAGGCACAGAAAACAAGGCAGAAAATTAACAAAAGTAACATTAGCATAAATAAATGACAGAAAAATTAAAAGAAAGGACATAAAGTAAGGAATTGACCCAAGGGAGGGGAGGAACTCTGTATGAAATCTAACATCATGTCTGTGTGTGTGTGCGTGTGTGTGTGTGTGTGTTTATTCTTTATACAATTCCATTCCCTTGGTCAAATCTTTTTTTTGGAGAGGGGAGCAGGGTTCCTTTTTACTATGGTTACTTTTAAGGATAGTGTCTTTATACAGATTTTGGCCTCAGAAGTCCAGGAAAAGGCACTGTGCTGTATTTGAGCAAAGTGATTTATCACACATAACATTTCTTTTTGAATTTTATCAGTTGATGTTGAACAGCAGTGAGAACTGGGTCCAAAAGAAAAGTTGGGACACCAAATGGGACGTCCTGTTTAATTCTTCAAATAAAGTAAATCAAAAGCAAATGCATGATGGTACTAAATAAGAGAAATATAGGTTATGGCCTTCTCTTAATTCAGCAATGCTGCTCGATCGAGCAGGTCTTGTTCTTGTGGAGTATTTCCTCCATTCTGGCTCGAATCAAATGGGGATGCACAGCTTTGTAAGACCCGGCCCAGAAGGGGCAGAGTTCTCACTGGGTGACTTCTTGGAGTTGTGGGGGTAGAAACAGGTGAAACTGTTAGTGGCAGCGTCCCCTCTCATTTTGGAGTGGCATTACATACCTCTACTGAGCCCAGAAGGTCACCATCTGATCAGGGCCATCTTTGGCCATCAGGGTAAAGCAGTGCACTGGGGCCCCTACTTACACAACCATTTAGCATACAATATACATAGATTAGCATGGGGCCCCCGGAACAACTGCCCAACGTGCCCATGCATTAAGACGGCCCTGCCTCTGATGTGTATGACTCATTAGTTGTTCATTTTTTTTTGGCAAAGCTATGGCTCCAAAGAAAAGGATTGGAATTGACGAGATGTTTTCTGCTGCCAAAAAAGATGTCCATCTCAAGAGCTAAGCAAACATCAGGAGAAAGAGAAGTCAGACTTGATATGGAAATAATTAAGAGTTGCTGCCTCAACAGTGAATAAAATACCAGAACAGACTGAAGTCAACCTGGCACACAAAAGGACCAGAGCAGAATATATTACAAAAATGTCTGAGATGCATGACTAGTTTGAAAAGTGACTCATTGCTATTTGTCTCTGGGAGGAACTACCATTTGTAAAAGTTTGGCCTTAAAATTATTTGCTGCTAATAATAATAATAATAATAATTCTTTACATTTATATAGCGCTTTTTCTCACTACTAGTAAACTCTCTAATAGTAATTGTGGTTAGATATTTGTGTAGGTTAGAATGAACTTGGAATGCTCTTTAAATGAACAATGGACAAAAAAATAAAGGATTGCACCCTCGTCCTGTTTTCCGGTTGCATTTTATTTCAATGAAACTGAGGAAAGGACAGCACCTCTGCTTTATCCCTGCAGTGTGGCCACCATAAAACTGGCACTTGTGACCTTTCTGAAAAGAAGCAATTCTTCTGCTGACATCCATTGGGCCAAGCATGCCATGCGTCTGCAGTGTTCGGGTAATCACCCATTCCACAGGATGCCCTTTTGATTCGTTTTGCTTAAATAAAGCCTCTAGATGTCTCCCTCCATTCAAAACTATGGTGCTGTTTGCCTTTGTGAATTCTGAATTCCTGTTGTGAGGGGGGCTGTCGATTTTATCCAGGGAACCCATTCTTCTGGAGTGCCTCCCTGTTAACATACAGCTCATGAACCATGCTCACACGTGCTTCTGAACCATGGTCATCACGGCTTTCTGAGCGGCTGCCTGTTTCAGCATTGTGGTTATTAACCGGGAGCTTCAATCTTGTGCAGAGGCTGGTTTATTGAGCGGCCCAAGTCCAGAGGGCAGACATCCGCTGCCTTTCACTCTGCAGAGTGCTGGCGAAATCCGCAGGACGACTGCCTATTTTGCAGGTGGGTTTCCATTTATTCTGTATTTTAACATCTTAAAAACATAAAAGAATAGCAATATAGGATAAAGAAAGCCATTTAATGAAAATAGTTGTAGTGAGCTACAAGTTGATGAAAGGTTTACACCTTGGACACGAACTTTTCTCTTTGTTTCAAATGTAGCTTATTTTTAGAAGCCTTAATCCAGGGTCCCGATTTGAGATTTGGTGGTCAGTTTTCCTACAGAGGAGACTTTAATTTACTTCCGAAAGGCACGTCTGAAAGATTGTTCAGCTTCTCAACACCTTAAACAGCCATGAATAGATATTTCAAAGGCTGTCCTTGACGCAAAAGCCCACTGTACCTCTATTAGGAGATTTGGCACGACTTACAAAGCAAATCGTTTTACACAAGTAGCTCTTGCTGACTTAAACTGTTACATGCATTTTAAAATTAACTTCACTCACACATATTTCCTATAACTTGTTTTGCCGTTTCTTATGTTTAACAATCCGCTTTAATTAATAATCACTTGCCCAGACATTTCTATTAGTATAATTTGTCATTCGTATTAAGCAGTTCATTATAGACTATTTTTAATATTGTTTTACAGATAATTCTTATGAAACTCCCAAATAAAGTTTACTTATTGTTTTAAATGTGGCATACTGGTTAGGGCTGTGGGCTTCAAATCCTGCTGCTGACGCTGTGTGACCACGAGCAAGTCACATCTCAAACACTGTAAGTCGGCTTGGATAAAGACATCAGCCGAATAAGTAGCAAAGTGCTTCTCGAATTTAACGGACGATCAAGTTCAAGGTCTTAGAGACATAAAGAGTAATGACTTCTTACTGGTAATGCTGTAGATTTCCTTTTTATTTTTACTAATCATAACCAGTAGATTTATGTTCCATCTTTGATTTCTTAATCTGTAAAGTCTGCCCACTCAAACTCGCTTATTTGTCCTTAACAGTGACAAAGGTTGGATGTCTAAGCTTCATCGTTTCGAGTGATCTTCTTCCTCGGCTTCCCCTCAGTATCCATTCTCAGGTCAGTTGACTTTTTTTCTTATCACATCCATCAGCACAGCTAGTTGCCATTATTCTTTGAAATTATTATGCGTGTCATGTTCATTTTATGATTTTTTTGCTTTTTGTTTGGCATAAATAATAAATACATAGAAATAAATGTCATAAATATTTAATCAATCAACAAACTGTACCAAACCAGACTCAATTATATACAGATTCAAAATGAAGAAAAGCAAGGCTGTTTCTCAGAAGTCTATGTTCACATTATTAAACTTTACAAGTTAACAAATACCCAACCAAAGTCTTCTTCCATTATTTTATTTGAACACAAAGGCTTCCAACATTCTAAGAAATTTTTTCAAAGATAAGCAAATCAGGAAATTAGTCCTTAACTTTGTGGGGTTAAATAACAAAATGTCCGTAATCAACGAAGCCACAGTACCCATGACTGGAGCTTATATCCATGAATAGTAACCTGTTGTTCACCAAGGCCAATGCATCTGGGGACTTGTACCCCTTTATATCATTCATTGTCACTTCTGGCCAACAGAAGTCCATAGTGCCGATCACGTATGGCAGAGTTTCAGTGCCAAAGTAAGCTGAATGGGGTGCCAATACCAATTTATGGTATCCAAGTCTGGTGGGGGCATTCAGGAGGTCTTCTTCAGCCAGGAGGTGGGTGCCTTTCAGTTTCCTAGGTGACAACAATTGCAGTGGCACCACAGACTGGAATGACTGTGTCGAGGTGTTTGACATGGGTGAAGGTGAAAAGTCAAAGCTGACGACAGGAGATGATATCCTTGATGGGTTTCAGGATGGTGCGGGAGATGACTTTGGTGTTCTTCGCAAAGTCATAGTAATAAAACAGGAGGATCTGGCATTGGCATAGCAGGTGGAGGGACTCAAGCCTTTGCATGTCAGAGGGCACTGTGGTCTAGGTCTGCAGACCATAGAGCAGGATTGGTAGAACCCAGGTTTGATTTATTCTGGTCTTGGTGTTGATCTTAATGTTCTGCTTCTGAAAACCTCATACAAGAAGCAGCATGGCCAACTCTGTCTGGAAAGCACCTGCCATCAAAACTTTAGCATGTGAAGTAAGTCCTGCTCCACTTTCTGACCCTTGATGATCATGTCATCTGAGTTGTTTCCAACCCCTAAACTCTTCAGTTTCATTTTCTGCCAGGACATACACAGACCTAGATGGGATGTCTCTGATTCAGATTGCTCAGGTCAGGTCTGTAGGTTTGTGGACGAAGTGTCCAGTAGGGTAATGTCGTATACATAATTAAGGTTGGTAAAGTAGGGGCTGCATTGATCTGCACAATGCGCTTAAGTATCCAGGTCATGGCTCTGCAAAAGAGTGTAGGAGCCAGGAGTGCCTGAGCCCTGTCTGTGTACAGAGGAGATCATAAAACTCTGGGAGAGACAGGCATTAATCCTCACCTTGGCAGTGATTTCTTCATGGTGGTCTGTGATGAGGTTGAGGAGGAGTATCAGAACACCAATTTCTCATAGAGCTTTTCAGAGGGCTTCATGGTCTACTGAGTTGAAGGCCACCTTCCAAATCTACTAAAGCAATGTGTATTAGATGGTTCAACTCTCAACAGAGCCTTCATTAGGGGGACAAACAAACTGAGACCTAAAGTCTCCATCACCATTAAAGTTACAGTCCCAAAGAGTTGAGATGATATGCAAAATGCAAATACAAACAGAAAGCAGCAATTAGTAAATGACGGTAAATGATCTTTGACCTGAAAACAATATCATATATGGTACAACTAAAGATTTGTGTTTGTTTTTTCTTAAATAAACACTTATTTTGATTTTGATACTTGCAACATATTCCAAAAAAAGTCTGGACACTAAAGAATTTACCACTTTGTAACATTTCATTAGCACATTAGAATATCATAAATATTTAGATGGGAGCAGGCCATTCAGCCCAACAAAGCTCACCAGTCCTATGCGCTTAGTTTCTCCAAAACAAGTTGAGTTTTGAAAGTCCCTAAAGTCCTCCTGTCTGCCACACTACTTGGTAGCTTATTCCAAATGGTTCTCTGTGTGAAGAAAAACTTCCTAATGTTTGTGTGAAATTTACCTTTAACAAGTTTCCAACTGTGTCCCCATGGTCTTGATGAACTCATTTTAAAATAACAGTCTCAATCCACTGGATTAATTCCTAGCACTTCAATTACAATAAGTAATCTCCTTTTGCTTAATAAACATTTAGGAACTGAAGATACCAATTTTTTTGAGTGCTTTAAGTGTAATTTTGGCTCATTCTTTTTGCAAATGATGTGTAAACGTATGAGGCCTTCTTTGTTGCCTTATGTGTTTCAAAATGCACCACAAATTCTCGACTGGGGATCAGTCAGGACAGCAGGCAGGCCAGTCAAGCATTCAAATCCTCTTCCTATGCAGCAATGCCTTTGTAATACACATAGAATGTGGTTTTGCATTGTCTTGCTGAAATATTCATGGGTGTCCATGGAAGAGATGTCATCTTGAAGGCAGCATATGCTGCTGTGTATGTACTTTTTGGTGCCTTCACAGAAGAGCAAGTTACCCTTGCCCAGGGTACTGACACACCCGCATACCATCACAGACGCTAGTCTGTGCAGCTGGTAACAGTCTGAATGGTCCTTTTGTTTTTTGGTCTGGAGGACATGATGTGCATTTCTTCCAAAAATGATCTAAAATATTGATTCATCCAACCACAATGCATGTTTCCACTGTGTGATGGTCCAATCCTAGATGCCTCCAAGCCCCAAGAAGTCAACAGCACTTCTGGAAACGGTTAACATTTGACTTCCTTTTTGAACAGTCCAGCTGTAACAGTGGAAGTAACTAGATATTGAATTATGTTTTTCTGAGCCCATGTGCTTATATGCAGTGGCTTGATGAATGACCTTGCTTGATGCAGTGCCACGTGAGGGATTGGAGATCACTAGCAGTTATCTTAGGCTCATGCCCTTGCCCTTTACACACTGAAATTTTGCCAGATTTCTTGAATATTTTAATTAGAGTATGCACTGTTGAGGGTAAATTACTCAAACCCTTCTGATCTTTCATTGAGAAGTATTGCTTCTAAACTTTTCAATGACTTTCTCATGCATTTCAGGGAAAATCGTTGACCCTCAGCCCATCTTTGCTCCTAACAGACAAGGCCTTTCCTGGATTTGACGTTTATACCACAGTATGATTGCAATCACCCATTGAACATCATCTGTTTCTATTCACATTTTTGTTTTCTTTTTTAATTCTTTTATTGCCCAATATTGCCCCACACCAACTTTTTAGGAATGTGTTGCAGGTCCTCAATGGCAAGAATGGTTGTACATTTACAAAAAAATGAAGTTGACCAGACTATAGATACGATATATCTTGTCTTTATTCTATTTGTGATGGATTACAACTTAAAGCAAATTTTGAAATCACCACTTTATTTGCATTTTCCATAAGTTCTCAACTTTTTTTTGAGTTGGTGTTGCAGAATATCGAGTGAATACAGCCTTTAGTATGAGCTTTATATGCTCCATTGGGATTTTGAGGTTTTTCATTATTAAACCAGAGTGTACAACACTCCTTATGCTCGGTGATCTTACGTACCTACTTGTAATTTAATTGATATGCAGTTGGCCCTTGTGATTCAGGGGGGTTGAGGCACAGGACCACCAGAAATGTGAAAATCCACAAATATATTCAATAACATATGCTAACACACACAGAGACAGACAGCACGATTACAATATTACACAGGTCTGTATTTAGAAGACAGTAAAGTGCTCTTGGGAACAATTTTAGAGCCACTGGAAGCACTAAATAAGATTTACAAAGTTGTGAGAATCACGAGATAGAATGATCACTGCACACGTAATTCATGTCTGTGAGCCTGGCTACTGAAACAAAGATGTGTGGCATTCTCCGGACAAAGCGCGTATTTTTGCATTTCTTTAGTGAACTGTAACGTTTAACAAAAATGTAACCTATTATAATAAATTTGTATGTAGTAGGAAACAATGAAAATGATTAAAATTACATATATTTTATACATTTATGACTTACTACACTTTTTTGAGTTTTCTTTACATTTTGTAGTCATACGTCACTTCTGCAAAGCTCACAAAATCATTTCTATTTAATTATTGATGATAAACATGCAAATAGGTGGATTTGTGAATCTTAAACCCATGAATGACTGGTGTCCCACTGAGTGTGCTTATTGCCGCACTAGAACTTGTTTTTAATTTAGTGCTCATTATATATCGGCCAGGTGTCCTTTATAAGTCAAGTGAAGACTGTCTCAATTGTTACTAAAGCTTTATTGTGTATTCTCCATGTATAAGAATGAAATGTTTACGTCTTAATGGGTGTAAGCAATCTATGAATACCTTTAGATTAAATTTGTGCCCTGATTAAGGGGGCTTGGGAACAACACGGGTGACATCATCTGTAAGGGTCAGAAGGAGGAGCAGGTTTTAGAATTCGCATACCTGTGAAGTGTACAGTGTCGCTGCTTCTGCCAGAAGGCCCGCTACAAAGACTCTGGTGTTATCAGAACATTAAGATCAACACCAAGACCAGAATATATCAAGCCTGAGTTCTGCCAATCCTGTTCTATGACTTGAAGACCCAGACCGTACTGGCCTCCAACATACAAGGACTTGAGCCTTTCCACGTGTGATGCCAACACCGAATAGTCCACCTTAACTGGCCTAACTTTGTTCTTAACTCAGAAAGCATCTCCTGCATTGCCCTGAAACCCATTGAGGATATCATTGTCTGCCGCCAGCCATGTTGCCTTCCTGGACATACAGAAAACTGAAAGGTGCCCAGCCCCAGGCTGGAAAAGACCTCCAGGTTGCCCCATTCTGACTTCAATACAACAACACGGTGACAGGACACCATCAAGCTTACTTAGACATCGGAACTGTGCTATCAACCAGCAGCCATACACAATCGTCGCTGCAGATATCAACTGTCCAGAAGTGACAATGAGTGACGTTAAGGGTTACAAGTCCCAAAACACGTCTTCAGTCATGGACTTCATTACTTTGGGACATTTTGTTATTTAACAACACAAAGTTACAGACTAATTACCTGCTGTGCCTGATTTGAAAAAATGTTTATAATGTTGGAAGCCTTTGCGCTCAATTAAAAAAATAAAATTAAACGGAGATTGCGTAATTGTGAACCTGTAATGTTCAATAATGTGAACATTTTGAATTTGCTAAATAATATTTAACATGTTACATAATGCATATGATTATATTAATAAATCCTTTAAAAAGATGCTTTGTCATCCAATTATTTTACTTCAGTGTCCAAAGTATCTTATCCTGTTTATCTCAAATTTAATTTAAGTCATTGAGTTAAAGATGGTTGGATTTGCACTGGGTGTGATGAGGATGGACAGGATTAAAATTAATACATTAGAGGGTCAGCTCAGGATGGACGGTTTGGAGACAAAGTCAGAGAGGTGAGATTGCGTTGGTTTGGACATGTGCAGAAGAGAGATGCTGGGTATATTGGGAGAAGGATGCTAAGGACAGAGCTGCTAGGGAAGAGGAAAAGAGGAAGGCCTAAGCAAAGGTTTATGGATGTGGTGAGAGAGGACATGCAGGTGATGAGTGTAACAGAACATGATGCAGAGAAAAGAAAGATATGGAAGAAGATGATCCGCTGTGGCAACCCCTAACGGGAGAAGCCGAAAGAAGAAGAAGATGTAAATGATCACCACCACCAAGTGATTTCCATTCACATCAAAAGTGTATTTCTGTCATTCAAGCATGTCCACCAGTAGCTCTTTCCACACAGGGCTTTAGGGGGCTGTCCTTGAAGCAGTCATTGATCCCGTCCAGGGTGTCCTCTGTACAGAGTCACCCATTGCCTTTCACCCTTGTATTATATTTTGGGTAAATCAGATCTGTTTCCATTTTGGAGTTGTCTAAATTATGGGGTTCTGTCTGTTTTTGTCTCTGAAATTGTTTGACTTTGTTAGCCATTTAGGATCAGGATCTTACATGAGAAGCATGGTCACCTTAATGCACTGGAGAACGTCTGTACAGTTTTATTCAAAGATGATGTTGCAGGTCATTTTGACCAGGACAGAGAAAGGTGCCCAGATCCAAAGCAGAAACATTGTCTGCTTGGATCATTGAAGGTTGCTGAATGTGGTGTGTGGTCGTTTGTTTTTGATGAGTAGGAGAATGGCTGATTAGATGATCCACTCCTTAGGTTTAGAGATGTGTATTTTACTTTTGCATTTACATTTATTGACTTAGCAGATGCTTTTATCCAAAGAGACTTACAAAGGAGGTCAACATAATCGAGTAACATGAGGCTGGGGGACTGTTTGGGTGCAGATGTTACAGGACACAATTACAAAATTGACCATCACAACTGAAGCTAACAGAACAAAAATACAGAAACCAAACAGCTAATATCAGTTAGATAGAAATTCAACAAACATGAGTCTTCAGATGCTTCTTAAACACACTGAGGGAATCAGAAGTTCGAATGGTGGTGGGCAACTCCTTCCACCAACTTAGAGCTACACCAAGAAATGAGTCTGGATTGAGATTTATTACCACACAGAGGTGACATCAGCAGACCTGAGTGGTAGAGAAGGACCATAGGACCTCACAATTGTCTCAATAGATATTTATGGTGGAGATTCATGGACTACTCTATAGGCAAGCATCAGAAATTTGAAATGAATACGCTCCGCTACAGGAACTGAATGTAGTACTCTCAAAAGAGGACTGTCATGTGCCTTCCTCCTCTGGCTTGAACACCAGACATTCTGCTGCATTTTGAATCATCTGCAGTGGCTTGGTGTCACATTTTGGTACTCGTGCCAGCAGAGAGTTGCAGTAGCCCAGATGTGACAAGACCAAAGCCTGAACCAGGAGTTGCCCTGCATTCCCTGTTAGAAACGCTATGATATTGTATAGAGTGAATCTGCAAGACCAAGAGACTGTAGCAACATGGCTCCTTGAAGGACAGCTGGTCATGAATCACCAACCACAAGTTTGTGTACTGACTTGGCAGGTGTTAGTAATAATGAACAAAGCTGAGCAGAGATGGGGTGCTGGGCAAACAGCTGAGCTGGAATATCAAGAAGGTCTGATTTTGCTGGAGATGGAGTTCCTTCATTCAGGTTGCAATATCAGTGAGACATGTACCGATTCTAGATTATGCTTTGCGGTCCTTTGGAGGGAATGACTGCATTTCATAAGAGTAGTACTGATAAAAGAAACCATGGGACTGGATGGTAGGGCCTTGTGAGGAGGTGTATAGGGAGAAGAGGAGATAGCTTGGCACTGATCCTTCTTGCCTTGTGCACCAACTGGTTTGACCCTGTTTGTTCTCTCACACCACTAAGTCACCACATTTTGCCGATATATAATACATACAACACAACAATACCCTACTCATCAAAAACAATTCACACTTCTTTTCATGTGAACCAGACAGCCATGAACGACTAGCTATCAATGGCTTAGACCGGATGATCCACAGCAGAGAAATCACCCATGAGTTTGCATGCCAGTGTACTAACAGTCTGACTTTAGAACTGAAGAAGTTTCTCGGATGACACAGACATAATAAAAATGACTGATGTCATAAGACTGATTTGGAAATGTGACAGTGAAGTAGAGGAGAAGGTTTCAGAGGCAGAAGACAATATACTTGAAGATGCAGATATTTCAATGTTTCTTAGGTGAAGTGAATTCAGAGGATGAGTCTGTCATAACCTGCCCTCCAACAGATGGAAACAATGGAACACGGCAACTGTCAAAGGGAGTGGACTTTCAGCTCCTAATGTAATAAAAATGGTTCCAGGACCTAAGCATTTTGCTGTGATGTCTGCCCGTTTTTGACTTTAAGTGTAGGTCTTTTTCACACATACCATAAAGGTATCACTTTTGCTCAACATAATATGCCTTGAGCATGGGAAAGGCACTATATAAATAAAATGTATTATTATTATTAATATGAGGATTGACATGCATGTCTTTGGGAAGTGTAATGGTCAGCCAGAAAAAAAAAGGTATGGAAACACATGAATATTGTGAAAGGCCGGGATCTAAACCCATCTACTCGCTTAATGGACCAGGTATGACAGAAAGTGTATGTCGCTAGAGACGGTATATCACATTACAAACTGCAAGCTCACCCCATTGTGCCCCTAATTTTAAATCCTCTTCATTGCCATCGATTGAGCTGTCAGAGCCAGTATGCGCATCTGCTGACCGTGAAGGACATGACTCCATAATTAAATTTAATTGATAAGCCACGCACCCATTGAGTTTGCCTTCTGCAACCATTACTTTTTGTAAGTTGATTTTTTAAGGGATAAAGAAACTGTTTCTTATGCCACTTTTTTTCAAGTAAATCTTCCTTAATAGCATTAATATTGTTGCCTTTTCTGTGGTGCCTTTCATTTCAAAGACAAGGTTATGAATGGAGCCTGATTTAGCCCCTTGATCGGCCGCCCGCCTGCTGATTCGCTCTCTCCACAGACTGCATTGAGTTGTCAGTTACTCCGGCACTTGGCTTCTAATTAGACAGAGAGATGATTCAAGGGCTGTGGAATCAGATCTTATGTTTTCGATTGCACTGAATTGACATAATTTCCTTTTTTGCAGATTTTTTAATGGGGAGGCAATTTCCCTGACAAGGTACAATGTACTTTATGGCATTTGTGAATTGTAGAGAGAGAGAACGTTTTGTCAATTAAAATCAAAAGCAAATTAAAAAAAAAGACAGTTAACTGTAATTGCTCCCTTGAGGATCATGGACGATGCTATCCTCACGATTAAAGAATCAACAAGAGTGAGATTTGGGGGGGTGGATTTGAAGGTTGACTGCATCTATTACTTGAGGCAGACTGCTGCTATTTAATTAGACAAGGAAAAGTAAGCCCTAATCCATCAGGGGGTCTGTTGGAATTAGAATCAACGGGTCCTCGAACTTGCTGAAGAATGCCAGCTACCCCTGTTCCCCTCCTCCTCCTTTCTTTGAAAGAAAGTTCACACATTCTGGAATGAAAGTAGAAAAAGGCAGGAATCTGCATCGATTCTCATAAACAGTGACCTGCTGGTGTAATATCTGAATACTTGGTTAACAACAAAGCTAGTAACTAATAGCCATCCATCTATTTATTCTGTGGAACTCCCTTCTCCATTACAGGACCAAGAACATCATACCAACATTGCTACCATGGCACTATAGTAAATATAGTAATATGAACAGCTAAAATAAGATTATAAATCATTCTCTACAGTTATGGAGAAACCACAAAGATGTAAACATATACATGTAATGTAGCCAGAAGGGGACATTCTTGCAGATCCTAAACCCAAAAAATGATAAGGACACCAAAATGTAAGGAAAAGAAAGGGTTTATTATTACACTAGCTGTGCTACCCATTTAAGATAGTTTGAATCCTACATAATTAGCGTAGACATGCAGTATTAATGTTTGCAGTGTACCATCTATTGCAATGTATTTTATAAAACATGTAGTAATAAAATGCATTACATTTGTCATTCATCACAAACAAATAAAATGCTTTACTACAAATGTGCAATCTCTTGGAAAGACAAATGCAATGCATATATCCCTGTTATATGCCATTTGGTATGAGATTTGTAAAAGCAGTGATAATGATTGTGATGCACCATCTGTTGGGTTGACAAATGCATGCAGTTCTTCTAACAAAATCAGTATTTGAAACAGAGTAAGGCAGAAGGGGAGAATTTGGAGACGAGAGGCAGGAAGTGACATCAGTGGTCCTGTGGCAAGACCCCCATTGCTAGGAAGAAAAGAAATGGCATTATCTAATGTGTCACATGAAACGCATTCCTCATAACCTTTTTGGACAGAATCAAAACCCAAAACCATGTAACATGTCCCAAGTTTACATGTCTGACTCTACATATACATATATGTACAGTATATAGTAAGAAAAAGACAAAAGAGATCATAAAGATTTGGCACACTAAATGGTGAACCCCTTATAACTGATGACGAAACAACAAACAATCAAGATGGCAGATCTTCCAATTTTAACTTCTTCCAGTAGGAAGAGGTGGGTCCGGGTGGACGGATACCGGAAGTGACATCAGTGCTGGTATAGCCATCAATCTCTCATTCTAAAGAAGGAAGAAGAAAAAAGGCATTAGCACACAGCAACAACCCCTGGAGCAGTGGGGAATTACCATTACTAGAGCCTTTAAGCTGTCCCCTAAGCCCATGAGTGTGACAATATATACTGTACTGTATATACAGTGTATCTATATATATAAAATCCCTATGTGCGTCCAGGTGTCCATGTGTGGGTGTCTTCTGGTGAAGTGCGCATGCGCGGGGCACGGTGCGATGTGCAATATTACTGTCAGAGAAAGTTAGAGACGTTTTACGGAAATACAAACCAGTATTACTGCGAGAGGAAATTAAAGGTACACAATACAGTGACACATATTACAGCCACATACAAGCCAGTATTACTGTCAGAGGAGATTAAAGGCTTGAGGTCGCCCTTTTGAAGCTCACCTTTTTGTGCGCGCCCTTATTGAATAGAGCCGTACAAGTATTACTGTCACAGAAAATTAAAGACACACAATACACGGCAGCAGCCCACGAAGAACGGTCAGCTCAACAAGTAAACAACAAAAGAAAGGCTGAAAGAAAGAAAAATACGACCAACAAAAAGAATGAGGTCAAAGTCCCTTGCCATTTAATATAGACTGTTCCTACTAATGTTTATGCACTACTGTTCTAGCGCCCGTTATTGTAATGGCTAAATGACTAGTATATATATATGCTGTTTCCAATAGGGGTCGCTAGCTCCCTAGTTGGAATAAGTTCTTTTAAATTATGCCGTTTTAAGTAACCTGAATCTAAATAGTGTGACGGGACGCCCCTTCTACATTTGTTCCGGGGGAGCAATCATGGGCGTCTCAGTATCTACTTTGGGACACTTGGTGGCAGCCTCCCTGGCTGAATATGGTGCCTCAGTTTGCCGCAGGGCTCCATGGGAGATGGAGTTCTCCACAGCCCTGTTGGGATCTGGGGTGGCCGCCAGGGGGTGCTGCATGGGTCCCTGAGCCGGCCTGGACAACTCTACAGCCACGCCCGGAAGTGGAAACAGAAGCAGGTGATCAAGCACCTGGAGCACTTCCGGGTGGGCTATAAAAAGGGCCAGCAACCACCACTCAGAAGCCAGAATCAGGAGGAAAAGGATGAGGTTGCCAGGGAGGAGTTGTGGTTCGAGAAGGGACTGTTGTGTGATTTAAATGGTTTTTGGAGTGTGTTGTGCCTGTGGGGTTCACGGGGAAGACGCGCCCCACAGGTGAAGAAAATAAAAGTCTTCTTGTGTTTTTGTCTGTGCCATGTCGGGCACTATATAGCGTCTATTCTCACAATAGACATAATATTAAAAGGCGATATCCCTCCCATAGTGATACAGCGGTATAAAATCACATAAGAGAAAATAACTTAGCTTTCTTTAATGATGATTTACACAGCATTACAAATGAAGGAAGCCATAGCAAGACTATTATCGAAGTGGGATCTCAAAGTATACAGTCTGCCATTTTTGTCACTGCACTGAAAGGGGTTTTCAGGGCAAGATAGATAGATAGATAGATAGATAGATAGATAGATAGATAGATAGATAGATAGATAGATAGATAGATAGATAGATAGATAGATAGATAGATAGATAGATAGATAGATAGATACTTTATTAATCCCAATGGGAAATTCAAGATGACATCTTCCATCCATCCATCGGCTCCGAGGTGTTTGTCTGCTGTCCAAGTCTTTTATACTGTTTCCTCCATGTGCAGGCCCTTACTTAGGTTCCAAACAAGGCAAGGAGAGGGTTAGAGATTTAAATCTCTAACATACAGAAATAGTACAATGTCCATTTTTGTAGTTGTCCCCTTCTCTCTTCAAATGCTTGCCTAGCAGTTCTAAATGCTGAGAGCCCCTACTTTGTGCGAACTTTGGCCTGGCCTGTACATGTGAGTGGATTTATAAAATAATTTTTTGTACAGAGCACAGTGACATTAAACTTATATTCTGATTTCATATGCACACACTGTATACAAGAGGAAGTTGACCAATAACAGTATTACTTATTATTTGACTTATGTCTTTGTCAAAGACGACATAACATTTAAGATACAATCGGTTACATTTCTTTTGTTTTTCCACTTGGCACACATTCAAGTGAAGTAACTTGGTTATAGTCACACTGTGTCAGTAGCAGAATTTGAACCTACAATCTCAGGGTTTGAAGTCCTAGGTCCAGAGCCTTAACCATTACAACACACTTGAACAATGCAGTCCCAAGTATGCCTGCAAAATCAGAACAGCAGGACACCCAGTGCTGTGAAAAGATATTTTCCATCGATTTGTGTAAGCATTTTTCACAGTCAGTCTGCTCAGATCTTCTTATCAGTTGTAACTGTGTACTTTATAAATAACATCTGAAATAAAGAGGACCCCTACTTTCATTGTATCTTTCATTTGTTATTTGTGTAACATAGTTCAACATGCAGTTTTCAGATGTGAAAATTATATTGCGTTCTGAAAGATCGTAGTCTGGGTAACGGAATAATTATTGCTCTATATGTATCTAACGCATTTATCCAAATGATTTACAAGATCAGAATTGAGTCTGATTGTTTAGCTTCATGATTTACAATTAAAACACTGGTAGGTTTAGGAACATACAGTGAGCTTGAGGTAGCAGCTGAACCAACAAGCCTGCCCATAGGAATAAAAAATGAAAAGAGAGATCACCTTCATTTGGTTTCTCCTAGACAACAATGAGACCAGAAAGAAAGAAAATGGAGTCATGTCCTTTAATCTCATGCTTCTGAGATTTTTTTGCCAGGTTTTCTTCAGTTTTAGCAGAGATCTCAGCAAGCCACACAATAGGCTCAGATTTTCCAAGTAATGTCTTGACATTTTTTATTTTTTCTCGCAAATTGGAAGTATTTGCGTTGTGCGTTCAGTAATATATCGGGAATGTATGGACAGTTGTTTGTGTTAATAAAACACCTTGCTTCTGAATAATATTATTAGTTGCTCAAATTTAAATTGCTGTGCTCCAATTAGATCATACTCATTCTGGAAGAAAGGTCAGCCAGTGTGGTGTAGTGGTTAAGGCTTTGGAGTTTGTGCATTCATATCCCACTACTGACACCTGTATGACCCTGAGTAAGCCACTTCATCTGTCTGTGCTGCAATTGGAAAAACAAAAGAAATGCAACCAGAGTATCTCAGATGGTGTAAGTCATCTTGGATAAAGGCATCAGTCCAAAGTCTTAAAACAAGATTAGAACAATGATCTCACAAAGTATAGCATGCTTTTCAAACCAGCTTCTCAATTTTGACACCTTTTTGTCTAGAGCTATTTTAGGAGAAACATTTGTGACAAAGTTGATTCTTAAAGGAAACATAAATCCAATTTTCCTTTAAGTCTCATGCATCATCAAAGTTCAACCTTTGAGAGGTACATTTTTTCTGTCGATGTTTAAAAGCTCAGAGCCGTCACTAGCACAGCACCCGGCCTGCACAGATGGGTTAATCAGGATAAATATTTTGGTCGGTAATCAAACATAACTTAGGCCAGCACTAGCCAAATAAATGTAACTTAGCATTACTGTGATGTGACCACACAATTTATAGAAGCAAATCTCACTAAAATAAATAAAATAGTGTGAGTTTCTTTGTTTGTGCTTGTCATTCTAGAAAGGATTTAAAAGCCAGTTCCCAGTGCGTGTTGCTCAATGTAACCTACGTAAGTTAGAGTTAAATTAGACAAATGGAGAACTTTTAACACACTACTAAATTATTCTAGGAGAGTCCAAAATCTCTCTACGGTGAACAATTCTCAAAGAAGTCACAAAGAAAATAAACAAGGTGCATTTTAGACCTCAGCCTCCTGGGCTAAGGTCAGTGTTTATGGAAGGAAGACTTCATAAGAGTGAGTCCCAAGGCACAGTAACAAGTGGGAGACACCACTGTAGTTGAATGAGAACATGTAGCTAACGTTTGCTAAAATGTGTTTGAATAATTCACAAATGTTTGGGGGCAGCCTTCTATGACAGGTCAATTGAAAGTGGAAACTGTTGTCCAACATGAGGCCTGTTATTTTGGTCAAAAAACATTCCACAATAAACACCTTACTCATTGGCTCAACATTGTAGTGTTAGTGTTAGGGTTTCGGGGTTCTTTACTACATGACGGCATGGATGACTAGACATCAATGAAAGGTGCATCAGTATGGCTACATTTCTTCAGGAAAATGTGAGGTCACCCATTTGAGAGGTGAAGCTAATGCTAGGCTTGGTCCTGCAGCAAAGGAATCATCTGAAATATGAATGACAATTCAACTTTATTGTCATCTTACATTTACAATGAAATGTAGTTATTACATACCTCTTGGGGTCAGAGTGAAGGGTTAGGTATTGCACAGCACCCCAGGATTAATTGCAGGTTAAGGGTCTTGCTCAAGGGCCCAGCGGAGTGGAATCCTTTCTGGTAGTAATGGGATTCAAACCGGCGATCTTCCAGATATCAGTGCAGATCCTTAGCCTCAGAGCCGCCACTCCACCCTCAAGCTAGGCACGAGGAAAGAAATTTCATCGTGGTACCTCTGAGATGTTCTGGCAGAACCTGAAATAAGCATTTCATGCTTGTGACCCACAAATATCCATGTTTACAATAGATCATTGTTTAAGTTGCATGAGAATTTAAGTTAAGAAAACAAGATAATTTAAATTATAATAAGTTTTAAAATAAAATACATATGAGAAATAGTGCATTATCTCATTAGACAAAGCAGCACTTGAAGCTGTGCAGAGGAGAACAATGAAGTGCATCCAGGACTTAAGGACATGTCCTACTCTGACAGATTTAAAGAATTAAACCTGTTTAGTCTCAGACAGAAAAGACTGCGTGGGGACCTCATCCAGGTGTTCAAAATTCTCAAAGGCGCCTATAAAGTAGATCCAGGAGGTTAAGGGTGAATCACATACTCAAGGACATCAGTGGAAATTAAGGAGAAGTGCCTTTAGAATTAAGCCAGGAAGCACTTCCTTGGACAAAGAGTTGTGGAAGTCTCTAATAAACTACAAAGACATGGAGATGAAGCAGAAACCTTGATGGCCTTTAAGAAGAATCCAAATGAGATATTAGGACAGCTAAACTGTTAGCTAAACAAACAAGTGACAAATGGACTGACTGGTCAACTCTCATTTCTCAAATTTCTCACATTCTTTTGTTCATATGCTTTCCTTCTCACCATAGTTGGACCAAGTGGTTATGAGTTACCACTGCGTTTCTGTCTGCCTCAAACCAGTCTGGCCATTCTCTTCTGACCCCTCTCATCAACTAGGTGTTTCTGTTCGCACTACTGTCACTCACTGGATGTTTTTTGTTTTTCACACCATTCTGAGTAAACTCTAAGAAAGTGTTACTTGTGAAAAGCCAAGGAGATAATGGCAGCACCAATCATGCCTTGGTCAGAATCACTGAGATCACATTTTTCCCCGATTCTGGTATTTGATGTGAACATTAACTGGAGCTCCTGACCTGCAGCTGCCTGATTTTATGCATTGCATTGCTGATTAGATGATTGCAGGGAGAAGCAGATGTTCAGGTGTTCCTAATCATTTGTCCCCAGGGTGTCTATGTCGGCGTTCTCTGCAATGGCCAGCATCCCTACTACCGTTGGTTTCTGCTGTATGCTGAGTGCCCACAACTACATACAGAAACATCAATAGATATTAGCAAACAGTAATTCAGATAATTCCAAAGCTCAAAACTTAAAAATATGAACAGAAAACACGAATCCATTCAAATAAAAGGGAATTACAAACCGCAGGTCAACACTAAACCATGTGTTCACTCAAATGAGTCAGTGAAAAGAAAAACAGTAAAATGTTCTTTTGAAAGTGTAAATGAAAAAAACAGATGAAATGTAGTATGAACTAAGGACAGTCATTCATTTGAACCTTTTTATCCATTTGTCTGCAGGATGGATCATGATGGACTAGTGGACCGGGGAATGGGAACTGCCAGAAGGAGGTATGAAGAAGATGAGGGTAAGTCAGCCTCCTGTCTGCTCAATAACATTCGTGTTCTGTTGTCTTTGTGGAATGTCAGCTGACTCTTTATACGGCACACAGCACTGAAAAAGACACATAGTCAACGGTGTCTTAAAAATTCTGCATAATACACTCTGTTGGTGATACTGTTGGAAATTCTCTATTATGTGTAAGCATTCAGTTTAATTTTAGTTTAATTAAGTTCAAGTTCTGAAGCGACTTTCATTTCTGGATCCCTTTCTTCTAAAACAGGTTTGTGGTAATACAATTAATTTAATATATGATCCCCTCTTGATTTTCAGCTAAGAAGGATGGCTTCATCAATAAAACAAGTTTGTTTGTAAACGTGTAATCTGTCCTGTTCTTCAAATGAAAAAATTTCACTGTGGAAAAAGTGTCCAACCGTAATCCTCTAAACAACTCAAAATTATTGTTGGTTATTATGTTCTTTTAATATATTAGTCTTAATTTAATACTTCATTGTATGAAGTTACTATCATTACATTTTTAAAAACCAATTAAGGTGTTTTTTGTAGAACTATAATTGTGTCAAGAGGTGGTGTAGCTGTAATTCATTCATTTTAAACAAGTTATAAAATATGAAGTAGAATATGACATGATGCTTAATGTTCTCATCCCACATTCCCTCAGTGTACTGACTGCGCAGAGCAGCAGTCATTTTGAATACAGATGGAATTAGGAGATGGATAATAAAATAATAACTAGCCAAAGTCAAAATCGTCAAGTCTAGAATTCGTAGCACAGCCTAGGAGTAGGGCCAGCTCCAGGTGTAGGCCGAGTAGGCATTGGCGTAGAGTATTGGCCTAGGGGTGGGAGCACCAAAAGGTTTTTTCATATTCGATCACGAGAATGCTGATATCCAAGGGGACCCTCCCTCCTCATCAATATCAGATGTGACAACGAGGGAAGTTGCTGATCTGCAAGGGGGGGAGGTCGATTTCATATGCAACAAATCACCAAGGGGGACAACCGCCCCTTCACTCATTGATATCAAATGTGATTGTCAGGTGACTCCCTTTGTCAATTTCATGTGGGATTGTGAGGGTGACGATCTCTAAGGGGGACACCCCTCCATGCTAGTTAAGTATACTTCAGACCTAATAGAGGGACTCCAATTTGGATGTTTCTTTTGGGGGGCTTGCAATCGTGTCTGCTGAGGAGCACATTGTACCCTTAAGCCTGCCCTACTAGGAGTGACTCAAAAATTTCAAGTTGAGAATTACAGCGAGAATGTAAGGAACCCAAAACGAGGAACAGAGCCAAAGCCAAAGTGTTAGCCGTAAAACAACTACAGATTCTTTGAAATGCTCAAACAAGAAAACGCTAAGTATTGTTATCTGATGGTGTCTCAAACATACAATAAAGAGTGCGAGGGCTCCAAAGCTGAACAGGGGCTTCATTTTAGCTTATAAAGATTACCCACTCTGAATTGCTCATTTTAGCCTTAAACAGCTTCATTCAATGTTTTAATAGAATAAGATGCATATAACAAAGGAGCCAGCAGTTCTCCTTCTAACTTGTTTCCATTTACGCCTGTGTGGATTCATTGTGAACCATCTGGTTTAATAAAATATTTGGTGGAAAACTGAAGAGAAAAAAGTGAAGGATGGAGAATTACTCACCCATCTTAGTCTTCAAAAGGAAAGGAAAAAAAATGTACAATATAAAAATGACCTAACATGGCAGTGTTAATACACTAACAAGCCATAAAATTAAATACGATCTGCTATCGACAAGGATTCTTTTCTAATTAAGCAACTGGGTTGTAACAAAAACTTGCAGCCACTGTGGCTCTCCAGGTTCGATAATGCTCATCAATGTTTAAAAAAATAAAGCGTTAACAAAAAAATAGAAAAATTTAAGGAAATGCTCAAAATGCAAAAAATTAGTAACCAAAAAGGCAATCCTAAAGCAAAAAGTCCCAAATCACATTCAGGTAAATAGAATCCTTAAGACGGCAAAAGAAAGTCAAATCCAGTAAAAAAAAAAATCAGCAGAAAAATCAAAAGAAAAAACAGCAGTAACTTACAAAAGTCCTAACAAACGCAATGACTTTCTGATATGAGCTGATTAAACTCTACTCTTAAATAATCAGAGAGAGCGCTCAGGAGGAGTGATGTCAAATGTGGCTCCGCCTCCTGGGCTCCACCCACAAAACACAAGAAATGGAGATGGAGTTAAAGGGACAATACACTATCATGAACGTAGATAGATAGATAGATAGATAGATAGATAGATAGATAGATAGATAGATAGATAGATAGATAGATAGATAGATAGATAGATAGATAGATAGATACTTTATTAATCCCAAGGGGAAATTCACAACGTGAACATAACAAAATACATAAAAATATGAAACATACTAATAATAATTAATAATAATAATTCAATTAAACATAAAATACACATAAATACAGTCCATTACATAGCAGGTATTTGCTTGTATCCACAAATTTGGTTGATGCACACTCTGTGTTGCTGATTTATGAGTCATCTTGTTGATAATGTCACTTGGCATGAATTTCAGAAGACGTCAGCCAGCAACTAGTGAATGCACCCCTAATGACAGGTGCTCAAGACTGTGATGCTTATAACGATACAAGAACTTTACTTTTTAACACCATTCAAAATGTATCAGATACAAAACACTATTCCTTGACCTCTAAAACTCTCAAACCAAAGATTCCAATTATCTTTAGAGGCCAAAGAGAAGCTAATAAACTCCAGGTTATAACACTGAGTGTCACATCACATTCTTATGGCAAAATAAATTAATAACTGGATCAACCAGGAGACGAAGTATCCTTTAGGAATGGCACATTAACAACAAGTGGTCTGAGACCAGAACAGACAGCAACAAAAGCAAAACATAAAACAAGGTCAAAAAATAACTAAGCTTGAAGGTCCAAACTGTGACAAAAGATTTCTTTTCCTAACCACAGTAAACGTTTTAGAGAATATCATTTCATATTTGCTTCATCCAATAGCTTAGAAAGCAGACCATGCAGGGGTGCATCTTAAATAGGTTTTGCACAATGGTGTTAGACACAAGAACTGTAAGTAAAGTGTCTTCAGAAAGTATTTAGACCTCTTAACGTTTTTCTAATTTTGTTTTGTTGCAGCCTTGTACTAAAATCATATAATTTTTTTTCCCATCATCAAGCAACACTCAAATCTGAGAATCACAAAGTAAAAACATCAGTATGGGAATTTTTGCAAATTTATTAGAAATATCTCATTGACATACTATAAGTATGCAGACCCTTTTCTACCACACTTGAAATTTGGCTGAGGTGCATCCCATTGTATTGTACATCATTCAGATGTTTCTTCACCTTGCCTGTAGTCCACCTGGGGTCAATTGAATTGATTGGGCATGACTAGGAAAGAAACACACCTGTCTGTAGAAGGACCCACAGATACATAAACACCAAGCCATGGGGCCGAAAGAATTGCCTGCAGAGCTTAGAGACAGGATTGTGTCAAGGCAGAGATCTGGGGAAGGCTATAAAAAATGTTCTGCACCATTGAAGGTTACCAATAGCACAATGGCCTCCGTGATTCTTAAATGGAAAATGTTTGGAACAATTAAGACTCTTCCTGCATGGTCAAACTGAGCAATTGAGGGATAAGGACTTTGGTTTGAGGGGTGATCAAGCTCCAGAGGACATGTGTTGAGATGGGAGAAAGTTTCAGAAGAACATCATCACTGCAAATCTCCATAACTCTGGGCTCTATGGCAGGATCATCAGATGATACATCAAAGCCTGGCTGGAGTTTGAAAAAGGACTCCCAAGCTTCTTTGGTCTAATGAAACCAAGATTATACTCTTTGTCCTCAATTCTAAGGCACCCCTGTACAACACTGTTCCAATAGTGAAGCATGGTGGTGGCAGCATCATGCTGGTAATGGGCTGGAAACTAGTCAGGGCCGAGGGAAAGCTGAATGGAAGAAAGTACAGAGATATCCTCAAGAAAAACCTGCTCCAGAATACTCTGGACCTTAGACTGGCCGAAGGTTCAATGATTCTAAACTCAACACAAAGACAGCAGAGGAGTGGATTAGGGTCAATACTGTAAATATCCTTGGGTTGCCCAGCCAAAACCTGTATTTGAACTCGATCAACCATCCTTGGAGAGAAATGAAAACAGCAGTCCACTGACTGTCTGCAACCAACCTGACAAGAGCTTGAGAGAACGTGCAGAGAAGAATGCTAGGAAATCCCCAAATCCTGGCATGTGAAGCTTGTCACATCATACACATGACACCAGGCTGCCAAAGGGGCTTTAGCTAAGTACTGAGTGAAGGGTCTGAATCCTGGTGCCAATGGGATATTTCAGTTATTTTTAATAATTTCTAAAATCCTGTTTTTATGTTGTCATTCTGGGGTATTGAGTTTTTTGTTGAGAGCAAAAGATAAATGAAATGATTTTAGCATAAGGCCACAACATTACAAAATGTGTAAAAAGGGAAAGGGTCAGAATACTGACTGGTGGCACTTTAGCTTGGCCAAAGCTGCAGAAAAGACCATCACAAAATGTTGTCTCAAAAATTAAAAAATTGAGGGTAATATAATAATATGATAAAAAGTATTAAAAAGTCACATAATACTCTCAAACTGCTATTTCTAAGAATTCCAAACCAAGCCCTCCACTACACCCACCCAATGTTGAACTCTGTTATTGCTGGGAAAGAGCAATCATACTGAAGTCAACAGTAGCCACTGAGTCTTCATTGAAGTTCACTCAAACAGATTCCTCCTGGTATTTTGTTTCTCATTTGAGTGGAAGCTGTTTGTTCCACAACCAAAAGAAACAGGATGCCATTTCTTCAGCTCGTACCAACTGAAAGTGTGTTCACTGCAGCCAGTGCACCCAGCTAGGCAGAAGAATTAGATGAGGACGCACAGCTCTGATTTGACTGCCGCAGGGCCTGGCAGCCCTAGTTGGAAACACGGGTTATCAAATTTTTCCACAACAGATCAATTTGAATTGTTAATCAGAAATGACCTCTTCCATCACATGGTCCTCACCCCATCCAACCAAGAAAATCAAAACCTGACCCGATGATTGAAAGCACAGACTTGGGAATGCCCCTGAGAGGACATTTAATGTGTGCCCAGCCCATCCGCTTGCCTGACACGTGCATGTAAAATGAAATGAGTCATCTTCTTCAGTCAAACCTGATATTTTCCATTATTAACAATTTAGTTATAAAGAGATTTTTACCATGCAACATAATGGTGCAGTGGTGGCACTGCTGCCTCACAGTAAGGATACTAGGGTTTGTATCCTGGCTGCTCCCTGCATGGAGTTTACATGCACTCTTCATGCCTTTGTGGGTTCCTTCCTGGTCTCCAGCTTCCTCCCATGGTCCAAAGACATGAAAATTAGGTGGACTGGTGATGCTAAATAGTCCTGTATGTGTGTTTGTTTGTGCATGTGCTCACTCTGCAATGTACTGGTGCCCAATCCATTGTTTCTTCCTGCCTTGTTCCCTATGTTTGCTAAGATAAACTCCAGCTTCCTTGTGGCCATGCTCACAATAAGCAGCATTTAAAATGGATGGATGGATGGGTGACATTTTTACTCGGCCCCTAGCAATTGGGCAATGACAGGAGACCATCATTTACAAAACTACTCTGAAGTTTGTCCAAAGTAGTTTGATCAATATCAGCTACATTTCGAATGCATCAAACTAGACAGTTCTTGTATTTTTAATACAGAATTGATTGATCCTTAGAACATTTTTAAGCTTCATCTCTTATTTTCTCAAACCTGCATGCCTAACCTCACATTCACCATCAGAGGCTCACCTGCGCTTAGCCAGGCCCCTAATACTACCTGCTGACTTTAAGTGGAGCAGGCCCAAAAATAGGGACTTGGAAAAACAACTAGAAATATACACAAATACAACAAAAGAACTAAAAGAAGAGAGATCATCACCAGCCTTTGTCTTGTATTAAAAGGGAAAACCGAGAATCTTTAAAAATCAATCATTTTTTTTGTGAAAATATACAAATACAACAAAGGCTTAGCAGAACAAAAAGAGGAACGGGGATTGACTCAAAAGGAATCCTTAAAGAATACCCACCCAAAAATGATATTTTGTTTAAATGTTAGTTACCCCATTTTCTTAACGGTTAAATTCATTTATTCAGGAAAAGGGTAGAAAGTTCATGATTCAATGGTCACGGTAGGTGACCAACGCAGAATAACAGCAAACGATATCAAAATGTCCATGGAAAAAAAAATCTCATGTTAGTCATTTTGCATAATCCACATGCAAAGTCATCCATTTGTTTGCTCTCTACTCCCCAAACATGTATTTTTACTAAAATATTTTTAAGCAAACCCCTTCTGGATAAAGGTCTTGTGAGTTGTAAAGAAACGTGCACACACACACACACACACACACAATTGAGCGTCTGAATTGAAGAGCCCCTCATTCTTTGGTCAAAAGTCCTGTCTTCAGTTCAGAACCACAGAATTGTGGGAATACATTGTACTTATGGAAGTAAATTTTAACAATTATTTTAGTAAACAAAATGCATATAATTTTTGCATGTTTAAAGCATTCGACTGCATAACAATTATATTGATTATGCAACACATCCATCCATCCATTTTCCAACCCGCTGAATCCGAACACAGGGTCACGGGGGTCTGCTGGAGCCAATCCCAGCCAACACAGGGCACAAGGCAGGGAACCAATCCCGGGTAGGGTGCCAACCCACCGCAGGACACACACAAACACACCCACACACCAAGCACACACTAGGGCCAATTTAGAATCACCAATCCACCTAACCTGCATGTCTTTGGACTGTGGGAGGAAACCCACGCAGACACGGGGAGAACATGCAAACTCCACGCAGGGTGGACCCGGGAAGCGAACCCGGGTCTCCTAACTGCGAGGCAGCAGCGTTACCACTGCGCCACCATGCCGTCCTTATGCAACACAAGTAACCTAATTTGTGAATTTCCCCTTGGGATTAATAAAGTATCTATCTATCTATCTATCTATCTATCTATCTATCTATCTATCTATCTATCTATCTATCTATCTATCTATCTATCTATCTAATTTTGTTTATTTCCTATGGACATTTTTCATGTCATTTGCTGTTGTCCAGAATTGGTGAGCAATGGGTACCATTATATAAGAAACTTTTTTCTTTCATTCTGCATGAAAACAGGAAATTAAAAAAAATTCTCAGCCATTACTATAAAGCACATGGGATAAGTAACATTTAAATACAATATCATTTTTCTGTGGATTATTCCATTAAGACAGAGCAAGAATCATCAGAAATCCAGAAAATCCACCAACATTGCATAATGATATTTACAAACTCCATACTTAATGAATGATCTCCCACTCCTGAGCCTTCTCAGTTCACTTGTATAGCCAGAGTGAGGACATCCCCAGGCTCCATTCACAATTTTTATGATGCTGAACATAATTATTGAATTACACATGAAACCAATGGTGTTATCATAAAAACGTTTAGCATGATAACTCAAAAGTACCAAGAATAATAATCAAGCTGATATATAATTGCTGGAGTGCTGGTCTTTTGTGAGTCTTCCCTTAGGTTGATATGCTTGCTTAATGCAAGTGGCCATTGTGATGTAATGGGTCACATGATATGTGTATTACATGACTAGCAACCACATGGCATCATCAAAACCAAACACAAAAAAATGACTGTGCCCATTAACAATCAAATGTACAAGAAATAATGATACATAAAAAATGCAAAAATAAAAATTTAAATGAAAAGTGAACAAAATAAAACAAAAATTATTTTTAAAATGCTCCTAGTATAAGTCTTGTTCAAATTGTAGGCCAGTCTGCTCTACGGGCTGCGTACTTGTTCTGAATGGCATGAAATGTAAATTCCACTCTTGACGAGTTTGTAATAATAATACATTTTATTTATACAAGGCGCCTTTCAGAGAACTTAAGGACACCGAACAAACAATAAATAAATAAATAAAAGACACAATTATAAACAACTTAAAACATCAGAAAATCTAAAAATTAAAACCAAACAAAACCACTATAATCAGGAGGAAAAAGAAAAAGCCATTTTAAACAGATGTGTTTTAAGTTTACATTTGAAGGGTGAATATGATTTGATATTTCGGAGATCCGCAGGTAATGAATTCCAGAGCTTGGGAGCAGAACGGCTGAAAGCTCTGCTCCCCGTGGTGGTTAGACTGGTGGGAGGGACGGTCAGATGGGTGGAGGAAGACGATCTAAGGATACGGAATGGAATGGCAACATGAAGAAGGTCAGACAGATATGGAGGGGCGAGGTTATGGATGGCCTTAAATGTTAATAACAGAGTTGTACAGTTGTTATGTCAAGTGTAAGCTAGTCTTTTCAGTTCATTGTTGATTAGTGATGTCAAATAAAACTCCAGTGTGTGGTAAACTAACCACCCCACTGTTCCTGGAGGTCTGGGGAGTTAAGGAATTCCTAGACCACACTGCATTGCAGTAAAGAGCTTTAGTATATCACCCCTTAAACCAGCATCAGTCAGGGGTAGATTTAGGTATGGGAAACATGGGCAGTCCCCCCAGTGCGGTACAGGGTCTGTACACCAAACAAATATGGAATGGTGAGTACAGATTGAGCCATTCAGTCTATTAAGGGCACCGTTTAAGAAAGTTAAGGGTTGTTTGCTCTGTTATGTAACCGAAGGGGCGTTCTCTCTGGAGAGTGAAGGGGACCTCCCCAGTTGTCGACGTCTAGTAGCACTGTCTGTGCCCTGTCATCTGATGGGTGCTGTATATGAAAGGTAATGGGCATGTGCTCCATAAATTTAGCAGTTAAAACACAGAGTGGCACCAATTATGCAATTATGAAAATGAATTGCCATACGCTCCAGACACTAAAGTCGTCAAAGTCTATTACTGACTACCCACTATAGGCACGGAGTGGTGCCATCTCCCATCCCTGCCTAGGGCTCCATCTGTTTAGCACATTATTGGTTCTCAGAAAAAGCGGCAAACTTGCAATATTTTGGAAATATGAAATTGTGCTGAAAAGTCACCACATATTAATCTGACTTGTCCCCTCCTGTGATATTTAGTTATGTAATCTAACATCCTCAAGCATCAACATCAGCAACTGCAGTTGTCAAGTTTGACATCCCTACCGACGAGACGTTGTTCAATGTGATTGGCAAATCTGTCTGTTTCCCATAAGAGTAAGTGATGTGATTACCATGTAGATGTCTCTGTTGTGATTTTTGATTATAATTCCCAGCTTGGAGCAGTCCGCTCTGCTTACCATTGATTGGTTAACCATTTTCTATTTCCAGAGCTCTTCAGTCTGCCCAAATCAGTACTGTTAAGCTGGACCAGCTGCAATATCTCCAGCTCTCTGGCAAATGGAGAGCACACCTAAACATTTTTAAGTTGAAATAATAAATGCATGACACAGTCCTGGAAACACGTCTCACTTACTTCATTGTAGTGGTCTCGTTTTGGTTTCAGATCACCACTCCATTTACATTGGTGTCCCAGTTCCGCGGGGCTATCGGAGAAAGCGGAGGAGAAGGAGGTCAACATCAAGTCGTGATATCAGTGAAGTGGACCAGGACAGACACTATGAGAGAGAAAGGCACAATCGCTCTGATACGGATGAAGGTGGTCTGGAGAACCCCCAGGAGCTTTCCACTGCAGATATTGCTTACTGTACCAGTAAGTGGACAGTGAAAATTTAAATTATAAATATGTCAACTCAATTCAAGGTTATTGTCATGTGTACATAGTACAACATTTTGTTATGTCATTTAAATTCATTTTGTGCCTTATCAAACAACATCCAATATCCCAGAATGATAAAATGAAAACAGAATTTTAGAAATATTTACAAATTTATTAAAAGTTAAAAACTGAAATGTCACATTGACACAAGTATTCAGACCCTTTGCTATAACACTTGAAATCTGGCTCAGGTGCATCCCATTCTCTTGATCATCATCGAGATGTTTCTACAAATTGTTTAGAGACCACCTATGGTCAATTCAACTACTTGGATTTGATTAGAAAAGGCACACACATTTGTCTACAGAAGGTCCACAGGTGACACTATGTATCAGAGCAAAAACCAAACCGTGAGGTTGAAGGAACTGCCTGAAGAGCTTAGAGACATCATTGTGTCAAAACAAAGATCTGAGGAAGGATGCACAATGTTCTGTAGCATTTAAGGTTATAAAGAGCATAGTGGCCTCCATAATTCATAAATGAAAGAAGTTTGGAATAACCATGGCTAATTATGGCCACCCAAGCAAACTGAGCAATCAGTGGAGAAGGGCCTCGATTAGAAAGGTGACCAAGAACCCAATTGTCACTCTGGCTGAGCTACAGAAAACCAATGTGGAGATGAAAAAAACTTCAAGAAGAGAAACCACTACTTCAGCACTCCACTAATCTTGACTTTGTGGCAGAGTGGCTACACAATACATGAAAGCATGTTTGGAGTTTGCAAAGAGTCTCCTAAAGGACTCTCAGACTATGAGAAATAAGATTCTGTAGTCCGATAACCCCAAGGTTGAACTATCTGGTCTCAATTCAGAGGATCATGTCTGCAGTGAACGAAGCACCGCTCATCACTCATGCAACACCATGCCAACGGTGAAGCATGGAGGTAGTAGCAAGGCCGGATCCAGCAGGTGCTCCGGGGGCATTATTTCTTGTGCCTTCTCCCCCTCAATCACATTTCAAAGTCGTGATTGTGCTGTGGGAAATGTGAAGATGGACCCCATGGGAAATGTGAAGATGGACCCCACCACCACCTAGTCAAATGTGTTCTTGGAAATGTCAAGAAGGACTCCCCTCTGCTCTTCAGTCATGCTATTTACATAGGCCCCACCAGCCTAAGTGTTCCAAAACTAGCCCTGGGTGGCACCATCATGCTGGAGGAAGGCCGGTAGGCTAGTCTGGATTGGACAATATACAAAAAAATCCTTAATGAAAATGTGCTCCAGAGTACTCTGAGCTGAGCTGAAGAGTCACCTTCCAATAAGACAATGGCCCTAAGCTCAAAGGAAAGACAACACAGGAATGGCGTAGGATCAACTCTGGGAATGTACTTTAGTTGTCCAGGCAGAGCCCAGATTTGAACCCAGTCAAACATCTCTAGAGAGACCTTAAAATAACTATCCATCAATGGTCTCTTTCCAACCTGACAGAACTTGAAAGGATGTGCAGAGAAGAATGGCAGAAAATCTCCAAAACCAGGTGTGTAAAACTTGTTGGGTCAAACCTAAAAAGACTTCAAGCTGGATTTGCTGCCAAAGGGGCTTCAACTAACTACTGAGAGAATGGTCTAAATACTTGTGTCAATGTGATATTTCAGGTTTCTTATTTTTTACATTTGTAATATATTTGAAAAAATATTTAAAATCCTGTTTTTGCTTTGTCATTCTGGAGTGTTACTTGATTAAGGAAAAAAAGAATGTATTAGCTATATGATTTTATTATAAGGCTGCAACTTAAGAAGATGTGTTAAAAGGCCATTTATATATGTATTTATATAAGGTCTCTCTCTCTCTCTCTCTCTCTCTCTCTCTCTCTCTCTC
Source organism: Erpetoichthys calabaricus (assembly GCF_900747795.2). Taxonomy (NCBI): domain Eukaryota; kingdom Metazoa; phylum Chordata; class Cladistia; order Polypteriformes; family Polypteridae; genus Erpetoichthys; species Erpetoichthys calabaricus. The sequence continues at coordinate 42,726,067 of NC_041394.2, forward strand.
TCTCTCTCTCTCTATATATATATATATATATATATAAAAGGATTTGCACTGTTTGTTATGTTACATCAGTTGTTGACTGTTCAATGACCTTATAACCTGTGAATTGAACCTGTCCCTGAATCTTATGGTGTGAGTTCCAGTGACTGTGTTGTCATTTGCCAAATGAAAGGAGTGAGAAAAGCGGCTGTGCAGGATCAATGGATTCTTTATATTATCCTGCGTGCCCTTTTTATGACAGTGAGGGTTGTGCATGTCCTGAAGAGAAGGCGGCTAGGTGCCAGTAATATTCTGTGCCACCTTCACATGTGTGGCACTTTAATGACCTACAAATCCACGTTGTCGACTCCCTTGAAGCACTTCCTCCTAAATTATGTGTGCATACCCTCTGTGCCATCAGTCATCAATCTCTTTTGCTGCCTCTTCATCTGTGACTAAGAGGTTGAGACTTGTGGAAGTTTGTTTATTAAACACAAGTGCCCTTTTCTTCCAACCTGAACTGAGCCAGCAATTAGATTTCCATCTTTTATCTGAGATAAAAAAAAGTGGACTTTACTTTGCGGGCAGAAGATTTTTTTAAAGAATTTCTCCAAAATTTATATTTTTAATGAGTTACATTTCACAGATGCAAGTTAATTTTTCTTCACATAGGAGTATGTTGTTTGAAGAGTTTTAACATTTCTCCCTTCTGTATATTACCGTCAGCAGAGTATACTCTAGATGTTGCCCCTGCTAAGCCCCTCAGGTTGATTAAAGCCCAGTTATGGCATGAAGAGAATTAAGTTAGCCGTACAAGTATGCTCTCACCTAACAGGCTTAAACGCTAAAATAGTATTTCTACAGGAGACCCACTTACTAACCAAGGATCAGTTCAGATTACAAAAAGACTGGACTGGCCAAATGTTCCATTCTAGCTTTATAAAGAAAACTAGAGGGGTGGGAATTCTCATACATAGAACAGTTGCATTTGTAGCATCAGAGGTAGTGTCGGACCCTGAAGGGAGATATGTGATGGTCATGGGCAACTTATATAACAGTAAAATGATTTTGATAAATGTTTATGCACCCAATGTTGATGATAAGGAATTCATGCAAAATCTATTTGCATCCATTCCCAATGTGAACACTCATAAAATTATAATGGCTGGGGACTTTAATTGTGTTTTAAATCCACTCTTAGATAGGACTCCTGTGACAGGGGGGACGACATCTAATACTGCAAAGATAATTACACAGTTTTTAAATGATCACAACTTATCAGACCCCTGGAGGTTTCTTAACCCAAACTCAAGAACATATTCGTTCTACTCACCAGTGCATTATAGCTACTCAAGAATTGATTATTTTTTTATAGATAATAATTTCCTGCCTACAATTAAATCATGCAAATATGACACAATTGTTATCTCTGACCATGCCCCTCTAGTCTTGGAGCTAAAATCAATAAGCCCCTCATACTCACCTCGCAGATGGCGTCTTAACCCTCTTTTATTGGCAGACGAGAACTGCACAGAATTTATATCCAAACAAATCAGCTTCTTCCTAGAGACAAACACGTCCACAGAGGTTTCTGCAGGAACACTCTGGGAAACTCTAAAGGCCTTCTTAAGAGGCCAGATTATTTCATATCTTTCCCATAGAAATAAATTAGAAACCAAGAAAGTGTCAGAGCTAAGAAATTAAATTACTAGAATAGATGAAGAACAAGCCAGGCGTCCAAGTGAAGCTCTTCACAGGAAAAGGCAGGCCCTGCATACAGAACTTAACATCTTAACAACTAAAGAAACTGAACAACTTATTTATAAGTCTAGACAGCATTACTATGAACACAGAGAAACAGCTAATAAGCTTTTAGCTCAACAAATTCATAAACAAGAAGTTCACAATGCAATACCAGTAATCACCAACAAGAATGGAGAAGAAATCATCGACCATAATAAAATAATGCACACATTTAGAGATTACTATAAGTCTTTATATTCCACTGAGCCCAAAGAAGACAACACGCAATCTAATGCATTTCTGGATAATTTACAAATACTACAAATAGATGCTTTAAGTGCTGAGGAACTGGATAAACCTCTAACGCTAACAGAATTACTACGCTATAAAGTCACTACAAAGCGGGAAATCATCAGGCCCTGATGGTTACCCCGTAGAGTTTTATAAGAAATTCTCCACTCAGCTAGCTCCACTCTTATTGGTAACATTTACAGAAGCTAAAGACCACCAAATACTACCTCAAACATTTCGTCAAGCATTAATCACCGTCTTTCCTAAACAAAATAAGGACTTGTTACAATGTGCATCATATAGACCAATTTCACTCCTGAATAATGATGTTAAGATACTCTCAAAAATCCTAGCTAGAAGGATGGAGAAAGTGCTGCCCTCGGTAATATCACAAGATCAAACTGGATTTATTAAAGGCCGACATCTATCTTCAAATCTCCGACGCTTGTTTAATGTTATATATTCACCAGCAAAATCAAACACCCCAGAGATATTACTATCATTAGATGCAGAAAAGGCATTTGATATGATCGAATGGAATTACCTTTTCACTGCACTGGAGAAATTTGGGTTTGGCCCGAATATTTGTGCTTGGATCAAACTACTGTATACCAGTCCAGAAGCTTCAGTTTGTATTAATAAAATTTGCTCAGACTACTTTAAACTAGAACGTGGTACCAGACAAGGATGTCCCTTGTCGCCACTGTTGTTTGCAATCGCTATTGAACCACTGGCGGTTCGCTGCCGAAATTCTTATCAGATAAAGGGGATTGTCAGAGAAGGACTGGAACAGAAAATTTCTCTATATGCAGATGATATGGTCTTATATATATCGGACCCAGAAAACACTGTCCCTGCTGTTTTAACAGCACTAACAGAATTTCAAAAGATATCTGGTCTTAGAATTAATCTGAATAAAAGTATACTCTTTCCAGTGAACTCACAAGCATATAATATTAGATTAGACACCCTACCTTTTACCATAGCAGATCAGTTTAAATACCTAGGGGTAAATATCACAAGTAAACATAAAGCTCTTTATCAACAAAATTTTGGCGTCTGTATGGAAAAAATTAAGCAAGACTTGCATAGATGGTCAACCCTTCATCTCACTCTAGCCGGAAGAATTAACATTGTTAAGATGAATATCCTTCCTAAACTTCTCTTTTTATTTCAAAACATTTCAATATATATCAATAAATCGTTTTTTAAACAGTTAGATTCAATAATAACCTCATTCATTTGGAACTCAAAACACCCACGTATCCGAAGAGCGACCCTACAAAGACCTCAGGCAGAAGGTGGCATGGCTTTACCTAATTTTCAGTTTTATTACTGGGCAGCAAACATACAAGCCATAAAAACCTGGACACAAATAAATGCACATACCCAGGCTTGGTCTGCAATAGAAGTAAAATTCTGTAGTACTTCTTTATATTCCCTGCTCTGCTCTCCAATAAATGAAAGTTATCGCAAATATACTAATAACCCAATTGTGCTTTACTCACTCAGAATATGGAACCAAATTAGGAAGCATTTTAAGATGGAAAATCTTTTATCAGTGGCACCTCTGCAAGAGAACCACCTCTTTCAACCTTCACAAGTATATCCAGTCTTTAATACCTGGAAAAGTTTTGGGATTAAAATGCTCAGAGATCTTTATATAGACAACATATTTACATCTTTTGAACAATTACGTTCAAAATTTAACCTCCCAGCTACACATTTCTTTTACTATCTTCAAATTAGAAATTTTGTTAAACAGAAATTGCCCGACTTCCCCCACCTTGCACCCTCCACAATGCTGGAAAAAATACTGCTCAATTCCGAGGAAACAAACACTATTTCCGCAATATATAAAATCTTATTAGAGTCCCTACCTTTCAAAGACCCAAGAGGACATTGGGAAGAAGATCTCTTAATCAATATATCAGAAAAGGAGTGGAAGGTAGCAAAGCAGAGAATTCACTTGAGTTCTATATGCGCAAAGCATAGAATTATTCAACTAAAAATTATATATCGAGCTCATCTGTCTCGCTTAAAACTGTCCAAAATGTTTCCAGGCCAGGATCCAACCTGCGAGCGCTGCAACCAAGCTCCTGCCTCACTGGGTCACATGTTCTGGGCCTGCACCAAACTAACATCATTTTGGACAAAAATTTTTAAGTGCCTCTCAGACAGCCTTAGTATCACAATCCCTCCTAACCCACTAACAGCTGTGTTTGGTGTCCTTCCAGATGGACTGGAATTGGAGAAGGACAAACAAACGGTGATTGCATTCACTACACTTTTGGCACGCAGACTTATTTTGTTAAATTGGAAGAATCCTAATTCTCCTCTTATAAGTCAGTGGGAAACCGATGTTTTATATTATTTGAAATTGGAAAAAATCAAATTTTCAGTTAGAGGATCTGTACAAAATTTTTTCAAAACATGGCAGGATTTAATCAATATTATTTTAGAATAAGAGAAATAACTATTATGGCATTTAACTCCCTTCTCCATCTCTTATTTATATAGATATTTACTTCTCCCCTTCTTTTGTCTAATGTTGCCTTATTAAAAAGCTTAAAGAAATTTTCCTTTAGCTAAGCTCTCCTTCTCAGGGGTGGGGTTTGATTTGTTTTCAAATTTGTTGGGTTATAAATTGATCTGTTTGTATGGAATGATTACAATGAAAATTAATAAAATAAAAATATTTAAGATAGCCGTACATATTGAGTTCATAGAATAGCCAAACAATTTTAAGTTCAGTTAGTTTTGGGGGGTGGTATGATGTTATAGTGGTTAGAGTTGCTATCACAGCCTCTAATTTCTGTCTTCACAGTCCAGTTATTGTCTGCAGGCTGTGCTACTTGTTGTAAAAAAAGAGACAAAGACCCAGAAAAAGGTTTGTGGTAGCTACCCTGTATACTTAAATAAAAGGATTCTCATCTTTGAGCAACAGAGTAGTCTTAATAGACTGAGTCAACCACAACTGAACTGTTAAGACGTAAAACATGGTGGTTTTATATAGGGTAATCAGGAGGGGGAGTGTTTTGATGGGTGGAGTCAGGAGTGAGGTCAGAGAGGTGGAGTCAGGAGTGAGGTCAACAGAGGAAGCAGAAAAGGTGTCAGAGTGCATCGTCAACCCTTGGTCTAGCATATTGTCTGTTTTACCTGCATTTTTATCACTCTTTAATTTAATATTGTTTTTTATCAGTATGCTGTTGCTGGAGTATGTGAATTTCCCCTTGGGATTAATAAAGTATCTATCTATCTATCTATCTATCTATCTATCTATCTATCTATCTATCTATCTATCTATCTATCTATCTATCTATCTATCTATCTATAGTTAAGCTCATTGACTGTCTCGCAAATGCACATGTGTGACACCATCTAAGACAGGTTGAAATCTATGTAATCAATGAAGACCTCAGCATTAATGCTTGCAGTGCACCATACAATGCATGTGTCATTGCTAAATGCCATTGGGTATGGGATTCATAAAGGCAGTGTTAATGTATATGCTGCACCATCTGTTGGAATGACAGGACATAGGACACCAACAGACACACAGACACATCCTTTAATTAAGGTGGATGTGGAGATGGCACCTTCTCCCTGTTTCTGTGTTTCTTTGTCAGTGGGTTTTGATTTTATAACTATATTCCTCAGATAAGCTTGTAAAGCTAGGTGGCAACTAGCACTGATTATGATTGAGTGTAAGTGCAGTGGATTCTCATACTGTCCTTGTATCTCATATCACTATGTCAGGCTCCCGCCCCCTGTGATTCTGAACATAATTATGGGGGCTTGACAATACATAATCAGTATATTCAGGTTATGGCTGTTTTGAGAGCAGTGTTGATCTGCCATTGGCAGGTGAATTTGAGTTTAAACTGCCATACAGCAGGTTTAGTTTCCATTGCTGTGTGATCACTAGAAAGCTGGTACTCTTGTTACTTTTATTTATTAGAACATTATCATCTGCAGCGTTTTTAGAGGTAAATACTGTAGCACCCATGGGTCTGGACCAAAGAGAGACACGGTCTTCAGGGGTCTGCAGATTATCGTAGGGGTCAAGAATACCTAGAGAAGCTGGCTATATAAGTGGCTCCGTATACAGTGTGTGAGGGGATACTGTGAGTAAGCATCTAATTTCATGTCTTTCTGCTGCTGAGAACTATCAGCCTGTGTACATAGCAATGGACATGGAACCGGGCCTTAGCTCGGCTCATGGAACCAGGAGATAGTGTAACAGTCAGGTTGCTTCTGATCCAGGTTGAGCAGAGTGGGATGGACCTGACTGGAATGTGTGTGCAGGCCAAAAAGACAAGGCAACTGGTAGCATGTGGTGATGCAAGGGACCTGGGTAGTGTGGTGGAGGCATTGCTGAAGAAGCCAAAGGTCCTTTTTAGGGTGACTTCAGATTTCTGGCATAAGATGGCAGAATCTGTTCCTCCATCTCTCATATTCCACTGGGTTGGGTCATTGGTGTTAAAAGTGGGATAGAACTGGCTAATAACCCAAATACAGGCCACTGTTACAATGGCTTGTTTCATACTTGCTGAACCAGGCTGCCTCACATCCCGTAAGAAAAGGAACTTTGTGTTAACTTTGAGGGCGACAGTCCTGAGAGCAATGCAGTGTAAAGACCCTGGGTCCTGACATGAGAGGGACACACGCTTCAGGATGTTGTAGACTATCACAAAGGGTGGGGATACCCAGTGAAGCCAACTATATAAACAGCCCCTTGAATAGTTTGAGAGGGAGTTCAGACTCAGGACTGGTTAAGCAATTTATTGTGCATGTTCCTGCTTCTGAAGACTATCGGTCTGTATGAGGGGCCGGGAAACCAAGAGAATTCTGCTATATAAGCTGCCCCTTGAACAGCATGAGAGGAGGTTCAGACATGGCACTGTGAGTAAGCACTTTATTCCGTGTCTTTGTGCTGCTGAGGATTATTGATGAGCACTGGATGTAGATCCTGGTCTTAGGTTGGCTCAAATAAACAGAGGATATTGTGACAGTTGCAGTGATTTACTTTAGGTGAGTGCAATGAGGTGTAGCTGGCTGGCATGCCAGGGGAATGAGGCAGCTGGGAGCACACCACAGAAGACCTGGGCAGCATGGTGGAAGCATCACTGAAAAAGGCAACGGTCTTCATTAGAGCCACACCAATGGACTGGCATAAGGTGGCTAAATCAGTTCTTCTGTCTCTCGCACCCCTTGGGTCGTTGCAATATTTACAGTGCATCCGGAAAGTATTCATAGCGCATCACTTTTTCCACATTTTGTTATGTTACAGCCTTATTCCAAAATGGATTAAATTCATTTTTTTCCTCAGAATTCTACACACAACACCCCATAATGACAATGTGAAAAAAGTTTACTTAAGGTTTTTGCAAATTTATTAAAAATAAAAAAACTGAGAAATCACATGTGCATAAGTATTCACAGCCTTTGCTCAATACTTTGTTGAGGCACCTTTGGCAGCAATTACAGCCTCAAGTCTTTTTGAATATGATGCCACAAGCTTGGCACACCTATCCTTGGCCAGTTTCGCCCATTCCTCTTTGCAGCACCTCTCAAGCTCCATCAGATTGGATGGGAAGCGTCGGTGCACAGCCATTTTAAGATCTCTCCAGAGATGTTCAATCGGATTCAAGTCTGGGCTCCGGCTGGGCCACTCAAGGACATTCAGAGTTGTCCTGAAGCCACTCCTTTGATATCTTGGCTGTGTGCTTAGGGTCGTTGTCCTGCTGAAAGATGAACCGTCGCCCCAGTCTGAGGTCAAGAGCGCTCTGGAGCAGGTTTTCATCCAGGATGTCTCTGTACATTGCTACAGTCATCTTTCCCTTTATCCTGACTAGTCTCCCAGTTCCTGCCGCTGAAAAACATCCCCACAGCATGATGCTGCCACCACCATGCTTCACTGTAGGGATGGTATTGGCCTGGTGATGAGCAGTGCCTGGTTTCCTCCACACGTGACGCCTGGCATTCACACCAAAGAGTTCAATCTTTGTTTCATCAGACCAGAGAATTTTCAGGTGCCTTTTGGCAAACTCCAGGCGGGCTGCCATGTGCCTTTTACTCAGGAGTGGCTTCCGTCTGGCCACTCTACCATACAGGCCTGATTGGTGGATTGCTGCAGAGATGGTTGTCCTTCTGGAAGGTTCTCCTCTCTCCACAGAGGACCTCTGGAGCTCTGACAGAGTGACCATCGGGTTCTTGGTCACCTCCCTGACTAAGGCCCTTCTCCCCCGATCGCTCAGTTTAGATGGCTGGCCAGCTCTAGGAAGAGTCCTGGTGGTTTCAAACTTCTTCCACTTACGGATGATGGAAGCCACTGTGCTCATTGGGACCTTCAAAGCAGCAGAAATTTTTCTGTAACCTTCCCCAGATTTGTGCCTCAAGACAATCCTGTCTCGGAGGTCTACAGACAATTCCTTTGACTTCATGCTTGGTTTGTGCTCTGACATGAACTGTCAACTGTGGGACTTTATATAGACAGGTGTGTGCCTTTCCAAATCATGTCCAATCAACTGAATTTACCACAGGTGGACTCCAATTAAGCTGCAGAAACATCTCAAGGATGATCAGGGGAAACAGGATGCACCTGAGCTCAATTTTGAGCTTCATGTCAAAGGCTATGAATATTTATGTACATGTGCTTTCTCAGTTTTTTTATTTTTAATAAATTTGCAAAAACCTCAAGTAAATTTTTTTCACGTTGTCATTATGGGGTGTTGTGTGTAGAATTCTGAGGAAAAAAATGAATTTAATCCATTTTGGAATAAGGCTGTAACATAACAAAATGTGCTAAAAGTGATGCGCTGTGAATACTTTCCGGATGCATTGTATTTATATGATGAACAGGTAGTAAGATCACAAACAGTACCATTAAATTGTTTCTTGGCTAGGTGTCCTTTGTGAAGTGGAGTCCTGTCCTACATTTGACAAACTAGAAGAATGCCATCCAGTCCCGTCAAGGTTGTTTGGTTAGCTCATAGCCAAGCTGTCTCAGGACCTCATCTGGATGCGTTTTAAACAGTTGTCAAGGCTTCTCCTTCAGCTGTATGACTTGATAGTTTGCTCCAGATTACGACAGCTCTCTTTGTCCTCAACGCCACTGAGGCGTGTTCAAGTTGAAATGTATTGTTAGGTGTACAGAGCAGAGTGAAGTTCTTACTTCCGCGTCTGAAATGTGGCTTTGTTATTCTTCATCAGTTAGGTATTTGCCCCAAACCACTTGACCGCTAAATGACTTTGATGGAATTCAATTGTATGTATAAATTGTGCTGTTCTATAAATATCATTCTGTGTTTTTATACATATTAAACATATTAACCTTTGTTAATTCTTCAAGCACAATTAAACTACGTGGTCCCAGTTACACTTGCTTGCTAGTTTTTAGCTGATTTCTATTGTTGGCTCACATTAACCTATTTATTTGTCAGAGAAGAACAATCTTATAACTGCTTTATGCATTTTAAAAAGTGTACAAGAATGCAGTGTGGCTTTAGTAGCTCAGCTTCTTACTGAGAGGGGAAGCCTTGCTGGAGTGGTTACAGATGCCAGCCGACAGTTGTGCTTTTAGAGTATTAGAGCCCCCGTTTACATATCCCCAGCTTGTGCCCCCATCCACACCAAATGCTTCATTATACCTGTATGGTCACTAATCTCCTGCCTACAGCAACGAAAAGGGCTGCGGCCCCTCTCCGTGTGCTGCATTTGGAGAAACTGCCTGCCTTTCAGTGTAATCTCCTTCATTAGTCTGGGGGCTCTTTTTAACAAGCTGCAAGAGGATAAGAGTGGAGAGGCAAAGCAGGAGCGAGGAGACCACATCTAAGACACCTCAGAAGGCTTGACTGTGACAAAGAGAGAGAGAGAGAGAGAGGGGAGGAATGATAACCCATAGCACTTCAGGTAAGGAGCCTGCTGGTATCTGGAGTGGCTGGCAGGCAGGCGAGGCTGAACAACCTGCGGACTCAGTGGGACACACATTAGGATAAACTAGCAAGTCTGAATTAGCATAGTATTGATACTCTAGCTTGATATAATTTGAAGTCTGTGTAGAAGAGCTCAGCATACTTTGGAGTCTTCAGAAATATCCAATTTAATCTGAATACACCAAAAATTGAAAGGTAGGTTTTGGTATCTTAAAAAGTTCAGGAACCGTTAAGGAGGCTGGAAGTCTTGCATGCAAAAGATCTGCATTGAATGTACAAGTCCATATATTTTAAATATCCCTATTGAGCTCATCCTTGCTCACAGACGTCATGCTGTCTTTACTCAGAGATGTATTGGAAAAAAGACGTCTAGGTGTAGTCTGGTGTATGAGCCTGTGGATCTCCCCTTCTTTACGTACAGCAGAGTTTAACATGTGAATGTGCTTGCAAAGCAGGGATATGGCATGTGCCGTGTGTCAGTGGGTTTGTGTGCCGACTTAAGTTGTAAAGGTGCAAATCAGTTAAGTGGTTAGCGACTGACGTCCATAAACCATACTGTACAGGTGAACCCGATGAGAACCTGGGTGCATCAAAGATTTTACACAGGAGTGTTTCTTGTACAATATGGCTACCTGTGTTTGTCAAGGATTTTGTAAAGTCAATACAGAATGCTGGTGTGTTGCTTAGTTTGTAAAGTAGTGTGGTGTTCTAGCAGGTTATTATACATCATGTCTGACTTGCAAGCCTGAATTAGATGAGCACGGACAGATGAAATTGAATGTGTCATTGAATGAGTTTAAATTGGCATTGCAGACATGCCCTGGTACCCTGTCTCCAGGACTGTGACCTGCTATGTCATGCTCCCCAAGACCCTGAATTGGATTTAGGGGCTTCAGAATGTTAGGTTACGTTATATAATATAAGCGTCTATTACTGGATTCTTTGCATGAAAGTGGTGTTTCCCTGCATTTTTATATCTTTACCTGAGTCTGAGTCAAACATGGTGCCTGTTACAGAGTTTATAGAATCTGGAATCATCTAACCGAGACATTTTTACTGTACTACTCATTTATTTTCAAATAGTAATAAAATATAACATTTAGCTAAAGTAAATAAATATGAAGAGAAACTGCAGCCATATGATGTATCACACAATGAAGCACAATTTAAGGCAATAAAACTAAAAGCAATATAGACAGATGCAGACACTGTTATGATTCTGTGTGTTTTAAAAAATTCCTGAGCACTCGTTTTAACTTCTTGCTCTTAGTGCTGCATCACAGTTTGTTCTCAGTTTATATTATTAATAGTATTTTCAGTTACTAATGAAATAATTATCTTTCCTGTCACATTTTACTTTTTATTGGCACTGCCATGTTAAGTTGCCATCATTGTGACGCAGTATCGGTTATTATAGAGCACATCTCTGGAAATCCCGTAATTAAAATAATCGACGTGACAGTATAAAAAATGACCGACATACACGTCGATATCCATGTCTGTGGATAACCTCAAAAATCAATCTTTTATGCCTGTGTGTTTATTTCTTGTGCTTTAGATTCCCTGGCCCCTGTCTTTTTACTTTGTCTACTTACTATGATTCTTCAATTAGCATTTTTGTAGCGACGAATGAAAGGACAGATCTCTGGTTTCAACTTTGGATTTGGTTAACATTTCCTGTCCTGTTCAACACCATTTCTCAATTCGCCTTGTGCATAACAGACAAAGTGTAATGCTTATATACTAGTGTTATACACAAGATGAAGTGTCAGAGAACACATGTCTGGAAATACCACCATTAATGTAATCAACGCAACAATATACTGTAAATGTGATGCATTAGACACGTTGTTATCCAAGTTTGCAGATAACCTCAAAAATCAATCTTTTGTGTGTGTGTGTGGGTGTGTGTGTTTAGTTCTTGTGCTTTAGATGCCCTGGTTCCTGTCTTTTTGCTTCTGTCTACTTACTACGATTCTTCAATTAGTGTTTTGGTAGCAGTGAATGAAAAGTCAGACCTCTCGTTTCAACTTAGGTTTCGGTCAACGCTTCCTCTCCTGGCCATCACCATTTCTCAATTCACCTTGTGCATAACAGTCAAAGTGTAACAAGTGTAATACTTATGATGCAGTGTCAGTTGCTACAGTATGCACCTCTGGAAATACCATAATTAATGTAATCGACACAACACTATAAAAAGCGACACACTAGACACGTCATTATCCGAGTTTGCGGATAACCTCAAAAATCAATCTTTTATGTGTGTGAGCTTAGTTCTTGTGCTTCGGGTTCCTTGGTTGTTGTATTTTTGCTTTTTTCTTCTTAGTACTGTTCTTTGATTAGAGTTTGATAACAACAAACTATAGAACAAATCCCTGGTGTCAAAGCTTCCTCTTCCGCTCATCCCCATCTCTCAATCAGCCTTGTGCAAGTCATAACAGACAAAGTGTAAGTGTAATACTCACAGTATATATAGAAGGGCTGGGCGGTATGACCAAAATTCTGTATCACGCTATTTTTCAAAATTATACCAGTTTCACGGTATTTTTTTCCCCTTTGCATAAGTGGATGTTAACCACATTTTCCATTGCAATTACTGCAGTAGACAGGATAAAGAATAACTTATTCCACTGTCATGAAAATTGTACATTGTACAAAAAAATTTTTAATGTGCACACAAGTATTAATACAGGTTTGCATGGCCCCATAAAATGATAGTTTTCAAGGGGGTGGCACTAATGAAGGGAAGAACCTTTTTATTGAACAAATTTTGCAAACAACTTAAGCTATAATTTTGACAACATAAATTTCATCCATCCAAAGAAGCATTTAGACAGTAAAATATTCAGAGTTGTATTGCACTGAACATGTCTTAGAAAAGGAATAAAGATAAATAATTTTTTGTAAACCAACTACACTTTCTGTTAATGTTAACAATCTCTATCCACTGACACGTTAGCTATATGGATTGTAATGGCGTTGGTTATCTCGATCCACCGCTTGCTTTTTTTGTCGTAAGCAGTACCTCTAGCAAACGTGTCTACAAGTGACGTCTGACTCGAGTGTCCTCTAGCTTTTTCAGTTTTACCGGACGACGTGGAGGGTGCCAATCTTAGTTCTATTCATTCATGGTACTCCAAAGCATGTTTGCGGCTAAGGTGGTGCAGCAAATTGTTCGTGTTGCTGCCTACGCCGACAACTTTAGCTCCACGGCATTTGCAGTAAATAGTTGTTTGGTCCACACCCGACCTTTTAAAACCAAAATCTCCAGACAACAGACATGGCTCCTTTTTTCGACAAAAGTTCTTCTGTGTCATCATGTTCAACTTTATAGTCGGCTACAGCTTCAGTTCCGGAATGTTCTCTGTCCATTTTCACCACTCAATACCTCCACTAACACATGTACTCCATTACATGCCTGCTTAGCGGTGTAGTGGTGAAAAAGGTCCCCCCTTAAACAGTTTCCCACTGTGCCATGTTCCGAACATTGTTTAGGCTATTTAAACCGGTATTGTGGTATAAGAAATATCCATTAGCATAACAAAAATAAAAAATGGTTTTCGGTATGAACTGGTATACCTCCCAGCACTAATATATAGGTATCTTATATATAAACATCTACGTGTGGAAGTGTGTATGTCTGTCAGGTCCGGAAGTGAGAGGTGGAGTCGGGGTAAGGAAACAGAAAACTCACTTAGCCACTAATAACACAAGCGAGGCCAGCACGTCAGCAAAATGAAACCTCAGAAGAAAGAGACACTCGCTTATCCACTAACATCGGCAAAACTGTATCCCTTTTACTTTTCCTCCTGCTGCTAATACAGAAGCAATGCAAGCACATTGGCAAATCGAGTCCTCCTAGGAGAGAGATGCCTAGAGAAGTTCCTTTCAATTACCTGACATCTCTACATGTCAATTTTATTTCTGACGTTTTCAATAGTTTCTAGGAAACCCGGGTTTTTTACAGCACGGGCTTACACAGCTAGTTATATGTATATCAATATAATACTTGTGACGCAGTGTCAGTTACAACAGAGTGCATCCCCAGAAATACCACAATTAGCATAATCAACGCGACAATATAATATAAAAAGTGACACATCAGACACGTTGTTGTTAGAGTTTGTGGATAACCTCAAAAAACATACTTTTATGTGTGTGTATTGAGTTCTTCTGCTGTAGATTCCCTGCTTCCTGTGTCCTGAAGTTGCTTTTGTCTTCTTACCATGATTCTTTGACTAGGTTTTTGGTAGTGGCGAACAAAAGAGCTGCTCTCTGTCCTCAAGTTTGGCTTCGGCTAACATTTCCTCTCCCAGTCCTCCTTGTGCAGAGCATAACAGACAAAGTGTAACAAGTGTAATACTGTGAAACTGAACTACCCCAGTTGTTTGACGCAGTCTGAACTGTTGAGGGGTCTTTACGTCTGTATGTTGATGCTGCTATGGTACCGTAGTGGAGACATTGGCTTACTCCTTGGTGTGTGTAACCCTTCTAGATTTTATCACAGTGGTGTTTGCTGCTAATCTCTACACATCACGCAAAGTGCACAGTCCACAACGTTTATTTTGTTTCAACCATCTCATTGGCCATCCTCGTTTTTGCAGGTGTGGTACTGTCCCTCAAAGTATTCACAACCATGAAGATGCTCTTAGTGGTTAGTGATGGAAATGTAAGGCTTTCCACTTGCTTGTGTTTGGAGTCACTTCTACATGTCACACTTATAGACTGTAGTTGCTTGATCTCATTGCCTTGAGGATGTCAGATCACAAGTAGAAATGATAGGGGATGAGGAATACACTCCTTCACTCACAGCCTATCAACGTGGTGCAACTTCTCTCTATCTCTACTCTGTTGTGGCACAACGACAAGATATCAAACAGACATTTATATAACAACCTCGCTTTTTCTTTAGGCCATCATTACCCTCCTCTTTTTTATTTGCAAGGCTCTCCTTGTTCTGTTTAGGCATTGGTTATGTTTTATTTCCACACGAGTGCTCATTAGTTGATAATTCTCACACACACAAACACAGGAGCCTCTCCTCTATGACTTGTGACAAAATCAAATCTGTTTGACTTCAGAGTGCTGCTGACTAAGTCACTGGGGATGTCACACTACATGATGGGGTGTGTTGTGACAGTCCATAACTCACTATAATTATGTGAAGGAAGGTTAAGACTGAATATAGCTGGAAGGCCCTTGTCATGTGACAGGGGCTTTAGTCATGTAGTTTTATGTAGGAATACAGTACAACTGTCTATCATTGCTCATGTACTGTACAGTACACATTTTCTGTTGCTGTGTTTGTGTACTGTATGTGTGTTTTATTGAATTTACATGCTAGCATATCAGCATACAAAGTATCAATGTTGAGTCAGCTGATAAATTAAACACATAAGTTGCCGAAAGTAAAATGTTACAGTGAATAAAATAAAATAAAATCGAATGCATTAATAGGAACAACAAGGTTGTGCAGTGCTGATCATTTTTTCACCTGCAGATTGTCTATGTGGAGTTTCCATGTTCATCCTGTGTTTATGAGAAGTTTCCTCCTATACCTCAAAGATGCATAGGTTTACGGGATGATGCTAAATTACCTTTGTATAAGTGATTGTGGATGTGTTAATGGCTTGGGATGATTAGTGAATGAATGAACTGTCTGCTTCCTGTGTTGGGACTTTTATTTAAACTGCAAGAACGTCATGTCGTGAGGGAGAGTCTAACTGGCAAGAAGTTACCAGGGCCCAAGGGTACTATAAAACTAGCACAGGCCAGGGTGAAGTTCTACAGACAAGAGAAAGCAAACATCCAAGCAGGAGAGCCTCAGCACATGCCACGTAGAAACACAGAGGCCACTAGGGTGGTACACCCAGTGCTGTATGTGAGATGAATACCATGGAAAGGTAGTAGGAAGGGGCAGTGCCCTGTGGTGCTAAAATAAATCCCAAATAAAAGGAATTACAATACAATAAGTTATTACAATTACAATAAGTAGACCAAGAAACTAAAAAAAAGTTTTGTTAAAATACTTGTGTTCTTTTTAATAATTTCAATGTTTTAATTATATTAATGTGAGATTTGCTTCATTATGTGCTTGCGAGCAATGGGAGCTAATTGACTGAGTTGAGAAGTAAACATATAGCACTGCAGTTGTCTCTCTAATAAATGTCCTCCTATCCTAAAAGTCAAACTCCACCCATGGCAATACATAAGAACACCAACATAAGACAGAGAGAGAGAAAGTAGAAAAGGAAAACATGTAATGCCCCCCCTCAACCCAGCCTGTCATAGGGACAACAGACCTGCTCTCCTCAGAGTGAAGCCAAGGAGGACACACTTTATTTGGCAACACTTCCTGATCACCGGAGGGCACACAGTGCAGGCCCCTGGGGTGCTTCTTAGAAGACCTGGCCTTCAACTGCCGACTGAGGGCTTTGGGAGGCAGGGGCACCAAGAGTTGCTACAGGGAGTTGTGGAGCAACATGAAAGTCCCATCAGACCCCTAAAGTGATTTTGGAGATTTAACATTATTTCCACACCAGGGACCATTTGAGTGTAGAGTAGGGAGGGAGGAAGAGAAAGAAAACAGTAGGTGAGGATGGGGGTGCTTTTGTATGGTACTGTGGTGGGCAAGTGGGTGAGCTACCACACTTAGCAGACAGTGGGAGTTTAGGCAGGCATAGAAGGGCTTGGCGGGTTGTTGTTTTTTTACCTGTTTATTTGCATTTTGTTCATTCATTCTTGCAGTTACCTTTTTATTTAATAAAGGTGCCATTTTTGTAGCCTTTTGTCTCCTCCCTAAAGGAGGAGGCTCTTATTACTGTTTTTACTAAATATATCATATACTAGAGAAAAGTGCATTTATTAAAATAGGCACAATGGCCATTTAGTAAAATGGGTACAATGCTACAGTACTAGAATAGGAAGAGAATGGAAGTAAAAAATAGGAAAAGTGAATCTGTATCTTATCTCATGATAGAGTACTGAAGACTTATACCGTTTCTATTAAAGGCAGAAATGTTTCACAGAGCAAAATGTATTATTATTATTATTAGATAGTGCCCTTGATATTTGAAGTGTCAATATATATGGAGTCCAGTCATTGATGAAACTGTCTGTTCAAATGGAATGTAGAAATACTTTTCACTTTTAACAATACCGAGTAAATCCCTCATCGTGTGTTCTTTCAGCAGCAAAATGCCTCACGACACAAGAGACACTAATGCTATTGAATGGTCCATAAATTTCGCTGATAACAATAGATTCATCGTTGGGAACATTGTAAGCAAAGGGATAAGTGGTTGCAATGCGAGCAGCAGTCCTTTCGGCTTTGATCACGTTGCGCATTTACATACCTCCATTCATCGGACCTGATAGGCCTTACATCCCACTTTCTTTGTGCTTCCTGTTGCCTTTGTTCATCCAACAGTCCAGCCATTTTAAGATCTCTCCACAGATGTTCAATCGGATTCAAGTCTGGGCTCTGGCTGGGCCACTCAAGGACATTCACAGAGTTGTCCTGAAGCCACTCCTTTGATATCTTGGCTGTGTGCTTAGGGTCGTTGTCCTGCTGAAAGATGAACCGTCGCCCCAGTCTGAGGTCAAGAGCGCTCTGGAGCAGGTTTTCATCCAGGATGTTTCTGTACATTGCTGCAGTCATCTTTCCCTTTATCCTGACTAGTCTCCCAGTCCCTGCTGCTGAAAAACATCCCCACAGCATGATGTTGCCACCACCATGCTTCACTGTAGGGATGGTATTGGCCTGGTGATGAGCGGTGCCTGGTTTCCTCCAAACATGACGCCTGGCATTCACATCAAAGAGTTCAATCTTTGTCTCATCAGACCAGCGAATTTTCTTTCTCATGGTCTGAGAGTCCTTCAGGTGCCTTTTGGCAAACTCCAGGTGGGCTGCTATGTGCTTTTTACTAAGGAGTCACTTCCGTCTGGCCACTCTACCATACAGGCCTGATTGGTGGATTGCTGCAGAGATGGTTGTCCTTCTGGAAGGTTCTCCTCTCTCCACAGAGGACATCTGGGTTCTTGGTCACCTCCCTGACTAAGGCCCTTCTCCCCCGATCGCTCAGTTTAGATGGATGGCCAGCTCTAGGAAGAGTCCTGGTGGTTTCAAACTTCTTCCACTTACGGGTGATGGAGGCCACTGTGCTCATTGGGACCTTCAAAGCACCAGAAATTTTTCTGTAACCTTCCCCAGATTTGTGCCTCGAGACAATCCTGTCTTGGAGGTCTACAGACAATTCCTTTGACTTCATGCTTGGTTTGTGCTCTGACATGAACTGTCAACTGTGGGATCTTATATAGACAGGTGTGCGCCTTTCCAAATCATGTCCAATCAACTGAATTTACCACAGGTGGACTCCAATTAAGCTGCAGAAACATCTCAAGGATGATCAGGGGAAACAGGAGACATCTGAGCTCAATTTTGAGCTTCATGGCAAAGGCTGTGAATACTTATGTACATGTGCTTTCTCAATTTTTTTATTTTTAATAAATTTGTAAAAATCTCAAGTAAACTTTTTTCACGTTGTCATTATGGGGTGTTGTGTGTAGAATTCTAAAGAAAAAAATGAATTTAATCCATTTTGGAATAAGGCTGTAACATAACAAAATGTGGAAAAAGTGATGCGCTGTGAATACTTTCCGGATGCACTGTAGGTGCATTTGAGGTTTATGGTGGCACAAGCACCAGGCAGAAAAGTCCTTTTAACCACATTTTATTCTTGAAATTTCCAAAACGCTGTTGGAGCTTTTATTAAGCACACAGCAAACATGACATCCACTTCAGTTGCCTGACTCCAGTCAAGGGTTTCTTGGAATTGAAAGAATTCAGAGTTGCCTTCCTGAATGCTATCAAGTTGTAGAGAGGCAGGACCAGTGGTGTCACATATCATCTGTAAAAAGGAAGTAAATGGAAAGCATGTCGATTGAATTGGCTTTAAAGGTGTCTGTTACCATAAGATATGAGACTTGCGCATGCCTGCACCTGATCCCACATTGGCAGACTGCTATCTGTCCAATGGTGTCTTTTGTCTATAAGCAAATCAGTGTTAAAAATTGAAAAGCACAGCTCAATTGGATCCAGAAATTCCAGAATGGATAAAAAGTTTTATTATACAAATTACAGCAATTCCATTTTAGTCACGGTTGAAATACTCCCATTGAGATACAATGCACTTGTCCCAGCACTTCTTCCATCCCTGGAAACAATTCCTGTTCTCCTCTTTAGTTAATGTGTGGAGAGCCTCCGGCCACTTTTTTTGATTGAGTTCTTCCACCATAGCGATTCATCTCAATTTTATATTTATTTTTTTTATTCATTGTCTCAGTTTTAATTTCAGGAACAAAACAAACAAAACAAAGTCACAGAAAGCGAGATCTGACAAATTCAGGGGGGTACAAAGCAACAACTCCATTTTATTTTGGTGAAAATCTCCATTTTTTGATGGTGTGTGCAGGTTTGCTGTTACGGTGCAGTGGTGTGTGCGGGTGTGATGTCAAGGGAGAAAATGTTGCTCTGAGTGATGCTTTCCCACAATGATTTAGCAGTTCAATGTCATGTCACATACTGTATTAATAGTCTGCTTATGGGAAAACTCTTACTTAATAAGTCTTTCAGCATTGACAGATACGATCATCATTGTCTTGATGTTTGATATGAGTCGAGGTGCTTCCTTCAGCTTGGAGAAAAAAAACATAATCAAAGTCAAGTCCACAATTCCAGAATAAATGTCAGAAATAGATATCTTGAACACCTCAGCACAGTGCCAGTTGGTGGATTGATTAACCAGACTTTAGGCACATGGTACCAAGCGGCACAGCCAATAACGACACTCTACTCCATTGCTATTAACC
The DNA here is from genome assembly GCF_900747795.2 of Erpetoichthys calabaricus. Lineage (NCBI taxonomy): Eukaryota > Metazoa > Chordata > Cladistia > Polypteriformes > Polypteridae > Erpetoichthys > Erpetoichthys calabaricus. The sequence goes on from NC_041394.2 coordinate 42,745,884, forward strand.
AATTCCGTGAGTTTTTGGGTTTCCACTTGTATATACTGTACTTAAATATATTCACACACTGTGCTGGATGCCATTATGTATGTGACTGTCACTTTTTATATTGTAGGAGGAGGTGTGTATCCAGGATTGTGCTTCTGTTAATGTAAGATCCAGTAGTTTAGTTTTGTACTTTTACTTTTTTCTGTAAGTTTTGTGTGTGTATATCGAGAAGCTAACTGCATGATTTAGTCTGCATATTATTATTATTATTATTATTCAAGTCTTCTTGTGTGAACAAACAGATTGAGCACATGCCACTGCCCACATTAGGAAGAAGTGAAATAAGATTTGTGTACATGAATCCGTGAATTGCTTATGTGTGTTCACCTGAGTCTGTCGTATAATCTAAGAATTCTGCCATATTGAACGAATCAGCATTTCTACAGCAGTATGTTATTGTCAGCCTTCATACTTCTTGTCTCTGGCCACTAACTGCTATATATTTTTCAAATGAAGACATGATCCTAAGAGGTTCTGCATTGTTGAAAATGAAATTTTATTGAGAAAAAGTAAGTGGAGCATATCTTTATGCATCACTTCGAAACAGCAGCACCGTAAAAATAATCTGGGAGTCAGGAAGGCATGTTCGGTACCCGAACGAGGATTTCAGAGGGGCTTGTCCCAACTAATACCTGCAAACCTTCACTCACAAATACACATAGCTATTCCTAGGTCACATTTTGTTGAAAAGCACTTTTCTTCGCTCTGTTAACTCCTGGCTTTCATTGAAGGATAGAATCTGCAAAGCCGGCTAGTGTCAGAACTGAAACTTGACCTGGATTTAAGTGCTCTAAATACCCACAGCCATCGTGCAGTGAGGCGTATTGTGTCAAGGTTACGCTAAAGAGAGGATTATATCTGTATAGTTATAGTTATTTTCATAGTTCTAGTGCTGTGATTTAATCTGATTAGGGAAAAAAATGTGTTTTAATAATAGCAGCTGTTCCTGAAAACACAAGATTCTTCAATGACTTTATGTAGTAGAAAAACTTGGTAGCTTCCAGTGATCTGCTGAAAAGTGGTATTCTCATCACTTCCTTAGAGAATTCTGATCTCTTAAAACCCACCCTGTACCCCTTGCCTAGCAGGCCCCCAATCCTGCTACTGCTTATACACTGGTGAATGGCACTCCGAATGACCAACATTCCGTCCAGCTAGCAACACTCAGTTATAATTTCATCAAATGTCGATGAATTCCAGTGCAGGCAGCTCTCTTACTTATTACCATGCAAGCTGATTGGTATTTTTTTTTTACTTGCTAGGTACGCAATAACATAAGCTAAACACGCCTTGGAATTTAGTTAATAGGATTACTGACGGAAAGCAAGCAGAAAAGCCAGCACGCGCCTGTCAGGCTACTCAGCTTTTAGGAACCATTAGGAACTCAAGAATAAGTTGAGATCAGAATCCTGAAGGACTAAAGAGGGTTCTGAGAAGTAGAAATGTATTTAGAATAATCAGAGAGTCCTCTGTGGTTTTGTGGCAGCTGCCAAAACCAACATTTGTCATGGAGAGACGGTTATGGAGGTGCTAGAGACATCAAGGATAGGCCGTGGTTGGTTTTATGAAGGCTATGTTATAATTGATAAAGGGGTATCACAAAATGGATAGGTGGATCTAAATCCTAAGATGATGGGCTGAAAAAAAAGGTCAGGTCCCCTTAAATACAGTTGCTGGGAAAGAACTATAAGATTAGAACGCATGATGATTGTTTTCTGTTTCTCTTTTGTCACACTGTTGTAAATGTACCAGAAGGTTCAAAGTGATTTTGAGAAGGTTTATCTTTGCTCAACATGACATAAAGAGGAAGTCCTATGAAGTAGTAGGGATACCAGACAGAACATAATGAAAGGTTCTGGATTCTGTGATGATAAGGCCACAGACTGATGTGCTGGTCCAGTTTCTCTTTAATGCAGACCATAAAGGGCTTGGATTTATTGATGGAGTACTAAAGTTCAATTAACAGTGTGCTTTAAAAGTCTTGTTTCCTCTGCAGGTAGCCTGTAGTGGAAGTTCAGTTGCTTCTTGTCTTTGTCTACCCTGCTAGATATTTCACACATTGACGTTGCTCAGGAAAATGCAGACGCAGTTGTTAGCGAAGTCCTGCGACATCCATAGATTGCGATGCTGTGGCACTCTTCAGAGGCTTTTGCTGCATCAGAGAAACTGCAAAATGCTTCTCTGTTAAAATCCAAAGGGCTACCCGCTGCAATTTGGCAAGGTGGTGATTTCAATTTAAGGCGAAAGGGGAGGAGAAAGATGGGGAGGGGCATTGAATGCAGAAATAATCTCATTGGATGCTGAGTGTCTGTGTTCCATTCTTTCCCATGTCCAGTGTCCCCAGCGGCAGAGAGGCTGCGCTACATCCTTGGGGAAGAGGATGACTTGCCAACTCCCACCTTGTTTACTGAGATGGACACCCTGCAGCATGATGGTGATGAACTGGAGTGGAAAGAATCTGCCAGGTGATCAACTGGGGCAGGGTGGCAAGGAAAATGGAAAGAAATAAAAATAAAAAATGGATAGAAATGGATAGAAGGAGGGTCTTGATAAAGAGTGATTCGAGATAAGGTGAGCCAGTATGAGACAAATGAACAGATGTCGACTAAGTGTAGTGTGGCCTACTACCCATCACATGGTCAGAATAGGTTTAGAGCAGACCTGGATAGCTCTGTCAATCCAAATTAAATTCTCTCAACCTTTTCCATTTCATAAAAGGATCAAAGCATGCTAACTGCCTATGACTTTTAAGGATTCCTGTGACGCTACTCCAGTAATTAAACAAGGGAGCGAACGAGTTGAAACATGCAGATCTAATTTGTTTCTTTCAACACCAAAGCTTGGGACAGTACCAATACAACGGCACTTTTGTGCACCAAATCCCTCCTGACTGAGAGCCGCCTAACATGTAAACCTCTCTTCGGGGGTGTTTTTAATGTCTCATAATGATAAATCCTTTGTTCAGAGGTGGTCTTCTACTCTTCTGTACTGGCATGAAAGGCTTTTATTTGAAACTTACTCTCAAAAGAATCTAATTCAGTTCACAATTTAATTCATTTGATGTTTTATTATTACTTTTTTTATTTCTTTATGTGGACAGGTGGGTGAAGTTTGAAGAGAAAGTGGAAGAAGGAGGAGAGCGCTGGAGTAAACCTCATGTGTCCACGCTATCACTACATAGCCTTTTTGAGCTCCGCACATGCCTCCAGACTGGCACAGTGCTTCTGGATCTTGATGGATATTCTCTTCCTCAGATTATAGGTATAAAGGTGCCCTGTATGAAATGGGATTGACTTTGGTGTGGGTGTGCCTTATGATGGACTAGCATCTCAGCAATGTCTCGTTTCTGCCTTGCATCCATTGCTGTTTGGTTCTTACTACACACAACTCCGACCAAAAAAAACAAGGATATATAAAACAGATTATCCAATTTAAATGTTCACTTTACGAAATTCTATTTTGAAAATTTAAGTTTCAGAATTAGATAATTCTTGTAATATTTGATGTCTATGACATTCATGTTTAAATATATTGGTGTTAGTGGTGGGTGGCGCAGTGGTAGCGCTGCTGCCTCGCAGTAAGGAGACCTGGGTTTGCTTCCCGGTTCCTCCCTGCGTGGAGTTTGCATGTTCTCCCCGTGTCTGCGTGGGTTTCCTCCGGGCGCTCCGGTTTCCTCCCACAGTCCAAAGACATGCAGGTTAGGTGGATTGGCGATTCTAAATTGGCCCTAGTGTGTGCTTGGTGTGTGGGTGTGTTTGTGTGTGTGTGTTCTGCGGTGGGTTGGCACCCTGCCCAGGATTGGTTCCTGCCTTGTGCCCTGTGTTGGCTGGGATTGGCTCCAGCAGACCCCCGTGACCCTGTGTTTGGATTCAGCGGGTTGGAAAATGGATGGATGGATGGAACTTAGTGGTGTAACAAGATGCTCTGATTCCTATTAGATTTGAATCATACAATACAGTTAACAGCTTAATATTGTCCTGATGATAAAAACCAAAAAAGATTATACAAAAGTAAAAGTGTACAGAAAATCTAAGTGTATCACAAAATATCATAGCAATAAATGTGAATAAAAGCAAAATAAAACTTGGCAGTCAGTACTAGAAGAAGATGAGATGAGGTGAAAAATAATAACTAAATAGATAAATATCTTTAGCACATGTGGACCAGCCACAGAGTCGAGATCACACCTTAAAATTAAAAATAAAATTTTATCCATCACTGGTTTGGGAAACATGAATTTTTAATATTAAAGTAAAGAATTATTGAAAACACACGGGTGCTTCTTTCCTCTCCTCTTTGTACTGCCTGCGACAAGCACAGTAATTTCATCAGAAGTTATGGAGTTGGACTAGGAGATAAATGAAAGTCAGAATGCAGAAAAGAATTGAAAACCAGGAAGTCAATAATATTGTTGCCAAAGCCAAAATGCTAACCTGAACGGAAGTCAAAAGGGAATATTAAAAGATTTCAGACCAGAATTAATTAAAGGTTTTATGATATCCACAACAGCAGATAAAGAGAGATCAGTTGTGACAGAATTTAAAGTGCCACATCAATGACTTCAGAAGCTGCAACATCCAAACCCGAGCCCCTAATCAACCAGGGGTTAGGTGTTGATGACAGTAGTCAGGAACCAAAAACAAAAATGACATTGCGGTAATGTTAAGGATCAAAAAATACAGTGCCTTCAAAAACTATTCAGACCCCTTCACTTTTTTCACATTTTGTTATGTTGCTTTGTACTAAAATCATTTAAATTCATATTTTCTGTCATCAGACAACACTCAATGCCCCAGAATGACAACATGAAAACAGGATTTTAGAAGTTTTTGCATATTGTTTAAGGCTTTGTCTAACATTAGTATGGACATGCGATTTTTGAGAAACACTAAGATATGGACATGTCTGCAGTGGTCTTGCCGTGTCCAGACTGTTTTCTGGACGCCACCCAATGGTACCAGTATAGGCTCTGGCCTCCCATGGCCTTGAATTGGTCTAAGTGATCGTAACAACTTTACATATAAAAGAAGACCATTCAGTCCATCAAGTTTGTTTATTTAGCTTATAGTTATGCTGTCTCGGTATCTCATACAGATAATTTTTAAAGATTGTCAAGGATTTTTACTTCAACTACATGTCTTTATAGTTAGTTATAGATTTCCACAACTCTTTGCATAAAGAAGTGCTTTCTGGCTTCAGTCCTAAATGCACTTCCCGTTAACATTCACTGGTGTCATCGAGTATGTGATTTATCCTTAAGCTGAAAGAATTCTGTCAGATTTGCTTTATCAATGCCTTTGAGAATGTTGAAGGAGTAGATTAGGTCCCCACACAGTGTCCTCTGCTCGACACTAAACAGGTTTAATTCTTCGATTCTGTCAGAGTATAATATGTCCTTCAGTCCTGGAATACACCTGGTTGCTCTCCTCTGTAAAGCGTCCAGAGGTGCTATGCCTTTTTGTAGTGTGGTGATCAGAACTGCACCCAATGCTCCAGATGCAGTCTCACTCATACACTATATATATATATATATATAGTCCAAGCTTAATATACCTTCATTTACATTCTACAATTTTTACGATATAACCTAACATCTTATTAGTTTTTAATTGCTTCTGCACATTGCTTAGATGATGAAAATGCTGTATCAACATGAAACCTCTAAATCCTTTTCAGAGGTTTCTTCCTTTAGCCCACATGTAGCACTTAGATAGATAGATAGATAGATAGATAGATAGATAGATAGATAGATAGATAGATAGATAGATAGATAGATAGATAGATAGATAGATAGATAGATAGATAGATAGATAGATAGATAGATAGATAGATAGATAGATAGATAGATAGATAGATAGATAGATAGATAGATAGATAGATAGATAGATAGATAGATAGATAGATACTTTATTAATCCCAGGGGGAAATTCACATATTCCAGCAGCAAAAAATATTAAATTAAAGAGTAATAAAAAATGCAGGTAAAAAAAAACAGACAATAACTTGAATAATGTTCAACGTTTACCCCCTCTGGTGGAATTGAAGAGTCGCATAGTTTGGGGGAGGAATGATCTTCTCAGTCTGTCAGTGGAGCACTTTGCACTTTTCTACATTAAACTGCATTTTTCAGGTGCTCACCCAGTTCTGAAACTTGTCTGTGTTTTCTTGAGTTGTTTATGTTGCCTCCTCAGTGGCTGCCTTTTCTCCAATTTTAATAACATAGTGTCATAACATTAGTATCAAGGTAAGGTACGTACTAAGAATATAATCATGCACTTGTTGAGAAACATCTAACTATATAATCTGGTTGCTACTGTCATATTTGTGCTGTTTTAATGTCTCTAACGGATGAAAACTTCCACTTACATAAAAGTAGCAGGAAGAGACAGAGGCAGGTTTTGGCGAGAGAGGCAAGCGTAGGGTGCACTACTGAATTGTGTCTCCACCTTTGAAGAAGGCAATGGTGGTCCTGGGTCATTTGGTCAGAACAAAAAAAATATTGCAAAGCCCAGTAATGAGGCTCACCCACTAGACAGCAGTCCCTTTGTTCAGTCTTAAAATAAGTAAAATATATAATAATATAGCAACTGAAATAAGGAAAATGTTGCACACAAGACTTATTGCTCAGTACATTAAAGCCAGCCTTTTCAGTTTAAGCAAAAGAAGATTAAGAGGAGACATGATTGAAGTGTTTAAAATTATGAAGGTAATTAGTGCAGTGGATTGAGACTGTTATTTTAAAATGAGTTCAACAAGAACACCGGGACACAGTTGGACTTGTTAAGGGTAAATTTCACACAAACATTAGGAAGTTTTTCTTTACCTACAGAACCATATAGACACATGGAATAAGCTGCCAAGTAGTGCGGTGGACAGGAAGACTTTAGAGAATTTCAAAACTTGACTTGATGTTATTCTGGAAAAATGAAGTGGATAGGAACATAGAACTTTGTTGAGCTGAATGGTCTCTTCTCATCCAGATTGTCCTAATGCTCTAACATTTTCTATGGAAAATACAAAAGCTGGTAACTGCTCATCACCATCTTAGTACACAGCCATGTGTGAAGGCATTAACGTCATACTTAATGAGAATGCTTGACTATATGACTGAGCCACCAGCACAGATGGCAAAAAAAACAAACTTAAAAATGGAGTCATCCATAAGGGAAACTTCAAACAATATAGCACATAATGGAATCACATATAGTCAATATGATAAAACAAATGACAAAAAATAAAACTAGAGGGTCAGAAACTAATTTCATAACCACCTTCAGTTTCAGATTTGATTTTGGCCAAAACAGGAAAATTCTGTTCATTTTTCTCTAACTACAACAGGAGTAAGCTGCAAACACTTTCATGCCCCTGCCATTCAAAGAGAAATGGTTATGTTCTCATGATAAGAACTCATCCCTTTGAATTGCTTCATGCCTGCCACCAAATTCTTTGTGTCCTTGTATTACTGACAACAGTTTTCTTTTCACAGATGATATCATTGAGAGACAAATTCAGGATGGAATGGTTAAGGAAGAGCTGAGGGAAAAGATCAGCTTTGTACTTCTGCGGAAACATCGTCACCAGACCAAGAAACCCATTCATCGCTCCCTGGCTGATATTGGCAAGGCGGTGTCGTCCACCTCCAGTAAGGGCCCACGTGCTCCTGGTCATCTTTCTCCAGCACCAATTGTAGCAGCAGCCTCCTCGGAGGGTTTACTGGGTACTGCCTCACAACCCTCAGAATCACTGAGTGGTTGTACTTTTAACACCTTATCTTCTCTGTCCTAATCTCTCTGATTCTCTCTTTCTGTCACTCCTTCCCTCTCTTCTCTTGATACTGGAAGGCCGCAGTCCTAGTAGGAGTCCTAGTACTATGGCTGCCTTTCATCGTTCCACTGAGGATCTGCGAATGAGATATAATGCAAACTATGGACGCCTGCGTAAGTCTTCACCACGTGTAGCCTTGGCAATACTCCCACCTGTCCTCATGTATGAGTGTCTCCTAGAGAATTACCTACATGTTAACCAGCTAAGTTAGTGACTGTGGGTGGTACATCATCAAGTCAAACTATTTTGCAATATATTAAGAGAATTTGTTCGGAACTGCTTAAGGATGTGTATGACCTGCCCTCTCATCAATTTAAATGGCCAACTACAATAGACAGTTCGGTATGATTGAACCCTCATGTCTTGGCTATGGATTTTTCAGCTTTTTGGTCCATTCATCTTCCTACTCCATTCGTGTGCCTCACATGAATGAATCTGCTATATACATTAGTATGTTATAGGAAAACAATTAGGCCACTTTAGATTTCAGCTAACTTGATTCACATTGCTTTGGAATATAAGAGGAATATGGAAACAAAACATGTTAACCCAAGGAGAACATGAAAACAATCAAGTCTATTGACTTATGAAGCTGCAGTGACTACCACTGTGTCTGCTTGTTGCTCCATAGTACTTCACCTTCCTTTATTCAATACCAGTAACGGCGCACTGCATGATAATGTGTAATGAAAACACTTGACTTGAGCATTCCTAGTTTTCATCCTCTTTCTCTGTACGTTTATCATTCGTTTGCTCAGAGGCTGATGCTTCCTGAGCAGCTCTTCTTTTCTCCATCCTAGCAGCCCGCTTCTTCTCTTCTTTCGTTGGCATCTTTTCACGATAAAACTGATTAAGTCAGTGTTTGTGTTGCAATTACTTAGTATGTTTTCTTTAATTTTTCACTTACGTTGGCACTTAAGTGTTGAATCTGCCTCAAGAATGAAGATATGAAGAGGTAGGGGAAGTGATGGCAAAGGTGGTAGGGATGAGATCGGCGCCCGTACACATACGCCACATGGTTGCCTTGCCGCCCACTGCAAAGAGTTGATTCTACAATAAAATAAAATAAAAATAAAAAGAGGAATAACCTTGGAGGTCAATCATCACACCGAAAGCAGATAGTAGACATCACATAGTATATGGGCACCAAATTTCAGGCCAATAGGTCAAACGGTTTGTGAGTTACAGGTGATTTAAAATCATAGACAGACAAACGAGCAGCCACGGTGGCGTATTATATATAAAGAAATGCTAAGAGTTCTGTACACCTTTATTTTAGATTAAATTAGATAAACTTCATTAATCCCATGGGGAAAATCAGATGCATACAGCAGCAGAAACATAAAAAACAAGCATACAGACTCACCAGACAGATAATACATCCAATCAATCAGCAACCGGTGAATAAATAAATAATGTATATTAAATTGCCTGGTAGCAGTATGCAGAAAAGACCCCCAGAGGCGCTTCTTAGCACATCTGGGTGGAATGAGCCTTTGGCTAAATGTGCTCCGAAAGAGGGCCAACTGGAGGAGATGGATGGGATTTTTCATGATGGCTTCCAATTTTGCCACCATCCTCTTTTCCACAACAGATTCCAGCGTGTCCAGGGATTGCTCTGTGATGGAACAGGATTTCCTGATAAGTTTGTTTGGCATTGTGCTTCTTTTGAGCTTAAGTTGCTTCCCCAGGAGACTGCGGCCTAGATTGCATCTAAAGACCTGAGTCTCCTTAGCAAGTACTGTCTTCTCTGGCCCTTCTTGTACAGTGCCTTTGTGTTGCCACACCAGTCTGGTTTGTTGTTCATGTGAAACCCCAGGTACTTGTAGCTCTGCACCAATTTAACATCCTACCCTTGAATGGTGACCAGTCTCAGAGGCTTCTTGGCCACCACTAGCTCTTTTATCTTGCTCTTGGTGAGTTGCAGGTTGTTGTCCCCTGGGCTCGTGCCACCATTAAGGTGAGTTAGGCATTCATCTAGGGCAGTGGTCCCCAACCATTTTGGCACCAAGGACCGGTTTCATAGAAACCAGTTTTTACAGGGACTGGGGAGGGTGAGGGTGTGGTAGGACATTTTTATAGGGTTTTATACATTACATTTTTATTATTATTACATTGCAATTTCATAATATATAATTATACAACTCACCATAATGCAGAATCAGTGGGAGCCCTGAGCTTGTTTCCCTATCTTCCAGTCCCATCTCTAAAAGTGTGTTTAAAATTGCTGCTGCCAAAACTCTGCTCCTGTGGCTTTAAGCCCTCACTGCTTCTCCCCTTCACAGCTCCACACATGCTGGCTGCTGGCTCCTAGATGGTGGGTGCAGCTGCAAATGTGCTGCTAACCGCTGCCCCTCATGCTGTCATTGCCGACCAGGTGCCCCCTCTCCATACCTCCTGGTACTGTCTGCCCCACTGCATCCGCAGGAGCTAATGCTGCCACCTCAAAATTTCCACGTGGCGTTGCGGCGCTGCCTGTTCCACACTAGCCTGTGCTTGTCCTCCGGGGCTCCTCCAGCGCTCAGACCGGCTAGATGCTCTGTAGAGTGGGTAAGGCAAGGATGGGTAAAGGTGGAGTGCCCAATAGTATGAATAGCCCAATAGCCAGTATCAAATTGCAAAAAATGCTCGACCTCTCTCTAGCTGTCCTCTCTGTCTCTCTCACAGCGCTGCTGCATAGCCCCGCCTGCTTAGCATTCTGTGCGAAACGAAAAGTGTTCTTAGTGAAGGAGGCAGCCATTTTGCTGTAGCCCTTCACACACTGCATCTCCAGGAGGTGCCGTGCTGGCAGATCTGCAGTATGCTGTTGTGGCCCAGGAGTTGGGGACCCCTGATCTAGAGCACAGATCAGAAGGGGGGGAAAACCCAGCCTCACGGGTTAGCTACTGAACAGTCAGTTGGCACACTAATAAGCTTGGCCTAGGGCACAAAATAACCTAGCAATGGCACTGGTTGTCCCTGCACCTTAAACATTCAATACAGTTAGTGTACGGATAAACACAGAACATTATGCAGTAACTGTATATTAATCGGACTGTATACGTATGGCATACAAGTACCATGCCAGTCTCTGTATCATTGCAAACATGGGACAGAGGTACCAAACTTTTCATTTTACTTGCTGTTGTCTACTTCAGATTAGGGTTATCCACACCACACTGACATGACTCCGGCTTGTCGCTCTTAAATACAAGGAATAGTGATGAGCAAAACAGACACTAAAATTCACTTCCAGATGATTTCTTAATTGCAAGGTGCAAAACTCATCAAGAGTTTTTGGGGGGTAGAAATGTTTCTTTTTTTTTTGCAGTGGAAAACAAGGACTACTGCTCCCTGAAGCATCGTTCACACTTCTGCGTTTACTTGTGTTCTTTTTCGTAGCTGCCTAATGCAGGTACTTCATAGCACAGCAGAAAAATCAATTCTGTTTATGTCTCTCATTCATTTCACAATGGAGGAGTGCTGTGGATTTTTTTGTGACATGGGGTATATATTTCATATGAAGGTACATCAGAACACACCATTGTGCACAGTACTGTCTTCTCTTTACAGAATAAATCAGTACACAGAAAGTCGCTGCTGCCAAACACCTCATCCTCTCTTTTACCTTGGAACCCTATAATCGTAGGTATATGTATGCACTCTTCTGGAACTGATGTATGAAAGCATTTCCAGACAGGAGCTACACACCTTTCTTCTTGGTTGATGCAAATTGTTTGTTAGGAGTGAATGAAATACAATTTATTGCTTTAATTTTTTGGCAAAGCGAAAAACTGAATTTTGCTTCAAATTCAATTATGTGTGAATCGTTTTGCTCATCTCTAATTAGGAGTTATAGTCCTCCCACATAATCAGAAAAAGAAAAACAATTTAAAATAACAAAGCGTGTCTTGTGGTATAACAGGCACCACAGGTGAATCCTTATTCTTTGGACCAGCCATGTTTGTACCTTCATGGCTCTTCTTCCTCAGACTTCATGCCTCTTCCTGGACTTTGACCCTACTTTTAACATTAGAACATTAGCACATTAGAACACTCTAGACGAGAACAGGCCATTAAGCCCAACAAAGCTCGCCAGTCCTATCCACTTACTTCTTCCAAAAAAACATCAAGTCGAGTTTTGAAAGTCCTAAAGTCTTACTGTCTACCACATTCCAACTGTCTATCATTCTTTGTGTAAAGAAAAACTTCCTAATGTTTGTGCGAAATTTACCGTTAAGAAGTCTCCAACTGTGTCCCCGTGTTCTTAATGAACTCATTTTAAAATAACAGTCTCGATCCACTGGACTAAATTCCCTTCATAATTTTAAACACTTCAGTCATGTCACCTTTTAATCTTCTTTTGCTTAAACTGTATAGGCTTATCTGCTTTAATATTTCCTCATAACTCATCCCCTGTAGCCCTGGCATCAGCCTAGTCGCTCTTCTCTGGATCTTTTCTAGTGCTGCTATGTCCTTTTTGTACCCTGGAGACCAAAACTACACCCAGGAATCCAGATGAGGCCTCACCAGTGTGTTATAAATGATGAGATGTATTCATTCCAGATGTTCTGAGGGTCTCATATACTTTGTACAGGTATATGTAACTCTAATGCAGGGGTCTCCAACTCCAATCCTGGAGAACTACTGTGGCTGCAGGTTTTCATTCTAACCCTTTTCTTAATTAGTGACCAGATTTTGCTGCTAATTAACTGTTTTTCTTTATTTTAATTGACTGTTCTTGAGACGGGCAGCACGGTGGCGCAGTGGTAGCGCTGCTGCCTCGCAGTAAGGAGACCTGGGTTCGCTTCCCGGGTCCTCCCTGCGTGGAGTTTGCATGTTCTCCCCGTGCCTGCGTGGGTTTCCTCCGGGTGCTCTGGATTCCTCCCACAGTCCAAAGACATGCAGGTTAGGTGGATTGGCGATTCTGAAATTGCCCCTAGTGTGTGCTTGGTGTGTGGGTGTGTGTGTGTGTCCTGCGGTGGGTTGGCGCCCTGCCCAGGATTGTTTCCTGCCTTGCGCCCTGTGTTGGCTGGGATTGGCTCCAGCAGACCCCTGTGACCCTGTGTTCGGATTCAGCGGGTTGGAAAATGGATGGATGGATGTTCTTGAGACTCTGACCCCTGCTCTAATGCCTGCCATGTTCAGTGATGGATGTACATTTATGGGGCCCTGAAGCTTGAACTATTACGGAGGCCCCTTTGCATCTAGCAACAAGGTTTTGGTAACCACTGTTATCTTCTTCAGCCATTCACCACCATTTTCTTTTAAAAGTGTAACCACTACATCTCAGATTTTGATTAAAATTGCTGTACTGGATTAGCTCACATGTCAAAGTCACTGGTGTGAATACAAATTTCCTGCGCCTTATAGTTTTCGAGTAATGGGGGTATGAAAGTTATGGGAGGATGAAAAATAAAGTTGCTTCTGATGGACACTGAAGCATAAACTTCATTGGTTTCATTGTAGATCGGCCCCTGAAGATGTAAAATAAAACATTTTAAAAGCTCTTTCATGTGTGTCCCCCTGTTTCACCTCATATGGCCCACATGTACTCACAATATCTGATACATTCTCTCTCTGCCATTCCCAGCATTTTGCTCACACTTAATCAGAAATTCACATTATCTCATTTTATTTTCCATGTTCCCTCCTTTTGTCTCCCAGTGTCACGTTGTTATTGTCACATTGTTTATGTTGACTCATTTTCTTTCTCCTGCTCTGCAGATCTCTCTCCTTATTCTGTCCATTTTCTTCCTTTCACTCTTTGTCTCTCTCAGTCACTGTTAAAGATCAGATCTTTATAAATTTTGTACATCCTCTCATTTAGGTGGCACGCATAGCCGAAGTATGAATGATATCTCAGATGCCCCCAGTACAGACCAGGTAAGACCAGTTCATCACAATTTTCCCATTTTATTTTTCATGTAGTGAATAAAGAAGTGTCATATGAAACAAAATTAACTTTCTAGATGACAATAATGCAGCAGAAATTCAGCTCTTATGTGTGCAATGTCGCATTCACACAGTTTTCTGATGTCCCTTTCCCACTGTTCAGTGTGGATTGTACAGTCAAGTGCATATCACATTTACTTAGTGTGACTTCTGGGCAGTTTTAAGTGTAATAAATGAATAATAGGCAGCCATACAACATGCTGAACGGCAGACCAAGAATCAAAAGTGTATTTTAATTATTAAGTATTCCGAGGGGGACAAGCTTATTACCTGGTGTCCCACTCATTGCTTGTAAACTTACATGCTATTTGTTAGAAGATTTGAATAGTATGGAATGTCTTTTCATTCATAGGCATTATTTGGTATATATTGTATATTCTTCTATGAGTGAGGTTATTAAGGCTATGCATAAGCGTACCATCAAGTCAGAGTTCAGCATTGGCCTTCTGTCATTGTTAATCAGTATATTTGCAATAAATCTTAATAAATGAGAAATTCCTTATCATCAATATCGATATAGGTAGTTTAATGTTTTGCCATTATGTATCTCATTAAACATGTAATGCACAAAAATGTCATGTATTTCATTGTTTAAAGTGTAACACAAAAATTCTTTATAATAAATGTAAATGATAGGCTGAGAATTGCTATGGACTGTCCCGCCATGGCAGTGGTATACCACAGACCACTCAGGCTAATTACAGTAATACCTTACACTATAAAAGCAAAAACAGTGTTTGCATTTATAAAAAAAATACATATGCCATGCGCCACACCAAGTTCCTTTGTAAATCTCAAATCAATTATAGGCTAGTGCCTGGGCAAGCGCTTTTAGTCGATCTCCGCCACCTCCTGCCAGTAACCACGTATGGACTTTTTTTTAATATTCATGACCTAATTACTATATAAAACTGGCCATCTTTCTGAGTCATGTCTTTACTGCAAACCACAGGAGAATGCAGAAAACAAAACTTCTGTGAATGTGAACTTGAGGTATTACTGACTGAAGTGGAGAACTGCACAAGCATTCTTTATGCTGGCCTCTCTGCAGGAGTCACAAGTGACAGCAGCTGAGTGAAGACCGCAATAGGAATCTGCCATCAGGCAGTGCGCAGACCACCAGTAGTAGAGTACATGAATTGACACAAGCTGTATGTGCAGAACTATGAAACATTAAGAACATTCCTATTGAACTTGTAAAATAGCCCCTTTTCTATTCGAAGTACAGCATCTGAACATCTTTGAATTGCCATTCGGTTGATGTCCTGAGGGACAGTGTCTCAGTCATCCACTTGTTCATCTTGTCCTACATCAGGAGGCAGAGGCAGTCCGTGTTTGTGCGCTATGTTGTGCAGTACGGCACAAGCCATCACAATGTGGTTAGCCTTTGTGAGGCTGTGGAGCAGTGTGCCCCTCGACAAGTCCAAACACCGATGTAAGAGCCATTTGTTACCATTTGTTAGTTAGTGAGGTGATGTTAAGATGATAGAAGTATTTCCTTAGTTATGTTAAAATGTTTGCCTATATATTAGTGCCTAGTCAATGGGAGATTCAATTAATAACCCCTACACTCTAAATTGTAAATGGCATATTCTAATTATTTGTTATCATTCTGACTACTGTCACAAAAACCAGACATAAGAGTCGTGAAAAGGTTTGGGGCAGCCACCCGTGGCAAATTTCCTGGCTGCAAAGTCGAGCAAATGAATTCAGCACTGATGTGCACAAAACCGAGTCCAAAACAGAACTGAGGGAACAGGGAAAAGGTGGAGACTTTTAAGGGGGAAGACAGGAAGTGAAGTCAAAGGGGTCGGGCTCTTGAAGGTCTTCTGTCATTGGTGCGAGACCGGACGTGACATCACAGGGGCCGGAGCCGGCAAGGTCTCCTTCCATTGGCTCGGTCCCGGAAAGTGACGTCAAGAGGACCAGGTGGGATCTCCCGTGAATGGCCTGCAGGCAAGGCAGAAAAAGAGTCAGTGCACTCTGCCATGTCCTGGTATGTCTCGGAACTGCCCTTACTCAGGCCCTTTAGCTGCCTCCCATGCGCACGTGTGTGACACTACAGACTAGTTCAGTTTATGATCTGCCTAGCAGTTGGTAAGGCATGGAGGGCAAACAGTTTCAAACCGCACTGAAAGTATTGAACATACTGAGCATTCTGAACGTACTGACATACTAAAGTGAAGCCTGTGTAAGTTTGCTATAAAAAGTAACAACTTTTAAATACAGAAAGTAACTGAAGTTTAACAGGAGAAAACTAAGCTTATAATAGAACAGAGAAGGAACCTTTTTTTCCCTTGTTGCCTTTTATTCTGCGTGTGTAGTAACTTTTTTCTGAATTTTTGTAATTTGTTGCTTTTAAAATTTTCACTAAACCATTTTAAAATGAACGTTATTGCACTGAGAGATTTCTTTTGTTACATGTTTGACTCATGCTGGATCCTACCTTGCCAACTCAGCAGCCGCTCAATTTTGAGAACCTAGAAAAGATGCAGCCATCATCTACCATTTAATGAACCAATAGTTTGTTCTATCACCATTCGAATGCGGGAGTGCCTTTCAGTAAATCTCCTCTCTTGTGGTGGAACCACTGTCACCTGAAATAAAGATTATACACATTGTCTGTAACATACTAAACGTATTTGAAATCCTAGTAATTAGACTTATTTACCAAGAAGGCAATCATCACACACAAGCTAAACCCTGAAGTCTGCTTCCTATTCTGCTTACTATTTCATAAAATAAAGGAATCACGGGCCACCTCGCAACATTAATCAGATACATTTCAGTATCAAATATTAATTGTATATTAATTTAATGAAAGTGCTTGCTGTTTGCAAAACAAATTTGTTCTGTGATGGTGCCTTTATCGCAACGTGTTAGTCAATTGTTTTAATTATATTAGGACAATCTGCTTGCTCACCCTGACTGTAAAGAGATTGTAATGATTTTGGGTAGGATCTAAAATATGCCATACCATACAGATGGCATGATGCGACTCAGGTATGACTGCGAGAATCCTAATTGGTTGTCCAGTTCACAGCAAAATGAGCCAGTCGCCAAATTCCCTATGGTTATTAAAACCTGTAACGAAACAGGGATTGTATCATTTCTGTGTTTTGGTCTCTGTAATGTACAGTAGGTTCCAATTCAACACCAAACTCCAAGAGGACAGTTACAGGAAGTCTAAATGGGTTTATAAGCCTGCCATTGATGATATCCTCCAAAAGAGCTAACACTGCCATTGCCAGTTACATTATACAGCACACAGCACACCCTTTCTAGACAAATTGACAGGCTACACACTGAGGCAATTAAAATATGGTTTAGGCATCATTACCATCACTGAGGACAGCGGAATGAACATGTCTGTTAATTGTGATGTAATTAGATAGATAGATAGATAGATAGATACTTTATTAATCCCAATGGGAAATTCACATTCTTCAGCAGCAGCATACTGATACAATAAATAATATTAAATTAAAGAATGATAATAATACAGGTGAAAAAAAACAGACAATAACTTTGTATAATGTTAAATGTTAACGTTTACCCCCCCCTGGTGGAATTAAAGAGTCGCATAGTTTGGGGGAGGAACGATCTCCTCAGTCTGTCAGTGGAGCAGGACAGTGACAGCAGTCTGTCGCTGAAGCTGCTCTTCTGTCTGGAGATGACATTATTTAGTGGATGCAGTGGATTCTCCATAATTGATAGGAGCCTGCTGAGCGCCCTTCGCTCTGCCACAGATGTTAAACTGTCCAGCTCCATGCCAACAATAGAGCCTGCCTTCCTCACCAGTTTGTCCAGGCGTGAGGCGTCTTTCCTCTTAATGCTGCCCTCCCCAGCACACCACTGCGTAGAAGAGGGCGCTCGCCACAACTGTTTGATAGAACATCTGCAGCATCTTATTGCAGATGTTGAAGGAAGCCAGCCTTCTAAGGAAGTATAACCGGCTTTGTGCTTTCTTGCACAGCGCATCAGTATTGGCAGTCCAGTCTAATTTATCATCCAGCTGCACTCCCAGATATTTATAGGTCTGCACCATCTGCACACAGTCACCTTTGATGATCACTGGGTCTATGAGGGGTCTGGGCCTCCTAAAATCCACCACCAGCTCCTTGGTTTTGCTGGTGTTCAGGTGTAGGTGATTTGAGTCGGACCATTTAACAAAGTCATTGATTAGGTCCCTATACTCCTCCTCCAGCCCATTCCTGATACAGCCCACGATAGCAGTGTCATCAGCGAACTTTTGCACATGGCAGGACTCCGAGTTGTATTGGAAGTCCGATGTATATAGGCTGAACAGGACCGGAGAAAGTACAGTCCCTTGTGGCGCTCCTGTGTTGCTGACCACAATGTCAGACGTGCAGTTCCCAAGACGCACATACTGAGGTCTGTCTTTAAGATAGTCCACGATCCATGCCACTAGGTATGAATCTAATCCCATCTCTGTCAGCTTGTCCCTAAGGAGCAGAGGTTGGATTGTGTTGAAGGCGCTAGAGAAGTCTAGAAACATAATTCTTACAGCACCACTGCCTCTGTCCAAATGGGAGAGGGATCGGTGTAGCATATAGATGATGGCATCTTCCGCTCCCACCTTCTCCTGATATGCAAACTGCAGAGGGTCAAGGGCGTGTTGAACCTGTGGCCTCAGGTGGTGAAGCAGCAGCCTCTCCATGGTCTTCATCACATGTGATGTCAGAGCAACAGGCCGAAAGTCATTCAGCTCACTAGGACGTGATACCTTTGGGACTGGGGTGATACAAGATGTTTTCCAAAGCCTCGGGACTCTCCCCTGTTCCAGGCTCAGGTTGAAGATGCGCTGTAGAGGACCCCCCAGCTCCGATGCACAGACCTTCAGCAGTCGTGGCGATACTCCATCTGGACCTGCTGCTTTGCTGGCACGAAGTCTCCTCAGCTCTCTGCTCACTTGCGCTGTTGTTATTATGGGTGGGGATGTTTTTCCTATGCTGGTATCAGCAGAAGGATGTGTGGAGGGTGCAGTACTCCGAGGTGAGAGTGAGAGTGGGTTAGGGTGGTCAAACCTGTTAAAAAAGTTGTTCATTTGGTTTGCTCTCTTCACGTCTCTCTCAATGGTGGTACCCCGCTTCGAGCTGCAGCCAGTGATGATCTTCATCCCATCCCACACTTCCTTCATGCTGTTATTCTGCAACTTCTGCTCCAGCTTTCTCCTGTACTGCTCCTTCGCCGCCCTGAGTTGGACTCGGGAGTTCCTTCTGCACGCGCTTGAGCTCATGCTGATCACCGTCTTTAAAAGCCCTTTTCTTCTGATTCAAAAGGCCCTTGATGTCACTTGTAATCCATGGCTTGTTGTTAGCATAGCAGCGTACAGTTCTTACTGGAACTAAAGTGTCCATACAGAAGTTGATGTAGTCAGTAGTGCAGTCAACAACTTCCTCAATGTTCTCATTATGAGATCCCTGCAGGATATCCCAGTCTGTAGTTCCAAAAAGTTCTCTCAGAGTATTCTCAGCCTCCGGGGTCCACTTCCTGAATGATCGTGTGGTTGTAGGTAGGACTCTAACTTTTGGTTTATAGTGAGGCTGAAGCTGAACCAGGTTATGATCTCCTTTCCCAAGCGCAGGCAGCGGGGTGGCACTGTATGCGTCTTTAACGTTTGCATACAGTAAATCAATAGTCTTATTTCCCCGGGTGTTACAGTCCACATACTGGGAAAATGCAGGCAATGTTTTGTCCAGCGTCACATGGTTAAAGTCTCCAGCGATTAGCACAAGCGCCTCAGGGTGCTGCGTTTGTAACTTAGCAACAGCGGAATGGATGATGTCACTCGCTGACTCCACGTCTGCCCGAGGAGGAATATACACGATGACAACAATGACATGTCCAAACTCTCTGGGCAAATAGTAGGGACGTAAACTTACGGCCAACAGTTCGATATCCCTGCAGCAAGTGGAGATTTTGATGTTAACATGTCCAGAGTGACACCACCGTGTATTAACATAGAGAGCGAGTCCTCCTCCTTTGTGCTTACCACAGGCACTTGCATCTCTGTCCGCTCTAACTGTGCTAAACCCGGATAGCTCCACGTTGGCATCTGGAATGGTGTTATTTAGCCACGTTTCGCAGAAACACAACAAACTGCATTCTCTGTAGGTCCTTACATTTTTCACCAGCGCAGCCAGTTCGTCGATCTTATTTGAGATTGAGTTTACATTCCCCAGAATCACAGAAGGCACCGAAGGCTTGAAACGCCACTTTCTCGCAAGCCGCTTCATTTTCAGCTTAGTGCCGGCTCTGCTGCCACGATACCGCCTTCTTACCTCGTCGGGTAAATATGGAACCACACCGGCACTGGCATTTGTTCTCAGCGCCCGAAGTTGAGTACTTGAATAGGCGAGAATCGGCGTGTTAAAATCCATGCCCACGTTGTAAAAGTAAGTGTGTCCAGGGAACGAATCAACATAAAATAAAGTGGTAGGAGTGATCAATAAATAAAAATAGAAAAATAAAAGTAGAAAAGTACACATACATATACAGTCATACACGGAGCTGCTGAAAAGGCTGCCACTCACGGCGGCGCCGGATGCAATAGTTCAAGAACATCAGAATATGACTGATGTGTCATTGAAATATGCAATAAAACGAGATTTTTCTCTCAATTCATTGTCTTCTTGTGTCGAGTCACTAAAACGACAACACCAAGAAAGTCTGCGTGAGACTGATAGATGTTCAAAATTTGCCATAGAGTTAAGCCAGTTTTCACGCCATGTTTAACTTTTATAAATCCCAACATGTTTCCGAGTTGTCATAAAGATGAGTCACAGACATTATGAAGGTTTGGGGCAGCCACCCGTATATTGTTTCCAGGCTGCAAAATTGAAGTAATATTGAACAGAGATGTTCACAGATTTGAGTCCAATAGCACTGATAGTATGGAGGTAAGATGGCGGCTTTAAACATAGACATATATAGATAGACGCCGCATTCACTGTGTTGCCCAGTTGACACGATACGTCAGCGTGTACGCCATATTGCGAGTGGCAAAAGTGCAATTTAAACTAATACAGGTAAACATGGAAACCGGGTTTTCTGATGAAAAAACAATAACGTTTAAAACAGTATTGTTTACATACAACAGATTTTGGCGAATCATTTAAATGAATTTATTTATATCCATTTATACACTAATAATGACAATTATCCATCCATCCATTTTCCAACCCGCTGAATCGGAACACAGGGTCACGGGGGTCTGCAGCCAACACAGGGCACAAGGCAGGAGCCAATCCCGTGCAGGGTGCCAACCCACCGCAGGACACACACCAAGCACACACTAGGGCCAATTTAGAATCACCAATCCACCTAACCTGCATGTCTTTGGACTGTGGGAGGAAACCGGAGCGCCCGGAGGAAACCCACGCAGACACGGGGAGAACATGCAAACTCCACACAGGGAGGACCTGGGAAGCAAACCCGGGTCTACTAACCGCGAGGCAGCAGCGCTACCACTGCGCCACCGTGCCGCCCTAATGACAATTATTAAATAATTATCATTATTATTATTAAATAATTCCTCTCATATAAGTAACATTTCTTGAACTGCCTTCTTCCATCTCTGAAATGTTTCTAGACTTTGTCCTGTTCTTATGCAACACAGTACTGAAGTATTGGTTAATGCCCTAGTCACCTCATGTATAGATTACTGTAATTCTAGCTGGCATCCCACAAAAACGTATCCATCGCTTACAACTTCTTCAAAATTCTGCTGCCAGGATAATAACCTGCTGTTGTAAATCCACTGAACATATTACACCTATTCTCTCTCAACTTCACCTGGCTCCCCTGTTAACTACAGAATACAATACAAAATACTGCTCTTAACATTTAAAGCTCCCCCCTACCTCACTGATCTCCTTCACACTTACACTCCTCTCGCTCACTCAGATCCTCATCTGCAGCTCTACTTTCTGTACCGCACATCAAACTCAGTTCTATGGGAGCTCGAGCGTCTCTCATAATGCTCCTCAACTCTGGAATTCTCTTCCCTCTCATATACGTCAGCTCAATTCAATGACACATTTTAAAACTACCCTCAAAACTTATCTTTTCAAACTGGCATACCAATTGTGAATTTTGCACTTTTACTGCCAGTTATCTTTATTTGTCTTTCTTTAACAGTGAAATGATACACTCAATGACAAAAATAAACAATTTTATCGTATACAAATTGGCTTAATAATTTCTTAAAACATTTCACTCATTCCTCTCTCAATCTCTTTCTCTCTCACACACACACACACACGTGCACACACACACAATGTGGTTACTTAAATATATACAGAATAGGATCTAAAATCCATGAAACAGAACTGTCTTACATAGCTTTTTCCATATGTTGCCACTCTGTGATTTGAAAGTATTCAGTCTGGCAATATGGTGCAGCCTTAGTTTGTTGAAGAGAGATACAACTAAAGACATGAGCATAAAGTGATGGTTGTCAATTTCAAACTGTGTTTCCTCAATGTGCTCCTTGAGAAAAAACACATCATCTGAACCAATCTCAGCCCGAACAAACTGATTGATCAAAGATACACTGACAGCTTGTCCTAATGTCGACTGTCGGATAACACGCTCAGCTACTTTGACCACCTTGACTGTACCCTCAGAAGGAATCATCAAACCTCCTTTGTTTTTTAATTTGAGCAAGTGGTAGCTTTGATCATATGATGCCGGTACAGCATCTGTTACCAAACTAGCACGGCACACATCACAGGACAGGCACACATCACAGGGCAGCTTTCTAAAATCCCGTCTAAGGGCTACCTCCTACTGCTTCCTGTGGTGGATTTCTTTGGGAAACTTTCAAAGTTTGAGAAATGTTAACAGCTAACAACAATCTACATAGTTAGTGACTAAATACGTTTAGCCAAAACATTGTTTGGAGGCTCACTTGAGCACATAAATGCATAGCTTTGCTAGCTTAGCCTGGCGTAGCTAAAGTTAAGATTATAAAACGGGATTTTCTAATGGCCAAATATAACCAAAACAATTGTTCATTTTTACCTATGAAATGTAATCCCCCGGGATCTGGTTTGGAGCGTACAGCGGTTTGTACAATCCCAAGCAGCACATGCATGAGGCATCTTTATCCATTACTTCACTCCACAGCAGTGCCACTCACAATATGGCGACGACGCTGACGTACGATGCTGCTGGTCATGAGGTATTCTAGTAATTCTATGTCTATGGCTTTAAAGGCCGGTAAAGGAAATGATGTAATCGGGGGCCGGAACCGGAAGTGACGTTCCCAGGACAGGAAGCGGCGTCATAGGGACTGGAAGTGCGGCATCATTGGCGCCGGGAATGGAAGTGGGGTCATCGGTGGTGATGGAACCCTGTAGGATTTCCCATGAATAATATGCAAAAGATTGAGAGAGACAGCCAGCGCACCCCGCCGCCCCCTGGTCTGGCATGGAATTACTATCATTTGGACCCTTCAGCTGTCTCCCAATTGCATGTATGTGACAGAGTGTACACACATTTTATACGTGAGGCCCCAGGAGATAAACATCTTGCAAAAGTTAGTGAGATTTGTTAACGGGTAGTCAAAAGGCACAGATATCATGACAAAATCACAAAGACGAGGTTGAAAAACGAAGCAGAGATTTCAGTAGCTCAGTCTGTTCTAATATGCTAATATGTCAATTTCTTTCTGTTCTCCTGTGCTGTTTTCGTGAACTTTTTTAGGTTCATATTAGGTTTTACAAAATGTATACTTCGGTATTCTTACCGGTTTTCATATTAGAAGTTTATTTGAGTTAGTTCAAATATTCAGGAGGTTTTGATGGCACTTTTATTTTCTTAGGCTTCATCATTTTGAGGAATGCTAACTACAGGTTTTTCTAAGGAAGGTGATATATCGCTCACAACTAAACAATTCCTCATCATCTGAGTTACAGTAACAGACAACAGATCAACGAGTTTAGTGTTCCTGGTAAAACAACTTTTGTGTTATGAATTTCAACAGCAAGTTAGAGGTTTGTTTTCTTATTTGATGACAGTGTTCATTTGAATGGTTACAAATCTTTGCTTGCATTTTGGATCATGAATTTAGCGTGACCCACCCTTCCCCTCAGTGAATCGAGCGTGATCATCAAACCTGAATGGATCCTGCACAATCACCAGAGCATCAGAACATTAGAAGAATCAAATGTGATTGCCAATACTTTGTCAACCAGTGTATATAAACATTTAGCAAACTACTCTAATGGCTGAAAGAGAGAAGAATTTGAAGAAGCTTTTGGTGAAAGTGAAAGAAGAGAGTGCGAAAAGCTGGCTTCTGCACAACATGATTATGTCTCCTTCTTATTCTTCTTCATTTGGCTGCCCCTGTTAGGGGTCACCACAGCAGATCATCTTATTCCATATCTTCCTGTCTTTTCTCACCACATCCATACACTTTCTCTTAGACCTTCCTCTTTTTCTCTTTGCCTGGCAGCTCCATCCTTAGCATCCTTCTCCCAATATACTCAGCATCGCTTTTCTGCACATGTCCAAACCAACGCAATCTCGCCTCTCTGACTGTTTCTCCCAACCTTCCAACCTGAGCTGACCCTCTAATGTACTCATTTCTAATCCTGTCCATCCTCGTCACATCCACAGTCAATTCTTTGCTAATAGATGAAGAGGAAGAACAAACAGTAAATTGTTTTATTTTCATTGGCTTCAAGGTTTCTGTAGCTGGACACTTGTTTTGGGGAAAGTCTGCTATGATAAATTTAGACAAGACATTAAAGAGCAGAGACATCACATTTTTAACAATGTTCTGTATAGTTAAAGCTATGGTGTTTGCAGTAGTCAGGTATGGCTGTGACAGTTAGACTATCACTAAAACCAAAAGCAAAAGAATTGTCACTTTTGAACTTTGGTGCTGGAGAAAGCTGTTAAGAGTTCTTTGGACAGCAAGAATATCCAACAAAGCAATGATTGATATTTGAAGTCTTTACTGTTAAAGAAAAGTTCAAACAATTTGGTCACCTAATGAAAAGACAGGATTCTTTGAAGAAGAATCTCATGTCAGGGAAATTTGAAGGCAAGAGAAGAAGAGGATGACAGAGACTAAGATGGATAGAGAGCATTACTGCCCATTCTTATGACCTTCAATGAAGTTAGAGAAGCAGTTTCAGGTAGAAAGGCTCATGAAAAGTCAGATTTGACTAAATCGTTAAACAACAACAACATATGCAGATGATAAAGCTGGCATACATTGTACCCAATTGATTAGACATCTACTCTAGATGTAATTAAATATCCTAAAAGAATTTAGACCTGTTCCTCAGAGAACTCACAAGATTTTTTGATATACTTGATGATGCATGGAATCCCCAGTGTTTCTCCAGCCCAGTAGAGGACAGACTAGGGAACATACTACCTGCACTTACTAAGTCATCCAATTTTTCCGAAAACCTTTTTTGAGACCAAACAAAATTCATTCTTGATGGTCTCATCATTCCCTCCAGTGCTTGCATCCTAATGAAAGGGATTTCAGATGTAGTCCATTACAATCATAATTTTCTTCTGTGTAACTGAAAGTCATATTTATGCCAGGCTCTTATGCATGGTTGTAAACTCTATCTGTGTGGTAATCTTCTGGGGGTTTGTGAGTAAGGTTGGCTCCAGAGCAGATGAGTGATCATAGCTTATCAATAAACATGGCTAAATAAGTCTGATCTACTAAATAACCAATCTGAGACATCCAAGCCCGTCACTGAGATGACATTTCATATTGAAGGTCTAATATTTCTGAAAACATCCTGACGATTTCTGTCATACCATTATAGTATAGTAACTGACTACCACCTTTTTGTATTTGGGTGGTGAACACTGAAGAAACAGGTGAAAACATTTGGAGCAAAGCCACATCAATGGCGCTATGGTGCATGGCGTTTGGACAAGTGAGTAAGGTGCACACAGCTGAGGGACAACAGTCTATTACCGCTTAACTCACAGCCGACTGCAATTTACAGAGTTGTCATTGATGGGCAGTCACACAACAACTGCAGTGGAGTTGTGTTTTAGTAGTATAAAAGCAGGAGTGTCAAACTCCGGGCCTGGAGGTCCGCAGTGGCTACAGGTTTTCATTCTAACCCTTTTCTTAATCAGTGACCAGTTTTCACTGCTAATTAGCCCTGTTTTTAAGGATTCCGGCCTCTGAATTGATTCATTTCTTCATTAAATGGCAGCCAAACAGAAATGAGACATGAAACGAGCCAACAGATGACCAGCTAAACTGGAACATCAACCTCCAACCAATTTCACTCCAACCAGTCTCTTAATGAGAAGCTGATTCTTGCTGTTAATTAAGCCCGTTATTTAATTCAATGGCTTGTTGCTGCTCTCATTCTGCCACAGCAGACATTTCCAAATCTGTTGATTTTTCTGTTTTTTCTGTCATATGGTGGCTTGTTTGATGTTTCATTATTGTTTAGCTACTAATTAAGGAAAAACAGACAATTAAGGGGCCTGAGTCAAGTTAATTAAAACTAAAGCAAAAGAAGTTAATTAGCAGTAAAAACGGCTCACTAATGAAGAAGATGGTTAAAATGGAAACATGCAGCCACTGCGGCCCTCGAGGACTGGAGTTTGACACCTGTGTATAAAAGCAAACAGAACAAAGCATTAATGGCTGCAGTATAAAACTGCCATTTTATACTCGGATCAAAATGTGCTGACAAACAAGGCTACATCTTCTAATGCATAAACAGGCTCATACATCTTCATAGTAAAAGACTTTCACTTCATGCTCTGACTTCATAAATATCTACAGCATGTGTTATATTATGTAAAAGAGATTAATGCAGTTCAATAAAATTAATGTGGCAGTTAAATTTTCTTGGCCAGATTATGCAGGGAGCAGATGAGAAACATAAAAAAACCACCATTGGCAAAAGTGTGCCTCCATCATATGATGTGCTTTATTTTCCCAGGTCAGCAATAGAAGAAACATTCCTTTCAGATTTTGTCGGATAAATTCTGGAATTCATTATCATGAATGGCATGAAAGAAAAGAGCTTCATAAATGACCTTGACCAGTTTTGCAAGAGCTTAGATAAGGAACAATAAATTATTGTTCATTAATAATGAAAGAAATGCACAGTTTACTACTCAAAGCAGCTTTGATAGATTCCAAGTGGAAAACTGTTGTCAGTGTTGCCAGTTGCATTTCCATATAAAGGGAAAACCTGCTGCTCTGGGGTAAAGGCAGTTGGAAGAATGACTGGCTTAGATACTGTGGCTTGTTTAGGGGCAACGCTGAGCCTCAGACCCCCAGACACAATTGCACAATCCCAATCCCGGTTCAATTAAAGTGTGTTTAATTTAAACAATACTTTCATACAGGCTTCTGTTGTTCAAAATACAGCACAACTCTTTCTCTTTCTTCCTTTTCTTTTTTTCCATCTCCACTCTTTCAAGCCAGATTTGTTCTTCTCCCACACCCAACTCCAACTTCCCCAAGTCAAGTGGAGGGCTCTCTTTCAACTCCGGACCCAGGAGTACTTCTGGTGTTTAACTCTTTCAGGGCGGATGTCGACTTTTGTCAACAGGAGGGGTTGAGAGCAGTAAGCTACTGCAAACGGTGACAAAACTCACAGTTATGTTTTAGTTTGACTCTCTTTGCTAGAAGGAAAGGTAGCTTCGTTGGTTTGGCCGAGATTCCCTACGCTTGCAGGAGTAGTGAAGAGCAAATAACGACAAAAATGGCATCGACATCTGGTGAGAGATCGAATTGCACAAAGCAAGATACTCCTTGGACGATGTTTTGTATATTATCGCTGAATTGGACTCTGACTTGTCGGACTCCAAGTCTGATGCAAGTGATCTGGAGATGGATATCTAAAAAACAAAGTGAGGTATCGGCATCGGGTGATCGATCTCCAACTAATCATGGTGCCAAACACATTTGTGTAGATGAAGACCACCACTCATAATGACATGAGGTACAAACCAGATTGCAATGCACTGCGACAGCAACTGCTGCTGCCGTCCTTGCCCCTCATTACACAAAGACAGCCTGGCTGCCAGCCTGCTACACATTCCTGCCAGCCATCATGCCGCCCGTGAGTGATTCGTGCCACAAGGGACTGTGAACTGGTAGCTACAACACCCAGCAACTGATATTTTATGTTGATTTATGTGTGAGACCATTGCTTTGGGTACTTTTCAGAAAACTGCATTTTTTGGAAAAGAGTTAATCAATTCTCCCCAGGCTACTGTTGTGAGTCAGACAGGACCACCATAGTCCTTGTTTCATCATTATGAGCTCTTCTTGGTGCCCCCCATAGAACCCAGCAGGGTAGGCTCATGGGACCACAATTCCCATGTTGCCCTGCAGACATCTATACTGGGGTTTGCCAGATGGGATGCTGTCTCCCAGTGTACAGCATGTCCATAGCAGGCAGTTAGCCACGGTGCTGATTTTCCCAGTTCCCAAACTCATCCTAGGTGTTGCTCAGTGCCTGTTAGGATGCCACTCCTGATGTAGCCACTGTAACATCCTTCTACCTACAGGTCCTCTCATGAAAAGGAGATATTATCAGTCCCTCGCTGGCCTTCCGTTATCAAGGCCTCCTGGCCAGGTGAGGAACCAGTGTCCATTCTGGCTGGGATGTAAGTTCATCACTATAGCCATTCAAAGATAATACATTTTAGAGAGAAGACCAGATGCTTCCAAAACCTGAACAGTAACTCACAAAATGTGACAAGCAATGAAAAATTCAAAAGGTCTTGTATGTTTCAGAAAAACAAATTTTGATAGAAACAACAGCTAAATCAACAGGCTTAGACAGAATACATGGTTGGGCAGCTTTATGGCAGATGAAATTTATTGTAAGTTAATGTATGGTGTTACATGTAGGAGGTATACATGTTAGATTTGAATACACTATGGGAGGTCTGAAACTTAGAAGTACCCCTTATAAGAAGGACCAAGGAGTCACCATCTACATCCAGGCATTGCACAGAAGTGATCAAGAAGGTTAATAAGTTGCATAGCATGATGTGTGGAGTACAAGTCAAGGGCTGTTGTGTTTGACTTACGGCATATGGCACTCTAATGAGGCCTCACCTGGACTACTGTGTTCAGTTTTGGTCTCCATATTGAAAAAATTCATTGCAGTGCTAGAGAAACTACAGAGAAGAGCAACTAGGCTGATTCTGGAACGGAGAGGTATGAGCTGTGAAGATAGACTTCATCCTTTTTAGTGTGAACAAACAGCAATTAAGAGGCTGTTACAGAAGCCCAGACACAGACAGACACTGAGACAGCCAGAAGTCCAAAACATACACACGTTTATTTTCTTCTTCTCCTACAGCATCACACAATGCTATAAACAGTTACTGTATAATTAGCTCATAATTCCTTCTTTTCTTCTCTTTTCCTTTTCCTCTGCCGCCCTGACTCCTCCACTCGCAAGCTCCATCTTCTTCCTCCCGTCTCCGGCTTCCCGAATGGAGTGAGGCGGCCCCTTGTATGTTGCACCCAGAAGCACTCCAGGTGCATTTGGTTCCTCTTCCGGCAGCACTTCCAGGTGTGGCGGAAGTGCTGCCATCCAGACGCCCCCTGGCAGTGGCCATGGACCCCAACAGAGCTTCCAAGTTCCCAATCCGTGGCCCTGATGTAATTCAGGGGGTGCTGCCCTCTTGCACCCTGGGGAAGATATTGCCCCTCTCCCAGTCCTTTCCTTCTCCAGGCATCCTGGTGGGGCAAGGTCCCCAGTTGTCTCCCACAAGGCGCATAATCAAATTGTTCAAAATTATAAGGGTATATTACAGCTGTTACTTTAAAATAAACATGCCTGAATATTTGTTTAATGGCAGATTTTTCACAAATGGTTGATATTT
Source organism: Erpetoichthys calabaricus (assembly GCF_900747795.2). Lineage (NCBI taxonomy): Eukaryota > Metazoa > Chordata > Cladistia > Polypteriformes > Polypteridae > Erpetoichthys > Erpetoichthys calabaricus. Next base: position 42,775,566 of record NC_041394.2, read on the forward strand.
TTTTCTTTACACAAAGAACCACAGACTGGAGAAGTAGGACTTTAGAGACCTTCAGATCTCAACTTGATGTTATCATAGCATATCAAGGTGAATAGGATGGATGAACTTGTAGGGCTGAATGGCCTGTTCTCATTACAATTGTTCTAACATTTTAATAGTTTTGATGCCACTACCCGCTGAAGAATTGTGATTATACCATCCCAAACTAAGGAGATTGTGTTTTATTCTATCAGGATACATTGCTTCTTTGCCTATGTTGTTTTTGCAAGCTCGTAGTTTCTGTTCCTGGACGGGAATCTTCTGTTGCAGGTGAGGTGCAAACTGCTAAACCCATGGTGTTAGTAGTGGGATTTCTTTCAATGTGGGTAAAATGATACTCTAGTAGTGTTGAGACTTAACTACATTCTAAAGATGAGAGGTTATAATTATCCAGGCTAAGGGAAACTTTCTTTAGCAACCAGGCTAAGTTGGTAATTTTCCACTCTGCACAATGAAGGGCTAAAGAGCTGGACATTGTGAAGTAAGTAAGCATGGGCACAAACCGGGCACGGTATATTTAAGATCTGATTTTGTACCTGTTTGTGACTGCATGTTTCCTTTGTCGTTTGCACTTAACATGCACCAAGTCGGTATTTTAATGCTGATCAAGAGAAAGTGTTTTCCGGTTTTATATAGATGGCCACAAGCTAACGTAGTGTACAGGAGCTCCCAGATAGATGAAGGTTAAGTTTTATGTTGATAGCTTTTGAATTTATGTAATTATAGAATTAAATTAAAGAAATAAGTCAGAAAACTTTTTGTAAACTGACAAACCTTTTCTAATTCATTCATTAATTTATTCAAATTCATTCCACGTATCCTGATTTGGGTCAGGGTGGCAACATGCTAAGCTGGATAGACCAGAAAAACCTATCCTCATCAACTTCTTACAACACTTTCTGGAGAATTCCAAGATTCTCCTCTGCAATTTGAGACATATAATCCCTCCATAATATCTAAGGTCTGTTCCTGGGTCTTATTCTAGTGTGCCATGTCTCAGCACATGCTAACTTCAAGCTCAAACCACCTCAGCTGGCTCCTCGTGATCGGGTGGTTGTACTCCGAGTTCCTCACCCTGTCACTGAGATTGAGAACAGCAGTTCTGTGCAAAAAAACTCATTTTGGACACTTGTACTTGTTATCTCTAATTTTTTGGTCACTACAATGTGGTGACATTGGTGATGATGTGCATGTAGATTAACCATTACATCAAATTTCTTGACCAAGGACTTACTTTCCTCTTCACTATAATGGTCCAGTACAACATGCACAAACATTCTGCCACTCATCGGTTAATCTCACGCTCTCCTCTAGTTCACTCTTAAACTTCTCCACTTGGATCAACTGCTCATTTTTCATCTGAAGACAACAATCCACTGATTTGGCCTATGATATGGAGGTGCTTATTCCTATCCTAGTGGCCTCACACTCAGCTGTGAACTGCTCCAGTGAGCAGTGGACATATAACCGTTTGATGAGGCCAAAAGAACAACATCATCTGCAAAGAGCAGAGATGCAACCCTTAGATTCCTAAACTATTCTCCAACTTTTAGCTACAGTTGTGACTTGAGTTTTGCTCCACATACTGTATACTGGAACCAGGAGGCATGCAAATGAGGTCCCAGAACCCCACATTTATGAGCACATTCCACAAGATACTACATGGTACATGGTCATATGCCTGTTCCAAGTCAGCATAGTAGACTGAATTGACACATTACTATGATCCATCAAATATCTGTGCAATGCCCATTTTAATAGGGCTAACTAGAAACTTTACATTGAATATGTGTCTCATTGTGTCTACTTTTTACAGTTGAAGAACAAATTCATTAAGAAGATTCCTCGGGATGCTGAAGCTTCCAATGTTCTGATTGGGGAGGTTGATTTCCTTGACAAGCCCTTCGTTGCTTTTGTAAGACTGGCACAGTCAACAACCCTTGGGGGGACTTACAGAAGTTCCTGTTCCTACCAGGTGAGCTTCAATGAGCAAGGAAACATCTTGTAGCTTTCTGAGCTTATGTTGGTCCAGTTAAAACTACTTGTGTGCCACCACCTTCTGCTTTCACTAACTGGCAGTATGTTTTTAAAATACAGCAGAAATGATGATAAACCAAACCTCACTTAGCACATTCGTTATGATTACCTTTTCCAGATTCCTCTTTGTTCTGTTGGGACCCCAAGGAAAAGCCAAGTCTTATAATGAAATTGGAAGAGCTATTGCAACCCTCATGGTGGATGATGTAAGCCCAAGAAAGATGTTTTCAGGGATTAAGGGAAGAGAAATTAAAAGTGTTAACGTGCCATTGTGTTTTTGTATCTCTTTGGATATTTGCAGTTGTTCAGTGATGTTGCCTATAAAGCTCGAGACAGAGACGATCTAATTGCTGGGATTGATGAGTTCTTAGATGAGGTCATTGTGCTTCCCCCAGGAGAGTGGGATCCCACCATCCGCATAGAGCCTCCTAAGAAGGTTCCTTCAGCAGAAAAGAGGTGAGTGAAATATAAACATGACACACATAAAGTTATAATGTATGGTATGTTTACCTGTGAAAAGTTAGGTTTCTAATTACTGTATTATGTTCATTTTCTAAACACACTCAGGTCAGTCCAGGGCAACAGAGAACCAAATCCTAGGTGGTAAACCAGCATTTGACAAGGGTCTGCTCCAGCCTGGCCACATATACTTATACCGCAGAAATGTAGTGCAGTTTGAGGGAACTCATTGTTTTACTGTGGAAAGGCTTTTGGGGAAACACCTCTCCTTAAAATATGTACTCACCAGCCACTTTATTAGGTACACCTTGCTACTACCGGGTTGGACTCCCTTTTGCTTTCAGAACTGTTTAATTGTTTATGGCATAGATTCAACAAGGTGCTGGAAACATTCCTCAGGGATTTTGGTCCATACTGACATGATAGCATCATGCAGTTACTGCAGATTTTTTGGCTCCACATCCATGATGTGGATCTCCCATTCCCTCCACATCCCAGAAGTGCTCTACTGAACTGGGATCTGGTGAATATAGAGACCATTTGAGTACAGTGAACTCATTGTCATGTTCAAGAAACCAGCTTGAGATTATCTGAGCTTTGTGACATGGCACATTGTCCTGCTGGAAGTGGACATCAGAAGATATTCTTGTGAATAGCAAACTGAAAATGTTTTTCAATCTTTAAACCCCACCCCCAGTTCCGTTTCATTGGCTGGACTCCTGGTTTGAAAGCTCCTGGCTTTTGTTGAAGTCATCAGCCTAGGGCAGGAGTGTCAAACTCCGGTTCTGGATGGCTGCAGGGGTTGCAGGTTTTCATTCTAACCATCTTCATTTCATTAATTTTTGCTGCTAATTAACTTCTTTTGCCTTAGTTTTAATTAACTTGACTCAGGCCCCTTATTTGTTTCTATTTCCTTATTAGCAGCCAAACAATAATGAGACACAAAACAAGCTGCCACATGACCACCTCACCTCTGCCCACCACACAATATCTGAAAATAAAGAATGGTGAAGGTCTCAGTAAGGCTGATCTCTCAGGTCACCAAAACATTTTGACAATGTTCTTATAAAAACAGAAAATCAACAGTTTTTGGAAATGTCTGCTGTGGCAGAATAAGAGCAGCAACATGCCATGGAATTAAAAAACGGGTTTAATTAACAGAAGGAATTGGCTTCTCATTAGAAACTGGTTGGAGTGAAATTGGCTGGAGTTTGAAGACCAAATTTTCATGTGTCATTTCTATCCATCCATCCATTGTCTCCCGCTTATCAGAGGTCGGGTCGCGGGGGCAGCAGCTTGAGCAGAGATGCCCAGACTTCCCTCTCCCCGGCCACTTCTTCTAGCTCTTCCGGGAGAATCCCAAGGCGTTCCCAGGCCAGTCGAGAGACATAGTCCCTCCAGCGTGTCCTGGGTCTTCCCCGGGGCCTCCTCCCAGTTAGACGTGCCCCGAACACCTCACCAGGGAGGCGTCCAGGAGGCATCCTGATCAGATGCCCGAGCCACCTCATCTGACTCCTCTCGATGCGGAGGAGCAGTGGCTCTACTCTGAGCCCCTCCCGGATGACTGAGCTTCTCACCCTATCTTTAAGGGTGTCATTTCTATTTGGCTGTAATTTAATGAAAAAAAGAATCAATTCAGAGGACTGAATCTTTAAAAACAGGGCTATGAAAATGAAGGGAAAATAAGTTAATTAGCAGTGAAAACTAGTCACTGGTTAGGAAAAGGGTTAGAATGAAAACCTGCAGCCACTGCGGCACTCCAGGCCTGGAGTTTGATACCAATGGCCTAGAGGTTCAAATGATTTTTCCAAGCTACACCTGCAAATGTTTGAATGATGTTTTCAATGTACAAGAACAATACACTAATTCATGCATTATTGGTTAAAACAGATTGTGTTTGCTCATTACTGTAACTCAGAGGAAGATCCGACCATATTTTAAGACAAATCTATGAAAATGGATCATGGACCATTGACCTTTTCACAAATACACTTCTCCATGCAGCACTGGGTCTAAGGCAGGCTCCAGTCCTGGGTGGTATGCCAGTCCATGTTGGGGTCCACTCCGGCTCAGTATTCATATGCACATTTCCTCTAAGCTGCCCACCACTGTGCAAACTGACAGTAGTCATTTTCCCATTTAAACCTGGTGCTCTGGAGCTGAGAGGTGGCAGCGCTAACAGATTCTCTGCTGACCTACAAAGATTTTTGCAGGGTTTAATGTTTTGATCCCGTACCTCTGAACTGGATAAGCTAGTTAGAACTGGATGAGTAAATTCAGTAACAAGCACAAATGGAAGTTGACTGCTAAATCTCATTTGACCTAGTTGTGCCGTTGCAGTAATCCATTAAGCTGCTAGAACTTACAAGGAATTATAAACCACTGTTATAGGTTAAAACAATGTCTTAAACAAAATGCAGAAATCATTTTTATTTTCTCTTATAATTCTGTAATAATAATCAGGGTGAATCTTCTTCCTACAATCCTAATTTATGTTTCTTGCTACCAGACCAGGCTTCATTGGCCTTGAATTAGCAAAGCAGGTAGGAAGTGCAAAGCAGGCCCTCCATCAGAGTTGGTTTTTAAACTCAGTACAACTTAGATCAGAGGACAGTCCTGAGGAAACCTCAGTGCTTTGCCGAATGAAGCCATCAGCAGAAGCTGAGATGTGACTGTAACATTTCACTGTTGCAACTGAAATCTTGTATTCACAGTACAGCTTTGGATATGTTGGCTCCATGTTCGTTCTTTCTCTTTTCTTTGTCTAGGAAGTCTGTCTTCTCCCTTAATGAACCTGGGCAGATGAATGGCTCAGCTGGAGGAGGAGGTGTGGGCAGTGAAGATGAGGAAATGCCTGCCCCCCATGAGCTGGGAGAAGAACTCATCTGGACTGGCAAGTATGTTAAATCCAGCTAAGCATTAACTACGAAGCTCCAGTTTTGAAAATTGCTAGGGCAGATGTTGAATCTAAAACAATTAAGCTTATGTGACCGTTGTTCCATGGGGAATTGAAAAATTAACTTAACATCTACTTAATTAATTAGGTCTCACTGGATCTCATATTTTTGATGTACTTGACCAGATGAGGGTCACAGTAGTAACAAGCTGACCAAACCTGCACAGTTCTCTATGAAGAAACCTTGGGCACTCTAAAAAGTAGAATACTGCAGTGTTTCCTGGGTCTGTCCACTGCTCTCCTTATAAGGAGCCATTCCCAGTATCTGGGCATTTCCACTGGATGCATCTTCTGGAAATGTTCAGGTCAACTGAAATGGATACACACTGCTCTAATCCAAGATCCATCTGGATTTTCAAGATGTAGGATTTCGTTGTCAATTTTAGTTCTGTTTCTCGCATTCTATAACAAGTAACTGATTATAAAAAAGACCTTGAATTACTAAAGGAGAGACCAAGCAGTGCGTGTCAAGTGCGGCTGTATTACTGAACAATCCACAAGGGTTTAAATGTGGAAGATTGAGTTTCGCCAACATGCTGAATTTTACAAGGAATCAGCAAAATCCTATGATAGGAGAGATGCTCATGATATGATTTATCTTGATTTTGAGAAGGGTTCTGACAAGGTCCAAGGTGAGACACTGGTGGTCAAACTAAAAGAAGTTGGAATTCAAGGTACAGTATGTAGATGAGTGCAAAATTGGCCTGAATGCCAGTAACTATGGTTTTTGGTGAAGGGAACATTCTCCTAATTAGAACAGTGGTGTCACAATGGATTCTAGGATGTGAAGTTATATGTCTAGCCTAAAGGGTGGAGTACTTATGTACTGCTATATAATGCACTAGTAGAGTACTGTATGCAGTGTTGTTCTCCAGATGATATAAAAGATATGGCAGAGCAACATATTCACTATATGTTGGGTTCATGGCACACCAACAGTAGCTTTTCAGTTTGTTTCTGATTTCTGCATTAAAAAGGACCCCATCTTACAGCTCAAAGAATATTTTCAAAGAATACATGTCTAATATACGTTTTTAGAGTGTTTTAGATTGCCTTATGCTTAGGGTCATTGACATGTTGAAAGATGAATCTTCTCCCAATCTGTAGCTTTATAGCAAAATGAAACAAGTTCCCAAGCAGTATTGTGAAGTATTCGTGTCCATCCTTTGTCCCTTCAACTGTGATAAGATTCCAAGGCCCAACACAAGAAAAGCATCCCCATAGCATGATAGCATGATACTGTCACCACCATATTTCATAGTAGGTATGGTGTCCCATGAGGCATGAGCAGTGTTAGTTAAACACCACACATACCTCTTTGAAGTCTGGTCAAAAAGTCCTATTTTGGTCTCATCAGACCATAAAAGTTTCTCCCACATCTTAACTGAGTCATTCTCATGCTTTGTAGCAAATGCCATATGTGCTTTTATGTGGACCTTCTTATATTACAGCTTCTTTTTTGCTTCCCTTCCATGGAGGCCTGTATTATGGAGAGCTCTTAGAATTGTGGACCCCTGCACCTTCACTCCAGTTTCAGCCAAAGAGCACTGCACACTTCTGAGAGTGACGGTTACATGTTTAGTCGTCTCTCTCTCACCAATCAACATCTTAATAATAATAATACATTTTATTTAAAAGTGTCTTTAATGGTACCCAAGGCCACTGTACAACAATACACATAAAATTAAACCATACAATGTACAAATTAAATTAAGAACAGCAAAAAGTAAATATTTAAGCCTAGATTTAAAAACAGAAAACAAGGTACATGCACAGAGGTCCAAAGGCAGGGCACTGCATAGCTGTGGTCCTGATACACTAAAAGCCTTGTCACCCATAGTGCGCAGTCTGCATAATAGAATGGTAAATAGCAAAGAGTCAGAAGAACAAAGTGAACGTGACGGAGTATAGGGACAAATTAAAGAAGACAAGTAAGGTGAGCCTAGACCATGAAGAGCCTTAAAAACTAAAAGGAGAAGTTTATATTGAAAACGGAAGGGAACAGGCAGCCAATGCAACGTTAGAAGTGTAGGAGTGATATGCTCCCAGGGCTTTAAGTGAAGACTTGACGCAGGGATACCAAGCAACACTGCATTGCAATAGTCAAGTCATGAGGTGACAAAAGCATGAATAAGCATCTCAGTTGCAGTATCAGAGAGCAATGGACGCAGCCTTGAAATTGGAGGTGGAAAAAGGTAATTTACCTTTAATAATATAATATATATAATATTACCTTGGTAATATGAGGATCAAAGGAAAGTGTAGGATCAAGAATAACACCAAGATTTTTGACCTGTGCAGACAAGGATGTAATCATTTTTACTGAGTCTTGCTCTGATGTCTAATTTTGAGGGACAGCCTGTTCTAGTAAGAGTCTGGGGGTGTGATGAACCTTCCATTTCCTGAGGATGGATCCAGCAGTGCTTAACAGGACATTCAAACTCTTTGATACTTTTGTATCCATTGTATCCATCCTCACATCAGTAGAATGCTCTTTTTCTTCATTTTTACAGTGATTGTCCAACAAAGACTTTGGCCCTTAGAAAGGGGGCTTTTTATATCCAGTGACATATAAAGGACTCCCAAGTAGTACCTTATTATGTTTAGTTAGAGTCAAATGACAGTCACTTTATGTCATTTGTGATTAATTTGTCGTTTGTGTAAACCTGGAGTTCCAAAGTACAGAGGTTTAAATGCCTTATGAGAAATACTAACTTTGGAGGTTTTTTTTGTTTTATGTCACAGTAAATATCTACAGAAAATGACTTTGGAAATGTATTGTTACAGCATAAGAGTTCACATTAAAATACTGAATGGATAAATATAATATTTTGTTATGAAGAAAATAATGATGACTTTTAAGGGGCTTGAATACCTTTCCTATCTATCTATCTATCTATCTATCTATCTATCTATCTATCTATCTATCTATCTATCTATCTATCTATCTATCTATCTATCTATCTATCTATCTATCTCTTAATATAAAGGGGGCACTGAAATTGAAAGTTACTTACTAGCTTTTAGAACCTAATAAGATGCCAGAGTAAATAAAGAATTCATATTTTCTATCAATCTTTCAGACAGGATTAAAGGAGGTAAAAATAAATTTATTTCCAGGTTCTGTGGGGGGCTCTATCTCGATATGAAGAGGAAGCTGCCTTGGATTCTTAGTGATTTCTATGAAGCCTTCCATATTCAGTCCATCTCTGCCATTCTTTTCATCTACCTGGGCTGCATCACTAATGCCATCACATTCGGAGGACTACTGGGAGATGCCACAGATAATTACCAGGTGATGAACATTGCTATTAATGCCAAAACAATAATAACATAAAGGAGTAACTAGAAGAGTAAGTGTAGCTCCCCTGGCTACATGACAAAGTCTATGCATTCAGCTAAGTTAAGTTGTAGTTTCTCACCTGGCCTCTTGTTAAACAATGGCTGATTAGCTAGATTTTTCATGTCCTCCTCCACCGTCTGAGTAAATACATAAGCTAACCACTGAAATAAAACCTGTGGAGGAGTCTGAAACTTGCTGGACGGCATCATCATCTCATCAGCAGACTTTTCATCTGATCGAGTGATTTAGTGGGTGCGTAACACTAACTTATTCAATTCTCACTCTGTGTGAAACACAATGGCAATTGAACTGTTTTTGACAGCAAAGTACTTCTGACTGATAAAAGATCTTCTCAGAAGAGCTCTGCTGCTTGCAGTCGCATTAGTCAGAATAAAGGCCCTGAATAATCTCTTATTGTGCAAAGCATCTGACTGAGAGTATTTCCACATGTACTCATGATTTCCTCCTGATGCACATAGTTCCATGTCTTTGATTTTTAATTAGGCAGTGTATTTATAGTTGTAGACCTATAGTAACATTGCATTTTTTAAACATGGGTAATCACTTGCACACATAAACGTCTGTGCATACATGTGACACATGTGATGGCCACAATGAAAGGATCGGGTCTATCGTGTGTGGCGAACAGCCCGTACACAGACAGGCAGACATCGTTTTATCACCCAACAGACGTTTATTTATAATAACTGTATTACAAAGTGCACACACACACAACCCACTTCACCCCAAAGTCCAGGCCTCTTTCTAACGCCTCTCCTTCAGGTCCACCTCCACTCCTCTCCTCCGAGCTCTGTCCAGCTACGCTCCTGACTCCAGCCATCGAATGGAGGGAGGTGGCCCCTTTTAAGCTCACCCAGATGTGCTCCAGGTGCCTCCCGATGAGCAACTGCTCCCTGGTGGTGGAAGCACTCCGGGTGTCCCTGGTCTTCTTCCCCCCAGCACTTCCAGGTGTGGCAGAAGTGCTGAGGGCAAGGGTTCCCCAGGCATTGGGGCGCTCCCTGGCGGTGACCACGGGCCTCTATAGAGTTGAGCTTCTAAGCTCTGTTCCCGTGGTCCCCAAAGCCACCAGAGTGGTCGCCCCCTCATGGTCTGGAGGGGGCGTAAGCCCTCCTCTGGTCCTCCTGGGAGTCCCGGCAGGGTACCACCCCCAGCCACTTGCCACATGTGTGTGTAATGATGGGAAAGGTGACACTCCATTAGCTGTTTAGTCTTGCTCACTTGTTTAATTTGTTGCCTGAAATGTAGCATGAACACTGCTGCAAAATAATGAGGCCTACTGAAACATCCCACCCGTTTTTATCATTAGAAGTGGTTGAAATCCCATGCACTGCAGAGATGACTCCTTAAATCTAAATCCTCTTAATTCACTCAGTTCATCATTATACAGTCATAGTTGAGCTGATCTCTGTATCTTACCTTATGAAATTTATTTAAAGAGATGTAGTTTCTAGTAGATTATAATGGTCTCTACATGTTTTGGCAAATAAATGTTTTTTAATAACACGTACACTTGTACCAGCTGTGAATATGCCAATTTTATTACACAATGAGAAAGCTTACATTTGGACAAATGGCCAAACTGGCATCTTCTTGCTCATATCATTGTGACAACAGTGATTTCCTCTTGGGCCATTTGAGTCTGTCATCACAAAAACGTTGACATAATTGACGCCAGTAGAATACACTGAACGAATTCTTTCAAAGTTGCTGAGGGGAACACCCTGCACACTAAGAGCTTGTTAAACGTATGCTATATCGCGCATGCACTTCAGAGGATCCTCTTCAAGCCTCATCTGGGGTATGTACTAACCCTCAGGGATGAGAGGGGGTGCTGGCCACTAATTGTGTCTTTTCCCCTTCCCAGTACTGCGAAGACACACAGTGAGGGCAACTGACCCCGTCCCTTTCTGGTCTCCACCAACAAATACCGAGCTGGCCAGCCAGAAGGAAGTGTCATTTAGCTAACCAAGCGACCTGTCAGACAGTGCTCTTGAAACAAGCTCTGAGAACGAGAGACACCTTGTCTTTGCAGGCCCCAGAGAGGCTATGTTGTTAATACTGTTTGTTTTGCCATCAAGCACACTTTTTGTGGCCATAAAAAGATTTTGAAGTAAATGGGGACTCCCCAACATTTATTCAGTGGCATGTTGGAAGTTGTTGTCATTGCTCGACCAACCATAGCTACAAAACCACAATCTTCCTAATCCAACTGAAATTTCCAGCTGTCAAAATAGAGTAGGCCATACCATAGTAACCTTGCTAAATATTATTTCAATTTCAAAGTAACTGAACTTGCCCTCCATGTGTATTTTGTTTTCAGCCTAACTTATCCCAGGCTAGAAATCAAACTTTGCTCAGTACAACTACAATAACAAGTTTCAGTGTCACCAAGTGATTTACAATGAAAGCAAAATTGACAATGCAGTATCCCATCAAACCACAGTGGGTTGCCGAGGGGCTCTACAAGTGGACACATCAGTCTGAAGTACTTTGTATGTCATACCTCAAGGATCTTTTGCCCTAAGTTACTGAGTCAATCAATTCATTAATTAACTTCCAGTTATCAGTGAAGCGATTCCCACAAAACTGAATTTGCAGTGTAACTCATTCCCAAAATAAATGGCGTTTCACTTCCAGCAAAATTTGTGCCACTCACACAAGATGAAATGTGTTTAGTTCCTGTATGGATTCCTTCATTCTGTATGCATTTAAACAAAGATCTCTAGTGAAAAAAGAAAATAACTAAGTGTGCATGTCCTCAGCTAGGGTAAGCCAAGGAACTGGGAAAAGGAGCAACGCCTTTCAGTGTATGTAGTTTTCCTGTGGAAAATACCCAGTATTGTACACAATGGCCCATTTTAAGGTGTCTTTGTGCGGAAAATATGCAAAACGTCACATTTAAAAAAAAATGCACTGCCCTCATCTGCAGTACTGTGAGCAAGAGGCATAAACAGAATTGTCTTTATTGGTGTAAGTTTAAAGTTTTGTCTATAAATCAAATTTTACCGTCAGTTTTGTGAAACTTGTTTTTCCAAACAAAAAGAAAACTTTCAATTTAGTGACTTTGGCATTTCATAATTCTAAAATTACCAGTAAAACAATTGTTTGTGTCATTTTCATGAAACTGTATTTACCTTTTTCATTCATCACCATTAAATTCGAAATAAAATGTAGTACCTGCCATCGACACACAATTATAGGTTTCTGATAAAAACACATGTAGTTAAGAAGGAGAAAGAAGATAGAAATATTTTGTTTCAAAATATGCATATCTGTTATATCTTTAGTGTGTAAGCTACTGAATGGTTCAAGTCCAACTCCTAAGACACTGGACTTTAAAACCCAAGGCTGTCAATTCAATTTCCGTCTTAAGCAAGTCACTTAACCTTACGGTACAGTAACATAAAACGTATCTGTCTAAGTATTGGTGACATATCCTGATCTTTAAGTTACCAGCCAAATGTCAAATAAGAAGAATAACCCATTAATAAAACAGTTTTAATAATCAGGAGTGTTGACCAGACCTTGTGTCTTCACTACTGGTTTAAGTACATTCAGCTGCTCGCTATGTAGCACAGATTGGGTAGCGACAGAGGGAACCCCCCACAGAGTCTTTAATGCTCATTTCTTGTTTCACTGACTCTTTGTTAGTCGTAGTGCTAGGAGCTCAGGAGACACAATAAGTGCTAAAGGACTTGGAGTATAATGTTACCTCACAGCCACACAGAGGTTAGCTCTGCTGCCTTACAGCTCAGGTCACATTTTTGGCAACAATAGTCGGTCCAGCATAGTCAGTAGATATTTTCCTGCATCAGCGTTTCTCAACCTTTAAGTATTTGTGACCCGAGTTTTCATAACAGTTTTAATCGCGCCCTCCCTAATGTTTTTTTAAAAGGAGCCCACTAATACCAATTTGTTCTTTTTTAATTAATGATATATCATAGATGCATATGTTATTATACCTACTTAACTTTTATCGACATTTGTCTAACTCTATATTTATTTTTCTAGTATCAGAATGTAGTTTAAGTTAATTTGTTTTGGTTTCAATAGATGTATTTTTCATATTTTCAATTCTTGTTTTCTTTTTTTCACATCTTCGCGACTCCCTTATTGTTACTTCACGCCTCCCTAGGGGGACCCGCCCCACAGATTGAGAACCACTGTCCTAGACCTCAGGTACCCTCACAATCAACTCCAAACTACTTCAGTTTCTCCTTCCTTACTGACTTCAATTAATTGTGTTGAATTTGCTGACATTCCCAAACATTTCTATATTCTTACCAAACTCCAGGTGACGCAAAAGTTGGGTTCTCCCATTACTATTTATCAGTTAATGAAACATTTTTAAATATCTATTAATGGTATTGTAAGCTTAAAGATACCTGTAACATGTAGTTCCACTGAATATTCTGCATTTATAATCTTTAGACATGTTTTGAATTTTTAATAACCTACAGTATGTATGTTTTATCTAGCAGCTTGCAACTTTCTTGTTTTCTTTTTCTCCCACCTTACCAGGGGGTAATGGAAAGCTTTCTGGGGACGGCAATGGCTGGATCCATTTTTTGCCTTTTTGCTGGCCAGCCCCTCATCATTCTGAGCAGCACTGGACCCATACTCATCTTTGAGAAGCTTTTGTTTGACTTCAGCAAGTGAGTGTCACCGACCAATCATAGCTCAAGTCACTCAACTAGCATGACCTTCTCAGTCCATATTAGTCAAAAAGTCTTTATGTTATCTGGTGTCTTTCATAACAACCACAACAAAAAAAAAAAAACATTGCTGAAATATGAGGATCTTCATATTTAATTCTGCTTAAAGTAAGTTGTACATGTAAAGCTATTTTAAAGACGTAATGTGGTGCACAGAAATACACTGTACTGTATGTCCTTTAAAGGAAGGTTTAGTCTCCAGCATTGACCTGATGTGCTCTTCCAATATTTGTATCCGTTGTGCTCCCCAGGGGAAATGGAATTGACTACATGGAGTTTCGGCTATGGATTGGCCTGCATTCTTGCTTGCAATGTCTTATACTGGTGGCAACAGATGCCAGCTTCATCATCAAATACATCACCCGCTTCACAGAGGAAGGCTTCTCCACACTCATCTCCTTCATTTTCATTTATGACTCCATCAAGAAGATGATCGGGGCCTTTATTTATTACCCCATTAACTCTGACTTCAAACCCGACTACATCACAGTGTACAAGTGTGAATGTCTGGCCCCTGACCCAGGTGAGACTGTTTACAGCCCAGGCTGAGCGCACGTTTGAGGCCGAATGTTTGAGTATGGTATCATATGGTATAGGAGCCATCATTGGGGACAGCTGTTTCTGTAATTTCTTCTTTTTACTTTAAAATGATGGAAAGAAATAACAGTTACATTCTGATACTATGTTTTTCCTTTTAATTCCTACTCTTGTGACTAGTTCTCAGTAAGAGACCATAAAAGCATTGTATGAATATAGGGAGAGATATCATCAATCATTTCATCATCATCAAGTTGTGAACCAATATACAGTAAATTCAAGCTGCCAAGTCTCCATAGATTCTGCTTTCACTCTGGAATGTTCTGATAAGATATTAAGAAAATATTTCCTGGAAAAAATACACCCTTGATGGCCATATGCACAAGACCACTCTGTAGCAGTTGTGGTATCGGTATTGCCCCCCCCCCCCCCCCCACTATGCTCATTGGCCCACGTTATTTTGGACCTTACTATTTTGTGGTCCTAAGAATTTTGCTCTGAAATCACTTCAGTATTTTTATCCAGCATCTCCTGGCTCCTGACAAGAAAACCTCAACATATAATAAACAGTTCAATGCATCTTGATGTCTAGTTATGCAAAATGTCGAGCTTTTTGGGTTTCCCACCTATTTTTGACCCACAAATTCCTCATTTTAGGCCATTTTTGGATCATATTTTTACAGGAAATTACAGCTTTATGATAGAATAAAGCAATAGGTGCCTACACCAAAAATGATTACAAGATCTTGAAGTTGTGCCTGCCACATCGGCCCACCCCTGAGGTTCAGCCCTTAATGGGATACAAGGGGTTATTATATAGCATGTCTGCATCTCCAAACGAAAGGCCAGTTTTTCTACACAGCTGCGGGGAGTCGATGAGGTAATTGGGGCGAGACGTATCTACATGTGAAGGTGCTACCATTCTCAATTGCTTCATCAGCTTCCTGTGGTGTGTGATTGAGGCTCTGTGCCCATGGAGTGTATAAATATGGGAAAAAATGAAAGAGAGAGAAAGAGAGGCTTGCAGAACGAGAATGAGACATTGGGGCAGTGGAAGAGGGAGCATGGAGCTGGACCCGCACTGTCACAGGAGTCAAAGTTACTCTTTTTCATACTGTAAAGCTTCAGAAAATTGGGAACGGTAATATAGGTATGTTTTATGTCAGTGATTAAGAAAATTATGTTATTTTTGATTTTCAACCTTTTACTAGTGTTCAAGCCCCCCATGGACCGCAATTAGAGGGTACAAAAATGACAAATTTCTATTACAATTGAGAATATTTAGGCTTTAAAAATTTACATTATACAGGCGTCCCCCGGGCTGAGGATTTCCAACATACAAACAACCTGTGGTTACGAACGGATTGCCACAATTCCATAAATCATCTTATAATCAATTCTAACTTGACAAACTGTGATAAATCCTGCCTTATAAACAAATGCTGTCATTTTCCGCGTGAGGGAAGCGGATCGGGTCTTTGACAGCAGCTACTTCTGCTTTGAGGGAGTAGATAACGTGGTCTGATTGGTCAGGATAGCTCAGTCTTATGAGTAAAGGTAATTAAAATTTGAGTTCAGCTGATTCAGAGCAGTATTTTCATTGCTTTTTGTTTGTTTTTATAAGAAATAATGAAAGGTAGTGGATAAAAATTCAATCAATTACAAGAGAACATTTTATGAAAATTATGAAGTTAAGCTTATTTAGTTTTAGCCTTCACGTCAGATTACAGGCGTTATTGACGAATCATCTGAAAACTCGTTTACTGCTCTTTCGTTTCTAACATGAACTATCGTGTATTCAAGCACTTAAGAATGATAGACTATGAATGCACCGGTGACATTAAGTCTGATCACAGTCCCGTTTTTCTATTACAGTACCCTTGAACGATGCCACCAAAGCATAAATATGATACAAGTATTGGCGATGCGTGAAAGAAAAGAAAAACAATTACAGTTAATAAGTTATCATAATGTTAACTCACAAATGAGTGTTAACCTTTAATCATTATACTTTTTCTTCTATCTAAACTGTTTTAAGAACTGTTTCTTAAATTTTTTTACAGTACTGTTCAGTACTGTATGAACATAGTTACTTTTATTATTATTACTACGGTATTATGTTCAGTTCGGTATGTTATGTTTTAAGTTTTTTTTTATTTTGAAGTGTTTATTAAGTGTTTTATATGCACAGTAAGGTAAAATAAATACTAGACTGAGGCAAACATTTGACTAAGTGACATTTAATAAGATATACGTGTTCCAACTTACATACAAATTCAACTTAAGAGCAGACAAAAAATGGATCTCGTTCTTAACCTGGGGACTGCCTGTATATTTGTTATTTATATAACATGCTTATGTTTGAAATTTATCATTTATAACCATCTGGGGGTGACTTTTAGAGGTCTAAGACCACCAGTGAAGAATCAAATATCAAATATTTGTGATCAACAACTTTGAAACAGCATGAAACAACACTCCGCATGTCCATTTTTTTCACACTTTTGTGAAAAGGAGTCATTTTGTCTCTTTGTATCCCATTAGTGGAGTCAGTTGATGTGGCCTGCACAACCCCAAGTACCTCTGACTATTTTTGCTGAAGACACCTATTGGGTGGGATTTCCTACCCACAGTATGATTCAAAAATGCCCTATAAATGAATGGTTTCAGGTCTAAGTAGACAAAAATGGGGGACAACCCTAAAAAGCTTGACATCTTGCATAACTAGACATCAAGATGCATCAAATGATATATTTGGGGTTTTCTTGTACTGTTTAGTCAGAAGACGCTGGACAAAAAATCTGAGGTGATTTCAAAGAAGTAATTCTCATGAACACTGTAACAAATAGATTTTTGTTCTTCTGTCAACTTCATCTACTGTATGCAGTTTATAAGACCACTTTATCCACTGCAGCATCGCAGGAAATTGAACTAATAAATATCCTTGTATGGGACACCAGTCTATCCTGGCCTGTCTCAGAGTACATTCACAAACATAACCATGACAGCTCACATTGATCCAATCGCACAGTGCCAACCTAACTAACCACACATCTGTGCACTCCAGAGACCACTCACCTCTGAGAGGAACACGCACACTCCACAAAGACAGCACCCCATCAGGAAAGAGCTGTTAGAAAATGACAAATGTTTTGTCAACAACAGGTTAGTCAACATTCTCATCCTCATAGGTTCTCATTTTGTATTCTAGTTTCAGCAAATTGTCATCAAGTTAAAATTTGAAGGTATCTAAAGTTCTCTTCTTTACCACACGATTTGATAGTCTCTTTTTTGTGAAAAGATTTATTTTCTAACATTTGTACAAATGTTGCTCTTGTGCTTCTAACACATTACTAAAGTAATAGTCAGCATCCATCCTACCTGCGCCATTGATTTAAAACACTTCAGTCCTCTCACCTCTTTGCTGCGACTGAAAGGATTTATCTCCTCAGAACCCCAAAGTCATAGAAACAGTCCGGGAGCCCATCTCTGGACATCCTCTTCCACATTTTCCAGTAAAAAATTTACACAGTCTTCAAGACACATTTGCAGTTTATGTGCAACCTTGAGACAACTCTTAAATTGTAATCACATTGGTCCACACTCTTGTTTTGGAGAGTAGCAAGTCCAGATGGGCTCCTGAGTCTTTCTATTTTCAAACACTAAATACTAGTGAGTATTCTCTTTTATTTCAGATTTCTCCCGCTCTTCACTGACGTGTTCTTAGTTTATTGCTGCTAGAGATTCTGCCACTGCTGCTCCTTTCCTGACTCTAATGATGTGTTATACCAGCCTTGGGATGAGTCTCCTTAAAAACAAGTTTTTTTCTTTAAAAAATGTGAATAAAAGAGAAATACAAATGAATTTTGTTACATGACTGTACATTGATGAGGAAAGGAGGTTCTTCTAAATTGAAAAGGCATATACAGTACAACACAACAGGACACAAACACATTTAATACACTTCAGCAACAATTGCAAAACATTGGTTGGGAAATAAGGGTCTCTCGGTTGATTTTAA
This sequence comes from Erpetoichthys calabaricus, assembly GCF_900747795.2. NCBI lineage: Eukaryota > Metazoa > Chordata > Cladistia > Polypteriformes > Polypteridae > Erpetoichthys > Erpetoichthys calabaricus. The sequence continues at coordinate 42,793,694 of NC_041394.2, forward strand.
CTTTTATTTTGAGTTAATTAACTGTTACATGTTGCATTGTGAATTACTCAATACTAATAATTTAAGAATGTGTGCTATCTCTTGCCCTACGTGTAACATTCCTTTGTATTCCATCAGCGTCTCTCAAGTTTATTCCCATAAAACCTGCTTCTCACACTCTGTCATTATTTTGGTGGCCACTTTCTGACATCCTTTCCATTTCTATGCTTACCATCTTTGAAGTCGACTGTCTCCACATGCCTCCCATGCCATTTCTCCTCATTCATCACGTCACCAAAGCCCACCTGACCAATCACACGAAAGCCAAACTGACCAACTAGATTGCTCAGAGGGACCCCACACATTATTATATAACCAGTAATGGCGCACTGCACAATAGCGTGCAGTGAATACACTTGACTTGAGCATTCCTAGTTTTCATCCTCTTTCTCATGTACGTTTAGCATTATTTTCTCAGACGTTGATGCGCTTGCTGCTTCCTGAGCAGCTCTTCTTTTCTCCTACCTAGCGGCCCACTTCTTCTCTTCTTTCGTTGGCATCTTTTAGCATTAAAACTGATTAAGTTAGTATTTATGTTGCAATTACTTAGTACATTTTCCTTAATTTTTCACTTAAGCTGGCACTTAAGTCTTCAATCTGCCTCAAGAATGATTTAAGATATGAAGAGGTAGGGGAAGTGACGGTGAAGGTGGTAGGGATGAGAACGCCGCCCATACGCATGAGCCGCATGACCGCCCTGCTGGCCGCTGCTGAGAGTTGATTCTAAAATAAAGTAAAATTAAAAATAAAAAGTGGAATAACCTTGGAGGTCAATCATCACCCCGAAAGCAGATAGTAGACATCAAGTAGTATATGTGCACCAAATTTCAGGTCAATAGGTGAAAAGGTTTGCGAGCTACCGGTGATTTAAAATCCTGGACAGACAAACAGACAGCCTCGGTAGCGTATTATATAAGAAGATAGATGTTCAGCAAGTACAGTAATTCAAAAAAAGCTGTTGCCAGAAGGGGGTGCTGTCACAGACCCCAAACTCCCCCAATTATGCAATAGAATAAAGAAACAAAAGGGATTCGTAACAACAAGATAATGATCAAGGAAGGCACAGGACCTTGGCGGTAAAGGTACAAAAACAAGAGAATAAATAAGGATAAACCTCTCATGTCCTTTTCCCCATCTACTCCTTTCAGCCTCCTACTTTCTTAAGACTCTCTTCCTCCTGGCAGCTCAACGCTTGTCCACTCTCCTTCTGTATGGTCAGGTGGACTTTTTGAGTCTCTGCCTGGAACTGCTTTTGGGTGAAGCCCACATGTCACTTATGAGGTCAGGAAAAGGCAGAGGAAACTCCTGGGAATTTGTAATAAGTTCCTTTGAAGAGGAAAATTTCCAGGAGCAGTTCTGCTTAAAACCTCAGACCACTTGCATTTTATAATGCAATTAATTGTGCAAAGTTATGTTCAGATTCAATGATTTATTTATAGTATATGTCATCATGCCCATGGACTCACATCTTCACTTTCACAATTGCCATCAATCATAATGGTTCAAAATTCATGGTCAAAGAATAAAGCAAAAGTCAGAAATGTAGGGAAGTCAAACGAAACCAAAATGTCACACTAGAAAGTCATACAGAAAAATCAAAGTCAACAAACAACAACGACATTTATTTATAGAGCACATTTACATACAGCCAACGTGGCTCAAAGTGTTTTACAAGATGAAAAAAATGAAAGTTATATAAAATGAAAAACACAAGATTAGGCAATAATATTAAAGAATAAGAGACAAAGGCAAAAGATAAAGTCAGATGGCTGGGAGGACAGTAAAAAACAAAAACGGCAGGTAGGCTCAAGAAAAAATATAAAATCTGCAGGGGTTCCACAGTCTTAAAGAAAACAAACTCTTCAGGCCACAAATTTGTTTTTTAGAGAATCCACAATCTTGGACACCAAGATTAGTGTTATGCTGCTTTAAATACTACCAGGTCAGGGTGTCATGACATGCAACCTCTCGACATCACATGGCAAAAATGGGAAAATGTTATCTACCACAAAATTGCTTTCTTGGAAAAAAAAAGTTCCTCAAAATAGTCATAAAACAAAATTAACAGTTAACCAAAAACTTTATCACAAAATTAATACTAATCATTTATCCCAATCGTCCGCTAAGTAATATTACTATTGAACAACTGGAGACAAATAAGCATTTTGATACAGAAAAGAAACCTGGGACATGTTGTCAACCAAGTTAAATGGAATCAATACAAGATGACTAGGCAGTAAAAGAAAAAATGTTATAAACAATAAACAATTACAACTCGCTTGAGGACTACAAGGGTAGAAGATTTATTGAATTGAAAGAGACAAAACATGCCAAGAGATCAAAGGAGAATGGAATTTTAAATTTTAGGAATTGTCCCTGGGAATGGAAAAGCACCATTGAGGGAGAGGCAAAATATACTCAGGTGACAAGCAAAAACAATAGAAAAAGACAAAAAAAACAAGTGACAAAAGCAGAACTGCAAAGTAAGCATATATTCAAAAACAAATAGATGAAAAAACAAAAACTCCTGACACTAACTTGATACTGAATACTATATGACGCCATCTTATATAGGTGGAGCATTATGGCAAAGCATGTCACATGAATGGCATCTGGCATGAGAACCATCACAGCCATGTAAAAATATTACAAAATAGCTGTGATTATAGGCATTCAAAAAGCAGTTGTGGTGATGTCACCATTAGAACATTTCAATTTATATAATCATAAAAACTCCCAAAGCAGGCCAGGGACTTCATTAGCCTGTCCAGAAAAGGCTCACTCCAAGTCAGCCAACCCACAAATGCTACCTGCAGGCTGTGGCATGCATAGGCCTAAAAATGGAGAGCTGGCATTAAAAGTTCAAAACACACAAAAATATTTAATGAGAAATGACACACTGACAAAAAAGGAGGCAAAAATGAAGGCAATCCATTGTCAACCTAATATGTAATCCAGTAAATCGGAATCCCAAAACAAAAGAAGCAAATCCAAAAAAACAGAAGAAAAATAACAAGAAAGGTAGTAGTCTGAAAATCCTACACAGACCCAATGATCAACTGCTGAGTTCTACTCTCTGACTGAATATAAAAACAGGAGGCGGGACCAGCAGCAGTGACAGCCTGGTGGCTCCGCCTCCTAAGGGCTCTACCCTTTAAAGACACATTACAAGAAAATTAAATAATAACCCAACATAATAGGAACTACATAAACATATTTACTATATAATGAAACAGTCCCTGGTCAGTTTTGCTTTGGTGACGCAATCGAAAGAGGAAGTGTGAGTGTGAGACACAGAAGGAGGAGTGAAGGCATAGGAGGCACGCTGATATTGTTGCAAGTATAAAACCAGACAGTAGGTGAAAAAGGTGCCTCAAAAATAATGATAGGGCCTGAGAAGCAGGCTTAATAGGAATGCGCTATAGAGAGGAAGCTCCAGTGAAGAGACGTGAGCAATGGAGTAAGATGCATCCTGATAGAGTCGCCTTCAAAGACAGTAAGTATCAAACCAGATAGAGGCGAGAAAGGTGCCTCCAAAATAATGACAGTGTACTAGAAGCAGGCTTTACGGAGCCAGTGAACAGACGCTCACACACACATAAATACAGAGGAAAGGCGCTGAAGGTACACGTGGAACAAGAGATAGCAAATATTTTTTAATTTTTCTATTACCTGTCTGCAACAGGTACCATAACTAGTAAAAAAAATAATTCAAAAGTAACAAAAAACACAATAAAACAGAAAATAAATACAGCTGTAATACAATATAATTAAAAGGCTCCAGGGAAGCTGCAACACAGAGACTCGTGTCAATAATGGCTGGGTAGACAGAGGACAAAACAAAGACAAGAAACTGAACATGTCAAGCATACGCCTTCTGTATAACAAGCTTCTCAGGGAGTCAGAGATCACTTGCAATGAGAGAGTCAGCATGACAGTCTTTGTACTAAAAGATGTTACTTTCGCGAAGCCCGGCTTCTAATGACTGCATTTTAGTTTCATGTTGTTCGAGTTAGAATCTGTAATAATCAGTCCTGCTGTGCTGCTGTTGTTCCATTACCTATAAAATGTTTACTTAATGTGTCAAAATTGAGTCTGGCAGGAACATCTGCTAAACAATAGAGATGCAAATCATCCAAAATGAGGCACATGTGTTTCATTAGTAGGACATCTGGACTGTATTTGAATGTGAGTAATTCTGGCCCTGCTTCCACGCTGCACGGCTTCGTTTTCATTCAGCTCCTGTGCTGGTGGTGTTACTAGGAATGCGGTTGTGTTTGTGCCTGCCCCTGATGCCGTTGTCATCTCTCCTTTATCTTTTCATTACCATTCAGCTTTTCTTCTTTTCCTTCCCACTTTTAGGTTTCCTTTTATTTAGCTTTTTCCATTACCCTTCAGCTTCATTTGCACCTTTGACTTTTCAATCCTCTACCACCACCTCCTTCTCTCTCGTCTGGCGTTTTTCTCTTGGTTTTATTTTTTGTCATTATTAATGGCATTTCTCTCATAATGAGTTTGTCTAAAATGTATTGCATTGCAGAAGTGCGACTTTGTTGCCTGAATTTTGGTCTGGGTGGTACCTCCAGGTCACTGGGTTTGATTGTGGGCTTGTTCATTGTCTAAGTGGACTGTGAAAGTTCTCGCTTTGACTTTGTGGGGTTTACCCAACATCCCAAGCTTTTAAGACCCAAGTCAATAGCCAACAAACATTTCTGTGTGAGTGTGTTCTTCCCTTGGCTGGTCTCAGCATTGTGTTTCCTGCTGCTACAGTAGACCCTTAGGTCCCAGTGACCCTACAATGGTGTTGTTCCAGATGGACAGATGTTACACTTTTCTTTTTATCATGCATTTCAAATTCAGGTTTATTGTCAAGTGTGCAGAGTCCAGTGAAATTCTTACTTGCATACCATATCAACCTACACCCCACACCCAGAATGATACAAACTACTGATTTGCAGACATTATGTAATCATATAATGTTAGTTAGAGGGTCAAGGAGTGAAGTGCAGGGGTTTTGGAGGTTTGACAGCAAGCTTGGCGCACTTATATATTACAGATTAGCCGGCTAATTTGAAGTCTCATGAAGTTTAGTCCTTTAGGTGATTTGGGAACAAATATAGTCCACAAAAAGAGACTATACTTAGAAACAAACAGTCTTCTACATAAAGCCTCCTCCACCAAAAAATATTTACACTCCTTCACTTTCTTTATTGTGCTGTAGATTTATGTTTAAATGGATACATTTGCTATGTCAGCCCATCAAACTGCACAGAATAATCCATATTGTCAAAGTAAAAACATGTTTTCAGAAAGGTTTAAACATCAAAAATTGAAATCTCTCATTCATTTAAATATTCAGACTTTATAGAAGCCCCTTTGCACTAATTACAACTTCAAGCCTTCTTAGGTAAGTCTCTACAAGCTTTGCACACTCGATTTGGGGAGTTAATCCCTCTTTTCCTGGCAGAAATGTTCAAGCTCCTTTAGATTGGATGGGACGCATCTGAAGTTGCCATCTTCAGGACTCTTCACAGACGTTCAGAGGCTTTGGCCGGGCCTCTCAAGTGTAGTCAGAGACTTGTCTCGAGGGCACTTGGTGTTGTCTTGGCTGTATGCTTTGGGTCTGTCATGCTGAAAGGTGAACCTTTGCATGCATTATAGAACTAAGTTTTCTTTAAGGATCTCACTTCTGTGTTTGGATGCCTTCATCTATCCTTCAGTTATAACCAGTCTCCCTCTCCCTGCACCCCCATGACGTGATGTTTCCACCACCATGATCTTTGCCATACATCGTGCTTAGAGTTTGGCCCAAAAGAGTTACATTTTTGCCTCATCAGAGCAGAGAATCTTGATCCTCCTGCACTCGCAGTCATTGACAGTATCACATACCTTTTACTCAAGAGCGGTTTCTGTCTAGACACCATACCATAACACCTGGTTGAAGGAGTGCTGCCAACGTGTTCTTCCATCTCAGCAGAGGCCTTCTGCAGTTCTGTTAGACCAACTCCTGAGTTCTGTGTCACTTCCCTGTCCAAGGCCTTTCTTGCCCAGTTACTCAGTTTAGCCAGACAGTCAACTCTAGGAAGAGTCCCGGTGGTTCTAAACTTCTTACATTTCACAGTTCAGACCACTATGACACTGGGAACATTCAAAACCTTTAGAGATGGTTTAAAAGCCTTGCCCTGATCTTTGCCTCACCACATGTTGATTGTGGAGGTCTACAGACAGTTCCTTGGACTTCATGGCTTGGTTTTTGTGTTCAAATGCAGTTTGAATTGTGGGACCTTCTATGCACACATGCGTGCCTTTCTAAATGATGTCCAGTCAATTTAGTTTGCCACAGGTGCCCTCCAGAGACATCTCAGGATGAATTAAAGAAACAGGATGCACTGGACCACAATTTGGAGTGCAATACCAAAGGGTCTGAATACATACAGAGAAGAGAGATTTAGGGGTTTAATTTCTAATAGTTATGCAAATGTTTCTGATTGATGTCCATTTAAAATTAAATCTACAACACAATAAAGTGTGCAGAAAGTAAAGGGGTGCGAATACTTTCTGAATGCACTGTATATAAATATTAGCAAGCCCCATCAGAGTCCCTCAATTGCTTATCATATTCATTCTTATACCTTCACTTATACCTTTCACATCCCCCTGCTTTGCAGTATAACTCTTTATCTTCTTGGCAACAAGGACACAAATGTTTTACTGTCTGCAATAACTTCTTAAGTTCACTTTCAAGCTTATTGACATGAGTATAATGAACTTGTTAATTGCATGTCTTCTCTTAGCAGTTAACAACAATACAACTGCAACAAAGACACATAAACAGGCAGAAAAATACGAGGGGCAGTCAAAATGTTCCCAGAACTGCGATATAGCGGGAGAGTGAGAGATCAGATTACGCACACACTGGATTGGTTTCAGTGTGTAGTATTGTGTTAATTACTATTTGAGTTAGACGTGTGTATAGTCATTGGGCGTAATGTCGTAGTTTGAACAATGTGCTAACATCAAATTCATGTGCCAATTGGGGGCTTGTATGCTAGTGGCACTGCAGCCCTTGCTTATCTGCGTATCTGAAGTGGTAATTAAAACAATACTACACGCCAAACCAGTCTAGACCTGTTGTAACTGGTCTACAGACGTGCTGCGCTCCCCTTCACAATGATGTGTGCGTATTCTGATCACACACTCTCCCACTATATCACAATTCTGGGAACTTTCTGACTGCCCCTTATATGTACATACAACAGATCTATCTATCTATCTATCTATCTATCTATCTATCTATCTATCTATCTATCTATCTATCTATCTATCTATCTATCTATCTATCTGTCTGTCTGTCTGTCTGTCTGTCTGTCTGTCTGTCTGTCTGTCTGTCTGTTTGTATTGTGGAAGTACAGCCCCCTTATATAGACAGAGAGGCACAGAATGTCCAAAAGCACACTCGTTTAATACTTTTCTTCACTGTACAACACCTCACAATGCTCAGACCCTTCTCCTCCTCTTACAAGCTGTCTTCTTCCTCCCAACCCCGGCTCCTGCATTGGAGTGAGGTGTCCCTTTATATAATGCCCCGGATGTGCTTCAGGTGCTCCATGACGATCTTCCGGCAGCACTTCCTTGTGTGGCGTACTTAGTTTCTATTCTGGCATCACTTCCTCTTGTGGCGGAAGTGCTGCAATCCAAGGCTCTGTAGCCACCTTCTGGACACCCCCTGGTGGTGGCCACGGGCTCCAACAGGGTTGAGCTTCCAAGCTCTACTCCCGTGGCCCAGGGGTGAACCAGGGTGGCTGCCCTCTCATGGTCCGGGGAAGGTATTGTGTACATATATATATTGTGACAGATAGGGGGGGGCACTGTCGTTCCCTTGAACCTTCAGACCACTCGTCAGACACCAGGTTAAAGTCCAATAATGTTATTTATTATAATAATAATGTACACAAAGCACCCTCCACTCCACAATACTCTAATAATAACTACAATACTAATTACAATACACAATCCTCCACTCCCAGAATCTCAGTCACCCTTCCTCCCAACTTGGCTCAACTTGCTGGGTTTTCCCAGAGTCCTTTATATTCCCTGACCCAGAAGTGCTTCTTTCTCTCAGTCCACATGATTTCCCAGCACTTCCGGGTCAGATGAAAACTCCTATTCTTCATCCTGGAAGTACGTCATTTCCTCTGTCCCCATGACTGGGAAGTACTTCCAGGTTATATGGAATATATAAGTCCCTGAGCCTCCCTGCAGCGGCCCCTGGCGGCCCCCATGGTATCCAGCAGGGCTGTGAATTAAAACTCCAAGGTCCATGATGCCCTGCTGGAATTCGGGGCCCTTCCATGTTGCAGGAAGGGCTCCATCTGGCGGCTTGGGGTTATTGGCCGGGATAAACTGCCAGCCATATATCACAATATATATATATATATATATATATATATATATATATATATATATATATATATATATATATATATATATATATATATTTGCAGTTGGAGATCCACTTAGGGAGAAAAAAAACGAATCACGTATCATAAAATAGTTTTATTCCTGAGCTTTCAACCCCAATCAGGGGTCTTCATCAGAGGATAATGCTTAGACTTACAAGAATCAAAGGCAATATATAGCAACACATTCAGTATTTGGGGGGTGACTGGCGGTGACTAAGTCAGTATGATCAAGGGGGGGGGGTGTATCGTTTAATTAAAGTGCATATGTCCTTCTTAAGTTGGCATATGCTGGGTTTATGTCCAAGTGTCTGTTGATGGTGTTTTCATCTGATAGCCAAGACTCGGCCAACTCTCTGGCGCTTTTTGTACTGGCCTTAAATTTTACTTTTACGTTGTCCCAGTTGAATGTGTGTCCTGTCGATTTAGTATGTGCATATATCAAAGATAGTGCGTCCTTTCTTCTGACGACGTTGCGATGTTCCTGTACACGTGTTGAGATTTTTTTTGACGTTTGTCCTATGTATACAGCTGAGCAAGAATTGCATGAAATACTATAAACTGCGTTTCGTGTTTCGGCTGTCGATTTCTTGTTTTTAGCATTAAACAGGACCGTGCGCAGATTGTTGGTGGGTTTATGTGCTATTTTGATGCCCCACTTGGTCAGGGTGCGTGCCGTGCCTTCTGACACATTATGGTGATATGGGAGTGAATGCCAGGTGGGGTGGGGGTTCTGATTTACGTCGATTGTATGATGATTCCTTTGGCGTCTGCTGTGTAGACTCCGATTAATGAATGATTTTGAGTATCCGTTCAAGGTGAAAAGTTGAAACAGATAGCGTCTCTCATTAATTTTTGTTTCCTTGGTATTACAATGCGTGTGGACTCGTTTAAATAGGGTTTTCACGCAGCTCCGTTTATGAGATACCGGGTGATTGCTGGCGAAGTGTAGAATCTTGTCTGCGTAGCATTGTTTGCAGTAAACACTTGTGGTCAGGGTGGCGTCACTATTTCTTTTGATGTAAATGTCCAGGAAATTGATGTGTCGATTATTTTTTTTTTTTCCATTGTGAACTGGATTGCAGGGAATATTGTGTTAATATGATTGAAGAACTCATTCAGCTGGTTCTTTCTTAATATGACGAATGTGTCGTCTACATAGCGTATCCAAATTTTGGGTGTAATCTGGGATAAAGCTATGTTTTCAAATCGTTGCATTACCAGTTCAGCTAGGAGTCCAGATAACGGTGATCCCATCGGCATGCCTTCTTTCTGTGTGTAATACTTGCCGTTGAAATGAAAGTGCGTTTTTTGGCAAAGTGATATTAGGTGCATTATGTCTTTGATGGACAGTTTGGTTCTTGTCTCTATGGTGGGGTCACTATCCAGTTTCATTAATAATGTTTCTGTGGCCAGTTGGATCGGGATCTTGGTGTATAGCGATATAACATCAAACGAGACCATGATCTCGTCCTCGGCGATGGATACGTCATTCAAGCGCTGTAATGCCGACCGTATCACAGACCTTCTCTTCCATTCGTACAACCTTCGGGCATGAAGCCCTCCAATGCATTAGACGATGGGAAACTTCGGCAATCCGTGAAGCGCACAGCTATGAAAAACTCTTCTTCCTCCACAGTTGCATCAGGCACAATGTAACTCCGAGATGCCTACGATTGAAGCCACCAACGAACACCCCGAAAATGTCAACCATCATACAACAGTTTACTAAACGAGTTTTGTATGAACTTATCACGGAAACACACCGCCAACGAAACTTTTACCGATCTGTAATTATGGAGCAACACGCTAAACTAATCACAACATGTGGACAAACGGTTACGGAGGAATGGACTAAAAGGATCCAGGACACCGCTTCCAAAAACCGTATTTCTAAACGAAATACACTCAACAAAAAATGGGGTAAACTCACTGGAAATCAATATATGAACAACCCCCAATCCGGAGTACACAACCTATCCAAAAGACGGCTCTCCACCACAGAACACAATATTCTCTCCAGAGGATTAAAATTCAATTATAAGGACGCATCTAACATGAACTTCCTCGGTTCGTTAGAACATATCTTAGCAACTGAAAAAATACCAACAGAACAGGCACAAGAAATAAGATGCAACGTCGCCAGCCAGCTACACACAAGGCAACCAACCACACGTATTCTGGCAAGTTAACAGAAAGCTCTAAGATCTTTACGGAATGACAACAGCATTATTATTACACCAGCTGACAAAGGAGGCGCAACTGTTATCCTAGACAGAGAACAATACTCCACAGCTATGGAAGAAATGCTTTCGGACACTAATACTTATCAACAGCTAAATAACGACCCAACAAAAACCACACAGAATAAAATAAACTATACTCTGACCAAACTCCGAAATGGTAACCACCTGGATGTACAGAACTTTCACAAAATTAAATCCAATGATGCTAACTGCCCGGAATTTTATGGACTCCCAAAAATACACAAAACACCACTAAAATACAGACCAGTGGTTAGCCTAATAGGCGGACCATCATACAACTTGTCAAAAAGACTTTTCCAACTACTTAAACATTTAACGGACGACTCAGATTATTCCGTCAACAGCGCGGAGTCGGCATTACAGCGCCTGAATGACGTATCCATCGCCGAGGACGAGATCATGGTCTCGTTTGATGTTATATCGCTATACACCATGATCCCGATCCAACTGGCCACAGAAACATTATTAATGAAACTGGATAGTGACCCTACCATAGAGACAAGAACCAAACTGTCCATCAAAGACATAATGCACCTAATATCACTTTGCCAAAAAACGCACTTTCATTTCAACCGCAAGTATTACACACAGAAAAAAGGCATGCCGATGGGATCACCGTTATCTGGACTCCTAGCTGAACTGGTAATGCAATGATTTGAAAACATAGCTTTATCCCAGATTACACCCAAAATTTGGATACGCTATGTAGACGACACATTCGTCATATTAAGAAAGAACCAGCTGAATGAGTTCTTCAATCATATTAACACAATATTCCCTGCAATCCAGTTCACAATGGAAAAAGAAAATAATCGACACATCAATTTCCTGGACATTTACATCAAAAGAAATAGTGACGCCACCCTGACCACAAGTGTTTACCGCAAACAATGCTACGCAGACAAGATTCTACACTTCGCCAGCAATCACCCGGTATCTCATAAACGGAGCTGCGTGAAAACCCTATTTAAACGAGTCCACACGCATTGTAATACCAAGGAAACAAAAATTAATGAGAGACGCTATCTGTTTCAACTTTTCACCTCGAACGGATACTCAAAATCATTCATTAATCGGAGTCTACACAGCAGACGCCAAAGGAATCAGCGTACAATCGACGTAAATCAGAACCCCCACCCCACCTGGCATTCACTCCCGTATCACCATAATGTGTCAGAAGGCACGGCACGCACCCTGACCAAGTGGGGCATTAAAATAGCACATAAACCCACCAACAATCTGCGCATGGTCCTGTTTAATGCTAAAAACAAGAAATCGACAGCCGAAACACGAAACGCAGTTTATAGTATTCCATGCAATTCTTGCTCAGCTGTATACATAGGACAAACGTCAAAAAGAATTTCAACACGTGTACAGGAACATCGCAACGCTGTCAGAAGAAAGGACGCACTATCTTTGATATATGCACATACTAAATTGACAGGACACACATTCAACTGTGACAACGTGAAAGTAAAATTTAAGGCCAGTACAAAAAGCGCCAGAGAGTTGGCCGAGTCTTGGCTATCAGATGAAAATGCCATCAACAGACACTTGGACATAAACCCAGTATATGCCAACTTAAGAAGGACATATGCACTTTAATTAAACGATACACCCCCCCCCCCCCCCAATCATACTGACTTAGTCACCGCCAAAGACCCCCCCCCCCCAATACTGAATGTGTTGCTATATATTGCCTTTGATTCTTGTAAGTCTAAGCATTATCTTCTGATGAAGACCCCTGATAGGGGTTGAAAGCTCAGGAATAAAACTATTTTATGATACGTGATTCGTTTTTTCTCCCTTTGTGGATCTCCAACTGCAAATATGCAAACCGTATCACAGACCTTCTCTTCCATGTATATATATAGAGAAAGAGAGAGAGAGAGAGAGAGAGAGAGAGTGACCATAAGGGGGCTGCAACTAAGCCCCAAACACCAGACACGACTCAACCAAACACAATTTAGGGATAAAGTAAAAGGTATTTATTACTCAACAGACACTTTCACAGGCTTTTTTACATTTCTGCAATGTGTTTATTGTTAATAAAGCTACTTCTTTTCCTCCGTCTGTTTCCACAGCTCCATGTGAGCTTTTGCCCTGTGCATCCTGACTCCGACTTTGCTGCATGAGAGCAATTCCTTTTAAGTTGGTCCCAGGAGCACTTCCAGCGTCATGGCATTGCATGGCAGAAACACTTCTGAGTCATACAGAAGCTCCCCAAGTCCATTCTTCAGCCCTTCTATAGTACAATTCCCTGGCAATACTGGACTCCTGCCATGGGAACACTGCCACCTTTCTTGCTGGTGGACTAATTGTTCAAAATGTCCACTCACTCATCCCTGGTCCATCCATTATCTGATCGTTCCAAGTGGGGCAGAAACAGAAGACCATCCTGGCCAGGTTGTGTCTCCATTCTTGTGCTCCATACATTACAGATTCCCGGCCAGGCAGGTAATCATTCCCAACTGCAGTCAGGATGCCATTCCATCCAGTCTGGCTCTTACAATATATTCAAATATATTCTGCAAAATATGTATACAGAAAACAGAAATAGTAGTTCTTAATTTAACAAGTGTGACACTAAGCAGAGATGTTCCCCAACCTTTTTGAGGCTATCTATCTAAGTCTAGCACTCCAGATTCATACCAGTCCATGTACACACACATGCACTTGCATTAGTTAATGTATTCAAATCTAGATTTAAGGAGAAATTCAAAAAGCCAAGACAATGTCATTGCACTTTTACTTGAAGGGCTGATCGTTTCTTGGCCCTGAGCAGGGTCAGCTCCTTCTTCAAAGTACAGTTACTGTAACAAAAGGCTGCGTGATCTTTATAGCTGTTGCACCGTCACTGTCTGCCTGTGAGCCCAGCCTACGATTGTTGCTCAGAGACTGTGCAAAGGAAGACAAACGCACTTGTGTGAATGTTCCAGGCAATTTTCCAGCTGAATTATTTTTGTCTTTTTCTTATTTTTTTGGTCTTATTGGTCTCAACAGTGGATACTGTGGCAATCTTCAACGCTTCAGTGCCTCTGGCTCCAAACAGCACTAACAGCTCTATGGTAAGTTGCTTATTTTTATTTTATAATAAATTAGGCACTACAAGCATCCCAGAAATGTGTTCTCTTTAGTTGAATGCTTCAAAGATAAAAGAACATTGTGAGTTCTCACAAAAATGCAAAACTGTTTCTTAATGCTTTTGACTTTGAGAAGGACAATCTATGGTCTCCTATAGACCTAACATTAAAATGCATAACCCATATCCACATTGTACCCAAATAAAGAACAGAGGTCAACTTCCCTGGGCAAAATTAAGAATCACCTTGAGCTAATAGGCGGAGTGGAGGCTGTGAGGCTAGGGATCTGCACCGGCCATTAGAAGTTTGCCAGTTCGAATGATTCCACCCCACTGGGCCCCTAAGCAAAACCCTTTACCTGCAATTGCTCCATCCTGGGTATGACATTAACCTGCAAGCAGGTCCTCCAACTTACAAGGAAAACTCGGGGCCTGGTGGCAGGACTGGCACTCCAGCCACTGTAACAAAAACCTCAAACTGTTTTACTCCTTTTGAACAAGTGTGGTGCTGAGCTGAGGTGTCCACCTGTTGCTCGTGTCCTCATCTGGGATCCTGAGGTGGTTTGTCACATGGCAGGTTCAGCGACACGTTGTGTCAGAGCATGCTCCCAACCTTTTTTTTGCAGCTAAAGTTGTCCTTGTATTTAGATTTAATCCACATTTGCATTTACACTTTTGTTAAATATGATGGCTGCCCATTTCTAACCACCTTCGAATGTAGCCTCAGTAATCCCGTCACAGGAGCATTTACACCAGGGACCTCATTGATTAACACAGATTTGATCAGACGTAAAATTCTGAATGCATAAGCCTGAACTTCACGGGAAAATGTTCTTATGAGAATGCATGAGGTTCAGCTAACATCAAGTGTTGAAAGGACAACCAGAATGGAACAATCAAACTGAGAAAACATTAACATATCAATACAAGTCAACAGAAGGACTGCTGGGAGTAATTCCATTTAAGTAGAAGTATGTGTAGTTCTAACATGCATTGCATAGACTTTATGGAGAATTATAACATAACACTCGCCATTTGTGGCTCATCTTTTCAAATATTGTTTAGTAGATGAAATGTGACCAGTTTGTTATCCCCAGTCACTAATGGGCAGACGCCAATGGACTGCAATAATATTGGTGTGTGAGCTCCTTCAGTGAATGCACACCCTTAGGTGATGAGAGAAACACCAACATTATAAGTTTGTTATGCAAGATTATGGCCATTTATATGGTATTAATTCCTACTAAAGAAAAATATTAGAAGACATTGCTGAACGGAGATGATTTGTACATCATAAAAAGGCCTTGGCTGGATTTATTTACTAGGCAGACGTTTTCATCCAAAGCATACAAAAGAGGCTAACATAACTGAGTAGACATCAGTCTGGGGGAGTGTCTGGGAACCACAGTTATAGATCAAGGATAAGTACTAGGGTGTTGTACTGTGTTAGCCATTATGGATGTAGTGAGAAGTCAAGCAAAATGACACCTTTTATTGGGTAACTAAAAAGATTATAAGATTACAGTATTACATCTTACCTGAAGAAGGGGACTGAGTTGCCTCGAAAGCTTGCCTATTGTAATCTTTTTCATTAGCCAATAAAAGGTGTCATTTTACTTGACTTCTCACTACATCCATAATGAGCCTCTGTGGCTAAGGATCTGCGCTGGTATCCAGAAGGTTGCAGGTTCGAATCCCCATCACTGCCAAAAGAGATCCTACTCTGCTGGGCCCTTGAGCAAGGCCCTTAACCTGCAATTGCTCCAGGGGCGCTGTACAATGGCTGACCCTGCGCTCTGACCCCAGGGGTATGCGAAAACTAACAAATTCCTAATACAAGAAATTGTATAAGACGAAATAAAGAACAAAAAAAAAAATAATAGTACTACAGACATATAAGACACCGAAATGCACCACTCCTACATGGAATTGAAGACCCAGTGGAAGAAACTGGCACACATGGATAGCGACATCTTCTTCTTAACAAAATGCAAAAAGGAAAATCTTATCCCAAAAGATACCTTGATAAGGAATCCAACCATACACACTTAGATGTAAGGTGTCTCACTTAAAGGTTTTCCAATGTTGTTATTTGTCCTAGTGTCTATATAATCACAGGGAACTTCAGTTTCTGTATTACATCTTGCCTGAAGAAGGGGCCTAAGTTGCCTCAAAAGCTTGCATATTGTAATCTTTTTAGTTGCCCAATAAAAGGTGTCATTTTGCTTGACGTTTCATTAGATCAAGGATATAAAATTGATTATCACCAGTGAAGAGATCAAAGCAAAATGCAAACACATCGAGGGAATCTGAAGTTTGAATGCAGGTGGGCAGCTCTTTCCACCAATCAGGACTAGTACATGAAAATAGTCTGGATTGTGATTTGATGCCACACAGAGGTGGTATCATTAGACGCCTTTCATCAGCAGACCTGAAAGAGTCAGAAGTACGGAGTAAGATCGCTGTCAAAAATAACTCTTAATAATTTAAGTCAAATTTACATTTCACACGTCTCAATTACACTTGCACTTCTGAAAATTATGCTTGCTTCTGAAAATTACAAGTACAATTCTCAAGCGTGAACAAACTATCAAAAATACGTCACTGGACGCACAAGGCATTCGCTATCGAAAAAGAAACAATCGATTTTTGTTACTACGCATGTGCCACAAAGGTGGAAAGATGGAGTTATTTGTGACAGCGATTGTACTCCATACTTAGCCCCCTTACAGTGGCTCAAAAGGACAAAACACAAAAAACAAAATAAAACAGACACAATGAAATTAATTAAACTATGACAACATGTAATTAAAAATAAAAAGCGAGAGCATGAAATTAACAAATTAATGTTGGTGCGTTTTAACCCCTTGTTGCCTAAATTGTTTTTACAATCATATAAAAAAATAAATTTATTTGTGTTTTTGCTGTCAAACAGATGCCAAATTAAGTGGAGATTGTTATATAGCACACAAGCAAATAGTAAGCTGGTACGTATTTGTATCTTAGCACAACTTAACTTCAAATTTGGACAACTTCTCGAAATTAGCAGCCAAAATCCACGTGCACAGCCACGCCAACACTTCGCTTCCATCAGGCAAATGTAGTTTCCACTACAACTGCTAGATGGCATGACCAGTGCTTTCAATATGATCCTTGGTACGTATTGAATACGCATCACCCAGCATTGGCAGGATACATACGCCATCTTGGCTGCATTCAGGCCGGAAGCGGTTTGAAGCGATTTCCCGACAATCATCTACAGAGGATTAAACTTTATATAACATCTTAGCCGAATGTCCAGATGTTTGTTATACGTGTATAGGAGAGTGAAATGTTAAGGAAAACTCCCAACCTTCGGATTTCAGCATTCTTGGTCATAGATTTGGGGTTGGGGTGGGAGGCATGGAATTATGACCAAGCAAACCCCTAAGGAGGACATGAATATATACAAAACTACAAAACAGATGTAAAGATCAGGGGCTTTGCACAATATAAACTTCTGAAGCAGCCCCCTCATGATGACACTGCTTTTAAGTGTTTTATTTTTTTTAAACGTTCGCGATTTTGCTGTGGAGGCACCGAGTTAGATTAACGACTGAGTGTGGAGAATGTTACGCTGTCATAATGCAGGAATATTTAGGACAAAAATAAATTAGCAAAATAAATCAAAAACTGTGAAATATGACAATAAATACATAACTACATTAAATATAGGTGTAGGCAAGTTCTCCCCGTGTCTGTGGTCTGCAGTCCAATGACATGCAGGTTAAGTGCTTTGGCGGTACTAAATTTTGTGTGTGTGTGTATGTGTGTTTGCCCTGCGATGGACTGGCGCCCTATGGTGGCTGGTTAGGCTCCAGCTCCATAATTGACACGTGTGAAATGTAAATTTGACTTAAATTATTACAAGTTACTCCATATAGAAGAAGTACAGGACCTCACAAGTGTCTCCATTTATGTAGGTGTGGACCTGTTGACTACTCTGTAGACAAACATCAAGGTGTTTAGCTTAATGTGTGCTGTTACAGGGAGCTAATGTAGTGATCTGAAAAGAGAAGTGACGTGTGCCTGCCTCGGCAGGTTAAATACCAGATGTACCGCTGCATTTTGGATCATCTGCAGAGGCTTGTGCAGCACATGCAGGTAGCAGTGTGTTGACAAGACCAAAGCCTTGACTAGGAGTTGTATTGAATATTCCATCAGATAGGAATGCTGTACAGAGTGAATCTGCAAGACAGAGAGACCGTTGCAACATGGTCAGTGAAGGATCACTACCGTAAGGTGCAGTGAGTTGGCAGGTGTTAGTAGTAACTGATGAACAAGATGGGATAACAATCAGGTCCATCTTTGCCAAGGTGAGCTGGTTTTGCAACTCGTTCATCCAGATATCAGTGAGACATGCAGAGATTCCAGCTGATGCCACGTGATCTTCTGTAGAGAACGACAGGTACAGCTGCATATCATCGGCAAGGCACTGATAAGAGAAACTGTCCGACTGGATGATAGGGGCCTAGTGAGGAGGTACATAGAGAAAAGAGCAGCAATGATCCTTGGGGTACCCCCCGTGCTTGTTTGGTGCATTCTTCACATCTCTCATCACCAAGACACATAGTAGGGTCTGCCCAAGAGGTAAGGACTTGGGCCACCTGAGGGCAGTCCTAGTGATGACAGAGTTACAATGAGTTGCATGAAAGACCTGATGTTTGTCCATGCGTATGGAATTTTTATAAAGGGTGATTAATAATGTTTAGGAAATGGAGGCCAAGAAGCTTCAGATTTTCAAACAGAAAAGCTCAGATCCTCAGATGGCTCAGATCTGCTCCACCTTTCCAGGGAGGTACTGCAGTCATGGCCAAAGCTAATTAAACATTTTGTGGAGGTTACTGACTTCTGTATCAAGCTATTGCCAAGACCTGACTTTTATGAAGATTCTAGGCCACTTCCAATTTTGATTCTGTGTGAGGGTCTCTCTCTAAAATGGTCAAGTCCGGACCTAAGCCATACCTTTCAGTCTGATCCTTGGTTGCAATAAATGCACGTCATTTTTCAGGGTATGAAGCAGCTTCGCACTTTCCCCCAAAGAGCACCCTGTCCCTGCTAAGAAGGCTTGCTGGAAAGACAAATATTGAATGTGTTTCTGAATAACAATCATTCAGAATTGTAAATGTGGATGGCATAGTGGCACAGTGGTAATGCTGCTGCCTCACAGTAAGGTGAGCAAGGTTTGTCGTCTGGGTCATCCCTGCATGGAGTCCGCATGTTCTCCTCATGTCTGAGTGGGTTTCCCCCCACTGTCTAAACACATGCAGGTTAGACACAAAATTGACCCTGATGTCTGCTTGTGTGTGTCTGTTTGTCCTACGATGGCCCTTACACCCTGCCCAGAGTTTGTTCCTTCCTTGCCCCCTGTGCTAGCTGGGATAGGATCCAGCCATCTCACGACCCTGATATGACATGACTTGACAATATTGTAAAGGTGGTCATAATGTATTTCAAAAGTCCTAAGTCTTGATGCATAAACAGGATTACGTGGTGGCAGGCTGGGGCTGCTGCCACACCACTTAGGAACCTGGGTTTGAATTGCTGCCTGGCCAATGGCTCAGCAGTGTTTGCTTATTTTCCCTGTTTGACCAATGGCTGTGCAGTATTTGCTTGTTTTCCCAGTTTGGCCAATGGCTGTACAGTATTTGCATAGTAGCCCCCTGTGTTCACATTTGGTCTCCTCACATAGCCTGAAGATGTGTATGCTGTACTGACTGGCGACTCTAAACTGGCTCACAAGGAGAGAACGCGTTAATGAATATGCCCAGCTGACATCTTTTCAGTGTCCTTTTGTTTGACTTGCACCACATTTAGGAGGCATTTTCTAATTATCTCACACAAAAAAGCAGCCGCCGGACTTGTTACATTACTTCTTCGGGTGTGCAGTTGCCAGTGCTGTCGGCCATATTAAAATGATGAGCTAAATTTGGGCCACTTATTTCAATTCTTCTTCTGTTGGATTTTGCCCCTCTGATACCCTTTGATACTGATGAAATGTCTAAAAGCGCGCAGGACATATTTCAGAATGCTTATGAATTCTAATTGTCTCATTATCTCTTTTAGTAATTCTTGAATGTTTTTTTTTTTAATTTGCACATCTCAGGAAAGCTCTTTAAATGTTAATTGAACGTTTTCTTATCGTAATTTATTTATTTTTTCTTTTTGCTGAGATCTTTCAGACAAGTGCCAACTGTGATTATGAGCATGACTTTGATAAGATTCCTCAGATGTGCTTTGGGCTTTCATAAGCGTTTCTTACAGCTCCACAGTGTAATAAAGCTTCATTAATGAGATGTCTTTCTCTCTCCAATGTTTTTTTTACTTTGTTAACTTTGTCAAACAGACAGAGTGGCGCAGTGTTTAGTGCTGCTGCTTCACGACTCCAGCATCTTGGGTTTGATTCCCATGCCTAGTCATTGTCTAGATGTCCCTGTGTGTTTGTGACGTACTGCGAGTTTCCTCCTACACCCCAAAGAGGTGCTCTGGAGACTGTAAGTTTACCTCAGTGTTTACCTGTGTGTTAGGGGGCTCTCTGAAGAACTGGCAACCTGCCCTGGGGTGTTTCTTGCTTTGTATTTGGCACTACTGATGTGGACTCCAGCCTGCTGCGACCATAAACTGGGTGAAGCACGTTAGAGCATGAATGAATGAACATACTGGACAACAATTTTTTTCAAAAGTTTTGCTTCCTGAAAAGTTTTGGTGATTATGATAGATAGTTTCAAGCTGGACACAAAACAGAGCAAAACATGGAAAACCATTATAGAGACATCCAAAACCAAAACTTTAGTCAAGTACGATGATGAAAAACAGGGGCAAGAGATCATAAAACAAGAAATCGATAGCAAAATTCAGAGACAAAGTCTTTGCATGAATTCAAACAATCTAGAATGTTGCTAGTATTTTCACGTTGGTTTTTATAATGTCATGCTAGTGATGCGACTCAACAAGCCACGCCCCTAGCAACTACCATAACAACAGAAATATAATATAGCAGTACCCGTACCAAAACGAGATCATGCCAAAATAAAGTATACAGTAATCCCTCGCTATATCGCGCTTCGCCTTTCGCGGCTTCACTCCATCGCGGATTTTATATGTAAGCATATTTAAATATATATCGCGGATTTTTCGCTGCTTCGCGGGTTTCTGAGGACAATGGGTCTTTTAATTTCTGGTACATGCTTCCTCAGTTGGTTTGCCCAGTTGATTTCATACAAGGGACGCTATTGGCAGATGGCTGAGAAGCTACCCAACTTACTTTTCTTTCTCTCTCTCTCTCTTGCGCTATCTGTGATCCTGACGTAAGAGGATTGAGCAGGGGGGCTGTTCGCACACCTAGACGATACGGACGCTTGTCTGAAAATGCTGAAAGATTATCTTCACGTTGCTACCTTCTGTGTGCAGCTTTTAACTATGCTGCATGGTGCTTCGCATACTTAAAAGCTCAAAGGGCACATATTGATTTTTTTATCTGTCTCTCTCTCTCTGTCTGCTCCTGACGGAGGGGGTGTGAGCTGCCGCCTTCAACAGCTGTGTGCCGCGGTGCTTCGCATACTTACAAGCCAAACAGCCCTATTGATTTGTTTGCTCCTTTGAAGAGGAAGATATGTTTGCATTCTTTTAATTGTGAGACTGAACTGTCATCTCTGTCTTGTCATTGAGCACAGTTTAAACTTTTGAAAAAGAGACAAATGTTTGTTTGCAGTGTTTGAATAACGTTCCTGTCTCTCTACAACCTCCTGTGTTTCTGCGCAAATCTGTAACCCAAGCATGACAATATAAAAATAACCATTTAAACATATGGTTTCTACTTCGCGGATTTTCTTATTTCGCGGGTGGCTCTGGAACGCAACCCCCGCGATGGAGGAGGGATTACTGTATATAATTTTAAACGGTCTGAAATATTCAACAAGGAGAGATTTTGACATTAGAACTGTAGTCTCCATAGTTAAAAAACCCATGTCCATCTATAAAAGTCTGAGCAAAAATTACAGAAATAAATTTTGAAAATAAGGTGAATCATAACAGTATTCTGTTTCTGTCACCTTTCAGGTGGACAAGCTGAGCTATTTAGTGACGTTATAGTTAGGGTGTCTTGCAAGGGACTGTTTGTCCCTCCAAGAATTTCTTCCATCCTTGTGCCAAGTGCATCTGGGATCTTTCACTGAAATAAGAAAATTAATGACACCCATGACCCTGGATTGGATTAAGCAGATTTAATTATGTTAGAAAGATAATGAAAATTAAATTATTTCAAAAATCTGTCCTAGACATGGCTTCACTGTGCCCTCTGCTGGTCATTTCGTTGTACTACACCCTGAGGAATTTCTTGTAGTTCAGCTAAATGAGTTTCATTGACTCAACTCAGATCACTTGCCAGCCTTACATGTTATTAGAACAGGACAAAATAATGTCTTGATTGTATTAATGACAGTAGTAGGGCTTCAAAGATGCTATTACTTCTTGTATACCAACATGCTTTCAGCATTTCCAGATTGAGGAGCTATCTGTGTTGTGTTTGATTCAGACTTCAGTGGATTTCTGTATAAGATACCCATTTGTTTTTATGAGCTAAATACAAGCTGGCGCGCTCTTTGCCACTCATAGACTGCCCTTGTGTAAATGTAAGCCACTTTTTTGTTTTTGCCCTGCAATGATCTACCCCAGTATACTCTTACTATGCACCATTGTTGGCTGAACAGTGAAATCTTTACTCTGCTGTTATAGAGTATACAATTAGCATAGATAGATAGATAGATAGATAGATAGATAGATAGATAGATAGATAGATAGATAGATAGATAGATAGATAGATAGATAGATGGATAGATAGATAGATAGATAGATAGATAGATAGATAGATAGATAGATAGATAGATAGATAGATAGATAGATAGATAGATAGATAGATAGATAGATAGATAGATAGAGTGACCTCCATAATGTTTATAACAAAGACATATTTGTGTCTGATGTCCCGCTCTGCTTCACAGTTTTAAATTACAACTCAGACAGTTCAGATGTGATTAAAGTGCACATTGTAGACTTGAAGGATGCTTTCATACACTTCAGTCACACCATGTAAAAATGACAACACTTTTTTATACATGGTCCCTCATTTCAGGGCAGCGTAATCAGTCAGTCTGTCACGGGGGTCTGCTTGAGCCTATCCCAGCTAGCTTAGGGCACAAGACAGGAACAAAGCCTAGACAGGACACTGGGCAGTGTAATTTTTGGGACAATTGGCATCATATGTGTCTGTGATTACTCAGAGGTGTTTCTTTGCTTCATTAGTGCAGGCATAAGATTTTTATTTGTCCCGAGGGGAAATGTGCATGAAACAACAGCCAAAAATGTAACTCGGATATGTTACAGATTAATCATTAGGAAGGTCAATTCTTGGAGCTGTTTGCAAATCTAGTAGGTGGGCAGATCACAAAAAGAAAAGGGCACACATTTTAGGGATACGTTTGACTTAAAGAAAAGTGGGTATGTAGCCAGTGAAGAAGGAACAAAATAGGGTGGTCCCAAGGAATGTGCAACCCATATTTAACAACTTGAAAGCATCAAAACAAAAAATTGTGGGGCTCCCTGAAAGTAAATTTTAACAATACATTATCTACTATATAATGCAATGCTAAGGTCCGTGTGCCCAGTCTGTCTGAATAATCTGATTGGTTAGTTTAGCTTTGGTGTGATTGGTCACTTTGGCTTTGGTGATGCAATGAAAGAGGAAGTGTGAATGTGAGGCGCACAAAGACAAGTAAAGGAGTTATGAGGCAATCTGAGGGAGTCGTGTCCAAAGACAGCAAGTATAAAACCAGATAGGAGGCGAGAAAATAAGGACAGAGTCTGAGATGAAGGCCTTAGTGGACCACACTCAAAAAGTGGCGACGCCGGTGAAGAGGAGTTCACACACACGCAAATACAGGAGAAAGGCGCTGAAGGCACACGTAGGGCAAGAGATAGTACATTTTCTTTAATTATACTATCACCTGTCTGTAACATGTAGCATGGCTCTTTCCAAAGTCAGCTGAGAGATGTAGTTACACCACTATGTCCTGGGTCTACCACAGGGTCTCCACCCAGTGGATATATCTGGAGCAGAAGTTGCCCAGGGGGCATCCTTACAACATTCCCACACCACCTCAATTGACTCTTCTTGATCCAGAGGAGCAGAAACTCTACTCTGAGGCTCTCCCAAAACACTCGCCCTATCTGAGAGTGTCAGCCCAGCCACCCTAAGAAGAAACCTCCTTTCTGCCACTTGTACTTGCAATCTCATTCTTTCTGTCATTACCCGCAGCTCATGACCAGAGGTAAGGACAGGGATGTAGATAGACTGGGAAACTAAGAAGTTTGTCTTTAGATTCAGCTCCTGTTTCACAACTCTGTGAGCGAGAGAGAACCACGACCTCAGACATGAATATGCTGATCCTTACCATAACTGCTTCACACTCTTCAGTGAGTGCTCGAGTACATGGCGAAGGCCACAGTCAGATGAGGCAAACAGGACAAGATTACCTGCATAAAGCAATGATGCTATTCCTTAGCCTCCCAATGGGACACGCTCACATCCATGGCTGTGCCATTATATCCTATTCATGAAAACCACAAACAGGAGTGGTGACAAGACACAGCTTTGATGGAGTCTGACACCCACAGTGAACAAATTCAGCATAAGCAGGATATCAAACAAGATATGTGAAATACATGCTGTGAATGATCAGCCCCAACACAGACAGACACCAAATGTCCAAAAATCACACATGTTTATTTTCTTCCCAATCTTTAGCACAACACAATGCACAAACCCACAATGCTCAGTCCTTTCTCTTCTTCTCTCTTTATCGCTGCCTCTACTCCTCTCCTTGCAAGCTCGTTTGCCTCCCGACTCTGGCTTCCACGAATGGAGTGAGGTGGCCTCTGTTATACTGCACCCAGAAGTGCTCCATGTGCTCCCTGATCATCTTCTGGCAGCACTTCCGGGTGTAGCAGAAGTGATGCATACCAAGGCTCCAGAGGTGTCCAGGCACTCCCTGTCGGTGGCCACGATACAAACCAGGGGGGCTGCCCTCTCATGTCCTGGGGGAGGTATGGCTGTTGACATGTCCTCTCCCCCGGTCCTCTTCTCAGAAGTGTGTCCCGACCAGGCAAGGACCCCGGTCATTTGTCACAACACAATCAGACTAGAAAAGTTTGTAAATGAAATCCACAGTCTTGGACATTGTAGAGCTTGTTCTGGTGACTTATAACACATTGCGCCAAGATGTCATTCAATGCAACTTCTGAGACATTTCCCCCCAGGGAGATATTATCATGTCATAGTAACAGGTGCCCACATAATGGCATTCCCCACAAAAAACACAGAGAAATTCAAATCACGACATTAAATAAAATTAAAACTCTTTAAATGAAAACATAACATACAAACAAAAATCCCATGAGATGTTCAAAACCTTGGAAAAGGTTAAGTAAGAGTCTGAAAAAATGTAATCAGCCCAAAAACAAAATGACTACCAACTAACAAATTATAACAAGTGCCTTCTGTGCTCTTAAACAATTAGAGCTGCAGTGCTGGGTCAGATGGCATCGGAGCAAATTGATTCACGGCACACACTCACCTTAATCCCAATGTTTGCTAGTAACATTTCATTTATCTTAACTCTGCTCTGAAATAAAGAAAAGAACACAGATGTCTCTTGATATATACTGTATGATGGAGCATCTCCTAGTTCTTCTGCCTCCTAGCTCCACAAGTCTGGGTTCAAATCCCATTTGGAGTGCCTGAGGAGTTTGCCTGTTTTCCCCATATACTGTTTCTATTTTTTTCTGGGTTAGCCTAGTTTTCTTCCATTTATGACGTTAATTGGCTGTTCTAAATGGCCATCTTTGTGTGAATACGAATGGGAGTGTGGAGTGAACGGGTGCCATATGCTGCTGGGCTGCATTCCAGATCTCTTAAGCTGAAGGATGAAGTAGCAGTCAGTGGTGTGGAGTGGAATGTTTCTTTTCTAGCCAGCTGGCATGTTGGAGACATTTATTGTGAGCAGAAAACTGATTGGGATATGTGTGTGTTTTGTGGTGTAAAAGTGTCCAGGAAAGACACTTTAATCTCTAAGGGTTCTTTTTGTATTGGTGGACAAGTCAATACTGGAAATGCCTAAACTGTTAACCTTGATTCACACATGCGCCCTGCATAATTCAACATTCACTTGGCACAGATAAACTCGAATACAAAGCAAGAGTATCTACTTCGATACCTTACCAGGGGCTAGAAGCCATTCCACTCACGAGGTGTCCCTGCCAGGATTCACTTACATGTCAATCGGTCTTCAGATTGCTACCCCTGAAAGGGCTACACTTCAGAATGTCCCAGCAAAAGCCAGGAATGGCTACTCCTGTTGGACTGTTCACACAGTCTAGGAGAACCCAAGAGCTGATCACTATTCCTGACAGTACAATAGCTAAATGGACACAGTTTATTTCATTTATAATCATCAGTCATTATTAAATGCCTGTAAGCAATATGACAACTTTAGCAAAGCGATGCTCAAACTATTTCAGTCATTATGTTTATCTGAAGGAGAAACCAGGTGTAAATATTAGATATGAAAACTTACAACCTGAGCGATTCAAAACAGCAAGCTTCATTTCAGGTGGCTATGGCTTTGGTTGTTGCAGTCTTCGGTTTCTTAAACAAGTTGTGATGATTGGGAGCGAAGAGGCAGTCTGTAGATGGTAAAGTCACACCGAGTGGTCTTCTCTTTGGCAGTTGTTTCTCTCACTCCTCCTAGTCTTGGCAGTTATGATGTCTCTCTGGCTGTGCCTTTTTAAAATCCTTTGAATTTATAGGGTCTTGCTAACTGCCCCTTTTCACAACAAAACCCTCCCTTATATAAGATATTGCATCAGTGAAAGTGTGGGACAACTGATAAGCTCCCGTGGTCTGGTTGATTGTTAATTAAGATACTTTTGGCTGGACATGAAACATGTTCACCTTAAAGTCCCAAGCCTCCATTTCACATATTCCTACAAGAATAAACACTCTGGTCACTTTATCTAAGCTTAAACATTCTAATAAACTATGACACTCTTTAACAATGTATGCTTATTTTACCAGAATTCCTGTCTATGTCTGTTTTACATACACCCCAGAATTTTATCTACTTCCAAAATTTGACAGTCTTGTGGAACTGCCTCATGAATATTAATGAGATGATGAGGTCATTTTACCTGCTTACTCTTTCAGTTACAGAACATTTCCCACATAAGCACTAAGCCTACAACTTAAGAGTAATTATCTAAATAATTGTAAAATAAAAACAGACTGAAATAAAGCACACAGATTAAATATTATGAGTCCTATTTAGCATACTGTAAAAGTTCAGTTTTCCAACAGCATTGTTTAATAAAGGTGGCACGGTGGCACAGTGGTAGCACTGCTGCCTCACAGTTAGGAGACCCGGGTCCTCCCTGCGTGGAGTTTGCATGTTCTCCCCGTGTCTACGTGGGTTTCCTCCCACAGTCCAAAGACATGCAGGTTAGGTGGATTGGCGATTCTAAATTGGCCCTAGTGTGTGTCCTGCGGTGGGTTGGCACCCTGCCCGGGATTGGTGCCCTGTGTTGGCTGGGATTGGCTCCAGCAGACCCCTGTGTTCAGATTCAGCAGTTTGGAAAATGGATGGATTGTTTAATAATGTGCTGTACATAAGCGTTGGCTACAAGTATCTGGATGTGCTCCATGTGCCCGTGTTTTGTCTTTTTCTGCTTGATGCAATTTAAGTGTCATTTCTCAACCTGCACCTCATTACATTTAAAGAAGATTAAATTTGATAATAAAAGACTAAAAGCATTAGAATATTAGTATAAAGTGAATCACAGAGTTGGCCCTCTTCTGTCTCTGTCTCTGTCAGTATGCTCCTGTCAATGTCACAGCTCTAGATTGGAGCCAACTCAGCAAGAAGGAGTGCCTGAAATATGGTGGCAGCCTCGTGGGCAAGTCCTGCAAATACGTTCCTGACTTGGCACTTATGTCTTTCATCCTCTTCTTTGGGACATACACCATGACCATCACCCTCAAGAAGTTTAAGTTCAGTCGCTACTTCCCAACCAAGGTAAGTGGTGTTTCAAACATGGCCTGATGCTCCTTCTGTTTGTGACAATTCAATGCTCTTGATTCATTCTCAGAACAAAGGGAATCAGTTCTGTTCTAATCAACTAGGCATCAACTAGGTATCTTGGGTGGGGAGAACAGCTTTGTGGTGCTCCTGCTGCCATCTTGTGCAGCTTTTTGCTTGCATGGTGGGCCTCGTTCTTGATGTTTTTCAGAGTGAGAATCTGAGCTTCCTTATCACACTGCCTGATCTGTCGTGTCAGGCTTGTCCAGAGAAGCACATTGTGCTCCTTTTTTATTCATTGCATGTCCCTGTAATTGCCCTTTGCTGACTTATCATCTACCTAATGTCTTCAACATATATTCTGTCTTTTTAGTCTTTACCTCTGCTCCTGTTTAGTAATGTTAGTATCACCTATTGCATTGACTTAACTGTTCAGTTCAGTCACTTTCTATTCATTTGTTAATCTCCCATTTCCTTTGCCTCTTTTCTAAACTACTCTTTTATCAAATTTCATATCTCTTACACATCTTTCTTCATTCACTACCACATCTCCTGCTCACTTTCTGTTTTCCACCTATAGCAAATCTTCTCCCCATTGGAAGTTTTCACATTTTATTGTACAGCTTTTTATCACAGTGGGTTTAATTTGGATTTTTATTGACAACAGAAAAAGATTCTTTAAATAAGCTTGATATTTTACAAGTCAAAGTTATTTCTTGACAAATGTTGTGTATATGCATTTGCCATGTGAAATTATGTTCTAAAGTTAAGCACTTTCTATAAACTAAAAAAAAATGCACTGGTGCTTTCCAATGGAGGGTATGAGGGTATGGAGCACAGAGGAAAAGCTTACAAACGTACCAAGGGCGTCCATTTCTCAGGCAAAGACAGTTCTCAAGCATTGATCTGCGCTTTCCATGTATCTGACATGTTTGTAACAAGAAAAGGGATCTGGAAGTAATCATTTGATTGCATATTTTAGGTACCGTTTTTCTCATGGTGAGGGTACATCTTCTATTTGCTTGTGTGAGAGAGAGAGAGGTTAGGAGCACACGCTAATACAGCGCATTGCTGCACCCACCACATGACAAACCAACTCAGGATCCCAGATTAGGACCTGAGTGCATCCATGCAATGGGTGACACCTCAGCACCACACTAGTTCTGATGGTGCTTGTGTGAGTTCTCACATAAATACTGAAGAACATCCAAACAGAACTAACCACGTGGCACAGTGATTTGGTCTTTTGAAAAGAAAATAACACCAGGGGGCGAAAGGTTACACTGCACATTTTTTTCAAAAGTCTTGCTTCCTTTTGCTGATTGTGACAGGTACCTACTGGGTATGCACAAATATAGTTTTGGTTTTACTGCATCACGTAGGAACTCTGAGAAATAGACATTTATATGTTTACTGACAATAACGTATTTAGTCACGTTTATGTTTCGCATAAGCTATTAAATTCAACAGAATTAAAAGTGTTTTGCTCCTGATTTTCTTTTGTATTCAATGTCTGGTGCATCACGTTGCAGTGTCCAACAGTAGTCAGCAAGCATTGACGGATTCCAGTTGCCCTGGTATCGTTTCTCCATCGTAGCAATGTCCTGGTGAAACCTTTCACTGTTCGTCACTGACAGCACTGAGATTTGCAGGGAAGAAGTCCAAGTGTGAGTGGAGGAAATGAATCTCGAGTGACATGTTGCACTTCATTGTCTTGTATGCTTTGAGAAGTTTGTCTACCACCAGCTGAATGGAGTTTGGGGCTCTGTAATTGCCCAGAAAATTGTCAACAGGCAATTGCTTTCCAGGCAATTTTTTTCCGGCCCAACTAACAGATCTTCAAACCATTTGTCACTCATAACATGTCTGATTTGGGGGCCAACAAAAATGCCCTCTTTGATCTTGACGTCAGTTATTCTTGGAAACATCTGTCTTAAACAACGAAAACCTTCACCGTCCTTGTTCAATGCTTTCACAAAATTCTTCATGAGTCTCAGTTTTATGTGAAGAGGAGGCAAAAATATCTTTGCCAGGTCGACAAGCGATTCATGTGCCACATTTTTCTCTCCTGGAACTAACTTTTTATGGAGTGGCCAGTTCTGTCGAGAATAGTGCGACTCTTTGGCATGGTTGTCCCATTCACAGATGAAACAACAGTACTTTGTAAAGCCGAGCACCGACTTTAAGATCTCCACAGATATTCCAGTTGTACCTGCTATACTGGACCTGCTACAGCAACAGTACCATATTCTCATACGTTTCTTTCATGTGTGCTGCATAGCCAACAGGTACTGAAGGATAAATGTTGCCATTGTGTAGCAGAACAGCTTTCCGGCTTAACATTGACGAATCAATGAAGAGACGCCACTCTTCCGGGTTGTGATCACAACCCAAGGCCGAGAACAATCCTTCAGTGTCACAACAGAAACAGAGACTGTCGATTTGTGCAAAAAATGTGGTTATATCATGATGTCGGCCTCGAAACACAGAAATTTCCATACCTGGTGACAGCAAACACCATTCCTACAGTCTCAAACCCAGCAGCTCGGCTTTTGCTTTTGACAGACCCAAATCTCTGAGCAAATCGTTCAATTCGGACTGTGTTATCAGATGTGGATCGCCAGATGAGCACAGTTCAAAATCCAGGTCAATGTCACTGTCAGCACCCTGCATTGCAGATTCTTCATCTGGTTCGTCTAAGGTCCAATCCTCTGGTGGTTTCGGTATTGGAAGACTGTCGTCATGTAGCATGGGTCTCATTGCTGAAGGCAGATTAGGATATTCATTTGACTTCTTGTTTTTGGCAGAGAAACCAGACACATTAGTCAAACAGAAGTAACAGTCCATCACATGGTCTTTCTGTTCTCGACGTATCATCGGAACAGCAAGCGGCATCGTCTTTCGAGTGCCTCTGAGCCAGGCTCTCAGACTGACAGCACATGTCACACAGCAAATGTGAGGCGCACATTCCTTGTCTTGATCACCAATTTTGCAGCCGAAATACAGATGATAAGCTTTCTTCATAAGAGCAGTCATCTAACGTCCCAAGTGTATATTCGCCATAGATATAGCAGAATGTATCGCGGCTGCTACGACATTGACGAGACATATCGCCCAACACCAAAACCTCTATAGCATCAAGCTTACTTACTGTTAAATTGCTACAGATACTATACTTTACTATACTGATACTATACATACACACTGACTATCTATATTTACCAAATGAGCAGGAACGGTGTATGCTAGCCACCTTTATAGCATGCTGAGACAGCGTCAAGCTCGTTCAGACCTGCCCAGGCATGGCCAGGATGTCAACTTCTACAGAACAGCTTCCAACCTGGCCTGATTCTATTCCTGGACATGCCAAGGCTGCACAAACCGTTGTTGGTAAGTCACTTACGGGAGCGAAAATGTTTGGATACAAATATAAGAAAAAATCATGACAAAACTGAATATTTCTCTGAAACAATACGTGATGGGTAAATTTTGATGTGAAATTCATCATCAGCACCCAAAAATCTATAAGAAACACCCAACAGTTGTTGTGCAGTGTTATTGGAAGATTAAATCCTATTTTATACTTGACCAATCTGCAATAAACGAAAATGACATCAGATTTGGAAACATGCATCTGCTCATCATGTAGGTTGTCTGCTCGTGAGAGTATTACACTCAGCCTTCCTTCACCACTTTTGGTCAATAGGCCTAACACTCCACCTTGTCCTCACTGTCCTCTTACATCTGCAAAGCCTCACATCCTCTACCTTGACATTGTTATTTATGTGACATGGATCAAAGTTTAGGGCATGGGTGGGCAAAGTCAGTTCTGGAGGGCTGCAGTGGTTGCAGGTTTTTGTTCCAACCCAGTTGCTTAATTAAAATCCTTGTCAATTATTTAATCACATGGCTTGCTAGTGCTTTAACTCTGCCATGTCAAGTCATTCTCATATCCTAGATTTTTGTTTCCTTTCTAAGGATATCATCCAAATGATTTGAAGTCTAAAACAGACGACTTATTCTCAGTGCTTCACTTTTTTCTCTTCACTTTCCTTCCAAGTATTTAATTAAACCAAATAGTGCATGATAAATACACACAGGTGTAAATGGAAACAAGCTAAATGGAGAAATGCTGGTTTCTTTTGTCATTTGCATCTTATTGCTAATAAGGAGCAATTAAAAACCAAGAATACAGCTGTTTAATACTAAAGTAAGTAATAAGGGTTCAAAATGTTAACGAGCGAGACAACTAAAGTGATGCAGAAGTGCTTCTTATTAAGCAATTGGGTTGGAACAAAAACCTGCAGCCACTGCGGCCCTCCAGGACTGAATCTGCCCACCCCTGCTCTAGGAGAATATCAATGTGCCAATCAAATGGACAGCAACAAGTAGAAATATGTTGTGGCAGAAAGCCAGGGCCTTTGCCTGGCCGGAAGGACCAGGGGAGAGAACATGCTCAGTGCATTATATCCCCTGGAGCACTAGAAGGCAGCCCTCCCCCCGGGTTACAGCGGTGCCTCAGATTCCTACAGGGCTTCATGGGAGATGGAGTTCAGTACAGCACTGTTGGGTTCCGTGGATGCCACCAGGGGGTGCTGTGGGGACTGTGGAGCCATATCTCATTGGGCTTCCACCTCATGCTAACGGGCCACTGGAAGTGCCCCAGATGCATCATAAAAGAAGCCCGCTGCCTTCTTTGCTGGGGCCAAAGTTGGGAGGTAGAGGACGAAGCTTGCTGGAAGAGGAGAGAAGGCGGAGAGAAGGAGAGCAAGAGAGAAAGACAAAGATAAGAAGACAAAGTATTGTGTGCTGTGTTATTCTTGTGCTTTGCCCTGTGACTGTGCTGTGGGAAAGTGTTTCCCACTGAATAAAGCCTGTGTGGTACTTGTGGAACTTGTGTCCGCGTCTGTTTGCGTCTGGTGTTGGGGAGCTTAGCGCCCCCTGCAGGCCACAGTGTTTTGTGGTACGGTGTGTGCACCGGCTTCTCGTGGTAAGTATAAACCAGGCTTAAGTGCTGACCTATCACAAATGGCTGGTCTTCTTTTAAAATGCCTGAATCTCACAATATTTACATTTTAAGCTATTATACAATGCATACACAATTACAAGATGCATATCAATATTCAACAACTGTCTTGGCTTGAAAAATGGCTGCATTTGGTAAGTTTTTAAGCTTTTCTGTCATGCCCCATAGTCTACAATGTAAAGCACCAGTACAGGTAAGATATTTTTTTAATTTACAGAAACTTTAGAATATAATTTTGCATGGCAAATGAATATTCTGTACAGTATACCACGTTTGTGAAAAAAAACTTTGACTTGAAAAATACCAAACTTATTCTTTAATGTTAAAGGGAAAACAAATCTCTGCAAAGTGAGCTAAATTAATTACAAATATGAGGATCAATGTTGGGCAGTATGGTGGTTTTTGCCCCAGGTGGCCTCTGTGTAGAGGTTGCATGTTCTTCCTAATTCTGCGTGGGTTACCTTTGAGTGTTCCGTTTTCTTCCCACACTCCAAAGACATGACGGTTAGGTGGGTTGGCATTGCTAAACTGTCTCTAGTGTGTGTGTGTGTGTGTGTGTGTGTGTGTGTGCATGCGTGTGTGGGTGTGTGTGTTCAATAGCGATGGACTGCCGCCCTGTCTGGTGGTTGTTTCTGCCTTGTGCCTAATGTCTGCTGGAGGCAAGATCAGCGTGAAAGGCCCATTTAAATCCACTATGGCTCAGTGTTGTACAATAAAATAATGTGAAAGCTTCCATGATGGTAAATACTTTTTACAGGCTCTGATTTCCTGTCCTTTACTCATTTCTTCATTGCCATTTTATTAGTTTTATTGGCCCTGTAAGTTCCTCATGTTTGTCACCTCTACTCCACATACTTTCTCTTCTCCTCCAAACCTGCCTTATTACAAAGTGCCCTCTGTATCTCCCCCAAAACCCTCACCTTCTTTGTCTTTCCCAGTTCCGCTCCCTGGTCAGTGACTTTGCCATTATCCTTTCCATCCTGTTGTTCTGTGGCCTGGATGCAATCGTGGATCTGGAAACTCCCAAACTGCATGTCCCTACACAGATCAAGGTTTGTTGGCACTTTCCCTTCTGTTTCGTTTTTTTTTTTTATTTTCTTCCTAGCTAAAGGGGGTCTTGCGCCAGTGTCCGGCAGATAGGGAGTTTGACTGCTCTGACCATTGAGGAGGTTTGTCATTTCAGGCTTTAATATTTTTGAAATGGGTCAGCTTCATCTAATTAGTGTAATAAATCCTTAACTGTAAAACATAACAAGCCACATGTCTATAACTCACCAACATTTCATTTCCACCATCATTCTCTTGTTTTATTAAAGATAGCATCAGGTCTGCTTTTCCAAATTAATATTTTCTTTTCCTAACTACAAAATAAGAAAATATTTTCACCCATGAGAACAGTCCATTCCACCCATAACAACTTATTAATTCACATTCACCTCAGTTGAGATTTACCACATTCCAAGGTTTTACAATTAACAATGCAGCTTGGGATCTGGCCTCATATATGGAAGAGTTTTCTAGCATTTGTCTGACTTTTAGTTCTAACTAGCTCCTGTTCTGTTTTATATCCTACATTTTTAATAGTAACTGCTGACCTCAGATCTGTTTAACATATTTCTAATGTTATTCTGGATACTTTGTAGAAGACACAGGTTGTTCTCAGTCTGTCCTTGAATACAAAATAAGTACAAGGAGGACAAATATATGCAAAGAAATGACTTCTTAAAAATAACAAAATTGAGGGCAAACACCAGGAGTAATAAATAATCCACCTTAATAAAAGGATAAGTGTCTGTGTGTCTGTATATCTGTATGTCCATCCAGTTGCTATGTCTCTGTCATTCCAACAGTTGGTGCATCACAAACATTAACACTGATTTTACAAATCCCATACCAAACAGCATACAACAGTGACATATGCATTGTATTTGTCATTCCAACAAAGGGTGTAGCACATACATTTACAGTAATGCATTTTATTATTACAAATGTTTTGATGCACCATCTGTTCGAATGACAAGTGCAATGCATTTTATTACTTCATACATGACAAAATACATTCCAATAGATGGTGCACTGCAGATGTTAATGCTGAGGTCTACGTTGATTACATAGATTTCAACTTGTCTGGGTTGCACAGCTAGTCTTTATATATAAAATGCTAAGAGCAGTCTGTCATGCAAAAACTCACAAACCACTAGGCCTTGAACCTTGATCTTGGTCTTAATTGAGAGCTTATGCTGCAGTACGCATAACACAACCCATGAACTGGACGTGCAGGCTACCTCAGCCATGTAAGCACACTTCAGAGCCTTTTCAGGCACAGTAACATGCAAAGCCTGACAGGAACAACATACCTATGTGGGCATGCGCTACGACTCACAGGAAATGAACATCAGTGACATCTGCTGACAATGAGGCCTGTTACACAGGCCAGTCAGATGCCCTACATACCTTTAAGTCGTGATAAACACAGCTTGCAACTTCAGCTTGGTGTCAAGCCAAAGGCAGGAGCTGTTTCACTAATGAAGACCAAGAAACAATGAGATGGTGGGACAAAGCAAGTGGTCAGTCTGAATACAGAATCATTGATCCAGGACAAGAAGACCAGAAAAGTTAACTGCTCAGTGTCAGAGTGGCAGGGTTTTCCCTGCCTTAGTCAGGAGGGTAGTAGAAGTGGGCATGCTGGTGTCTTAGCAGGACTGGACCAAAGAACAATTCCTCACAGGGAGGCCAGTGTGTTAGAAAGGCAGAGGGAGTCAACCTGGCACTGCAATACAATAGATGGCAGCATCCCTAGGTGACACTACCAGTATGGACATCCACAAGGCATGCTGGGAACTTTAGTCCCATGGGACAGCCCTGTTATGTTTGAGGGGTGTCACCAGTGGGTTCTCTGGAGATATATGATCCCTACTTTCAGGGACTTCTGCTTGACCCATAAGTTCTTCCAACAGGCTATCCTCTAGCACTGGAAGTACTCCCAGGTTTAAGATAATAGAAGCCTCTCAATCTGATCCAGGTGAGTTGGAATCAGGTGTAGAGGACAGACCTAGCTCACCTGGGAGGAGTGAAGGAGGAGAAGAAAGAAAGAGAGAATTGTGGCTGTGCAAATGGTGTTGAGAAGCCTTTTGTAAGGCATTGGATATTAATTTGAGTCTAGAGTTGTGGCTGAGTTTTGGGGTGTTTCAATGCCCCCTACAGGTCACAGAGTGTACCCAATTCTTATTATCAGGGTCCCCTGAGGTCCTGCTTTTGACGTGTGGCAGTCCCTCTGCTTTACAATCTCAGGTTACCGCAGGTTTAAACTTTCATCTCATTCAGTTTTACTTTACAGATTAATCACATAAACCCATTTAGACTTGACCTCCACAACCATTCTTAGAATCTGTTTTGAATAAAAAGTTTTTTGTTACACAAACTGCTATCATTTTGTTCAATTACTTGTTTAGCCAATTATCACACCAGAGCCTTTTTCATTTTCTCAGCTTCGTTTGCAGGTTCCATAAGAAACCTGATTCTTCTGCTCTCAGGAATACACTTCCATGTTAATCCTGATGCTTTGTTTTCTAATCTAAACTGTAAGGGCTTTATCTTGTTGTGTGTTATCATTCATTGAGATTTCATGCTTAAAATAACTCAGCAGCATGACCTTTGTGTAGAGTTTCTGTGCACTGCCATCCTGGCTCTGAATCACTCGGGGACAGTTATATAAGTGCTGACAACTGAGGACCTCTAGAGGCCAAGTTCTGCAACACATGAATTATGTTCAAGTGCTGCCGCCATTATATACGCCTGTTTTGATTCTCAAGTTCTCATTGTTTCTTGCTCTGTTTTGTTGTAAATCCCCTTTTCACTTTGCTCTTATTTTCCATGGTACCTAATGGATTTTACTTTTTAACTTTCTCCGCCCTCTGCTTCTGTTATTATTTCTATCACCTGCCACCCTTCCTTGTGTCTTCATGTTTTCTCTTCACTGTATTCAATCTATTGTTACTTTGGATTTTTGAGGTTTTCCACCTGGTTTCTTTTTGTCTGCTACCATCTCCTTTCATTGTCATCTATATTTTTCTTTTATGGCCCTAATTCAGAGACCCCCCCCCCCCCCCCACCCCCCACCCCCCCCGGTTCCTCATCTATTACTCCTAAAGCACATTTATTTTCTATCACTTTTTGCCTGCTCGCCTTTGTTTCAGTATCTCCCCCTTTAATTATCTTTCTGCTTCTCTGTATTTTTTCCTTTTCCTCTTTCTCTGGATTTATCCAAATCTCCAGATGCGCAAGCTAATCAGTGATTTCTCAATCTTCATGTCCATAATGGTGTTTGTCGGCTTGGACATGCTGGTGGGACTCGGTACTGCAAAATTGACTGTGCCCACAGATTTCAAGGTAATGGTCTCGTCTTGCCTGCTCTTATACTCCTGCACGTGTCCCGCTTTCCGTCCTTAAAGAGAAAGTGCTTTGTACTACTTGTCCATGATAGTTTTTAGTAATGGTAGAAGTTTTCTAATTTTCATTAAATTGTTTCACTTTTTTCTACTCTTCACTCACCAGCCAACTCGTTCTGACCGAGGATGGTTTGTCCCACTTTTTGGGAAAAATCCATGGTGGGTGTACCTGGCCAGTATCCTTCCAGCTATGCTTGTGACCATCCTCATTTTCATGGACCAACAGATCACCGCGGTTATTGTCAACCGGAAGGAAAACAAACTGAAGGTAAGATTTTTAGAAGCAGGGCAATGTGATGCACCATTCATCTGTTGGGACACAATGGCCTTGATCATGGGTTTCAACCTCAGAGGGCCTCAGGTTTTTGTTAAAATCCAGTTTCTTAATGAGAAGTCTATTACTGCTGTTGAAGTATTTATTGCTCAAGCAACATTTTTATGCTTCATTATCGCTTGTTAAGATTTTGAATACTTAATTACTTATTTTAGTCTTATACTGCTGAATTCACCATTTTAATGTCTCCTTATTAGCAATAATATGCAAATGACAAAGGAACCAACATTTCTTCATATAATTTGTTTACATTTAAACCTGTGGTTGACTCACTGACTTAATTTGATTTAACAAAATTTTGGGAAGTAAACTGAAGAGAAAAAAAAAGCGAAGGACTGAGAATTACTCATTCACTTCAGGCCACAAATCATCTGACTGAGATCCTAGAAAAGGAAACAAATCTATCAATTTCACACAGTGTGACGCAGGAGGAGTGTAAAGCTTAACCCCTAGAGATACCTAAGTGTGGACATGGCACCAGGACCAGAGTCTACCCAAGCTATAGTTCTTCATCATTGTGCTGCTATGGGAAGTCTCAAACCCACAAGTCAAGTTGACAAGTACACCCTGATTTATTTCATTAGGTGCCAGATAAAAAATATATATATATGGAAGTGAAGGTCTATAATACGGTTTGCATATTTGTAGTTAGAGGTCCACAAAGGGAGTAAATGAGTCTCGTATCTTAAAATAGTTTTTTATTCCTAAGCTTTCAACAACCTGCCAGGTGTCATCATCAGAGGAAAATGGTTAGACATACCGGGATCAAAGGCAATATACAGCTGGTGAAGGGTGGGGATGGAGGTGGGTGGTTGTAAAGGGGTGGATTAGTAAGGTGGAGTTCAGAAGGTGTTGGTCATAAAGTCTTTAAAGTCTTTTTTTATTATTTAGATGTTCTTCTTTTTAAGCCTGCATATGCTGGGTTCAAGCCCAAGTGTCAGTTGATGGCATTTTCATTAGAGAGTCACGATTCAGCCAGCTCTCTGGCACTCTTAGTACTGGCCCTGAATTTTACTTTTACAGAGTCCCAAGTAAAACATGTGTCTGGTGGAACTTGTATGTGTGTAAATCAGAGACCGTGGGTCTTTCCTTCTGACAGCATTGTGATGTTCCTGTGCACGTGTTGTGAGTCTTTTAGATGTATATTGTGCAGATACTGTATTTCAAAATGAACTTAATGAATGAATTGGAAGAAAGCTTTGAATTTGTAAAAGAAATTCAACATATTGATTAAACAAAGAAACTTACCCTCGAAAAGGACAAGTTTGACAAAACCTCTTTGAGTCAGTAATCGGGCAGGAGGAAGCTTGTCTATTGTGTCTTTAATTAATCTACAGGAAATGCTGAAGAGGGAGCATTCATCATAACAGACTGTTACAGGTCAAAAAAGTAAGACCAAAGGTCCATTGTATAAACAGGTGAATTTACATAACAGTGCTGATTAATGTATACATAGTTGGTTTATACTCCAATGACTCATTAAAATAAAAGTCTATTCTATTACACTCTTGTTCTTCTAATATCCTTTGGGTTCAGCTGTTACCCTTGAAATCTCTGTGTATGTGACAACTGTCCAGTCTTGTTGTTTACAGAACATCTGCTGATCTCTTAATCATCTTCTGGTATATTTTATGTATTACATCACCTTCCTCCTAGTACAGTGGCAGCGAACCTACAGCAAATACTTATATATTTAAATGTGTACTGCAAACCAAATCACTTAACTGTTTTTACCTCTAAATTATTTTCTCACAAATTTCTTGATAAAAGCGGGCAGAAAAGACCCTCAGAGGATCTTCTTAGGACACCATGGGTGAATGAGCCTGTGACTAAAGGAGTTCCAAGACAGGGAAATTTGGGGAGGATGTAGGGGATTTTTCATGATGGCATCTAATTTTGCCACCATCCTGTTTTCCACAACAGCTTCCATTGTGTCCAGGGTTCACTCTGTGATGGAGCAGCCTATCCTGATGAGTTTGTTCAGGCAATGTGCTTCTTTTCAACTCAAGTTGCATCCCCAAGAGACTGCAGCATAGTGTACCACACTGGGTACTATGGACTGGCAGAACATTTCCAGCAGCTTGCTGCACACATCAAAAGACCGGAGTCACCTTAAAAAAGCCCAGTCTATTCTGGCCCTTCTTGTACAGTATCACTGTGTTATCAGACCATTCCAGTTTGTTGTTTATATGGACCCCCAGGTACTTTTAGCTCTGTACCACTTCCACAACCCCCATCTGAATGGTGACTGGTCTCAGAGGTTTCTTGGCACTCTGGAAGTCCACCACCAACTCTTTTGTCTTGTTTTGGATGTTGAGTTGCAGGTTATTGCCCCTACACTACAAGGCAAAGTCCTACATGACTTTCCTGTACTCTTATACTCATCTCCATTATTAATGCAGCCTATGATGGAGGAGTCTTCTGAAAATATCTAGGTGCAAACGTTGATATCGTACTGGAAGTCTTTTGTGTAGATGGTAAACAAGAAGGGAGACAGGACAGTAATGTGAGGTGTTTCAGCATTACACAACACTGTTTCAACAGCAACAAGCCATAAAATTAAATAATGAGAATAATTAAAAGCGAGAACTGGTTTCTAATTAAGCAAAAAATGGTTTGTGTTGTGATGCTCCTTCCTGTTTCTAAACTCACAATGTAGGCAGACCTCAAAAAACAGAAGTCAGACCTGAGCTCTTCCAAACCAGTACACCTCACCACCTCAGCCTGGGCCAAGCTAAAATTGCAGGTTTACAATCCTGGACAGGCTGAAAAATGGAGCAAGGTATATTAAGTCTCAAATTTTAAAAGCATCCCTATAAGGAAAAGAGGAAAACATTAAAAATTCTGACTCAAAATCAAAACAGTGTTCTTTTAATATTTGTTATAGATTAAAACATGTAAAAGGGAATGCTCAAAAAACAATGGCAGAAATAGAAAGGGAGCAAAAATAAGTTTGTCGTAGCGAACAAAAAAAAATAAGAATCAAAAACCAGAAACTGTGTCTTACATCAGGACAGAGGGCGAAAACTAGGAAATCCATAATCAGAAAGAACACACAATTCATAAAGGCAAGAATCAAACCTCAGTGCCAAAGCTGCCATGTTTGTTCTTTATTTTGCCTTATATGATTTCTTGTATTAGGAATTTGTTAGTTTTCGCTTGGAGTAAGAGCACAGGGTCAGCCATTGTACAGTGCCCCTGGCGCAATTACGGGTTAAGGGTCTTGCTCAAGGGCCCAGCAGAGTAGGATCTCTTTTGGCAGTGAACGGGATTCGAACCGGCAACCTTCGGGATACCAGCACGGACCCTTAGCCTCAGAGCCACCACTCCACCCCTAGCTTCCCCAGCTGCATCATTAGGTGACCCCACCCCCTTAGGAAAACAAAGACAGCTAAAGTGCCTTCCTACCTGCCCTGTGAAGAGCTGTCTCCGGCTGCTGCAATATTTTCTCACAAACTCAGTAATCTGCCATAAGTGATTTATAACATCACAACTTATTTGCATAGTCCACTGCCCCAAACAAATTTTGATGTTCAGGTATTCAGGCAGTCAAAAGGGTTAATAAAGAGGTCCTAGATCCCACAAGATCCCTCATATTTCCCAAAAACGCATGCCTGCTAAAGTCAAGATAAATGAGGTGTGTTCCATTTGCAGCAGCCATTCATTACTTATTAAGAAAGTAGCTGAAATGAAAACCTGCAATAACTGTGGTCCTCCAGGATCTGAGTTTGAGACCCCTGTTCTTTATCTTGTAGGTAGTATAGAGTGGCCAAAACACTGGATTTTCTGTTATTATTTCTAACACCTGCCACCCTTCCTTGTGTCTTCATGTTTTCTCTTCAATTTTTTCAACCTGCTGTATGTCACTTTGGATTTTTGAGGATCTTTCCATCCCCAGCATGGATCAAGCCATGTCCCTTCACCTGCCATTGCTTCCATCATAAAAAAAAATAAAGCTATTGCACCAAAGTTCAGTACTCATGAAGCCCCTCAGATGGACACAGGGGTCCTACATGAAATGAACATTGATTTTATGACTGAGTCTTTTGCTTGTTCTTTTTTTGCAGAAAGGAGCAGGCTATCACCTGGATCTCTTCTGGGTGGGCATTCTAATGGCAGTGTGCTCCTTCATGTGCTTGCCCTGGTATGTGGCTGCCACGGTCATTTCTATTGCACACATTGACAGCTTAAAGATGGAGACCGAATCCAGCGCACCTGGAGAGCAGCCCCAGTTCTTGGGGGTTAGGTGAGAACCCACCCATGTGGCTGGTTAAATGTGTACTTTAAATTAACAATGAATATCTAAAGAACCTAGCCAACTGAATGTCTAATTTTCGACATGTAAAAGAATGATCTATCTGTAATGAAAAATTTTTTTCTTTTCTAAGATGCTCTGCAATTTTATGAATCTTTTAAATGCCTCCTAGGCACAATTTTAAATTAAGTAAC
Organism: Erpetoichthys calabaricus; assembly: GCF_900747795.2. Lineage (NCBI taxonomy): Eukaryota > Metazoa > Chordata > Cladistia > Polypteriformes > Polypteridae > Erpetoichthys > Erpetoichthys calabaricus. The sequence continues at coordinate 42,835,963 of NC_041394.2, forward strand.
TGTACTTGTTGTCTTCACTGTTTTCCTTTAGAGAGCAGAGACTGACAGGGATAATGGTTTTTATTCTCACGGGTATCTCTGTTTTTCTGGCTCCCATTCTTAAGGCAAGGCTTTCATTTTGCTGATTCTTTTTATCATGCTAGTGATTTGAACATTACAGTTGAGATGTGTAGCACTTACTTACAATCTGGGGTGGCATGGCGGCACAGTAGTTAGCTCTGCTGCATCACCATCCTGGGTTCAAGTGATGTGCACATATGTTTGTCTGTATGAGGCTTGTACGTTGTCTGCATGGGCTTTCTTGCCATATACCCAAAGACATATTGGTTAGCTTGATTAGTGATTCCAAATTAGTCCCACTATGAGTGTGAGTGGGCTGAGATGGACTGATGTCCTGGCCAGGGCTGTTTTCTGCCTTGTGCCCCATGCCAGGATAGGCTATGGCCCCCACATAAAAGCAGATCTGAGAATGAATGATTTACAATTTAATGATTCCAGCGCTTGACTAGTGAAGCTTACCTGCATTTGTTTTATGGACATCGGCCATTAATACTCTTCTCATTTTATGATTTGCAGTTCATACCAATGGCGGTGCTTTATGGAGTTTTTCTCTACATGGGTGTGGCCTCACTCAAAGGAATTCAGGTATGACTCTGGTTGCAGGTAGGGACTAAATTAAATATATATATTTAAATCTTTACCAAATACAGTATAGTGCTTGGAGCTTTCCCCAAAGAATCTAGTTTTTGTCTCATCAGACCAGACAATCTTTTTCCTTAGGCTCTCAGTGTCCTTTAAATACCACTCATTAAACTCCAAGTGGGAGTTAGCCACTCTACCATAATGGCCTGATTGCTAGAGTGCTGCTAAGACAGTTGACCTCCTGACAGGTTCTCCCATCTCAGTGAAGGACTTCAAAAGAAAGCTCTTTTAGAATGACCATTGGGTTCTGGCTCACCTCCTTGACCAAGGCCCTTCTTGCCCAATTACTCAGTTTGGCCAGACAATCAACTTCAGGAAGAGTGCCAGTGGTTCCAAACTTCTTCCATTTCACAATTATCGGGGTCACTGTAGTCCTGGGGACACTCAATGCTTTAGAAATGACTTTATTCCCTTCTTCTGATCTATGCCTCACCACAGTTTGACTACGGAGGTCTACACAGAGTTCCTTGGACTTGATGGCTTGGTTTTTGTAGTGTGAATTATGGCACATTACATACACAGGTATACAAGTGCCTTTCAAAAAAATGTCTAATCAACTCAGTTTACCACAGATGGATACCCATCAAGTTCTAGCAACATCTCAAGGAGAATAAAGCCAACAGGATGCACCTGACCACAATTTGGAGGGCCACAACAAAGGGCCTGAATACATAGATGAATAGGAGATTTCAGTTTTTGATGTTTAATAAATTTGCAAACCTTTCTGAAAGCATGTTTTCACTTCATCATTGTGGGTTATTGAGTGTATATTGATCTTTTTAAAATCCATAACACAATAAAATGTGCAGATTGTTCAGGGATCTCAGTACCTTCAGAACCTACTGTTACGTAACTGGTTTTGAATAATGATGAGGCAGACAGCTTTAAAGGCCTTCCATGGCCTAGAGGATGAGAATATTCTATCAACATAAATTGAATTTCAATTTATTGACTAATTCAACTTGGCAATGTTAGTTTTTTTACAAAATTAGGTCAAGTTAATCCAAGATCAAGTAATGGCAAGCCAATCAAGAGGGGTCCATAAATAGTGTTCTATTTAGCAAACACAGAATGGAGATGCACACAGTGCTTTGGTCCACTACACTCATCCAGGTGGAAAAATTCCTTAATCCAATTTACATTGTAGTTCTTCTCTCCAGAGGAATGCAACAGTAAAGATTTAACCCAAGGAGCAGACCATTTTGGGTACCAAAAAAAGATTAAATATGTGACCTATTCTCAGATTTTTATTAAGGATTTTTCTCTCTTTGCTTTCTGCAGTTCTGGGACCGATGCAAACTCTTTTTCATGCCTGCAAAACACCAGCCAGACTACATCTACCTACGCCATGTTCCTCTGCGCCGAGTGCATCTTTTTACTGTGGTGCAGATTGTGTGTCTCACCGTACTGTGGGTTCTTAAATCCACTGTGGCAGCCATTATATTTCCAGTTATGGTAAGACCTTTTAAAACACAGACAGCTTCTACTATCAAAGATTAAAATAATATTAACATAAATCTGAAAAATGATTCTGCTTATAATAATAAGAAGATTAATAATACATTAGGGCAGCACGGTGGCGCAGTGGGTAGTGCTGCTGCCTCGCAGTTAGGAGACCTGGGTTCGCTTCCCGGGTCCTCCCTGCATGGAGTTTGCATGTTCTCTCTGTATCTGCGTGGGTTTCCTCCAGGAGCTCCGGTTTCCTCCCACAGTCCAAAGACATGCAGGTTGGGTGCACTGGCGATCCTAAATTGTCCCTAATGTGTGTGTGTCCTGTGGTGGGCTGGCGCCCTGCCTGGGATTTGTTCCTTGCCTTGTTCCCAATGTTGGCTGGGATTGGCTCCTGTGATCCTGTAGTTAGGATATAGTGGGTTGGATAATAATACATTTTATTTATATAGCGCCTTTACCATGCTCAAGGTGCTTATGGGGTTTGTTTGAACCTTAGACTAAAACTGAGTATCTTTTAAATGTGATTCTATCTTTTGTGAGAGATCAACACTCAAACACACACAAACATCCCTCTGCCTTGCACCCTGTACCTCTTTAATACCACTTTCAGGCTCTCTTCCTCTCACCATTTGAGCCATTACCCCTCTAAGATCAACCACAGACTGCCCTGGAGGGCTTTTAAATCAGGAGTTGGACGTCATTAATGATCATGGGAATTCCTTGGGCCTTTCTTCTGATTCTCATCCCTACAATCCTGAACTCTACTGAAGGCACAAGCAGGCAAAGCCTAGTTTGAATGCCCATTAGAGCAAGTAGCAAGGGTTCACACATAACATGTAGGGCTTCCCTGCTGACACCTACCTGAAAAATCAGCATCCTTCAATATCCTTCCAGTATCTTACTACTTCAAGAGTTCTCGTACACAAGTATGTTCCATAACACAGTCTTACAGAGGTAGCCCAGTCCCACTGGCACAGCAGCAAAACCTGCTAATACCAATGCTAAATGTGCCATTACATGTTACAGCCAGCTTTTGCCTGGGACAGAGTGAAACAACTTGAGGCCCAAGTTCAGAGCAGATCCTTCCTCACAAAATAAAGCATATTTAGAGGAGGGACCCCCTCACACTACGATGTTATCCTAATAGATCAGTTGGAATACCATAACATTGTGATTATTTTTATGTTTTAAAATATTTGACTTTGGCAATATATTGCAATTTATTATTACATTTTTATTTGTCCAAAGTTCTAGCCAAGTCACATTAAGCCGATGTCCCATTAAACATCATGTCACTTTAGATGACTTTTCCTTAATTGATTTCCAGTTGTAGTCTTCATTACATAATCTTACATAATCTTTGTAAGTCTGATGCAGTCGGCAGCTCGCTATCCTGAAGTCTGACAGTCCCAGTGACTCACTCCAACTAGTCCATGACTCACCCCGACAAAATCACACCTGTTTGATTTTGTCTTTATTCGTAGAAGTGGGCCCTATGTGCGCACGAAAGCTGACAACCTATGAATGCTCATCTGGAAGTACAAAGCATATAATAGTGAGATGCAGAAAAAGGAGTGTGAGTGCTTTGGACCCCACAAACAAAACAGAAGCTTGTGATGTTTTATATACCATGACAAAATTAAAATAAAAAAAGGACAGAGATTGTGGCTGAACTTGCAATAGCTGTTAATAACCCTTTACACAGAACCAGCTCTATCAGGCAGCATGCTATTGGCTGAAAAAGGGGCAAGCACAACTGTGCTGAAAGCCGTCATGCAGTCACATAATTTGACATAGTCAGCAATTTTCACTTGTTTAAATTGACATACTCTGGTGACTTAATCAGTAACCGTGACCAGCAAGTCTGACATACCCTACAACTAATGCGACATAGACTTTAAATTTGACATCATATCCCTTTAGGTGAGCATGTATCAATCCATTATGCCTGTTAACCCACTTCATTATGCTTAAAATCTTTTGTGGAGACCTCGATACTTGCAGACTTGAAGAGAACATGCAGACAGACACTGACTTGATCGGGGTTTGAATCCAGAACTTTGGAGCCACGGGGCAGCAACACTAACCGTTTTACCTGGTTGTAAAAATGCATGTCATTACGTAACAATTTAAAGTCAAACCACCTTGGATAAGGAAAACAAACACCAGCAGCCACCATGTTCCCCGTGTTCTGGTACCCGGAAGTAGATACTGGTTTGTGCGCAGTAAAAGAGTAGGATTTCTCTTACACAGTAACATTTCAGTGAACGTTTTCTTAGCAAAAGTGTAGCAGACTTGATTGGTGTCAAATTATCATTAACATTTTAAGGATATTCTTTGTCTGTTTTTTCCCTGTTCTTTCTTCTAGATTTTAGCCCTCATACTTGTACGAAAGATGTTAGACTGGGTATTCTCGCAGCATGATCTAGCCTGGCTGGATGACATTCTCCCAGAGAAAGAGAAAAAGAAGAAAGAAGATGACAAAAAGAAGAAAAAGAAATCTAGATCAGGTGGCGGGAGAGAGGACAGTGACGATGAGGTTAGACTGAAGAGGTTTACTGATGTCATTAAAAGGTTGACAATGTCATGAAGATCGAATATGGTATGAGGAGGAGCTTTAAAAGGGGACAGAATTGGGAGAGAACATTAGAACATTGGGACAGAATTTGTATAATGTGATGAACCATCATGATAATGATGGCCTAATGCAAAACAGACGCTGATGGTGTCTGTATACAGAAATTCCTTTATTCTGAAAGTAAAATTAACAGGTTTCTTCTTAGTTACCTTGAATATAAAGACTAATTTGATTAATAATATTATTAATTTATCTAATAGCAGTTCATGGGTAAAATGTTATCTTTATAACACAGTGAGACAGTATGTGTAACAACCCATGGTAATTGGGGGTCCTGTTAGTGCTCCATTGTTTGCTGAAATCTTACTTTGCTAGTGTGGAAAATATTGTGTGTCTTAAATAGACAAGTCGCATTATACATGAATACATTATCTGCATGCAAATGCCATGCCACCTCATACTTCTTACAGGCATCATCCAGAGCAGCCACTTTTCGTGACACACGCCATGGACTTCCGTAAGGGAGACTAGGAGCTGCTAAGTAGAGCGGTGTGTTAAATAATACCATCTTAAGCAAAGCACATTTTTCTACTCACTCCCTTCAAACTTTCCCCATGTGACCAATATGAGGCGTAACAGCACCCCAGACAAAACCACAAAGACACCAAGCCCAGGTGCAAATGCAAGGATTATTATAATTATAATACCTTACAAAGGCTTCCTTGTAATAATGACACAAGCACAACACAATTCTCGTTCTCTCTCTCTCTCTCTCTCTCTGCCCAGGCAAACTTTGTCTGTCCTCGACCAAACCCGATTTCAACTCCCCTGGATGAGGTTGAGATGCTTGTTTTATCTATGACCCCCTGAAGCATCTCCGGTGCTACGGCACAGCCAGCTGGAAGCACTTTCAGGTCAAACAGAAGTCCATGGATAACAAATCCCTGCAGCGCTCCCTGGCGGCCCGCACAGAATCCCACAAAGCTACCCCATGGGACTACAAGTCCCAGCATGCCCTGTGGGTGTCCATGTAAGAATCCTAACTGCCATCTGACGTATGGTTAGAGCAAAAGGTTTGAGCAGGTTAACTCCCCCATACTATTATTTTGGCCTCCGAGGCAGGTAAGGAACCTGAACCTGTCCTGGCAGGTAGCATAAGTAGTTGTCAGGCAGGAAATATCCTTCCATTCTTCCTGCTTTTTCCTTCCCCAGGCCACCCAGCCAGGCAAGGACTAGAAACTGTATCGGCAGGAGATCAGCCCAATGCATGTTGTCTATTACACCCAATATATCCTTACTAGGCATGAGAGGAAACATTTTGTCCTAATTATATATTGTGGTACAGTACATCCTCAAAACAACAAACAAATAAATCAAATTATGTAAAAGGGTTAGTTTTAGGACAATAAAACACAACATTTTGATTAAAAGCAAAAAATAAATAAATCTGAAATCTCTTCTATGTAACACCCCCACCTAAAAAATGCATATTTTTATTGAGTTTTGGATTGCAAACTTGAATGTGAAATGTAAATTGAATGTTTTGCTCATCCTACACACCTCTCAGGGGTGGAGTAGAAATAAATTACAACAATTTGATTTTTAATCCTTTACCGGGGATCTAGCCCTCTGTGGATGTCTGTCAGAAGGTGAAAAATGACAAATTTACTGTATATTCCAATCGAGAATACTTAGACTTTTAAATTGAAGCCCACATTTTAATATTTTGAATATTTTAACTCAACTATTCTTGTTTATTATGTGCCTCTACCTCATGAAGTAAATCATTACATTTCTTCTGAACATCCTGAATTAGGGCAGCTTACACTAAGTCAGACTTTTTTTTATTTTTGGGACAGGACAATGGCACAGTAGCGAGCGGGTGAATGGGCTTTGCACATTCTGCTTGGGTCTACAAGTGTTTTCCTCCCACATCCATAAAGATTTCATTCTTAGGATAACTGGCCTGTACAAGTGAGTGAGGGAGTGAGAGCCCTGCAGTGGACTGCTGCCCCATCCGGAGTCATCCACAGGGTTGGGGTCTGTCTGAATTAAGTGTGTCCAGGAAAAGTTTTACATTTGTCAGACACCTTTACCCAACTGGGTTAGCACTCAGAAATTCCAGAGTCCTGAGTTTAAATCATAGCACAAAAGGGTCATGTCTGTGTGAATTTTTCACCATGTTCTTCGATTTTCTTCCATATCAAAAGGACCTTTGAGAAATATAAACTTGTAACAATATGAGTGGCTGTGAGTGTTTGTGTGTGAGTGTGGCCTGCTTGAGACTGGCACCCAACTACGGCAGTTTACCACCTTGTGTCCAGCTCTGCCAAGATGGATAGCAGTTGCAATAACACTAAACTGGATGAAGGAGGTTTGATAATGGCTGGATAAACTTGTGGATAATGTATTTCAAACAAACTGTATAAGACAGAAACACATACTGCACATCATTGGATAGAGGAAAGTTAGAATTTTAAAAGCCCGCCTAAATGTACCAGTGAATGCCACCGAGCGCTGTTCCTCGTTTATAGTAAAATGGCGACAATACCACAAGAGAAATCATTTTTCATGCTGCAATTTGTGAAGATTAAGTCCATTGTTCAAGTGCAACGTGAATTCTGCCGACGGTTCAACAAACAGAGGCCTCGTCATAAGCAAATTTACAAGATATATATACTGTATGTGTGTAGAATATATATATAGTATATAAGTAAATGTATTTATGACACATATATTTTTAGTTTCCTGTTGTTATTGCACTGTTTCATCTGTCAGTGATGCTCTCACAGTGATTGTCCTGTCTCTCCTTACACTATCCTGTCTACCCTGCCCCAAGTCTTTCAATGCTGTTTCTCCCAGTTTAAACCCCCAGATCCCTCACCTGTAAGGATATCCATGGAAGTCATTTTGTCTGACCCTCTCACTCACCCCATTCCTGATAGTAAGTACCCCCGGTTCATTGTACTGAGATTGTCGTTTCTTTTTATTAAACAGATTGCACTGTTTTAAAGAGTTTAATAACTAAATCTAAAATTCTGTTGGAAATGTGTGAATGAAAAAGAGAAGAAATGTAGTATGATTACAGCTGATAAAACCTCACAACCTAGTCGGCGTTTGAAAGGTCACTCTCATTTGATTATATTACATATTTTTTTATTATCTTCATCATGAGGGTTATGGATCTCAAGCACATTTCCATCTGGATTTGCAAATTAAGAACATTTAGAAGAGTATTTCCATATTTTATAGTAATGGAAGATTTTATATTATGTTTGTTAAATTTCATTACCGAACTTTAAGGATTCTAATCACATTCATAGTAAGCCTGCATTTACTTCAGCCAGCTTTAAAAAGATCGCTAGATCTACAGTGCATCCGGAACGTATTCACAGCGCATCACTTTTTTCCACATTTTGTTATGTTACAGCCTTATTCCAAAATGGATTAAATTCATTTTTTTCCTAAGAATTCTACACACAACACCCCATAATGACAATGTGAAAAAAGTTTACTTGAGATTTTTGCAAATTTATTAAAAATAAAAAAATTGTGAAAGCACATGGACATACTGTAAGTATTCACAGCCTTTGCCATGAAGCTCAAAATTGAGCTCAGGTGCATCCTGTTTCCCCTGATCATCATTGAGATGTTTCTGCAGCTTAATTGGAGTCCACCTGTGGTAAATTCAGTTGATTGGACATGATTTGGAAAGGCACACACCTGTCTATATAAGGTCCCACAGTTGACAGTTCATGTCAGAGCACAAACCAAGCATGAAGTCAAAGGAATTGTCTGTAGACCTCCGAGACAGAATTGTCTCGAGGCACAAATCTGGGAAAGGTTACAGAAACATTTCTGCTGCTTTGAAGGTCCCAATGAGCACAGTGGCCTCCATCATCCGTAAGTGGAAGAAGTTCAAAACCACCAGGACTCTTCCTAGAGCTGGCCGGCCATCTAAACTGAGCGATATGGGGAGAAGGGCCTTAGTCAGGGAGGTGACCAAGAACCCGATGGTCACTCTGTCAGAGCTCCAGAGGTCCTCTGTGGAGAGAGGAAAACCTTCCAGAAGGACAACCATCTCTGCAGCAATCCACCAATCAGACCTGTATGGTAGAGTGGCCAGACGGAAGCCACTCCTTAGTAAAAGGCACATGGCAGCCCGCCTGGAGTTTGCCAAAAGGCACCTGAAGGACTCTCAGACCATGAGAAAGAAAATTCTCTGGTCTGATGAGACAAAGATTGAACTCTTTGGTGTGAATGCCAGGCGTCACGTTTGGAGGAAACCAGGCACTGCTCATCACCAGGCCAATACTATCCCTACAGTGAAGCATGGTGGTGGCAGCATCATGCTGTGAGGATGTTTTTCAGCGGCAGGGACTGAGAGACTAGTCAGGATAAAGGGAAAGATGACTGCAGCAATGTACAGAGACATCCTGGATGAAGACCTGCTCCAGAGCGCTCTTGACCTCAGACTGGGGCGACGGTTCATCTTTCAGCAGGACAACGACCCTAAGCACACAGCGAAGATATCAAAGGAGTGGCTTCAGGCCAACTCTGTGAATGTCCTTGAGTGGCCCAGCCAGAACCCAGACTTGAATCCGATTGAACATTTCTGGAGAGATCTTACAATGGCTGTGCACCGACGCTTCCCATCCAACCTGATTCAGCTTGAGAGGTGCTGCAAAGAGGAATGGGCGAAACTGGCCAAGGATAGGTGTGTCAAGCTTGTGGCATCTTATTCAAAAAGACTTGATGCTGTAATTGCTGCCAAAGGTGCATCGACAAAGTATTGAGCAAAGGCTGTGAATACTTATGTACATGTGATTTCTCAGTTTTTTTATTTTTAATAAATTTGCAAAAACCTCAAGTAAACTTTTTTCACGTTGTCATTATGGGGTGTTGTGTGTAGCATTCTGAGGAAAAAAATGAATTTAATCCATTTTGGAATAAGGCTGTAACATAACAAAATGTGGAAAAAGTGATGCACTGTAAATACTTTCCGGATGCACTGTATTTAAATGTGATGACTTAACTTTAATTTAAAATAACATAATTTAATATTAAAATAAATGTAAATAATTACTATTATTACTATTTTAATTATTATTAAAACATAATGATTTTAACATGAAGTAGCTTTTTTACATCTGCATTTCTAAAAGTTTTGAATTTATTTTAGTAAACTCACCATTCTTCACATTGAAGTCAATTCTTTATTGCTATCGTAATATTTATGGATGTAGTGCCAAGTCAGATTGTTCATCCCACACTCATTCCACCTGGCATCTCTTAAAACAAATTCACCTTCACATGCATCAGAAAACATACTAATGGATTCATGCTTTCACATTGGGCGTGTAGGATGGCTGTCATTCAGGCAAAAATGCAAAACATAACATGACATACTCATCATGTTATGAAAGTTATGGCCTTTTTTAACTTTTAATCCATTTTCCTTGATATCAGCAGTTACAATGCTGATATTGTCCATTTTAAATTTGATATCAGGCTTTTAAACTTGGATGATGAGCTTCTGAAATTTGATATCACATTTTAAAATTTGATATTGCACTTTTGAAATTTCATATGAACGCTTAAATGTGTGCATTTTAAACTCTCACATCATATTTTGTCATTTTGATATCATGCTTATAAAATTTGATGTCACGCTTTTAAAATTTGATATTGAGGTTTTGAAATTTCATATTAGCTATAGATATTAAGCAAATGACTATATATATGGCTTAGCATTTTAGAGCTGAGTGTAATTAATTTACAAATATATTAATATATAAATGCAACAGTATAACATAATAATAAACAGGTTATTTGCTTAAAAGTAGTTTCACTTCACAAGTAAAATACCAGTTTTAAAAAGTAAATAGTAATAATAATATTTTAATTCAAGTTCTTTACAATTGTAAAAATACAAACCCTTGAAATTCAATATTACTTTTCTCTTGACTTCATCTTTGAAATTTAGAAACGGTTTCTTTTGAATCTAATGTTCGTGTCTACTGAGAGGATTGCTAGAATTATAAGAATCTTAAGGACAGTAGTATTAATTCCAAGTGTTTACAAGTTAGTGCCTATACTGTTTAAAAAAAAAAAAACAAAGGCACCCTCCAGATTTTGCCCCCCTAAGCAGCTGTCTAGTTCTCCTAAATGGTAGATCTAGTCCTGTCTGTTTAGTTTTGGAAGTCATCTTCAAACTTTTTAATTCTCCCTGCCAATGACAGATTGAGAAAACATTCAAATGTTTCCTGCTTACATGCAGCCTTGAGAGATTGATACCTTTAGCGTTTTCAGTAAAAAACACAGACACAGGTATGGATATTTGGTGGTTAACATTTGAACAAATGTTACAAAACAATGCATCACACTGAGAATTATGGTTGAAAAAAAGCACTTTGAGATTCTTCAAATCCTGACTGATACACTGATTGTTGTTATGTTCGAATTACCAGGTAATTTTCAGATTTTTATTATATTACATATACTGCTTATGCTTTGCAACATTCAAACTTATCAATCTGTGTCAATCCATGGATCAGCCTGCTTGTACTCAAATCAATTTATTAGTGAACAATGCATATCCTATTTTGTTGCTCTTCTGTTTATGTCAGGATTTGTCTCCCTCTTATAGCCCAAACTGCTGTCCTCTGTGTTTGGTCCATTATAATGCCAATGTCGTAGACACTAAGGCCCTTCTTGGTACTGTCATTGAAATAGTCACTAATGTGTTCATATTTTTTCACCAGGGCAAGACACAGATGCATCCTAACTTCTCCCCAAGCAGTTCAGATCTGGACCGCAGGTATTCACTCTTCATTTTCCTTTACAAAGATTGTAGCCAATCTCCAGTGGTAACAGTAGTCTGCCATAGCCTAAAGTGCAAGACAAGAAATAGAGAACTTACTCCTTAAATCCCAGCCTTTAGAAAGTCCCCACCTTTTTATGATTATTTTAGCTTGAATAAAGATTTTGTAACCTTAATAAATGTTTATGAACCCAAATAGAAACTGGACAGTTTAAGCTTGTTGATTGGGCTTTATCTAAATTTACAAAGCAGTCTGGGTAATTTTTATAGTGTATATACTGATTACACAATTTTGTAAAAGGAAGCAGTAAAATATATAATCAGTATATATATCTTTTTCATATTTTCTCCAAATTTTAAATCATAAAGTTAATCATTCATATTTGTCAATAACTTGTTGTTCAGCTAAGGATGACTTGTCCTGCTGGTACTCTATCTTTTACAGTAACTGTTAAGAGTATGCAAAATGTCCAATGCAGCGAGCTCCCACGTGACTGGGCACTTCTAGGTGTTGTGATTCATATTTCACTGGGAAGGAAGTATAAGCTTGTATTTTTAGATTCTTCAAATAAATATGCTAATTATGGGAATGTTCATTAACTTGCATTTACCCAACTCACAAAGTCTCTTTTGCACTGAAGTATATTTTGCACCATTACGCAAGAGAGTTGCATGTTATCCACCTTAATAAAAGGATAAGTGTCTATGTATCTCTTTATGTGTCCATCCAGTTGCTATGTCACTGTCATTCTAACAGATGGTGCATCACAAACATTACAGTTTTTATCAATCGATTTAGTACAATTCTTGGAACAAAGTTCATATTCCCAAAACAGTTAACACAAATCACACAACACCATTTAAGTTTACAAAATAGTACAAGCTGAATCCAGCTTCATCAACATAAACAAATAACTGTGGTGTGTTACTGCCTTCAACTCCCATTATTCTCTAAAAGAAACAAAGATGACAACAGACCAAATCATGCAAAGCACCATCAAGTAGAAACACAATTACAGTACAAGTATTGAGAAGAATACCCCCCCTGTACATATGGGTACCTCAGTTCCTTCACTCACTCAGTGTTTCTTTCAAATGGTACCTTGTACAGCTGTTTCATTCTGAGTTGATGCTTACGCAGAACACAATCAATTGTAGAAATTCTCACGCTCTTTATGGTGGTAAATTTGCCATTGTCTTCAAAGATGTGTGACTGCATTTCCTGTAAACATATAGTTTGTTTGCAATCACCAACTCAACAATATCCTGTTCTTCAGTAAAGACATCTCCTCTGCCACCCAGTGGAGGTCTTTGTTGCACTCTATTGATGAATGCATAGACAACAGTTAAGCTATAGACCAACTGCTTTCATGATGGACTAAACTGAGTGATTGCTAAAGAAAAATTGATTCCTGCAAGTCCTTATGACTGACACAACAGAAGATCTACTGAGGTTGGGTTGTACCCTTTGGCCTGCCTCTCTCATTGTGTGGCCGTAGTTTATCACATGGTCCACCAATGTTGCAGGGATCTCATTCAAAATAAATGCAAACCTCTACGGACACCTATAGCTTGACTTCTTCTCACACTTTCTTGTTCTATGTTCACTTAAACTGAGTAACTGGTGTCCATTCTTATATCTGATGTAGGTCCGAAGGGTTGGTGAACAAATTAGCTGTAATCGTTTACAGTTAGGTGACAAATTTTAGGGATGATCTCTTTCTATTGAGAATCATTTTTTGTTTTTTGCTTATTGAGACTCGAATGGCTGAATTTTGTGTTTAAATGTAAAGATGTGTATTTATAGTTTGGCAAACTTTTCACTTCTGATTTTTGTGGGAAAGGAATCAAAATGAATTTACTGCTTTGTATCATACAATCAGATTCTGAGAAATGAGTTACCTGTTTTGAGAATGTGAACTATGTTTCAGATACTGTGCTCCACCAATTGAGAAAAACATTAACCCTGCTTTTACAAATCCCATACGAAATGGTCTTTAACAGAAACATGTGCATTGTATGGTGCACTGCAAACATTAACGCTGAGGTCTAAATGGATTATTTAGATTTCAACCTATCTTAATTTTAGAATAATTGAATATAGTATGTGCAATTTGTGCCTTTTCAATGCAATTCTTTGGGATACTAAGCATAATGGTTGTCTTTTCTGAGTAACATAAATTTACTCAGATATTTCTGTAATAATGCCCCTCTTACCAGTGAATTGTGTTTCACACACTTTGTTGACGTTTGGCTGTACATTCTGGGATGCTGCCTTTTTGCTGTATAAGGTTTCAATCTCAGGTCTTTTGGTGGGCCGTTCTAGTCGTTCCAACCAGGTCCTAATTCACATGAAGAGTAACACATGATGCCCGTTTTCATCACCTTTCCCAGCCCTAGATACAGGCAGGATTTACTGTCAGGCTGTATGTGAATATTTAAATATAAAAACTCTTTTTGTAGGGAATGGTTGGAACTGGAATTGCCAATATCTTGGACCAGAGTTTGACACCCACACCTCTTGACTTAGCTCACTCCATGGCTGCCTGCTACTACCTACTCATCTTGTCTAATAAACCAAAGACAAAAAAAAGAATTTGACAAATGAAATAATATTTTTTAAAGACAATGCACCAAACCCACAGAAGGCGTTCCTTCACTAATGAAGTTGTTCTGCATCGTAGCATAACCCTTCACCTCAAGATTTCCTGCCCATCATCGCCTGCAGTCAACTTCTCTAGGAACTCCATGTGCACCGTGCCACAAGTGAAGATCGAAATGGAATCGGATTACAATGACAGCGATACTGACAGACACCCTCGAGACATGGGCAGCGAGACCACCTTATAGCTGGAGAAGTTTAGTCAAACTCTACTACACCCACTAACCCTCTAGAAGTAATGATTAACTGATAAAAAAGAAACTGTGTTCTCTTTAAAAGGAAATTGGATCAGAATGGCAGTGGGGCAAGCACCTCTAAAGAGACGGAAAAGATGCTTTCATGGATTTCCGGTGCTGTATGTCCTGGTATGAGAGGAAGCAAGACATGGACTAAACATGCACCAAACTGGTTTTGATGAACTCTTTCATTATCTAGAAACCCATTTGTGGGTAAACGTCAGTTTAACCTAAAGAACAGTTCATTTGTTTCCACTGTTTTTATACTACTTCACAGTTTTCCTTTATACACTTTGCTGATATATTGATAAAATGCTTTAGCATTCAACAATTTTGCAGTGGGTATAATAAGTCAAACATTGTCCCCCTCACCACTTTAAGCTTCCTGTTTGGCTCAACCCCTTTTCCACTTTTCCTTATGTCAGATAGGCACAGAGTGAGGGATACATATTAGGACTCACTGTGTGCCTTACTTTGATATGTTAAACAAGGTCCTCTGTGGAGGGAGAGTAGGTTGTCATAATGTTTAACAAAATGAAGAACTGGAGTGACAAAAAAGAATTTACTTCATGTTTCTTAAACTATGGTTTGGTTATGCACGGCCAGGGTGGCTGCAGTTTTTTGTTTCAACCCAATTTCTTATTTAGAAACCAATTACGGCTCCAACAACATTTTTCTGCTTCATTTTAGTGATTAACAACCCTTAGTTGCCTCTTTTAGTATTTAACAGATGCATTCTCTTTTTAGTTGTTTCTAAACCAGCAGTGAATTAACAAGGAGACACAAATGACAGGGCAGCCAGCATCATCTCGTTTACACCTGTCTATGTTCGTCAGGAAGTATGTGTGATAAAAGCATATTTGAAAAGAAATGGAAGTGAAAAAGTGAAGGACTGAGAAGTAGTAACCCACTCTTTCCCACAAATCATTTAAACCGATGCCACATTACGTGACTTCTAGTAGTTGGGTATGTCAGATCTGCCAACTACTATTCCTGATCTTGTCACTGGACCGTGTTAATTACACAAGTGATAGCCTGGCACATTTAGCAATTGTGTGACAACTTTCCAGCACAGTCGTGCTTGCCCCTTTTTCAGACAGCCAATACCATGCATTGTGGTACGTAAAACACGAAACAACAGACAGATAAGCTTCTCTTTTGTTTTTGAGGTACGAAACACCCACGTTCGTTATTCCTCATAACTTTATTCTGTGCATTGTACTTCCAAAGTAAGCATTCATCGGTTGTCAGCTCTCATGCATGCAGAGCACGCCAATACTTCTAAAAACAAAATCAAACCTGTCTGATTTTGTCGGGGATAACCACCAACTAGTTGAAGTGAGTTGCTGGGTTTGTCAGACTAAACAACAGATTTCCACTGGACCATGCCACTGATTGCCTCCGGTATGTCAGACTTGACAACTAGACTGCTAACAATGACTAACAATTTCACAGGATTGTGCCATGGACTGTCTTCGACTCACTAAGCTTACATAAATAAAGGCAATGACTGAAAATCACTGGAAAAGTCGCATAATGTGGAATTGCCTTAAGATATGTGAGTAGGTGTTAGAGGTGTTAGACAGTCTCCCTGCAGGAATATAGACCAACCAACACTTCTAAGTAGTCAGCTGTGATGCAATTTGATATCACGTGTGTCAGGCCTGTATAAAAACAAATCCTAGACTTGTGTCTTCCTTCTGTAATTGAACAAGTGCAGGTTTAATGGAATGATGTGTGCTTTGACCACAAGAATTGTCAAAAGAAGCTAAAGGTCTGGTGTGCCCTCAATGATTGATAAATAGTTGCTTTAGTTTCCTGGAGAAGAATTCACTTCCTTTTCGCTATTTAAATCAGGCTCAGTCTCTAGGTTGTCTTATATTCTTCGGTTGCCACAAGACCCTCAACATTTTCAGTTTGTGTAGGAGACAATCGCTCTTGACAGATCTTAAGATTCATAAAAATACTTTGTTCTAAGATTATGTAAGTCAAAGCAATGACTGAAAATCGCTGCAAAAGTCACCAAATGTGGCATGGCCCTTAGGTGATATTTTCATAAAAGATGTAGCAGAGTGGAAGTACTAACAAGCCATAAAACAATATAGCAAGTTCTATTATAAGCAAAGAATGAAGAGACTGGTCGATAAACAAAACCTGCAGCCACAGTGGCTCTCCAGGACTGAACTCAAGGACCCCTCTATCTTTAATCCCTTAATTCTACACAAAAAGACATACAGTATAAACGCCATTCTTCCCATAGTGCTCTAGGCTGACTGACTGTAAGTGTATTGCAACTGCCTTCTTCTAGATCCACCATTCATTCACCTCCACCATTAGATCCCCAACAAGCCCCACTCAGACTAAACAGGCTGTAATACAAAAACATGCATGTTAGCATTAAGTGTCTTTATTTTTGTATTTTTTTTTCTGTCAAAACTTGAACACGAGTTGTTTTGTATACTCTTTCACTATTGATAAGAAACTGGAAATGTTAGACATGTGTAACTGTAAATTATATATAAATATATATATATTGTTTATTAGATTTTACAAGGCTTGAGATCAAAGTATATCACTACTAAAGATTTGCAAATGGTCTCCAACTTGAAACTGTGTGTTATTTTACCGGGAATGGGTGCAGGGTGAAATATTGTGTGTGTCGGGGGTCCTCACAAATTCAACCCCCGAGGCAGTGTGGACAGGCACAGATGGCAGGTTGGGGTTTAGCCCTACTTTTCATTTCAGAGAACCAAAAGCTACAATCTTAATCTCTGGACGACAAAAATTCTAGTGCAACAATAACTAGCAGCCAGAAATCCACCAAAAGTGCAAATCTTGACCAACATTTAGAAAGCCGAAAATTCTGGTAACAAGCTGAAATGGTGTGCTGAGGTGCTTACAAGTCAAAAGAGGTTATGGTTATGTTGTGTATCATCTTGTGAGACCACGTGAGCGATACTGTGAGTTACACAACAGGAGTTATCAGGGAAAATTGATAACCGGCTATACAGAGAGACTGAAAAAGCGGACAGAAATTAAGAGACATGACAGTAGTGAGAATAGAATTTAGGAAAAGAAATAAAGTTGGTTCCTGCTGTTCCTAAAAAAATATTTCATATGCATTTTGTGCGATTGTCATTCACCCCAATACAATGGCCAAGAGCCCTTTCGTTAATTTAAAAGTGAGACCCTGTCTCAGAGGGCTTCTGGGTTGAGGGCTACAACCCGTTTTACTGGAGGAATCGATACAACAACATATTCACAAACTGTATCCTGCACGTTTTCAGTATGAATTGACGTGGACTATACAACACGAGATTTGTTTACGAACATTTGGATATTGCTTGCTACTGTCCAGCGTTGGTCCACCACACATGACACGACATTAAATATGTTTCAAGGCCATCGCTAAAAAGTAGCACATAAAAAGAATACAACTTTTCGGTGGACGATTCGTTTAAAGAGCGGGGACTCATTTATAAAACGTGGCGTTGGTTGGAGTGTGAAAATATGAGCATGCCAAAATCAGGAAAATGCGTACTCCAAAAAAAAACAGATTTTTACAAACATTTCTACACAATTTATCCTTTATAAATCACAATCACCTTGTAAATGTGCGTTCGTGGACACGCCTCGATGCTAATGAATCTCACTATGCTGCAGACGTTCATTGGCTGGCACAGCAGCCTTCATCATGACGCGCTTTGAGACCGCGCCACCGGCGTTCACGAGCATCCGCCTGCAGTACACACTTGAGCGCGCAAGATGACGCGTGGCTTTATAGCGCCAATCCTTGGCGCTCTCGAGTTTCTGGGAAAGGCGCCAGCGTCTGAGCGGGTAACCGGTAATACCTGTCACATGTAATGACACGATTGCTATTACAACGAATAGTATGGAACATATGAAAAACTGAGGTCTGCCAGAGCTAGTCTAACAGAGCCGCAAGCAGTGTACTTTTCATTAATGGGTTTACCTTTATTACTAGGGTGTTGTACCGTGTTAGCCATTATGAATGTAGAGAAAAGCCAAGCAAAATGACACCTTTTATTGGCTAACTAAAAAGATTACAATATGCAAGCTTTCGAGGCAACTCAGGCCCCTTTTTCAGGCAAGGGTTTACCTTATGAAGCTGC
This sequence comes from Erpetoichthys calabaricus, assembly GCF_900747795.2. Classification (NCBI taxonomy): domain Eukaryota; kingdom Metazoa; phylum Chordata; class Cladistia; order Polypteriformes; family Polypteridae; genus Erpetoichthys; species Erpetoichthys calabaricus. Next base: position 42,854,549 of record NC_041394.2, read on the forward strand.
CGACTATGACTACTTTGTCTCTTCGGGGACTCCATAGAAAATGGGGCGAGATCTGTTTGTTCCAGGGGCGCGCACAACTCCAACAGAGTTTGTATGTGTTAGGTTGGCAGCATCAGCGTTGCCGCACACACCACATGACAGACCACCCGGATTGGGACCCTAGTGCAGCCGTGCAACGGAAGACATCACAGCACCACCCTGGAACATCCATCCATTCACCTATCCATTATCCAACCCACTGTATCCTAACTACAAGGTCACGGGGATCTGCTAGAGCCAATCCCAGCCAACACAGGGCACAAGGTAGGAAACAAACCCTGGGCAGGGCGCCAGCCCACCACAACCCTGGAACAGTGTACGCATTTTAAATGTGTTTTAATGTATGCGTTAGTTGTGTGCAAAATGGTTTATTTTAATGATTGGATTCATTTCCTTCAGTTCACCAAAATGGTTTGAATCTTTAAAACTCTTATTCGTTCACTTTATGAAAGCTATATTCTAGTTTAAAATGTAGAATGTTGTTTATAACAGTGTAACAACTTTAACAACCAAACAATATAAAAGGCAAGCAATAAAATAAGTAATTTGCACATGATAGTAATAATAATAGTAAATCCTCTTTATTGAATTCTGACAATAAATAAAATTTCAACAATAGGAAAACATTGTACAATCCCATAATAATAATAATCCTCTTTGTTGAATTAAGTAAAATAAACTTTCATCAATAAATAGAAAAAAACAATTGTACAATTAGAACCTTAGAATAGTGCGCACATCACCATAAAACTTTCTGATGCAATCTCCCATACATATATCATCAGTGAACTGAACTGAGATTCAGTGTACTGTGAGTCTCTTGTCTGCAGTTCATTCTTCAGTTCAGTACACAAACTGATTCTTTCGGTGAACTTGTACAGAGTACAGTACTGCAAGTCTCTTGTCTTGTCTACAGTTTGTGAATGAACTTGCAGTGGTTCTCCAGTAGGGGGCATACTGGTTCATTCAGTCAGTCAGTATGTGTAGTACAACGGTCATAGTCATTCAGTCAGAGTGACCAATAAATAGGAGGTGCTTGGTGTCATCTACCATGTCAGTCATTGGCTAGTTGTCATCATGACTGTTTTGCTGAAACAGTTTACTGATAGGCTATTTCCCGAAGACAGCAGCCATCAAAATAAAATTAAGATGATAGCTCCTGACTGTCACGGAATGCAGCATAAAACGTAGCACGCACTGTGCATACCTCGATAAGATTCATTCTTTCATGTCATTATACTGCTGTCATTGTCATTTTACATTTGTTCAGAGAGTAAGACAAGTCCGAAAGAACTAGTTTGTTCAATCATTGCATATCACTAGTATGTGTTATACTAAGTGGCAATAAACACAGAGTACTCTTCATACCAGTCTGCTCTGCTTTGTTACTTTATTAACGACTAACATGCAAACCAACACACAGATCAGTTACATTGGTGGCAGCTGTTACACTAGTTTGCCTCTTAATAAATTAATCAGTAGTTGACCGAGGGTACGGAGATGTGATCTTTGTCAGCCTCAACTTGGCATCACATATGAATTCTGCATTAATAGAATATAACAAATTACAGTTAACAACAGCAGCTTCGTTCTTGCTATATGCCCTTTTTTCAATATCAATACATTAAAGTACTCTGATTACGTTTGGGGAACCGGACACTGTTGCAAATTGCCTTTTGATGTTGGCAAAATTTGTTTTTAATGTACACCCATCCCATATAAAAACTGAATGTAGCACCTCTACAGTTAGCTGATGGCTTCCAGTACAGCTTGAATGATGGAGTGAAGCTTGGCTGAGATATTCCAAACCTGTTGGCCAGTTCCCATAGAGTGACTGGTAGCCGAAATAAACTAACAAAAACGTAAAAAATTCTTTAGTGCAAATACACAGAATTAGCCTTCTTAAACGAAAACTGAAATGCATCATATTCAACACGTTTGAGGTTTAATATGTTTGTCACATTAACACGCATTATAATAATGAGTCGGTGATATGAATTATAATTATTATAATTCAGCTGGGGCGGCACGGTGGCGCAGTGGTAACGCTGCTGCCTCGCAGTTAGGAGACCCGGGTTCGCTTCCCGGGTCCACCCTGCGTGGAGTTTGCATGTTCTCCCCGTGTCTGCGTGGGTTTCCTCCGGGCGCTCCGGTTTCCTCCCACAGTCAAAGACATGCAGGTTAGGTGGATTGGTGATTCTAAATTGGCCCTAGTGTGTGCTTGGTGTGTGGGTGTGTTTGTGTGTGTCCTGCGGTGGGTTGGCACCCTGCCCGGGATTGGTTCCCTGCCTTGTGCCCTGTGTTGGCTGGGATTGGCTCCGGCAGACCCCCGTGTCCCTGTGTTCGGATTCAGCGGGTTGGAAAATGGATGGATGGATGGATGGATAATTCAGCTGTTATTATAATATGATAATAATACATATGAGTCATCATTTAGCTGGTTTGCCTGCATTTCCCTACTTGATCAAGGGTGGCATCATTTCCCAGTTTCTCCAAAATGTTGTGTATGCATGTGTCAGATTTGTCATGAATATGCACATTCCTTCCGTCAAGTTTTCTTTTCTAAATCCTGATGTTTGTGTGAGAAGTTGCGTACACATATTTCAAGTTCATTTTGTGTGTTCACAAGCTTTATAAATAAGGCCCCTGAAAACAAGAATTGGGCAATATGTATTTTTTTGGTAATACTGGGCATCTCAAATCCACACCTGAGTGTTACTTCAATGTGTTTGTTACACCAGACTCCCATTCTCTTCTGCCTTACAGGTTTGCATACTGTTTCCATCTTTAAAAACTATAACTAAGCAATATGGTTCAATAAAGATATTACCACATACAATTCTGTCTGTGCAGTGATGTGGCACAGTGACCTGCACCCTGTGTTTAAATCTAGCACCCGGTTATTGTCTGTGTGTAGGCTGCATGTTCTTCCCATGACTCTTATGGGTTTGCTCACACCTCCAAAGACTCGCACATCAGGATTATTAGCAGGTGCCTGTTCTTTCAAGTGTGGCTGTGTAGGCCTTGCAATGGCTGATGCTGCCAGAATCGGTTCTGGACCCCATGGCTCTGATATGGATTAATAGGATTTGATAATGTAACTTGATTAAATAAGATGACATTTGTCCCTTCTCTGCATGAGATGTCAGCAGTAGGACTTCAGCCAAGGGAAAATACCTTTGTGCCCCGTTGACCTTTCAGGCTTCAAACTACAAGGGTGTGACATACATAGCAGGCGGTCTTTCTCTGAGCCTTGCTACATTCAATATTCCCATTAAATCCTGTTGCTACCAAACACAACCAAGCAAATTAATGGCATGACACCATTTATCTCTGCTCAGGAATTCATTCAGGACACCACCTTACTCTCAGACACTCATCCTTCCTGAAACAGTAGCAGCCAGACTTGAATTTGGGACCTCTGGATTGCAGAACAGCCTTTCAGTTAATGGAGGTAAAGGAAAGCTCCCTTTGTTACATTAACTACTGCATGGGAGCCACTTATTAAAACTCTCTTGGAAGAGAAATCAAGTGAAGGACTGACAATTAGTAATTGAATTTGCTCCACAAATCATTAAAGCCAATGCCACATTATGTGACTTGTAGTCACTGGGCATGTCAGACTTGCCAACTGCAGTTGGAGAGCTCTTCACCAAATTACAAGATCGAAAGTCACTACCCATGTCACATTTAGTGACTGTTGTACACCCTTCCAGTACCATCGTGCCCACCTGTATTTGTGACAGCCAATAATGTGCTGTCTGATGGAACTGGCCCTATATGAAGGGTTAACAAATGTGGTGTCTGATGGAACTGGCACTATATGAAGAGTTAACAGCTACATCAACTTCACCTGCAATCCCTTTTTTCTTTCCCCGATTCTGTCAAGGTATGTAAAACAAAAGGCATCAGACAGACTAGCTTGTCTTATTTCACCTTATTCCTTGTCGCTAACCTTCGCTGGATGAGCATTCATTGGCCGTCAGCTGTCAGGCACATACAGCTGACCCCTACGCCTAAAGAGTTAGTCAGAGCAAGTCGTAGACTAGTTGGGAGTTGCTGGGTATGTCAGACTAGACAAATGCTCTTGACAGGAGTGTACTGCCAGTGACTTCCTCCGATTCCCCACGATCAGGTAAATGAAGGCTATGACGGAAAACTGCTGGTGAAGTCGTTTAATGGGACATGGGCTTTAGATACATTTTAGAGGTGTCTGTATGTGTAATTGTAATGTGTAATGTGTAAAGAGGGTACAGAACTATAAATACCTGGGAGTGCAGCTGGATGATAAATTGGACTGGGCTGCCAATACTGATGCTCTGTGTAAGAAAGGACAGAGCGGGCTGTACTTCCTTAGAAGGCTGGCATCCTTCAACATCTGCAATAAGATGCTGCAGATGTTCTTCTATCAGACGGTTGTGGCGAGCGCCCTCTTCTACGCAGTGGTGTGCTGGGGAGGCTGCATAAAGAAGAGGGACGCCTCACGCCTGGACAAACTGGTGAGGAAAGCAGGCTATATTGTAGGCATGGAGCTGGGCAGTTTGACATCTGTAGCGGAGTGACGGGCACTGAGCAGGCTTCTGTCAATCATGGAGAATCCACTGCATCCACTAAACAGTGTCATCTCTAGACAGAGGAGCAGCTTAAGCGACAGACTGCTGTCAATGTCCTGCTCCACTGACAGACTGAGGAGATCGTTCCTCCCCCCACACTATGCGACTCTTCAATTCCACCCGGGGGGGTAAACGTTAACATTATTCAAAGTTATTGTCTGTCTGTACACTTGCATTGTTATCACTCTTTAATTTAATATTTTCTTTATCAGTATGCTGCTGCTGGAGTATGTGAATTTCCCCTTGGGATTAATAAAGTATCTACTGTATTCTATCTAATTCCAAGTGTTTATGAAGAAGAATTTTGACATTTCTAAAGTATTAAAATCTCACTGTTCAGCATAAAGTACCACAAGCAGAAAGCACAAAACACAATTATCAGACCGTCTTGTTCTTGTTCCATTCAAATTTATTGAAGGACAGGCTCTCTTACAAAGTATAAAACTCTGATCCATGTAATACTCAAATGCACCATTCAAGTTATTCCTGAGACCTGCCATTTTCTAGTGTCTCCCATACTGCTGTCTTCACATTCACAGCAACACAAATGTGATTTTTTTTCCCTCTGAATCTGCAGCACTCATTTCCCGACTAGACTCACTTCTTTTTCCAAACATTACCATCATGTGGGAATTAATTCTTTTCATGAGTGGAAAAATTTAGCTGCCACTGTAACAGCAAATAAATATTAGTGTGAAGATTTTTTTTTTTTTTGCAAAGGGCATTAAGCTGAAAGCAAACCCAGGCAGACATTCTCTAAGAACTCATGTACCCCTAAGCAAGATGACAGGGCAGAGAGAAGCAGTGGCAGAAAATGCTGAATCATTTAAGCCCCCTCCTCCCAACATACATACAGCTACCTCCGTTCGGTCTGTCGAGTATGTAGCACCTCTTGCCTTCTGCGCAAATTATTATCTCGCAGAAAGGCCACATTATGGAGCAGCAGGACAAGGTGGTGCTGAGCACCATGCCAGTCCAGTAACTCAGGACTACAAATGCTAATGTAGCCTCTAAACCTCCAAATATAAATATGATCTTGCCAAAAAAAATTAAAGTAAAAAAAAAAAATTAAAATATTTAAATAAGTTATTGCAAATATCGGCCTTTGGCATTTCTCTGGAGGAGTGATTTATTTTGGAATGTTCAGGCTTTTGTATCAAGCAAAGTCTTGTTAAGATGTGACAGGATGGAGGGCTGCCGATTTTGGGAGCAGTTTTTTAGCAGCAATGATGGTGTTCTTCATCAGCATGGCCACAGTCATGGGCCCCACTCCTCCAGGGACTGGTGTGATGTAACTTGCCTTCTGCTTCACACCTGAAAAAGAAGGAAGGGTCATGGCATTATAAATACTCTGAGCGTGTCAACAACTGAATTAAACCTTGAAGAGCTCTCTACCACTTTTGTCAATTATGAAGGGCCAAGCTCTGGCCCTGTCCTAAAGCAGATTTCATTCTCCTTGATTTTACCATTTCCTACTGTACATATAGAGCCCATAGAAAATCCTACACCTTTGAAATAGTCACTTTCATCTTACAGCTTGATCTCAAAACCCATAAAAATATCTTTTTCCAGCTTTAACCTTCAAGCAATAAAAAACTAGAACAACAAGGTTGGAAAAGTGATCCGTCCCCTGCATTTTTTGCTTTAATGACAGACACCAGTCTGTATGGATGTATCTCGATCAGCTCTGTTCACCCAGATTGAATGATGCTTGCCCATTCCTCCTTGCAGAACTGTTCAAGATCAGACAGATTTTCTGGTGAGCAACAATGGACTGCTCTCCAAGTCTTTCCACAAATTTTCCTTCAGATTTCAGTCAAAGGTTTGGGTTGGCCACTAAAGTGCATTCACCTTCCAATCTTTAAGCCACTGTGTTGTGTTTTTTGGTGGTGTGTTTAGAGTCGTTGTTGTGCTGGAAGATGAACCATCTGCCCATCTTCAGCAGTCTATCAAACGGTTGCAGGTTTATCTTAAGAATTTGGGTATAACAGGCAACATCCATTTTCCCACCAACACTGACTAACTGCCCAGTCCCCACTGAAGAAAAACACCCACCCCAAAAAACATTGTTGCCACCACTATGCTGGTGCATTTTGGATAACGTGCTGTGTTTGACTTTCACGAATTATTTCACTTAGAATTTAGTCCGAAATGTTCAATCTTTGTCAGTCCGTCTGCTGCATACCACCACAATCTTCCAAGCATAAACAAGACTCAGTGTGGCACTTCTTCAGAAGAGGCTTCTTTCTTGCCACAACGTCATGTAAGGCCAGCTTTGTGTAAAGCTTGCGAGATCTTTGTCTCATGCACAGACCAACCAATTTCCACCATGAACACTTTTAAGTCCTTCAAAGTTGGTGCAGACCTCTTGGGACCTTCCCTGGTCAATATCCTCCTGGCTTTCTCATCCAGTTTGAATGGACAGCCCAACCTGAGCAAGGTGTTGGTTGTGTCATTCACTGTCCACTTGCTCTGAACGGAACTCAGAGAGAATTAAAATCTTAGAAATCTTTTTTGTATAATTCTCCTGACTTGTGCCTTTCCACAACTTTATCCTAGAGCCCTTTTATAACCAATTTTTCTATCCATGATAAATTCTTTGCATTGCCATGGACTTTAGTAGCCTGCTGTGTGCGATCTGGAGAGACATTGGTTGTATCTGTGCAAGTGGCTACTCAAAGGGGCTGATCACTTATCCAAACTAGGTATTTCACCAATTAAAATTTTAATAATTGTTGGAAGTTTTTTTAAAAAATACTAATTTTCACTTTGAAATATAAATGATGTATAAATACAGTTGAAAGTAGTTACATTTCATTTATTTTCATTTCTAGGGTTTAAAGTGACAAAAGGTAAGGATTCGATGAGTTTCTCTAGGCACTGTAGCACATCACAGAGCAGTTCTTACCTGCTACACATAGTGGTTAAATTAAAAACCTGACACAACAGTACTTAATGTGTACGTGCCTATCCCGGACAGTACAGAAAAATGCCTCATCAATAAATAGTTTTGAAAATTTATGAAGTGAACTCACAAAAGTACACCGAAAACCTGAAAGTCCCTACTTGTATATTTTAGTTCCCTTCTTTGATGTTTGTAGCAAAGTATTTGGCTGCTCAGCAAGCAGACAGTGACTGCTGTTGGATATCTTTGGAGCTGCTGTTGGATATCTTTGGAGCTGCCCTTGTATATCAGTGCCTATCATTGTGTTTAGTGGTCCAACATGTAGGATGTCAACTTTGAGTCTGATTCAGCTGCCTGCAGCTCTGATAAATTATGAGCTAAACTTGAATGTCATGCTAGCCTCACCAAAATACTCCTGTATATATGACAAGCAATGCTGCAACAGCTTTTCAGAACAATCTGAAACATGCAGGAGGGTTTAACTCCAGAAAAATGTGCTCTTTCAAAGGTAAGTGTACATGAATTATTTTTATTAAATGGATTTGTTACATCTGTTCAGCTAGACAAGACCATTACTGTTTAATATTAAGATTTCAATGTCAAGTCCTACTGCTTTCTTTCCAGGTATTAAACTAGCAGATTTTTTTTCTATGTGTGAAGTGCTGCACAAATCACTTCACTACATTACAAGTACATTTAACATAGGAAACAAATTATAACAATTGTGACACATCTTACATTATTGTTTAATATACTGTCCAAAAGGAAAATAAACTTACCTTCAAAGTCAACATCCCCTACGAGTTTAGGCTTCCCAGTGACTGGGTCCTGTACCCTGTTAATCCCAACATCAATCACAGCTGCACCCTCTTTAATCATATCTGCAGTGATCAGGTTTGGGATTCCTGGAAGAAGAAATATAAAAAAATAATTAAATTATTACATTTTACAACAGTCATGCTTTTTGATAAAGAATCCATTCATTTTCTGATCCCACTTAAACAAATCAGGGTTGCAATGGGCTGGAGCCTACACCAGCAGTATCAGCTGTAAGTGAAACTCCAAGCATTGTGACTAGTCCTTTACGGTGTGGGCCGTTCTAGAGTCACCAAACTGCCTTAGCTACATGGCTTTGGCTAGTGGGAGTAAAACCAGAAAAACTGGAGAAGAGCCCACATTGACACAGGGATGACTGCACACCCTGAGAACAACCAAGCTAAATTTTTAACCCACTCTCCTTGTGATGTAAACCAGTAGTGCTAACCACATATTCCCACATTTGAAAAGACATGAATGTTATACTAAATGTAAAAATATATTCAATCATCTAGAATGAGTATTTTGTTTACTATAAACATATATTTTAGTTCTGGACTAGAACATTAAAATCCTGAATGTCAACTACCATATATGTTCGTGAAAAATCGATCATGAAATCAGACCCCGACTTATACGCCCATTCAAAAATGAGACACTTATTTTTTATTTATTTTTTTTTTTTTTACATCTTCTTGCCTCCTGCAATCTCGCATCAGCTTCTCAGACGCATCGAATTTTGTTACAGCAGTGCAGTTACCAATTTCTTTCGCTATTTCAACATCATTTAATTTAAAATCAGCTTCACATTTCCTTCTGATCAAACGCTCCATCGTCGATAAGGGATGCTCTTACGATAAAGGTGTATGAGGGTGTGAGATACAAAAAAAACACAAAACAGTGCAAGCGTTGCTTCGGAATAGTTTGGGTATTACCGTGCGGTCAAGTAGGCACAATAGAGAGAGACAGCGCGAGCGAGAGAGAGAGGTTAGGAGCACGTGCTGATACAGCACATTACCGCTCTCACATAGAAAACAAAGGCTGTGTGCTCCGTGGTTACCCTCTCAGGTAGCATATCATAATCCCTTGTACCAATAACATGAGTTTTCCGCATTTGACTTGTAAGACCGACATTATAAAATACCAGAATATATATTGTAAAATCAAGTCCCAATTTATCCGCGAGTATATGCGGTAATATAAAACCAACTAATAAAAGAATCTGCTTTTAACCATTTGCAGAGACAGGGGTGGTGTTCTCTTGTTTTGTCAAATTTCATATATGTGAATTTATCATACAAGTATCAATATTTTGTACATCTTTTTTACGATTTTAAGGTTATCATCTTAAATTTTACTTCCTTGGGATTGTCAAGTGTATTTTACCATAGGTCCTTAAACACTGAGGCACATAATAAAGCCAGGACACTACAATGGCTTTCCATTCTGGTCTCAACTAAGGAAATGTTCTGTGCACAAAAGATGTTCTGTTCAGTACAACTTTAACAACAAAAAAAAAAAAAAAAAAAGGCCAGACATTAATGAAGTAAATGCTTATGTCTACTTGAGTGCAGTTATGACTGCGTACTGATGGGGCCCTGACCCCTTCTGTGATCACGTTCAATATGCATGCTAGAAGCCCTTTAATTGTGGTGCTTCTGATGCAATGTTCATTACAGTGACTGGCCCTGCTCTACTCTCAGATTGAATTGTACAGCTTAGTAGAACCAGAAACTATTATATATTACCATCCACTAGATCTCACTTTGGGAGATTACTGCAGTGTAGGCAGCAAGAACAAATGGCTAAGGCACTGGGCTTAAAACACAAGGCTGCCGATTTAATCCTTCTGGCTCACCTACACTCTGCACAAACCACTTTTCCTGTCTTGTTTCAATTACATAAAAGTAGAAGGAAACAGTTATTTTAATACTCCTTGGGGTTATGCTCAATAAAGAAAAGCAACATATAAAATAAAGGCTGTTCTTTGGGGGGGGGGGGGGGCAGGAACTATTTTAATGCGGAGGGGTGGCTCTGAGGCTAGGGGATCTGCACTGGCAATTAGAAAGTTGCCAGCTCGATTCCCGTAAATTCCAAAAGAGACTCTGCTCTGTTGGTCCCTTGAGCAAGACCCTTAACCTGCAATTGCTGAGCGCTGTGAGTAGTGAGAAAAGTGCTACATAAATGCAAAGAATTATTATTATTATTATTATTATTACCTGCTGCTGCCACAACGATGTCTGCAATTTTTGTGTGCTGTCTCAGCTGTTCCTTTGGAGTGTACCGGTGGGAAATTGTTACTGTAGCATCCCCTAAAAGAAACAGAAGAAATGTTAGAATGATTCAAGTCTCTGAATTCACAAAATATTTCTCTCAGGAACACTAAACATTTACTTCAAATGGGGCTTGGTTTTGGCACTCAAAAAACACACCCAATACTGGGTCTGGACATACCCTACAATGGGTAAAACTGTGCTAGTGGTGTAATATGGGTATCAAACCAAGAGGCAATGATCAAAAAGAGGTTTTTCTCCCCATAATTTGCAATATGTAAATACTGAGGTATTCTGTGATGTAAGGATTCATATCCCAGGTCTTTCTTGCGTGGAGTTTGCATGTTCTCGGATTTGTCTGCATGGATTTCCTCCCACAATCCAAAGAGCAATGGAGATTAGGTGGACTGGTGATGCTAATAAAGTGGCCCATGTTTGTGTCTGTGTACTCATCCTGCCTGGGGATTGTTCCTACTTCATGCTTCATTCTACATGTTCAACCCTCAAAGCTAGAATACTTGTAATTTTTTAAAGCCATGATAGTGTATGTGACTAACCAACTTCCATGGTAGGCCTCACTGCAAGTCATATGCAATGCTGGACCAACTTGCATCTCAGCCTGACAAATTATTAACTTCCTCAATATCTCAAATATTTTGTTAAATATATATCATTCTATCACTGTCAAAAACACTTTAGATATATGTGAATTTGTTGGATTCTTAAGATGTATAAAAAAATAATGATGAAAATTGTCCATCAGAGTGAATTGGGATTAAGGAAAAACTGTCATATTGAATGCAAACAAATAAAGAGAAACGTACCTCCTGGTCTTTCATGACGTCCATCAGTGTGAAGCAACATGGCGATTGGCATACCGACGTTCTTAGAGCGACCAGCAACAACCACATTCTTCCTAAAGTTGGGATCCCTGTGTCCAAGAAAAACACAGTCTTTTTTATAGTTTCATGTCTACTTAAGATTGTAAACAAGCGTTTCCAATGTGGAGAATGGTCAGCAGTCTTTTCACTGCTCCTCTTATAACCCCAGCACACAAGCAGAGTAAGCCTACCTGTGCGTTTGATGATCTCCCATACCCCCCACGGCGTGGCAGGCAACATGGTGGTCTGATCGAGGCACATTTTTCCAACGTTGACTACATGAAAGCCATCCACATCCTTCCCTGGTGTAACAGCATTGCATACTTTGCGCTCATCAATGTGCTCTGAAAACACAAAAATCAGGACAAAGGTGTATTAGTCAGTGTGGTCCTCCTTTTTAAGTAACAGCAGCAGCCTGGCTTAACTGCACAAGAGAAATAGGTTAACAGCACCTGCTCGTACTGTTAATACTGAAATGCACATTATTGTATCTAGTAGTCCCATTTATCTTGCAATTGAATGAAAAGTGACATCACTTGGTCTCAATTATGTGTTCACAGTGAATTCTGAAAACATGTCTGAAAAGGATGTGTTATTTTAACAATGTGAAGTGATTAAACTTCATGACAAAATGAAAATCCCCAGGGACTCGTATTCATGCATGTGGAGACTCCAGCATAAGCACTAACATGAGGTGTGTTTATACGCACACACCATACTGGGATGAGGCAAGTAAACTGGATCTTGCGCGTGTCCACTTAATGGAGGGCTCATTTGGCAAAACACTCCGATATCACAAACATGTGGTAAAAAAAGATTAAACATCAACAGCTGCCGTTAGGCCGAAAACAAGCATGGAGCCTGTGTCTCCAGAGATTGTGCTGCTGAGCACTGCATTGTACGTTCAGCTCATCTACATAAATTTAGTAATTTGTGAAATATTGATACAGATTATTTCAACCAGGAGAAAGATTAATATGATCGCCCAATCATTGGCCTCAGGAAATTTTATTCTGCTGGATACCTCCACCACTGTCCAAAATTAATGAGCATATTTGAGCATTTCATTTTAATATTGAAACGCACATTACTGTAACTTTACTGCTACTGTGACTGCTTGATGCGCAGACCACGTAACCTGGTCAAGGGTTACATGCTCGCATTATCAGTGTTAACCCGGCTTCTCAAAGACCAGTATCCCAGTTTCTCTGAAAAAAGGGTATGCAGTGCATAGAATTTTTGAAACCAAGTTTCTGTGAATAACGCACCTAATGATAGATGATGGCTCTTTAAAAAGAGAAGAACGTGGGCAATGTCAATTCAGCCTGTAGTAATCACCTGTGAAAATGCTTCAGCAAGATGTGAGTTCAACCATAACAGGGGTCCTCAGATGTCTACCATGGTGGCAGAAAGGCATCAAACAGCAGGAAGACTTTGTATACTTCTATTAATTCCTACTCACAACTTTATTGAAATGTAAAATGTAACGTGTCCATGAAAGTGAGCCAGGCATACCTGGAAGAGGGAGCTGCACCAACAGGCCGTCTACGTTACAGTCATTGTTTAGCTTGTGGATGAGCTCCATAAGTTCTTCCTCACAGCAGGTGGAAGGTTTCAGAATGGTTTCGCTACTAATTCCTGCCATAAAGAAAGGAAGCAGAGAAATAAATAAAATAAATAAATATATACAAACCAGTCACCGCCCTTCCCACAATTCCACCAGTGCTCCCAACTGATAAACACTACAACATGATGTTTGCTCAGGGTGTTCACATACCGGCAGACTGACAGCCAACTGTTATCAGCAGAGAGCACACTGGGCTGAGCAGCTCCTCCAAGCTGATGCCAGGCTCACAGCTCCTAGCTTATGTGCACTGGCTTTTGTTGGCATTGTTTTATTATTATTATGTATTAGGCTTTTAACAACTACTTGGAAATACTATAATCAAGTGACAGGAAAAACAAATACATAATAATGAAGGGCACCAAGAGAACGCCTAAACAGTTCTACCCTTGAGACAGATTACATAATTATAATTAGATATTTTGTGACCCACAAGAACTACAGAACTGCTCAGAACTACAGGGAGAAATGGCGGTTTAAAGCCAGCATCCTTAAACACCACTCCACACTGCTGTCAGTACAATTCCAGAAGATCCAGGTAAGATTTCAAAGAGTGTGATTAGTGAATACGTATCCGTGTCCTGGCAATGGCCAAAACAAACAGGAGTGGCTTACACTGATCCCATATCTAGCAAACAGTGCAGTAGAAAATAAGAATCTACCTTCTGGTCACATCTAGACTCATAATCCTAGACAGCTTTATAAGAACAAGACGGTATAAACTGTTGTTTTTTTTTTTGTTTTGTTTTTTTTTTAAATCACATTGTACTGATGTATACAAAACCCAAGATCAGGACCTGCCACCACAGGAGCTCTCCCTTAATGCTAGCAGACAAGCAATACAGACACCTCTTTCTAATGGGATCAATATCACTAGCTGGATTTATTATTCTCTCTACTGGCTTAATGACCATTTTCTGAGTTCACTCAGGTTTCCGCCCTCAAATAGGGTTTTGGACCATACATTTTTTTACAGCTGGATGCCCTTCCGTTAGTTGTCATTCACGATATGCAAGAGCAACTGCGACTTTCCTTTATGTGCAGGTCACAGTGTAAGGACAGCTCTGTAAAATTAATGATCAATCAATGAGTAATTAACAAGATAAATGGATATTTAAGACAACAGCAGCCATTGACTTTCTTCAGGCTGTCCCTCAAATGTGTCTTCCCATCTCTGCCACTTCTTTTCTCACTGGTCAAACTGCACTTCTCTCCAAAATGTTCTTCATACAAGAAAGCTTGGTAAGCTGCTCCACTCAGGACCACTTAGCTGGTTTGACTGCTCCAGTCTCAATACCCCAATGCAGGCTCACTTCTCCACCAAAGACAGACACTTAATGTCATCTGGAGGGCTTGTACTTGCCTCCATTCTAAGTTACATTCTGAATTGTTAGAAAATATACTCCCAAACTAATGCATCATAAAAAACAAGATGCATGGTGTTTACTTGCCACTCCTCGGCTATGTCAGTCTTTATATTTTCAGACAGTCTGTTCTTTTTGAAAGTACCGTTCAACCTGCATTTATAACTGGGATCAGCGGGTTACATAATGGGCACATCTGGCAGGCAGCACACGAATGTTCTTTACTAGTCCTTGATTTACCATAACAAATGCCATAGCACAGACTTACCTACATCGGCGGCTGCTTTGGTTTTGTTCAGCACGTAGGAGTGACTTGCCGGATTGTCCCCTACGAGGATGACACTTAGGTGTGGACGCCGGTTGCCAGAACTAACCCACTGCTCCACCTCACTCTTGGCTTCCTGTCGGATCTGACGTGCCAGTTTTCTTCCCGAGATGACAACAGCTTCATGTCTGGAAAATAAACACAACGTATATATTGAGGTAATCTCTGTTTAACATTCTGTGACAGTGACAGCACATCCCAACATATTCTACTACATTAAATGATTTGCTATCACAAACCATGGCCTCGTTCTTGTGTAATTAAATCATTTAAATTCTTTATAGTCATTCCATTCCACGTTGAACATTCATGGTCAAAAGTGCTTATGGGCGACTTTTGCTGAAACGAGATATCAAACCGTCAACACTCCCAGTGCTTCAGGGACACGAAAAAATCCCCCATAAACTATGAGGATGATCTGTACTGGTAAACTTCCACTCTGCATATGGCTAAAAGCAGCAGCAGGTCAATTATAATGTAATAAACATATGGTGTAAGACGTTGTGACAAAAATGCTTTACCATACTTAATTAGACAGCCACCAACTGTCCCAGCGATGCCATAGTTATTTAAGTCCCCAGCAACCAACCAGACTTGTAAACTTTGAAACTGGATGACTGCCACCTCTCACTTAGCTTTTCGTGGAAAGGGGGTGGTCCCACACTGTAACTGGAAACCCTGCCAAGCACGAAAAAGGAATCCAAACATTGATGGCGGACATTCCTGCATTTAACCTGTTTGTTCCCAAATGAGGGTTAATGTCAGTCCCTAGTGCAGAGCAATACCAGCTTGGTCACAGCAATCAAAACATTCAGGTGTAGAAGCAGTCAGTGCCCTGTACGCGACAGTCAGACAGGAACGACACTCACTGTAAGAGACAGCTACCAAAGGCTCTACCAGACACACTCATCTAAAGCCTCTACTTTACAGATATGTAGCTTAAACCTTCAAGTGGTAGAAAAAATTCAAACACTGAGATCCCAGATTATCACTTGAATGAGTTCATAAACTGGGGGAGACATTTAATAAGTGCTTTACACACTATAAAGCTTTTCCTGTTGCAACTGCCAACCCAAAATGTCTTCCACCACTGTTTTTATAAAGTTACATAAGGAGAAGCACAGAGGCGTGTGAAGAGCTGACACACTGCTAGAGTTATGGTTTCCAGGGCAAGTCCTGCTCTTCAGCCACTCACCATGCATACTTCTAACAACTGGGTTAATGGTCATTTTTCATGTTCACCTCCCAAATCGCTTATGTAGCTTGGATGGCAATCTATTTTTTTTTATTTTTTGAAATTAGGTGTAGCATTAATGGTGTGATATAAAACACAGATTAATGTATCATGTTATTCAGCAATCTCATCTGCACAACAGCATACTTCCACCCATCATTTTTGATTGATAGATAGATAGATAGATAGATAGATAGATAGATAGATAGATAGATAGATAGATAGATAGATAGATAGATAGATAGATAGATAGATAGATAGATAGATAGATAGATAGATAGATAGATAGATACTTTTTATATCCCAAGGGGAAATTCACAAGTTTACTAAACCAACTAGTTCCAATTAAGTGTTGAAAGGAACCAAATCCATCATCAAAGAAGGAAATGCAACTTATGACATAAATGAAAAAGCAGTCCATTATCAGGCACACTCACTAATTGTGTCGTCTACCTAACCAACATAGTGCTAGAAAGAAAACGAGATTTCTCAGATTTAAACACTGGGCACGTTTAGCAGTTTCTTCATATAATGCTGTTAGATAAGGAGCAGCACCGTTCCATTTAAGCTTCCCAACCCAACCCTGTTCACACTACACTGAAAGGCGAAATCCCTCGAATGCTCCCCAGTTCACACCGTGAGGCAATCAGGTGAAGACAGCAAAGTCAGAGCAACAGGGTGCCATGCAGAAGGCATTTGTCCAAATGACTATGTGTGTTATTCTCCCTGAACTGCTGCTTACACACCAACCCATGCAAAAACAATTCAGAGGAAAGATCTGGAAATTACAGCATTTTAAAGAGACTTCGGGACATTCTAGACGGCCACAATTGGCAACCATTGTTTTCTCACTGTAACAGAATTCCAAAATGTTGCGAGGTTTTCATGTCAAACTAAAATGTACAAGAAGGAAAAACAAAACACACACAAGGAAGAGCAATTACAGAAAGGAAGAGGGAAGTACATATTTAAAACAAAAAAAAAAAAAACAAGAAGTGCATTTCCTATCACAAGTACACAAGAATGCTTTGTTTTTTGTCTAAACATATAAATACACTAGAAATTAACACAAGTGGTATGACAGCATAGTGGTTATTGGAAATGTTCCATTAAGCCACAAGGAAAGAACCAAGCCTGGAGATTGGGTCAGTTTTCATACACCAAATAACTTAACCCGTATGTATTTTGGCAGTGGAAGGAAAACTAGAAAACCTACAAGAAAATAAGGAGAATTTTCTAAAGAAAATATAATTATTAATAAGATGTAAACTACCAAAAGAGTGAGATATTAAACATTCCTAGTAGTATTTGGTATTTTTATTCTGGTTTATTGCCTGTTTCCAATTCAAAGCTTTGTGTTCCCTGCATTTACCATTATTTAGTGTTTTATGTGGATATTATTTGTTCCCAATGTTGTATATGCAAGGCTTTTTATTGTGAATTTCTATGAAGTGCTTCGATCATGGGAAAAGCGATATATAATTAAAATTCAACATTATTATTGAAAATAAAAGCTCCAGCTAATACCCAAAAGGTATATATTGTGCATTTGATCCTGACATAGTATTAAAATTAAGTACTTGTTTAACTATTAATAACTTACACCACACCCACGAGTTATGCATGTGTATGTAGCTACAGATAGTGTTTATCAATATTCAATGCATTTTTCATATTAAATAGTATGATCACAAAAAGTTAAATGAAAAAAAATCAAAACCTCTTTAAAAAGAAAAGCATTTAAAACCCTTAGAAATGCCGTTTTAAATCGATAATCGCACAGAAATACTGGAAAGCAAAAAAAAATGGGAATGAAAACAATGCATCATCAATATATTGATTTGCAGATTATTGACATTATGGGAGAGGAGTTGGGTATGGGTTTACAGTGCAAGTTACCACCCCTCCAAAGGCTGTTTGATTTACGAGGTGGCCATTCGCCACGAAACGAGAAGCTCGAGTTGCCGACGCAAACCACCTCTAAGATTTCATCATCCAGTGTGCAGTTCCACAAGCGGGCCACTAGGGGCGCATTCACACTGTTGTTTAAACAGGTCCCCAATGTATAAAATTTACACTACAACAAATACTTCACTGCATTTGGAATAAAAAATGAAATGATTATAAATATTGGACACGACCATCTGTTGCCAAAAACGGGTCACTTTCTGTAGATAATAATACGAGGTATTTGGAACGCGGGCACACGAGGTGTTAAAACAGGAAGAACGACTCAATTTGTAACACAACCTTTTTAAGACACATTATGAAGGCGGCAGAACATCAAGGCTGTTCTTGATCCACAGGTGCGTGGTCTGTTAACCAGCAGTGGCGATTAGATGGCCAGCATCTATTCATTTCCAGAGAAACAAATGACACGCCTCAAGTCGCCCGATTATTACATTTGTATGGCCACGTTCTCTGTGCCCTCTCGTTTATAAAACCACTGGAACCTTTAGTTGTTCCGAAGAAATCAGCGATTGATCGGGATGCTCTTTTATAGCACATGTTCCAGATAATTCCAACCACTCTCACGCACACAATCCCCCAGACATGACCAGTGGCTGATCCCTTCTCCCGAGAGGCACACTTACCTGGCAGCGGAGAGGTGCAGGCTGCACACCTGCAGGTGGCTGAGCTGACAAAGTGATCTGATGTGACGAAAAGTTGCTGCCATTGCGCTAATATTTTTTTACTATTATGTGCGCGAGTTCTTGTAGCTGAACAGCGTTAGGCACCAGAAGCCAGCAGTACACCGCACCTCACTTACGCCGATCGGAGAGGAAAAGGCTCGGCGCAGAGAGATTTTACCCGTCAGTGACGTCAATGAAACCAGATCGCCGGTGGAGACACACCTCCTGCGTCATCAAATACCGCCTACTGTGCTTTCCATTTGTTGGCGTAAACGCCCCGCCCATACAATGTGCTCTGGAGGCTCCGCGGGGCTTAATCGGTGGTGAAGGTTGTGAGTGCAGGTCATCTGTTAGGCTGCTGCTCATTGTCTGAAGAATTTGACCTTGTTATTTTCTGTGTCAGAAAGCTGGTCTAGCAGTGGAAATATATATCTGAAGTTAATTGATTTTACAGAAAGCACAGTCAACGCAGGGTAAATGTCAAAATAAATACTCATGATCAATAGAAAACAAATGTAATAATCAACTACCAAAAAAAAGCAATACAATGAACAAGGTAATATCAAATGAAAGCATATTGCAAAATTATTTTAGATTGTTGTTTTATAGCAAATTTCTTCTCCACCTATTCATCCATCCATTTTCATATTTAATCTAGTTATGGGTCATGGGTCATGTAAGCACAAAGAGATAGAAATACAACGGCCCTGAGTAGAATACCATGATGGAAACCTGCTCTATTGCAGCATCACTGGCTACCAACCCTATGTGCTACCCATTCAGAATAAAGTACCAGAAAAAGAATAGTTCCAATATAAAGAAGAGTATGGATTGCAGTGGCTCAGTGAACAAATGGATGACAGTGTTAAATTGCTATTGGGCAAGAAATGAAACAAAAAGAGAACGTTAACTGTCTTTTTTTTTAAAACTTCATATTATAATAAAGGAGACCAACAATAAAACAGCATTACATTTACATATTTTTGTTTGGCAAGCATTCTTATCCAAATTGGCTTACAAAAGAGGTCAACATAATTGAGGAAACCTCAAGTTAGGTTTATAAAACCTGCTGTACACATTTCTACACAATTTACCCTTTAAAAATCACAAACACCTTATCAATGTGCATACATGATCGCATCTCGAACGATGACGCCTGGAAACATCCATATTGAAGCATGCTAATCAGCCTCATACATATGCATTCACAATGCTGCAGGACCTCATTGGCTGGTAGAGCAGCCTCCCACCTGACACATCGAGACATTGCCACCTGCATTCAAGAGTGGACTGTGCTCCACAACCTATAGAGAGAGATCAAATGTGGCAGTGCCTCTCCTCTGTGTTCTGCGATCCAGGGAAAGGCACAAGGTGCCAGAATCTGAACAGGTAGTCACTGTCACCTGGCACATGTAGTGACGTGATTGCTGTTACAATGAATAGTACAGGCCATATGAAACACTAAGGGTTCAGCCAGCAATCTTACCAACTAGCCATTCACCACATGCAGCACCATCATATCTGTCAAAGCTACTTTGCCTAAAAATAAGAGAATCACGGGTTGACTCAGATCACTCAGCTAGGAGCTAGGATGTTTGTGGAATGTCACTGTTTACTGTTAACAAAAGCCAATTCAATCCTGCTAGATGCCCTTATTGCAACATGAGTGCAGTAAATTGCTCTGATTATGTTAGGAGAACCGGACACTGCTGCAAATCATTTTTTTGTGTTGGCAAAAACATGTTATGATGTAGTGCTTTGCTGGTCATATAATGACTTCCGGCACAGTGTGCATGTCAAAGGGAAGTTTAACTGAGATATTCCTGACCTGTGGCTAGTTCCCTGAGAAGTGACAACAAATAGCTTATATAAACTGATGAATTACCAAAAACGTTCTTCAGTGCAAATATGTAGTACAGTACTGGCCTTCTTTTTGTGTATTGTATTCATCATTTTTGAATATGTTTGTCACGTCAACACACATTATAATAACTGCTTGGCGATATGAATTATTATGCATGGAACTAGTCATTTAGTTGGTTTGGCTGCATTTCCCTACTCGATCAATGGTGTTGTCCTTTCCCTGTTGTTCTGAACTGTTGCGTAGGCATGGGTCAGAATTGCCGTAAATAAACCATACGCATGTTCCCGTTTGCGTAAGAAGTTGCACACTCACAAATTTCAGCCTTTTTGTGCGTAAGCAAGCTTTATAAATGAGGCACCAGGGCTATCGTGCAGAAAACCTGTTTACTCTTGCAAGCCACTTCTTACACAAAAGTCGGGATTTATAAAACATGAACATGTCGTGGAACTGCCGTGAAGTTACGAAAAGTTTTGACCATCTGTAACTCCTACGATGACGATTTTGGTGTTGGCATTTTATCGATTTCCTGGCTCTATGACAATGAAGTGGGCAGGAAATCTTGTTTAATTTCACATTTCAATGACGCGTTAGTCACATTTTGACGCCTGTCCATCCATCCATTCACTTTTCAGATCTGTAACTGAACAGGGATTGCATGATTTTTACGTGATGGTGTCTATAATGTAAGTGCCAATTCAGCGCAAAACTCCACAAAGCTGGCCCTAGGACGTCTAATCATCTTCTAAGTCAGACATCATCACGGAGAAAGATAAAGATGCCATTACGGATATTTAAATAAAAGAAAGCGTTCGGTTTTGAAGTTTGTTTGTCTGCGTATTTTAATTCTGGTAAAGCAAGCACTTTCTTAATTCAACAAGGTTAAGAAATGCACGCATAGCGCAACATTCGGGTGCAACTTTCTCACATAGTTAACTGATGTGAAAGTTGTGCGTTTTCTGCCATTTGTTTCCTTCATCAATGAGACAGATGTAACAATTTAGTTTCACCACAGGGGTATGTGTGATGTGATGCAGATGTTTGCATGGACCAGACATAAGCTGCAGCCACACGCACTGTCCTTTGAATCACTTGTACCAACTACTGACAACCTTTTTGCCGACAGGAATGTGTTTCGAGAGACTAGAAGAGGAAAGTTCTGAATACAACATATTCATGCTGAAACATCCTCATATCAAACTAAATTAAAGACAGCGAACTCTCCTGTAATTGAACAGTATTTCTCAAGTCGTTTATCAACATACCAGTAAAAGTTGCTTTGGGCAGGACCGATGATAGTATTCGTTGATCCTTCCATCTTCAAAACCTGCGTATCCTGGGCAGGGGGCACCTGGAGCCTATCTCTGAAACTCAACGAGCACAGGCAGAAAGAATATCTGGACAGGGCGCCTGACCATTGCAGGGAGAACACACACACCGGCATCGAGGTCGATTTATCATCGCCAATTTATCTAACCTGCATGTCTTTGGACTGTGGAGGCAAACCCATGCAAACTTGCATGCAAACATGCAAACTCGTAGCAGGTGCAGGGAGCACCTGCTACGCGACTCACAGACTTTTTACTTCAAGGTAACAGCGTACCACTGCGCTATAGTGTACCTGTTGCTTAATGTATTTACATTAACTGTGGCTTTCAAAATTGAAAAACTACCTTTGAGACTTATTTTAGTAACATAGTGCATTTGGTGAGTATAACGTTCCAATGGCCTATCAGAAAAATTTCCAACTGTATTGGAACAACAAGCGCTACACAGAATAACACTTCAAATCCTGAGTCGGCTGGACCTCTTTTTGTGCACCTCACCAGTGACCACTAGCAGCCCTGCTGCGTAGGTCGCCCCCATGGCTGCCTGATTAATAAATACAACAGTGGGACTGGAGAAGACCCCCTGCCCACTCCTTAAGCTCCAGCAAATGTCAGTAATACCTTGAGTTCACAATCACATTTAATCTCCTGTGTTCTTCCATGGTTTGAAAGTAAAGATGTCACTCCGGAACAGGGCCAAATTTATATGCTGATTATGTCATGAATATTTAAAAAAGGCGTTTGTTAGGCCATACATGGTTACTGCTTGCTGGTGGTGACGAGGAGTGGCTAAAAGGGCGTACAGGAACGCACAGTTGTAAATTCATTTGAGATTTATAAAGGAACGTGGCGTGGGACCTAGTGTAAGTAGGGTTTTTTGTGTGTGCGTCCAGTGTTTTTGTATTTTTAACATAAGCTAAATTTTAGTATGGAATCTTGGTACATGAGGCCCCCTGTAGCTTAATCCAGCACCATTAGAAATAATGAATGAATCAACACTGGGTGGAGCATGTGGACCCCTGTAAGATACAAGACATTATTATTATTATTATTATTATTATTATTATTTGATTCAACTGTTGGAAGGCACGGTGGCGCAGTGGGTAGCGCTGCTGCCTCGCAGTTAGGAGACCCGGGTCCTCCCTGTGTGGAGTTTGCATGTTCTCCCTGTGTCTGCATGGGTTTCCTCCCACAGTCCAAAGACATGCAGGTTAGGTGCATTGGCAATTGTAAAAATTGTCCCTAGTGTGTGCTTGGTGTGTGTGTGTGTGTGTGCCCTGTGGTGGGCTGGCACCCTGCCCAGGGTTTGTTTCCTGCCTTGCGCCCTGTGTTAATAATAATACATTTTATTTATATAGCGTCTTTCCCATGCTGAAGGCACTTAAGTGTTGGCTGGGATTGGCTCTAGCAGACCCCCGTGACCCTGTAGTTAGGATATAGTGGGTTGCATAATGGATGGATAGATTCAACTGTTTGTTTTTAGACACACTTATTTCAAAACAGAGCGGCAGATCATTTGACCCTTTCCAGTAGAAAAATGTCCAAGGAAGGAACCAGTCTCGATTGGGATTAAAGTCTACTGCAGATCTCACCTCTCACACACATACTCACTAATGCAAGGACAATCTGGAATCACCAATCAACCTAACCTGCACATCTTCAAAAACAAAATGAAGCACCCAGAGGAAACACATGTGGACATAAAGGGAATGTATGAACTCCACAAAGTCAGTTACAAGGTTGCAGTTTGGGTCCATTAACATGTAGCTTTGAAGCAGAACTGCTAAACACTACACCACCAAAGAGATTGTTATTAACTGTTATTACTGATGTTGTTATTTTCAATATGTTTACTGACTTCACTTTATCCATTAGTTGAAGTTTTTTTGTCATGTGTACACGTCTTCCTTTCATTTCACCTTAGAACAGTTGAAAATAATACAATACCAACAGATACAACAAAAGTACATGTAGCATGCAACAGACATATATCATGCATGCAGTGGATTCAGAAAGTATTCAGACCCCTTCACTTTCTGCATTCTTTATTGTGTTGTAAATTCAATTTTAAATGAACAAATTTGCCTTTTTTGCCCATCAATATACGCTCAATAACCTATAATGACAAAGTGAAAACGTGTCCAGGAAGGTTTGCAAATTTATTGAAAACCGAAACCTCTCATTCATATAAGTACTCAGACCCTTAATTCAGTACTTTCTAGAAGTCCATTTGGCAGTACTCACAACTTTGAGTCTTCTAGTCTCTACAAGTTTTGTACACCTGGATTTGGGCAGTTTATCCCATTCTTCCTGTCAGATCCTCTCAAGCACCATTAGATTTGATGAGAAGTGTCTGTAAACTGCCATCGTCAGGTCTCTCCACAGATGTTCTATGGGGTTTAAGTCTATTCTCTGGCTTGGTCACTCAATGACAGTTAGAGACTTGTCCTGAAACCACTCCAACATTGACTTGATCGTATTCTTCTGACCACTGTTGTGGTGAGAGGTGAACTGTCCCTCCAGTTTGAGGTCACAAGCACTCTGGAACAGGCTTTCTTCATGGACCTCTCTGTATTGGATGCATACATCCTTCCCTCAATTCTAACCAGTCTCTCTGTGCCTGAACCCCCCTAGCATGATGCTGCCACCACTATACTTCACCATAGGGATGGTATTAAGCAGGTGATGAGCAGTGCCTGGTCTTAGTCAGACACAGTGCTCGAAGTTCTGCTCAAACAGTTCAATGTTTGTCTCATCAGATAAGGGAATCTTTCTATTGATAGTCCTTTAAATGTTGTCATATGCCTTTTACTCAAGAGTGGCTTCTGCCTAGCCAGCTCTACTATAAACACCAAATTGATGAAGTGCTGCTGATATGGTTGTTTTTCTGACAGGTTCTCCCATCTCCACAGAAGACTTCTGAGTCTCTGTTAGAGTGATCATTGAGTTCTTGGTCACCTCCCTTGTCCAGTTACTCAGTTTAGCCAAACGGCCAACTTTAGAAACTTTCCAAACTTCCTATGTTTCACAATTACTAAGGCCACTGTGCTCCTGGGAACACTCATAGCTTTAGAAATGGTTTTATACCCTTGCCCTGAATTATGCCTCATCACAATTTGCTCGAGGAGGTCTACAGTTCGGTTTGCCACAGGTGGACTCCAAGTTCTAGACACATCTTAAGGAAAATTAAAGTAAACAGGATGCACCCAACCATCGTTTCGAGTGCCACAACAAAGGGGTTGAATGTTTATAAAAACACTAGCCATGTAAGCCCACGCTGTAAAAAGCCCAGGGTCCTAGAAACTATTGAAATTGTCAGAAAAATAATTGAAATGTAGAGATGTCAGGTAATTGAAAGGAACTACTCTGGACATCCCTCTCCTAGGAGGTTTTGTTTTGCCAATGTGCTTGCATCGCGTGTGCATTATCAGCGGGAGGAAAAGTAAAAGGGATAGTGTTTTGTCAATGTTAGCAGCTAAGCGACTTTGTCTTTCTTCTGAGGTTTCGTTTTGCTGACGTGCTGGCCTCACTTATGTTATTAGCGGCTGAGTGAGTTTTCTGTTCCCTCGGAGTTGGAGCCCTTACCCCGACTCCACCTCTCACGTCTGGGCCGGACAGACACACACACTTCCACACGTAGGCGTTTATATATAAGAAGATATTTCAGTTTTTGATTTTTAATAAATTTGCGAACCTTTCCAAAAACATATTTTCAAACTGTCATTATGGGTTATTGAGTGTAAACTGATGGACAAAAAAGACAAATTTATCCATTTAAAATTAAATCTAGAACACAAAAAGTTTGCAGAAAGTAAAGAGGTCTGAATATTTTCGGAATCCACTGTGTACACACACTCACATACACACATGCACAGACATACGATATTTACATACAGTATACAAAGTTTGTCATGTTACTATATTTGTTACAGTATTATTTTTATGATTAGCTGTTCAGTAATCTAAACCTTAGAGACTGTCATTAAATCTACGGCTGCGAGTGCCAATGGCTCGGTGCATTCTGCCAGAAGGCAGTAGTGAAAGAACGGACAGTGCAAGATGGTTGACATCTTTGAATATCTTCTTCTCGTTTCTAAGGTAGCAAATGTTAAAAATGCTGTATATGAATGGCAGGCAGCTGGGTGCCAGTAATATTCTGTGCTGCCTTCACCACTTCTGCAATTTTTTACAATCTTGAACCAAGCAGCTCCCAGGTTCTGCTGACAGTTGATGTTGGTAATCCTAAAATATTACCAATGTCTTTATTGGATTTATTCTTGTTTTTCAGCCTCCTAATGGCTTGTTTGACTTTCATTGGCAGAGCTGTTGTCCTCGTTTTGAACAAGTGTCCATTACAGACTCCTAAGGGTAGAAGCAAGCCAAGGTGACTTATGCCTGCACTTATGAAGCAATGAAACACATCTGAGTAATCGCAGACACCTGCGATGCCAATTGTCCCAAACATTATGGTGCCCAGTGCCCTGTCCAGGGTTTGATCCTGCCTTGTGCCCTATGATAGGCTCCAGAATGCCATGAGCCTCTTCAGGACTAAGGGGGTTAGAAAATAACAAACTGACTGATTATGGTGTCCTGAAATGGAGGCCCATGTGTAAAAACTGTTGTCATTTCTACATGATGTGACTGAAATGTAAGAAAACACCCTTAAAGTCTGCAGTGTGCACTTTAATCACATCTGAATTGTTTGATTTGTAATTTTGAATAGTGGAAAAGATGGGGACATCAGAGACAAATGTGTCTTTGTCATAAACATCATGGAGGGCACTATCTATTCAGATTCTTCTTCCATAGACCAGAGATGCTCAGGTGATGTTGACAGTTGACACTATACTGTCACTGTGAGAGTTAGTATGGGTGTGTACGTAAGTGTGTGCTATGACGGGCTGGTGCTCCATCCAGGTCTGCTCCCTGCCTTGTGTTTGACGCTGCTGATCATAAGCTCCACCCCCCATAACCTCATAATTTGCATTAAGAAAGCTTGATAATGGTTGAATTATTAATAAAAATTGTTTCCTAAGTTTGTCATCAATGACTGTGCTTTCCCGTGTATATTATCACCATGAATAAGCAAAACAGCAGAAAATGTTGCATGTCTGTGCTCACTTAGGAAAGTCTCTTCCTGGAAATTTGATACTCCAGTGAAAAGGTTTTTCTTTTTTCTTTCTTTTACTTAACTGATATGAATGAGCAAATAGTCTCAAAGGTGTTACAGCTGTCCCACATGAAGTAAGAGGAGAGGAAAATAAACAGGGAAACTATTGGCTTTTAAGAGATGAACGTCAGATCTACCCGAGATGTGGTCAGCTCAGTATTTTAACACCTGAGGGAAAATTCTTTTTGGTAATGGAGGCAACGGGAACTTGGGCACCTTCTTTATGGGTACTTGTTTAATAATGACAGGAGTAACATTTGGATCGTGGCTCAATTCCTACCTGGGTGTCTCCCATATAGAGTTTAAAAGTTCCCATCTGTTCATATTGGTTTTCTCCTTCAGTTTAAAGAAGCATTGTTAGGTTGATTAGCAATTTTAAATTAAACACAGGTCCATTGATTGCTTAGCATTCAGGTTAGAAATGCTGTTAACTTTAAAGTGGCAGGACTTTAAGAAAGCAATTACACTTTCAATTCACCTATACAGTAGGCACCTGCTTGTCTTCATTTTACTTTGCATTGTCAATGACCTCTTCTTTCTGTCTGATATTGTCTTTGTCCCGTGTAGGCTGTCACCTGGCAGACTTTGGTTTCTTTGTGTTTTCCATATTGTATCTCCCTATACTTAAAATCTGAAATTGACCCTCTTATATTTCATATCATCTTTAACTGTTTACAGTCATGTATGCAGGATGTTCTCCTGAACACTGAATTCTAGAATAATGTTCCCAGTATATTCAATAGATAACACACAACGTTATTTTTATATATCTGCCTTCATATAGCAGAAATGCCCTGTGGCAGACAGCCGGGTCCCATGCCCGGCAGGGATGCCCCTTCTGCATCTGTTCCGGGGGAGCAACCATGGGCAGCTCAATACCTCCCCCGGGACGCTTGGTGGCAGCCTCCCTGGCGGACAGTGATCCCCCAACCTGCCACATGGCTCCATGGGAGATGGAGTCCTCCACAGCCTGGTTGGGGGCTCGGTTGGCCGCTAGGGGGAGCTGCATGGAGTCAGCAGCCCAGCTGGATGTATCTTCAGCCCCACCCGGATGGGCAATTAGGACCAGGTGGTCAAGCACCTGGAACACTTCCGGGTGGGATATAAAAAGGGCCAGCCACCACCACTTGAGAGCAAGTCGGGAGGAGGAGGACTAAGCCTGAGGAGGAGGAGGAGTGGTGGTAAAGGAGAAAAGAGTGTTGTGTTGTAGAAGTGCTTTGGGACTGTGTATTGCCTGTGGGTCACAGGGAAGACGTGCACCCACGGGTGAAGAATAATAAAAAGTCTTTGTGGTTCATACGTGCCTCTCTGTCTCTTTGTGCCGGGTCAGGCGCGAGTATAGCACCTTTGTTACAGCCCGTAAAGCATAGGCAGCTTAAACACCTTATTCAGGGTCACCCAGTGAGTTGGAGGTTGGAAATAGTCATCTTATGAAGCTTGGAAGTTGAAATACTTTGTTTTGTTAATAATTGCCATTATACAAGACACTATATCTTATCCAGAGTTGACGTTTTATCTTAATATAGTTGCAGTGGTGCTTTGTCCTTTTGATATGACCTCTGTTAAGTGTTTTATAAAGTCTGATTGTTTCTGGTTTGCTTGGTGTTATGCCAAGAAATAGGGGAGTAAGGATTTAGAGCCTAGAAGAGATGAGAGCTCTTCATATAAACATTCCTTATAATCTTTATGTTTCCCCCTCTAGTTACTTCTGCTTGTTATAACCACATTTCCAGGCAGTGCTTACTGTATTTCCAAGTGTAAACAAATCTGTATTATGAGTTTCAATAAGTAAAGGGTCTGGTGTTCCAAGGCTTCAGTTCTGGTCTCTGTACTCCTTGCCTGTTTATTTTGTTTTCCGTTTGTTTTTACAGATGTCTTGTTATTTCTCTATGTTCTTGTTGCGTTCTGTAATTTGATATTTTGTTATTCGTGTTGTATTTTTTGGGATTTTGTAATGATTTTTTAGCATATTAATTTACTTTGTGTTTGTTCTATTATTGTCTTCTTTATCATGAGTCCAAATGGGTAGGGCCCCCTGATGCTGCTGCTGAGGAACTGCTGTCAGCCTGCATAAAGCCCGAGATGCCTCTGTTGTAATTTGTAGTCTCCATTATTTTTTTTTGTATGAAATGCATCACCATTTTGTGAGTTCTTGGACTTGTGCTTTATATATTGTTATATAAACTGTCTCTGTGTTTCTAGACGTGGATAGCAAGCACC
The DNA here is from genome assembly GCF_900747795.2 of Erpetoichthys calabaricus. NCBI lineage: Eukaryota > Metazoa > Chordata > Cladistia > Polypteriformes > Polypteridae > Erpetoichthys > Erpetoichthys calabaricus. The sequence goes on from NC_041394.2 coordinate 42,883,835, forward strand.
TCATCCACCTTGACCAACTGAGGTTTATTCAAACTGTTACACACAAAGTTCCCCAAGTAATGCATTTCCAACATCCCCAGTTTACACTTCTTACGGTTAGCTGTCAATCCAGTCAGCCTCAAACTGTCAAGCACTGCCTATAGGCTGTTGAGAACTGACGTCAATCATTACTAAAAGTGATTACATCATCGAGATATGCTCCAGCATATGCAGAATGGGGTCAAAGTATCTGATCCATCATCCACTGAAAACTCAGTGGTGCACCAAATTGATCAAATATGTGTCTGGTGAATTTGAACAACCCATCAGTGGTGGCGAACGCATTCTTCTCACAGCTGGATTCCTCCAGCGGTACCTGCCAGTACCCCTTTGTAAGATCTAGGGTGGAAATATACGAAGGTTGCACAAGCCTCTCCAGTAAATCATCAATATGCACCAGATACACATCAAATTTGGAAATCTTATTCAAGTATCAAAACATACAAACCTGAATGGTGTTGTTCAGTTTTGGGACCAGAATGATTGGAATGTGTCAGTAGCTTTTACTCTCACAAATCACACCCAAATCAAGCATGTGCTTCACCTCCTCAAGTATCACAGCCTTCGTTGCTTCTGGAATATGAGCAGCTGTACCTTAACACCAGGTTCAGTCACAATTTTGTGTTAAGCAATTTCAGTCTGGCCAGGTATTGAAGAAAAGACATCAGAGTTCCTTAAAATCAGGGACAGTAACTCAGTCTTCTGAGTGTCTGTCAAATCATCACCAATAGCAACCTCAGTCTAAGAGACTGCTGCAGTTGTGGCCAACACCTCATTAGGGTTGTGCATCTCCTTCAAAAGATAAACATGTAGGATTTGCACTGGATTGCGCCAGTTGGGAATCCTAACTTTATAGTTCACAGGACTCATGCATTCTTCCACTACCGCAGAGCCCAGCCATTTTGCCAGAAACTTATGTGGATCGGACGGGATCAAAGCAAAACCTGATCAACCCATTTGAATTCACAAAGTTTTCTTCTTCTACCTTGATTATGTTTCTGAGCCTCCTGATCATGTTGCTGATGCTCCACAGCGATAGAGGACAATTTAGAAATATGTCCATGAAGGGGGAGCGACCTCATCGACAAATATCACCCTATGAGTGTCAGGGCAAACCCCCATCCATTCTTCTTGAAAAATGTGTAACACCCCTCATCACCTCCTGCCAAATAACAGTTCAAATGGATTTAACCTGGTAGATCCCCCAAAGACATGAGTGTGTGCAGTTTTCAACACTGTCTCTATGTGAACACTCAGGACCACCAGCTGCTCAATCTGTCCTCCCCCAATGTGATCGGACATTGCCCTATACAAGAAGCCACTCTTAATTCAGAAGTGCAGAGTTTTGAAACTAGGGCATTTCTGTTCCTCATAGTAACAAGGATCTGCAACATGTGCTTGTTCAATTGCAAAATCTAAGCTGCAGTCAGCTCGTTTCAAGTCCGCAAACTTGAACTGGGTGTCAGGCTCTGGGGACAGCCCTTGACCCTGTCTGGGTTTCAGCCCCTGCCTCCCTAGCCAATGGGTCTCCAGAGCCCGAAACAATAGGTACCGTCTGGGGAGGCTGAAGGTGTAAGCACCTGCTGTGCAGTGCCTTCCAACTGTTCCAGAAACTCAGGTGAGGGATCATCCCCCTCCTTACTGGCAAAATCAGGTTCAATCTCCAAGCTGGCTTCCTGGGCAACTTTGTCAGCAGCAAGCCCCTCTCTTTCTACTAAAGAAAGAGGCACTTTACAGGGGGCCAAGACCAACAGAAATATGGCATTCCTCACCCCAACTAAGAAAACAAGAGTGAAGAGTCCAAACGTTAAAGCTCCTTCCCTTATATTTCAGTGGGAGTAGTATAGTCTCATACTCTTTAACATCTCCATTAAAAAGGTGAATGTTTACCCACTCTATGGTTGTTCAGGGTATCTGCTGGAGCATAATGCATCAGATGATGCCGGGATCACTAAAAGAGTCCAAAATAGCCAGGACCTCATGCCCAGCTAAGCCAACTGAGACTTTAAAGTTACCCTTTTCCAAGAATTTGGCTTTAGAACAGCAGGCTTCGGCCAAGCTCCTCTCCAGGGACTGAGCAGGTGGGAGACAACACTCCCTAGCAAGATGTCCAGACTGGTCGCAGTGAAAGTATCTGCGGTTGGTCCCGGCTGTGGCAATTACCCAATGGCGTCTTCAGTGTGAGGCATTGGTTGGAGGGTCCTCAACAGCAGTGAGGAGATGCACCAGTTGTACAGGAGTAGGAGCCAGACTAGGGTAGGCCCTCTGCCTCCTCGTGGCTTGGTCCCCTACCAATCCGAGGGTCAAATAGAGAAGCGAGTGGATGTCACTTTGGAGCATTTCATCACAGAGGTCAACACATATCCCAAACAAGACTTTTCCACAATGCCCCCAAAGGTGTCTCCAAGGAAGCAGCTTTGAATAAGGTTAACTAAGTCCTTCACCTGTTCCCTTATAGGGCGGTCCGGATCGATTTGCCATAGCCAAAAATTACACCTGTTCACCAAGGGGCTCAGAGCCATAAGGAGGAGGATTTGCCATTTCAGGAAATCATAATCATCAATTGTCCTGAGAGGAAGATTTCACATGACTTGCAGGGCCTCCCCAGGCATAAAAGGAGCCAGATAGCCACCCAGCCTCTCCTGTCCCAGTGCATCAGCATGGCCATGCATTCAAAACAGAATAGGAAACACTCCAGGTCATCTGCAGGAGCCATCTTTACGAGCATATCTCTGGGCTGAACAAGGGCAGGAGTGCCATCAGGGGCCTCATCAGGCTCCAGTGGAAGAGAAACATTTTGCACCTTTTAGAAATATATCTGTGCAGGACCCCACTACTTGTACAACTTGAGATGTGTGGGTCACAGACTTGCTCAAGAGAGGAAGCAGCAAGTCCAGGTTTCCAAAAAAAGCAGCTTTATTGTTGTCAAGACAGGAACGTTATCAAAGCATTTATCCAAATGGGAGTTGTCACTCAAACACGCGCAGCATGCAAACAGGGACAATGACATCATCCTGCATCCGCTCCCTTCTCAGATCTAAAGAACAGATAGCCTTCATGCACAAGCGAGGAGACAGAAAGTGAGTTCACAGCCAGGTCAGCGTCCGGTTTTAAATGTTCCCCGCATCAACCAGCAGGCGACAGACACGTTACACAGGAAGCCTGGAAACTTGCAGTTGAACCGGCAGAGGACAGCTAGTCCCTGCCTGAGTTAACCAAGCGTCAGCGCACAACGCAGTTGTGGGGTTGTCAGGTTGTCAAAAATCTCACATATGCACACACACACTCAACAGCCACTTTATTAGATAGACCTGTTCAACTGCATGTTAACACAAATATCTAATCAGACAATCACGTAGCAGCAACTCAAGGCATTTCAGGATGTATACATTATCAAGACAACCTGCTGAAGTTCAAACCAAGCATCAGAATGGGGAAGAAAGATAATTTAAGTGTCTTTGAAAGTGGCATGGATGTTAATGCCAGACAGGCCGGTCTGAGTAGTTCAGAACTTGCTGATCTACTTGGATTTTCACACACAACCATCTGTAGGGTTTACAGTAAATGGACTGAAAAAGGGAAAATATCCAGTGAGCCACAGTTCTCTGGGTGAAAATGCCTTGTTAATGTCAGAGGTCAGAGAAGAATGGCCAGACTGGTTTGAGCAGATAGAAAGACAACAGCAACTCAAATAAGCACTCGTTACCACTAAGGTATGCAGAAGAGCATCTTTAAAAGCACAACACATCAAACCTTGAAACAAATGTGCTACAACAGCAGGAGACCACACTTGTCAGCTAAGAGCAGGCAGTTGAGGCTACAATTCACACAGGCTCACCAAAATTGATCAATAAAACATTGAACAAATGTTGCCTGGTCTGATGAGTCTTGATTTCTGCTACGAAATGTGGATAGTAGGGTCAGAATTTGGCATCAACAACAAGTATAGATCCATCCTGCCTTGTATCAGAGGCTCAGGCTGGTGGTGGTGCTATAATGGTGTGGGGGATATTTTCTTTGCACACTTTGGACCCCTTAGTGCCAATTGAGCATCGTTTAAATGCCACAGTTTACCTGAGTATTGCTGCTGACCATTTCCATCCTTTTATGACCACAGTGTACCCATCTTCTGATGTCCACTTCCAGCAAGATAGCACGCCACATCACAAGATCATCTCAAACTGGTTTTATAAACATGACAGTGAGTTTACTGTACTCAAATGGCCTCCACAGTCACCAGATCTCAATTCAATAGAGCACCTTTGAGATGTGGTGGAATGGGAGATTCGCATCATGGTTGTGCAGCTGACAAATCTGCAGCCAATGTGTGATGATATAATGTCAATATGGACCAAAATCATTGAAGAATGTTTCTAGCACCTTGTTGAATCTATGCCACAAATGGCACTTCTGAAGGGAATAGGCTGTCCGACCCAGTACTAGCAAGGTATACCTAATAAAGTATCCAGTGAGTATATACATATAAATATACCCTAGAATCAGATATTACCATTAGTTTGTAAATTAGTGGCTTAGTTTCAATTCTATAAGTGTATTTGGGATGTTTTCATTCTCATTTTTGTTGTTTCATGATCATTGTCATTGGTGCTCATGTTATTTGGAATGTTCCAGTGTTTTTAGGGGTGTATCCTTGAAGGTTGTCCATCCATCCATCCATTATCCAACCCGCTATATCCTAACTACAGGGTCACGGGGGTCTGCTGGAGCCAATCCCAGCCAACACAGGGCGCAAGGCAGGAAACTGGAGTACCCGGAGGAAACCCACACAGACACGGGGAGAACACGCAGGGAGGACCCGGGAAACAAACCCAGGTCTCCTTACTGCGAGGCAGCAGTGCTGCCCACTGTGCCACCGTGCCGCCCCTTGAAGGTCGTAACCCTTGTAATTGATGCGACAGTTTTAAAAGATCATTTGGTGGATTCCAAAACCCATTTTGTCAATCGTTCTTTTGTCAAAACAAATCTTTTTCCTGAGAGATTTTTCTAGTCTTGACTCATGCTAGTATCATTGAGTTTGTTTTGTCTTCCAATATGGCTTTGATAACAGTGCATCCAACATCCTGGTTTTTGACTCTTTTTGGCTTTTGATTACATCTTTTCTTCTGGTTACTTTTCAAAAAGTTCTCACTAGCTCTCTACCAGAAATGTCTCAGCACCATTACGTTTCTCATATTTTTGTTCAGCTCATTTTTAGATTTCCTGGTTTTGTAAATGGCCTTCTTTTGGTTATTCTAGTTGAGTTTGTCGTTTTCACATTTTTCACTACAAATTTGGCTTTGTTCTATTTTAATTGCTTTTTAGACAACCTTTTGTTACTTTCTTTGCTCTTGCTTTGTTTTTTTATTTCTCTTTTATCTTTATCAAACTCTTTAATTGTTAAGAATCATTGTTTTTATTTAATAGGTCCAGAGCTTTATGGTTTTCCACTCCCTTTTTGAGCCTGCTTTTTCAGCTGTGCAGGCCATAGAGCCTGTTTCTTCAATTTTCTGGACCAAGCCTCCTTAGCCCACCAAGCCTACCCGATTTTATTTGGAGTGCAGGCCTGCTTTTTTGCGTTTTGAAGACTGCTACTGAGTTTTGCAAGCCTTCAGATCGTAACTATTCAATTTATAGATTTAATATATTCAATGGCTGTAAAAACAATTGATAGAGTTACAACCAGGACTGAATTTAATATTCACTTCCTGGAAATATTCACTCCTTTCCGCCAAATAGTTTTGTTTTGTTCATTGTCAGTTTAGTAAAGATCTCTGTCTCTCTTAATAAAACAAATACTGAAACTCATTTCTTCTATATTAGTTGGAAAAAGTCAAATGATGGACTCAACAAGATATTGAACAGGATAGCAATAGGATGCTGACTGCTGCCTGCTCCAATGTGTCTCATAGTTATAGCAGGTTAGCAGGTGGCAGATGCCTCCTTCAACAACAATCTTATCACACAGATCTGGTGACTACAATCAGCTGAATTCACTGTCATGTCTCTTGTTTAAGGACTCTCCTACCCTTATGGCATGACTTATTCACAGATTGGTACACTTTGCCATTAAAGACTGTACCTGATGTTTAGTGATATTCAGATATTGTGTGACATTCGGGTGTTTCTTTCCTCACATTATTTGATCCATCCTGAGCCATTAAAACACACTAAATACAATTACACAATTGCCTTCACCCTTGTAGACATTCGTCAGGATGAAATAATGAACAAATGGAGGCTTCATTACATTCTGGTCTTCCCATCAACAAGAATACATAGATGCTGGGATTCTTCAGAGGACATGACATTTTCCACCCCTCACTGATTTCCAGTGTTTGTGTTATTTGGCCCATTTCAACTGTAGCTTCTTGTTTTATCACTGACAGGATTGGAGCTGGTTGGTTTATTGGCTGACATAATCCATCTGTGATAACATACAGTCCTGTGCTCAGATTAGCCGCTTCCCATACGGTGGTTGTTCTCAGCTTTTAGTTACTTGACTGCACAACATCTGTTCATCCACATACTGCCAGTCGGCCCTTTTCATCAGTCATCTTGATACACTTATGACACTATTGTACATGAGAAGCCCAGGAAAGCTACTGTTCCTTCCCGATTTGGAACTCCTGGTGCCCATCACCATGCTACTCTCAAACCATATTAGTGTTTTAGATTTGCTTATTCTCCCGCTGAACTACACACACGCAAACATGATCTGCTGGTATATGGACACATGATTTAAATAATAGGTTGTACATAAGATGCTGTCACTGGCAATCAGGCAAATAGGAAGGGTAGATGAACAAAATAAAATACAAGGCAGGAAACAGCCATGTCCAGGGTGTCAGTCTATCACCAGGTCCCCAAAGGCTTGTTAGATTAATTGGCAACTAGAGCATCTGAAGTCCATGCAGAGGTCTTAAACATGAGGCCCACTCCTCCCTCAGTTCCAACTCTACTCTGGTGACTCATGACTGCACAGCCACACACAGAGCTCAAATTACATCATCAAGTTTGCCAATGACACAACTGTGCTGGGTTTTACAAGTAGGGATGACGAGTCAGCATATAAAGAGGTGGTGAACCAGCTTGGTGATTTGGTGCAGAGACAACAATCTACCCTTCAGCACTGGCAAGAGTAAAGAGTCAATTGTGCTGCAGAGACAACAATCTACCCTTCAGCACTGGCAAGAGTAAAGAGTCAATTGTGGACTTGAAGGATAAAAAAGTCACCATGACCACATCCTGGTCTGCATCAGTGGCTCCACCATGGAGATTGTAAAGAATGCTTTGTTTCTCGATGTGCCCATAACTAAAGACCTCACATGGACTAACGATACCACTTCTTTAACTAAAAAAGGCCCAGCAGAGAGTGCAGTTTTTGAAGCGACCAAACCAAGCGAGCCGCCTCCTCCCATTCTCGCCACACTTTACAGAGGCACCATCGATAGTGTTCTGAACAGCTACATTACATTCTGGAATGGCAATTGCAACATGGATGACTTGGAAGAGATTACAGAGGATTGTGAGATCAGCAGAGTGAAACATTAGGGTATATCTCTCTTCTCTGGAAGGCACCTTCTCCAATGCTGTGATGGCAAGCCTGCTGCATTGTGCAGGACCTTTCCCCCCCATCTCATGGATTCTTCATTCTTTAGCTATCTGGAAAAAGATACAAAAGCATCAGAGCCAAATGTGTCAGGTTATGTGATAGTATCAGACTCCTCAATACAATTTGGTTCCCCCCAGTGATCTTCCACTGTACCTTTAAAGGCCTGTTCACATTTGAGTGTTGTAAAGATTCAGTTTTTCAAGCTTTTTAATGTGTTCTAAGTGTTTTTCAGACACTTTTCAGCTTTTTTTCCAGTGCTTTTCAAATAACCTTCCAGCGTTTTGCAAGGAAAATATGACTGACATCTTTTCCATTTTGTAGCTTCTGAGGTGTTGTCATGTTGTGAGGTGAGTGTTCCATTTCCAGTTTGGCTTCTATGACGTTTGTTTTCAAACATTTTTCCAGCATTTTGCAAGGAAAATATGACTGATATCTTTTCCATTTTGTAGGTTGTGAGGTGATTCTTTAGTGCTTTTAATACTAGTGATCACAGTACTGAAGAGCAGGCGCTATTAGTGTCATAATCACACATTATCAGAGTTACCCTTCTCCGCAACAAAGGGATTCAATTCTGGACTCACTATGGAGCAGGCAGCATCCTGGGAAATCCCAGGATTACATACAGGTGTCGATAAGCATGTAAGCATGTCACGTGTGAATAAAAAAAAAATCACTGCGTTATTTCACAAAAAATTGCCTGCTGTGGTCGGTGCAAAATCATAACTTCCATGACTAAGGACTGGGTTATACTTCACGCTCACAACACTTCAAGCATGAATCACGGATGCCATGCATTCCCAGCATTGTTTTGATGCATTGTCTGAGCGCATCATCATTGAGTTGAAATTTGGGTGCTGTGTGTGTGCAAGTTCTGGTTTGTGATGCCAGCATTGTTGCTTACTGTCAACATGTGACAAAAATCTGCATTGCAGCTCCAACAGGAGAAATGTATGTGCTTCGATGCTTGATGAATGGTTCAAAGCAGAGAATCAAATCATCAAAATCAAAAATGCTAACATTTGAAAGTATTCATGTGGCTTTTCATCATCAATATCTCACATACCATCTTCTGTGTCTCTGCTGCTATTTATTTTTTTTGCACCTTCACAACAACATTAGAATGCAAAGAATATTTATCTTTAAAATCTTTCTTCCCTCAACTCACAACACAGTGAAACCAGACGTTGTTTTGTCATCACGATGATTTCTTGCACTACATCCTGGTGGAATCCTCCAGATTTACATAAAGTACACACACAAGAATAGTTAGAGTACTATTTGTGTAGCAGCAGCGTCCGTAGGCATAGGCATATCCCTGCCCTAAGAGAAAATATAAAATTGGCTTTAACATTTCCCTGACTCAAAGTTACTCAAATCAAAGATATTTAACAAGAAAATATAATAACTTACAGGGAGTGCCTTCACAAGGGCTTACTAAAAAAGGATGCTGAAGGATAGTCCGAGAGAATAAACACACCATGCTGCTAGCTGCTGCACTCCCTACTTATAGGCCGGGGTTATACTTCACGTGACACGACGCGTGCTGCAGAGGACGCTCCTGCTATGCAAGCGTTGTACTGTATATACATGTGTGCGTACTTTACATAAATCTGGAGGAATCCACCAGGTGGCAGTGCAAGATATTATCACGGTGAGAACAGGTTCAGCTTCGCTGTGTTGTAAATTGCCTGGAACACCCATTAAACTCCGATGACACCTTACCGTAATATCTCTGAAAAGGATGTTTAATGATTGAATCCATCAGTCCAGGGCTTTGTCCATTTCAGCTAGCATTGGGCACAAGGCTGAAACAATCCCTGGATGAGGCATCAGCTCATCGCAAGGTGAATACAAGCACACACATACACTCTGGTGTCATTTTAGTGTAACCAAATCTGCATATCTTTGAAAGGAAACCCAGCAGGAAAACATGTAAACTCCAGGCAGGGAATATCAGCAACGTGACTCCCTGCAAGACAGCAGCGCTAAGGCTCCGCCACCGTGTCACTCCCTTGTGTGTAATTATTATCAGTATTCATTATTTAAATGAAATTACCGATTCATCTGTAAAATGGAACATACATACTTTAATGCATTTCATCATGAAAGTGATATCAAGTATAAATCTAAGGATTGTAAATGTGCAGTGAGTTGGAATATCATACATTTAATGTGCTCAGTGTGGCGATCTATTGCTGGCGATCCGCTGCTGTCAGGACCGGAGGAAGCACTAGAAAAAAAGACAGCACAGAAGACAGTATGTGAGACTTTTAAAATGTATCGTGTCATTACAATCGGGAATATGCGACGCTTGAATATAAAAGCACCACGAATACATTTGTATGTCGGCATTTTGCTTCACCACATTGAACCATTCATCAAACATCGAAGCGCGCACACTGATCTCGTAGGATCCGCAAAGCGGCTTTCTGTCACATGTAGATAGTAACCAGAGACTCTGACGTCACATTCCAACTTTTAGCACACTGAGGCCCATCAAATGAACGCTGGGAACGCGTGGCAGCCATGATGCGGGCGCATACGTGTTCTGAGCGTGAAGTATAAACGAGCCCTTACTCTTCCTAATTCCTGTCACATGCAGCTGCAGGGGCAGGGCATCAGCATTAACTCTTTGTGTACAAGCAGAAGAGGTTGCCATCTGCTTCAAGGTTCGACATGTGCGTTCAGAGATAGTCTTCTGCATACCTCAATAGTTATGAGTGCTTATTTGAGTTACTGTTGCCTTTCTATCAGCTCAAACCAGTCTGGCCATTCTCCTCTGACCTCTGGCACACAACAAGGCATTTTTGCCCAGAGGACTCACTGGATGTTTTCCCTTTTTTGGAAAATTCTCTCTGAACACTAGAGATGGTTGTGTTTAAAAATCCCAGTAGATCATCAGTTTCTGAAATACTCAGACCAGCCCGTCTGGCACCAACAACCATGCCACGTTCAAAGTCAATGAAATCACCTTTCTTCCCCATTCTGATGCTTGGTTTGAACTTCAGCAGGTTGTCTTTATAAAGTCTACATGCCATCTGATTGGTCGATTAGATGTTTGTATTAATAAGCAGTTGAACAGATGTACCTAATATTGTGGCCAGGTAGTTTATACTACATACATTGTGACTTTCTGGCTTCTGAGTTGCACCAATGAAATTAGTAAGCATTTTTATACATTTTTTCTTATGGACACTTTATTCTTGTAGTTGCAGGAGCAGGTTTAGAGTCAACAATAAAAAAAGTTAAATAATCCTCAATAAAACTCATCTCAGTTTTTGTCCTTTTTTTCTTTAATAAAATTCAAATGCATCTTCTTTAGAGCTGCTCCCCTGGAGGACTCAGGAAGGCTGTGTTTCACAGGGACCTGAAATTCAGAAGCACTCCAGCCAGGGAAAGACTACTTGCATTACAGAAACAAGTACTTATAAAGACTTTTATTATCATACTAGCTGAAATACCTGGCGTTGCCCAGGAAGAAAATAAACCATTGTTTTTTTAATTGTTTGAGAAAAATATAATTTTAAAAAAACAACTTTAAAAATAAAAATAAATTAATAAACAATGAAGACTCACTACAGTAATGTGCTTGTCTTGTGGTCTTGTATGTATGTTATCATCCAGATGACACTTGGAACCGGCCAAATCTATTTAATTTCAAAAGCAACAGGCACGCAGTGCTGCACAAACATTAAGAGTGCTGGCAGTCACCTCCAGTTCTCCCTCTGGTGGTCGTTCCGAGTGTCAACTGGATGATAACATGCATAAAAGACCATAAAATCACCCCCCACCCTACCCAGAAGGGGGTGGGTTAGGGTTGATGTCGCCCTACAGTATTTTTAGTTGACCAATGAGAAATATGTGTACGAAGTTTCATAAAAATTGCTCCAGCCATTTGGAAGTGATGCTGGAACATTCATACATACACACACACACACACACACACATTGACTTTTATATATACAGAAGAAGATAGGAGAGTTCCGTGTTAATGCAGTTGACATGCAGTGGATCCCACATCTTTTTGATTTATGTTTTAAAGAAAGTGTGTTTTCTTTACAGGTGCATGCATGACAACCTCCCCAGTTAGCTTCATTCACTTGTTTAAGTTACAAAGTGACCCTGGTTTTCAGATTCTCATGAACAAAAAGCATAATCATTTTGTTTTAAACTTTAATGAAATCTTTCAGTCAAACATTAGTTTGAGTAGAGTACACATGATCTCAGACTGTGGTGACAGTTCACCTTTTAGTGTAACGATGACCAGAAACATTCAGCCAAGTGTGGACGCTAAGGGTCACTGTTGCCCCTTAAACCCAACAGACAGACACGCAGGACACAGGGTATAAGCACTATGAAGATTTTTTATTTCTTTTTCTTCTTTTAACAGTGCCCTCCAAGCACCACAGCCACAATAACACTCTCTTTCTATTTTCTCCTCCACACCTCCCAGCAAGCGTTGTCCACCTCCACCCAACTGTGGCTTGCTTGCTGGGTTCACAGCAGTCCTTTATATATGATTCGACCCGGAAGTGCTTCTGCTCTTCCATCCACGTCACTTTTTTGTACTTCCAGGTCAGATAGAGAAATCAAGTTTTCTTCAGCCTGGAAGTACTTCTGGATTTCTATCCTCATGACTCACTAGAACTTCCAGGCTATGAGAGCAATATGACTCTCCAGGTCCTTCCACCCCCTGGCAGCACCCACAGCACCCAACAGGGCTAAGATACCGAACTCCAAGTCCCAGGATGTCCTGTGAGAATCCAGGGCACCACTACTCTCCAGGGGAGCTGCCATCTAGCATCTTGGGGGAGGCAGTATTCTAAAAAAGCTGCTTTCCCCATCCTTCCATATCAGAGGCGTCCCGGCCGGGTTGAGCTGCCAGCTGTCTCTTACACAAGACAATGCTGAAGTGACTTTGGGACAAGTCTTGGAATATCATTGAGTGGCCTAGCCAAAGCCCAGACTTACAGTAACTTCCATAGTCCATCTGTGGAACTGATGGCAGTTTACAGACTCTTCCAATCCAACCCAATGGAGTTTGTCAGGAATTGCCTGGGTTAACGGAATAAATTGGCCAAATTCAGGCATGCAAAGTTTATATGGACTTAACTAAGAAAACTCAAATCTGTAATTACTGACAAAGGGGTTTCTGCAAAGTATTGCATTAAGGGTCTGAATACTTATATGAATGAGAGATTTCAGTTTTTAATCATTAATAAATGTGCAAATGTTTCTGAAAGCATGTTTTCACTTTTGTCATAATGGGTTATTGAGTGTATATTGATAAACAAAAATGGTAAATGTATCCATTTAAAATTAAATCTACAACACCACATAGTGGGCAGAAAGTGAGGCAGTCAGAATGCTTTCTGAATCTACTGCCTACTTTTTTTTTTTTTTTTTTTTCTTCATTTATATATTGCGCCCTGGGCAACGTGATCTTTTCTATGCCATGATTTATTGTTTTGTCTTTTGAAATTCTTTGTATTTTTTATTTTATTTAATTTAAGGCTATATTCATTTGGGTCAGAGGCTTGATGGTTGGGGAAAAGTAAAAGACGCCCCCCAGCCACATTGTGATTTGTGTAATGTCTTATGCTGGTACTAGATCTGATTTTTTTTTTCCAAATTATTGTGGCACCTCTTAATGGACAAGGTAGTAATGGACTTTTCATAGCTCATCAAAGCTCATAGAACTGGCTGATGTTAAGAGTGGTGTCCCATAGGGGCCACTGATATTTTCATTATATCTAAATGATTTGAATAGTAATATAAACAAGAAGCTGGTTGAATTTGCAAATGACACCAAGCTAGGTGGATTGTCAGATAATCTCAAATCTGTTAAATCATTTCAGAGGGACTTGGACAGCATACAGGCTTGGGAAGATTTATAGTAGATGAAATTTAATGTCAGTAAATGTAAAGTATTACATGTAGGAAGTAAAAATGTTAGATTTGAATACACAATGGGAGGTCTGAAAATCGAAAGTACACCATAGGAGAAGGATTTAGGAGTCATAGTGGACTCGACACTATCAACTACCAGACAGAGTTCAGAAACCATTAAGAAGGCTAACAGAATGTCAGGTTGTATAGTGCCTTGATGTGTGGAGTACAAGTCCAAGGAGGATCTGCTCAAGCTTTATAACACACTGGTGAGGCCTCGTCTGGAGTACTGTGTGTAGTTTTGGTCTCCAGATTACAAAAAGGACATAGCAGAGCTAGAAAAAGTCCAGAGAAGAGCAACTAGGCTGATTCCAGGGCTACAGGGGTTGAATTATGAGGAAATATTAAAAGAGCTGAGCCTTTTCAGTTTAAGCCAAGGAAGATTAAGAGTTGACATGATTGAAGTGTTTAAAATTATGAAGGGAATGAGTACAGAGGATTGAGATGCATCAAGACTTTTATGTTAAAATGAGTTCATCAAGAACACGGGGACATAGTTGGAAACTTATTAAGGGTAAATTTCACACAAACATTAGGAAGTTTTTCTTCACACAGAGAATCATAAACACTTGGAATAAGCTACCAAGTAGTATGGCAGACAGCAGTACTTTAGGAACTTTCAAAACTCGATTTAATGTTATTTTAGAGGAATTAAGCAGATAGGTCTGGAGAACTTTATTGGGATGAATAGCCTGCTCACATCTCACTGGAGGTGCTCATTTTCCAACCAACAATAAGGTAGATAATGGCTATAGCCTCCAGACTTCCCTGGTAAACTGTTTGTTTAGACTGCACATGCACACACAAGTAAGGGTATGCCTAGAACACTGCAGGGCCAACTGAGCCAGTCCCACCCCAAAAAAGGCTAGCAGCACTAGGCACAAAGATCATTTTGCCTACTGCAAAAAGCAATATATTTCTAAATACAAAATTGCTTTGAGCATATAATGAAATTTGAAAAACAATTATTAAAAAGGCAAAGGTGAGTTGCATAAAATTTTAAATTATTGAGGGAAGCTCATTACTTTTTTTGCCTAGTAGCACTATCACACCCTGAGGCAGAGATGCCTCTGCTGAGAAGAAAAAAAATGGAAATGATTTACTAATGATAAAACATTAACAATTCCAACAGTTTAATAAAATAAAAACCACATAAGAGAGTACTACGAGATATGAGGCAATGGCATCCTGTTCATTGCTGCTTTCTGGCTTGATTATACTGTTGCCAGGTTAAGGTTCAGTTCCCTGGGACCCTGAATTGAATTAAGAAAATATCAGCAGCAGCTCTAGACATTTTTTACCACACTAATTCAGTGCTGATTTAAAAGATGACATATAATATACTGGTGAGCAGCTAGACAAATCTGGCAATTGGAAGACAAACAGATTATTATTGATTTAAGATTATCTAAAAAGAAAAAAAAAAACCCTGAAAAGTAAATGTTTCTGAAACTTTGACTGTCCTTCATCACCAAATGTTAGAAGCATTTAGAATCAGGGGTATTTTTAGAAATTGGGAGCTAAGAAGCAGCTGCTTGGGGGCTATCAGTAACGCCAGTTTTTATCTATAGCACACGTCCACATATCACTCTGAAAGCTTGACCCTTCACAGGATGTACTAGGAAGGCATGATGTTACAAATCTTAATCACTGTGACTTTAACGGCTTCAGTAAATTTGGGCATAAATAATCAATACGTTCATGCGCAAGCCCCCTAAAATGTATTTTTTTAAAGAAGTTGGATGGCCCTAAACAACTGGTGGGTGCTCTATGTGTTACTTACCTGTTGGTCCCCAATGCTAAGTTCGTTTTTGGATAACTTGTAACACTACATATGCCAGACAGTGTATAGAAGGGGCTGCTGCAATGGCTGCAGGTTTTCTTTCCTCCCACTTTCTTAATCAGTGATCAATTTACGATGTTATTTGACCTCATTTTAATTGTCGTGTTTTTTTAAGACTGAGTCCTCTGAATTGTTTCATTTTTACTTAAATGGCAGCCAAACAAAAATGAGATGTGAAGTCAACGGTTCACCAGCTAAGTCAGGTCCTCAAACTCCAACCAGTTTCCTAATTAGGAGATGATTCTTGTTGTTAATTAAACCCATTTTTAAATTCCTTGGATTGTTGACTCTCTCATTCTGCCACAGCAGACATTTCCAAAACTGTTGATTTTCTTTTTCCTAAGATCTCCATCAAAATATTTTCTGCACCTGAGCAGATCAACATTACTGAGGCTGCCACCTTTTTTATCTTCCGATTTTGTGTAATGGACACAGATTAGCTGGTCATATATTCATTCGTTTTGTATCTCATTATTGTCTGGCTGCTAATTTAGAAAACACAGCAGTAATTAATTGCATGTGCTGATGGCACGTTGCAGCACCCACCACATAGCATGTCAATTAAACTGAGGAAAAAGAAGTTACTTAGCAGAAAAAAACTGGCCACTAATTAAGAAAAGGTTAGCATGAAATCTGGCAGCCTTTGCAGCCTTCCAGGATCGGAGCTTGCCACCCCTGCTGTATGGTGTGCTATTGCTAATTTTGGACTATTCACATGACTACAAGCAGAACTTTGCCATCTTGTATATCTCAAGTCTCCCGGTGGTATGATTATTCCCCCAAACAGATGGCAAAATCAATGAATACAACATACCAAAGAAAAATTAAATGACAAATTAGAAAGTAAACTAACTCAACTAAAAAGAATAAAAGAAGACTAAAGAATTAAAAAAAAACACAATGATAGAAATAAAAAAGTAAATAACCAAAAAATAAAAATAATATATTCACTGAGAATAATACAAAATGAAACAAATAATTAAAAGTAGAAAACAAAACCAAAGGGCAATCCAAAAACAAAAACTTAACAGACAATTAAATATCCAAACAATTAAAAAAATTCTTCAAAGCAAGCCAAAACTGTTGTCTCAAAAAGATCTGAAAACAGTGAGAGCAGAAAACAAGTCAAGAACACAGCAGCCATAGCCAGATAATGCCACAGCAATGTTGTGAGGCAAGTGAAGGCCTTGAATAGTCCTCTCGAGCAACTGCAGCCCTAATGACCACAGCATGTGAGAGTCCTAATCCTAAACGAGGCCTGGACAAATGAAAAAATAACAAATAAAATGAAAACTAGTCAAAGGTAAGGGACTGCATGAAGGCAAAAAAGAAAAACAGTGAGAATGACACCTAGAGCTTGATTTCATTTCAAAATAGTTCAAAATGCTAGAGTGAAACTTCTCTCTTATACTTTTTAATGTTAAAGTTAAAAAGACATATGTATTGACTTCATGTTTTTGCTGAAACTACAATTATTAAGCATTTTCAGCAAATGTGGCCTTCTGGGTAAGGCACAGGACTGCATAAAACACTATATTCCACACTGTTATATGCTTCATGAGCAGCTAATTCAAATCACATTTTAGAAATGGCACTTAGAGTTTGTGAGCATTGAAGTGCCTCAGGGCATATACAGTATCTCTCCATCCATTTTCTGAAACCATGCGTGAAAACTTTAGGATTAAGAAGGAGCCAGGAAAAAAAGCCTGTATGTGGTGCCAGTCTACCCACACTCATTAACACTGGGATGGCATTAACTAGCAGGCATACGTAATAAAGTGACCCGCTAATATTTGTTTAATAAAATGCATGCATGGTGATATATGTTAAAATTAACATAATGCTCAGTAAAATTAAGGAAAATTACCTTGAAATCTTTAAGGTAAGTTAGGCGCATTTATTGTGTCACTGTAAGACTCTCTTCAGCTCTCTGTAAACTTTTTCATTGAACTTTTTTCAAATCACTTATCAACAGATATATACCCAGAACTATTTGCAATAGGAACAGAAACAAAAAAAAGCACTTTATAAACAAGCTTATCTCCGCACAGATGTTTCTTCTGAAGTGGACTTCAGAGGGTTGCTAGAATATTTCATTAAATGAAGAAAGTTACACAAATTATTCTTGACAAACATATCCATGAAAGCATAAGTAACACTCCAGGTCCTTATTCACTCTTTCAGGTTGCCTTCCCTGGTTTCTGAACCAACAATGAATACCCAAATTGAGACCCTCTATTTAAAACCATTGATGCAAGTACCGTATATACTCACGTATAAGTCAGGTCTTGGAACCTGAAAAATCGATCATAAAATCAGACCCCAACTTATACGCCCGTTCAAAAATGCATCACTTAATTTGTTTTGTTTTTACATCTTCTTGCCTCCTTCAATCTCACATCAGTTTCTCAAATGCATTGAATTTTGTTGCAGCAGTGTAGTTACGAACTTCTAAATTAAACCAACGACGTTTAATTTAAAACCAGTTTCATATTTTCTTCTGATCGAATACTCCATCATATACAAGGGATGCTGTTACGATAAAGCTGTATGATGGTGTGAGATTCAAAAAACACAAATCAGTGCAAACGCCACTTCAAAATCATTTGGGTATTCGGGCACAATAGAGAGAAACAGAGAGGTTAGGAGCACGAGCTGATACACCACGTTGCCGCACCCACATAGAAAAAAAAGGTAGTGTGCTCCGTGTTTACTCTTCAGGTGGGCGTTAGCATGTCATCATCCCTTTTACTAATAGCATGAGTTTTCCGCATTCGACTTATACGACCAACATTATAAAATACCAGAAATGATACTGTAAAATCAAGTCCCGACTTATCCGCGAATATA
The DNA here is from genome assembly GCF_900747795.2 of Erpetoichthys calabaricus. Taxonomy (NCBI): domain Eukaryota; kingdom Metazoa; phylum Chordata; class Cladistia; order Polypteriformes; family Polypteridae; genus Erpetoichthys; species Erpetoichthys calabaricus. Next base: position 42,902,128 of record NC_041394.2, read on the forward strand.
TACGGTAATTAAAGTCAGAAAGTATTTTATAGAAGTAGCATAATGGGTTAATAAATATCAGAAACTTATTCAAGCATATGAGAAAAAACAGATAAAGATCAAGTGAATAACAAGAAACTAGACGGTTCTGGGTGATGGTTTAAAAAGTGTCTGACTGTCATGTACCCAGTAAGATTTGGCAGTGTCACGTACACAGAAATAAGAGTTGAATTCAAAAGTATTCGGAAAGTATTGGGAAAGACAAGAATGTAGTGAAATGAGAATTTTATTTTGGGAACATATTTGGATGTGTAAGTTATTGGGCCAATCAGAGTAAATGTCAGATGTCGTGTAAGCATTGATTCAGATCTGCTATTCAAATTCAATTGTCAGTAAATGTGTCTCTCTCTATCTTTGCTCTGTGACCATTCTATGGCAACCTCTGCTCATGCCCATCCTTTGGCAGACAGCTGTGATGCGGTGCTCCCTCTTCATAAAGAGAAATTAAAGACTCGTTGAACAAGTTTCCTCTTGCCTGGTTCCTGACTCAAAGTGGTCATAGTTGAGGATAAATTTCTTTCTTTAAAATATTTTCAAAGTTTAATTTTTACCACAGTTCAAAGCTAATTAAATCTTGGTGAGTAATTTATATATAATTATATGACTGACAGCAGCCATGGGAACCCGAGGAGCTCATCCTCTTTGGTTAAAAAGCCTTTGCAGACTCTCCGTATTATTTTGCCAATTCTTACAGTGCAAACTGTGAGTCCTTCACTTTTTAAAATACCATACATAATCAAATTCATAATCACAGTACAAGGGAGCAAGGCAGGAAATAACACTAGGCAGGATTCCAGTCCATCATAATGCACACTTGCACAGACTTGTGCCTGGACCAATTTATAATCGCCATTTAATCTGAAATGCACATATTTGTTGATGTACAGGAAAGCAAACATACACATGAGGAGTGCATGCACACCCATAACCAGGCATGGGTTTCAAAATCGGGATGCTGGATCTGTAAAGCTGTACTAACAACCGTATAGCTCTGTCAGTCCTAGCCCTCCACATGTCTTTATATTATTCTTTCACTTTCCTGTCCTGTCTATTCTTTTAACTAACATTTTCTAATTTCATCAATGACTTGATGTCTAAAATAAAACCTTCATTCTGACTCAATAAAAGAGAGACTATTTAAGTGAGAAGGATCAGTAGAATAAGGTATGTAGCCAGAGTTCAGACAGCACTATTACCAAACCCAACTCCAAATTTTAAGATCTTAGTCCAAAAATCTGTAGCAAAATTATAGAGAATCAATGAGAAAACAAACAAAATCTCACTTTATAATCTTTGAATGGAATATCTGCAAACTCAGATAGGAACTGAACGTCAGTTGCAACGTTTTAAGCTGTCACACTACTGACTTCAGATGTTGTAAAATATGTGATCACATCATGCACCTGATTGGGACCCATGCCCTAGAGAATGGGTTCACAAAATGGCATCATTTAAATAGAAAACAAAATGGTTATGCGAACAACATAAAAATTAGTTTCAATACCTTAAATAAGCCAAAAACAATACATGCCTCACTATGAATGTAACTGCCATGTGAGAAATCCCAGTTTAATAAAAGGGTTATTTATACCAGATACCTTATTGGGGCTTTACAAATCACATTTGTTTTCTTCTCCTTCCATTCCTCCGGGCAAGCTTTGTCCTTTTTCACACGACTCTGACTCACCTGGATGAGGTCAAGCAACTTCTTTTATCTATGACCCGGGAGGACTTCTGGTGCTAGGGCACGGCCTGTTGGAAGCACTTCCGGTTTAAATGGAAGAGACTATGAATCCCAGCAGCTCCCCCTGGCGGTCCCCATGGAACCCAACAGAACTGCTCCACACGAATACAGATCCCAGCATGCCCTGTAAGGGAATCACATTCCATTGCACTGGCCTCCCAGACAGGTAAGGATCCATATATTCAGTCCCAGCCAGGATGCTAGTTCATGTATGCCATCCAGTACACTGTCAATGATCTACTACACAGCATATGTTCTAAATAAGAGTGTGATTTATTAGTTTTTTGTTCATTTGTTTCTATATGTAAACTTCACTTTTAATACTACCAGTCTTGACCTCCTGTGAACACTTATCAAGTTGTGGTAACAAATGAAAGGATTGAAAGAATGAACTCATTGAGAACTTTCTAAATTTTATACATCCCTTTTCTATTATTAACTAATTATTACATGTTAACTTGCAGTGTTTATTTGGCCTTCTTGTGTGCACTGGCTGTATTCCCATTGTTATCACTGCACTAGGTCTTTAATGCATGCCTTTCATTTTCTATTCTTGTCTATACAGTGAACATTTTCTTATTAAATTACCTCAGAGATCAAGACAATGAAGCTTTGTAGGGTCGAACCTCTTCTTATCTCCTTTGAAATCTCTACCCCTGTGCATATGAAAAGCATATTAATGAATAAACAATGAAGGGCAGTGTTATACATGACAGAGAGATAGTGAGATGGCAGGGTGGGATGGCAGGGTGGGACAGCTGTTAGTGCTGCCGCTTCATGGATCCTGCATCCTGGGTTTAAACCTGTGTGCAGTTATCACATTAGCCCCGTGTGGGTGGGTAGGCATGAGTAGGCATTCAAATGGACTGGCAAATCTTCAATTTCCTGTGTTCCTGATTTGTATTAGGCAGGTTTCAAAACAGTTTATTTTAGAAAAAGAATACTTTAAATTATATAGTGATAGCATAAGCACACTTTTGTTGGGTAGTGGCTCATGGAGGAACGGGCAATTTAGGGGACAGACTTTGTTACATTTCACTCCTAGACACAAATTAGAGCCCATTTTTAGTTCTGCATTTGTTAAATTCATGTGAAATTTGGACGTAACTTTAGGGGCATGTTTGCCTGTGATTGCTGATTATATTATCAGTAAGGACAGTACATTTTCCTGCTACATATTTACTTTTTTGTAATAGTAGCAACAAGATGATTTAAAGAATTTGCATCTAGTTATATAAAATGCCAAACAGATCTTAACAGCAAGAGTCCACAACATAACACATCAAATCAAAACTTTTTTTCCCTCCATAAAGTGCCTATTGTGGGTCAAACATTAAGGAAGCCACTAGAATTGATTATCTGGTATCATAGATTGCCATTCGGTTTTGTACATTAGACATTCAGAAAGGATAAGTAAACTTATTTTAATCCAGAACCCTGAAGTACAATGTAAAATTATTATTTATATACACAGTACTTGGGGCAGCACAGTGGCGCTGTTGCCTCGCAGTTAGGAGACCTGGGTTCACTTCCCGGGTCCTCCCTGCGTGGAGTTTGCATGTTCTCCCCGTGTCTGTGTGGGTTTCCTCCCACAGTCCAAAGACATGCAGGTTAGGTGCATTGGTGATCCTAAATTGTCCCTAGTGTGTGCTTGGTGTGTGTGTGTGCCCTGAGGTGGGCTGCTGCCCTGCCCGGGTTTTGTTTCCTGCCTTCTGCCCTGTGTTGGCTGGGATTGGCTCCAGCAGACCCCCGTGACCATGTAGTTAGGATATAGCGGGTTGGATAATGGATGGATATATACCGTACTATACATGATTAAGATATGGTGGCCCTGTAGTGCTGTGCAAATATTCAAAAGCAAATCAGAAAACACAAAACACAAAAACAAATTAGAAAATGGAAACAATATTGGAAATGCAAAAACAAATGGAATGCAGGAAATGCAATAGCAAGCTGGAAATGCAAAAGCAAATCAGAAAACACTAATGGTACATTAAGCAAATGTCATCTTGTCTGCCAAAGTTTATAAATATACCTAAAAAAATATAAAAGAATGATTCTACTTTTCAGCGTTCTTATTCCACCACACCACTTGTTGAAAAGTTGTGATTGAAACATGACGAACGTCTAGGTTCCCCTGTTTTTTTTCGCTTTGATTTGGGTCATGCACTGTTTTTTTTGTTTTCATGCTACTTAATTTGTTGGCGCAGTAATCGTTTTGTTTGGGGGTCCAGAGCGTGCCCCATAACTGAGCCTGCCCTTTAAATTAGTTACTTGATTCAGTGGGCCTCTCTTGAAATGATGTTACCAGCCTTGCACACCACAGTATATAAAACTGCACTGGCCATCAAAGAGTTGTACAGTAGAAGATGGGATGGCTGTCACTTCCCCCATTAAAGGAACGCAGTCTCCAAAGGAAGAAGAGCAGTTCTGCTCTTTCAAACGCAGTTCTTCTGTGTTCCAAGACCAGTCCAACCTGTCATTGATGTGGACCACCAAGTACTTGTAGGAGTAAACCACATCTACATCCCCTACCTGAATAGTGACTGGACATAGAGGCTCTTTGGTGGGGCAAAAGTCAAGAAACAATTCCTTGGTTTTGCTAATGTTAAGATGCAGAGAATTCTCTTTGCACCAAGAAACAAAGTTCTCCACCTGACTCCTCTACTGTACTCCATCTCAATCCCCTTTATCAATACACCCCATAAGCGTAGAATCATCTGAGAATTTTTGAAAGTTACATGGCCTGGTGTTATATTTATAATGTACAGGGTGAAGAGAAAAGGTGACAGAACTGCTCCAGTGCTGCTCACATCCATATCAGAAACACAGTCCTTATCAAATACAAACTGATTATCTGTACATGATGACATTTCTTGACATCACATCTTAAAAATCAGAAAATATTATGAATCAGAAAACAGATATATGGATAAATGTAGTAAAGATATTTAGAAAGTGAACAGTAGGCCTTTAACTGTACTAATGAAATGCTCCCTCTAGTGGTCTCAAGTTATTTTTAGTCTATAAATTTGACTGACTTTCTAATTGGCAGCACTAGCTACCACTTAGTTACTAAGTCTACACCTAACTTTCAGTGTATTTTATATATTTAGTGCTGCTCACAGCCTTAGAGTCTTGGGCTCAGATTTCAACCTGGCGGCAGACTGCATGAAGTTTGCAAGTTTTTCTGTTTCTGCTTGTTTTTTTTTCCATTACCCCCATTTTCCTTCTGCATTCCAAAGATGTATTAGGTGACTAAAAATTAGTTCTGTCTGAGTGTGTGCCCTGCAATGGACTGGCATCATTCACAGGCTGGTTCCTGTCTTGTGCCCAAAGCTGATGGGATAGGTTTGGACTCCCTGTGACCCTCGTTTGGATAAGCAGAAACAAAAAATGAATGGATGGGTGATAATTTGCTAAATCTGTTTCTCTGATAGGGTGGCACAGTAGTTGGAGATGTTTTGTGGATTTGCATCCTATGCTCAATCATTTTTGCATAATAGATGCACATTGTCTTACTGTCTTTGTGGGGTTTCTTCCAAATATTTCCAGATTAAGTTAAGTGGGGACTCTAATTTGGCTCCAGTGTGTGTGACTGTGGGTGTGTGTATGAGTATGTTCTGCGATAGAAAGGTGGCCCGCCAGGGGTTATTTCCTGACTTGTGACTGGTGTTGCCAGGACAGGCTGCAGTCCTCCTATGACCATGAATTGGTTTAAACAGGCTTCAGAATGAATGTTTAAATGCTGTTCTAAAAGAATACCTCACCCATGATGAAAATGCAGTTTGGTCATTCAATGCATTTTCAACAATTAAAATTTATTTATACCATACAGTACATGTATTGATTTTGCTTACTTTTTTATCCAAATTTGTGCTGTTTTCAGCATATGAAGCCTTATCAGGTACATTGACTAACTTAGCAACACACAGGTAGTTAGCGGTCTGAACTGAATGCTACAACCCTGTACTTATAGTCTGGTGCCTTAGGCACTGAGCCATGTCTTTCAAATGACCATTCTGTAAAGTTTCTGGTTCTCCACACAATTGAGCATAAAGAAGTTATCAAGTAAAATGATTTTCCTAGGAATTGGGACAATAAACTCTGAGGTCGACATCTGAATCACGTAGAAAGAATTTGAATTTGAGATAGCAATATTATACAAATAAAGCTGAATCTGTGTGTGTGTGTATATTTCCAGTATGCAAATCCACACCGTTTAACCTAAAACTGCCAAATTTTCCACAGATTCCCCATTTCCACTGGGTAAGATCAGATATGTTTCATTGTGAAATTGTTCTCCATGGCAAATTTTATTTAGTGACTAAACCTGCACTTTCTCAGGGAAGTGCCCACTAGAAGGTATTTTTGGGACTTGGCACAAGTATGCAAAGTAGCTTCCACCGTACAAATTACTGTAGAAAGAATGATGTATCCAAGAAAGGTAATGTAGTACATCTTCAGGGGATAACATTAGACAACTGCAGTGGGCTGGCACCCTGCCCGGAATTTGTTCCTGCCTTGCACCCTGTGCTGGCTGGGATTGGCTCCAGCAGACCCCCATGACCCTGTGTTAGGATATAGCGGGTTGGACAATGACTAACTGACTGACTGACTGACATTAGACAACAAAGGAGATCTTGATATGCCATTCATATTAAAACGTTAACAGTTTCCCGTTAGAATAGCTTTTGCAAAGACAATTAACTAATCTCAGAGCCAAACATTCGATAAAGTTGATTTATTTAATACAGAGAAAGAAACAAAATTCAATCACGGTCAGTTATACGTTGCGTTGATGCAAATATAACACTTCAAATGAAAATTAAAATCTGTTTAAATTGTACATCCACATTCCCATACGTGAACGGCAGAACCGCAAAGAGGCGAGAGCATAGTGCTGGCCAGGGTGTTGGCGAGCGAAACGGGCATCTATCTATCTATCTATCTATCTATCTATCTATCTATCTATCTATCTATCTATCTATCTATCTATCTATCTATCTATCTATCTATCTATCTCTCATATAGTGCATTTCCTATCTATCTATCTATCTATCTATCTATCTATCTATCTATCTATCTATCTATCTATCTATCTATCTATCTATCTATCTATCTATCTATCTATCTATCTAGTGACCACACCAGCAAGTGTGTCACTCCATCACAGGACCCACTCATATACACATGCACACTCAAAATTAGTACTAATATTAATATAAATTAATACTGAAGATTACTATTTACTTCATTCCACATGCTGTTGCCATGGTAATCCTATAGTGCTTCATTTCAGTCCTGTGGTATGATCCAAGGGGGACTCTATTCACCTCTTTATACTCTTTATTGTAATGACCTGAACACAATGGCCCCAAATCCCTGCAATAGCCCTGATGTGTTACACTACCTTTTATATCTATGACCTGAAACAACAAGATGGATTGCCAGAACAGACAGAAGAAAACGTTATATATTTATTCATACAAAAATTAAAATTTCCAAATTGGGCCCAGATATAAGCAAAAGTAAAAAACGTAAGTTTGACTATAATTCTAATATGACCTGAGTAGATGATTGCTACCAGGTGGCTCTCCATCTTATGTTCTGGTCTGGTTTTGTTCAGCATGGCCAGTGATCCAGCATATTGTCTGCACAAGGCAGCAGAAATGGAAGATCCTTGCGATGGAAAATGATAGTGAGCGCGTGGACCTCTACATGGATGAAATAGAAAATTTTGCCTTTCTCTCAGCCCTTTGTTTAAGTTTTTTTGTCCTTGACATACCTCCTGGTCAGGCAGACTGAACCCTCATTGCAGTCCAGTTGTGGCCTGTTGATGTCCTGACAATCATTTTTTCTAGTTTCAAAGAATGCACAAAATGTAGTTTCGGACAAACCAGAAAGAAAAGAAGAAACCTGCATCTCTATCAGAGTCATGAATGTACTTGTCCCTTTCAGCCCAGGAAGACTCATAGAATCTAAAGGTTTCCTGCACACCTGGCCTACTCTTATCAACTCTCCCTGTCACAGATGGCCAGAGCACAGAACCTAACAAAAGGTCTTATCTGATTTAGTAAGTTGTAAATGTTCCCTGCCTGAGTAAGGAGTGACTTAGAAAGCTGTGCTGCATTTTACAATATGATATTGTAAGACATTAACAAAAGCATTATTAAACTCTACATTGGATATTCGTCTTCATTATATGACATTATTGTTCTCTGCCTTGAGTTTTCGCATTCTTCCTATAATGTTCTTGATTCCACATGTTTTCAAAAGATAATAATACTTTCACAGTGTCTATGTTAAATAATGCAATGGATTAAAGAGGAGGCAAGGATGTGCTTCTTCTTCAAAGGACTCCCTCACCGTGCACTCTAGTAAGTTAACCAGTGCACACATTATCTTTTACTAGCTGTGGTGCCCGTCTAAAATGGGTTGAAGTATAAATAATCAGCTGTCTAAAATGTCTTTGCATGCTGATGCATTAACATTACCCTTATGCTAAGAGTGATGCAACAGAGGATAGGCAGTTTTGCAATGTTATGTGCTTTGGAACTTGGTGGCCCCATTCTGTGAGTTTGCGTGGTCTACCATTTCGTGGTTGAGCTGTTGCTCCTACGTGCATCTGTTTCAGAAAAATAGAACTTTCAGCTGACCTGGCCAAATCTAGCAGAGTAGAAATTTCACGTAGTCATTTGTGGCAATGGTGGCATTCTATGACAGTGCCATGCTTAAAGTCACTGAGCTCTTCAGTTCAAGCCATTTGCTTCTAATTTTTTGTTTTTCTTTTGGCATGGCTATGTACTTCACTTTATACATCTTTTTAGAATATTTAGTATTAAAGAATACTAGTAATAAAGGAAAAAAAATTAACAGGAGGGCACAAGCAGGGGTGGAATAAGAATACTCCAATCAAGTAGTCTGCCAACCCTAAACCACTCTAACCCCTAACCAATTATGCATGAGCTTCGAGACAAGTGGGCAGAGCAGGTGGTTGTTGTAATGTGCACCATGTTGCTTATTGTAGGATGAAGCTTTCATCAAAGCAATAAGCAAGTTTTCTTTTTAAGTTTATAGATTTGTTTTGTGGTTGTTGTATATATATTTTAAGAGCCCAATAAAAAAATGCACTCCACCTAACTAATTTTTTTTACCCAAGGAGCTTTTTACTTCTAAACCCAGTTTAGCTGAAAACTCTCGTATTTGTCAACCAGGATTGCCACGTCAGGGGGAATCCCTTCCATTTGAGGCTGGATCAAGTCCATGATGGGTAAAAAATTATTTTTATGAAAAGTAATATGGGAGGACTAATTTATAAAATCTTCTCCTTGTGCTGTAACCTTGTCGTGGTGGAGAGGCTTGCGTGCTTCAAAGACCCTACGAGCTATGCTGGGAGGTGCCTTACCAGATAGGTCTTAGGCGAGTAGCCAGACGAAAGACAGCACACTGGCCCTCCAGGTTGGGGGTTGGGCGTGCATGGACGCTAACAACGCCACCCTGTAAAATAGTTACCGTTACAGAAACTACAATGAGCAAATGCATTGACAGCAGGCCCATAACAGTTCTCCGCCACTATGGCAGTATGACCACCCCTGATGAAAGCTGAAAGGAAGTCTGGGGTGCAATGGGGGGACTGCTTGGGCCAAAAACCAAGATCCGCCTGGAAGCATGGACTGTCCAAACCATGTTCGAGACCTCCAAGACAGCACAAGTCCTCAATGAAATGAAGAGATACCACCTGGACATCCTGGGGATTAGTGAAAGTCACTGGAAGGGCTCCAATTGCCAAGTTCTACAAGATGGATCTGTCATTCTCCACTCAGGCCATGAGAGTGCCCACACACCTGGAGTAGCCATCATAATCTCCAAAGAGAAAGCTAAAACACTACTGGAGTGGGAACCAGTAAGTGAAAGGCTGATCAGAGTGCGCCTCAAATCCAAGTTCTGCAAATTCACCATCTTGCAGTGCTACGCACCAACAAATGAGGCGGAGGAGGAGGCCAAAGAGGACTGGTATGAACAGCTCCTAATGGTAGTCTCTGAGGTACCCCAACACGACATACTCTTGATAACTGGCGACATGAATGCCAAAGTGGGAACCGACAATTCCAACTATGAGAGGGCAATGGGGAAACTTAGGCATGGCACTAGAAACAACAATGGCGAATGCCTTGTTGATTTCTGTTTGAACAACAACCTTGTTATTGGTGGAACTATTTTTCCACACAAGAACACCCATAAACTCACTTGGAAGTCACCTGATGAAAGAACTACCAACCAGATTGACCACATTATAATCAATGGAAAGTGGCACAGGTCATTACAAGACATGAGAGCATATCGAGGTGCAGATGCCTACAGTGATCACTACCTGCTTGTTGCCACCATCAAGCTCAAGCTGAAGAGGCCGACACCACAAGGCCAACGGCAGAAGGTGTTAGATATTGTAAAGCTCTATTATCCAAAGGAAAATAAGGAATTCATGCTGGAACTGAGGAACCATTTTAGCACATTAGATGCTACCCTTGCAACAGAAGAGTCCTCTGTAAATCACAAATGGAACATCATTAAAAACATATACTTTGAAACAGCAGAAAAAGTCTTAGGCTATAAACAGAGAGGAGTCAAAGAATGGATATCCGCTAAGACATGGCAGAAAATTGAGAAGAGAAAACAGATAAAAGCAAAGCTATTGAGTCTTAAGTCCCAACAACTCATTGAAAAAGCCAAGCTGTCCTACAAAAACAAGGACAAAGAAGTGAAGAGGAGTGCAAGGAGAGATAAGAGACAGAAGCCTGGCAAAGGAAGCAGAGGAGGCCGCAGCCTTGGGGAATCTGGGGTCTGTATATAGGATCACCAAACGTCTCTGTGGAAATCACACAAGCCAAAGTACCCACATTAGGGATAAGAATGGCAATATTTGCTCATCAGAGCGAGCGCAAGCAGCCAGATGGGTACAGCATTTCCAGGAAGTGTTCAATCACCCTGAGCCAGAACAACCTGCCAACATCACAACAACAGACTACATCCTGGATATCAACATCAATCCCCCTGACCTTTCTGAGGTTAAAACTGTCATTCTATCCCTAAAGAGCGGCAAGGCATGTGGCCTGGATGCAATCCATGCGGAAATGCTGAAGGCCGATATTTTAACATCAACTACATTCCTTCCAAAACATCTGGAACAGCGATACCATCCCTGAAGACTGGTCTAAGGGCCTCATTGACAAAATCCCAAAGAAAGGCGACACCAAAAACTGTGACAACTGGAGAGGAATCAGCCTTCTGTTTATCCCAAGCAAAGTGTTCTGCAGAGTCCTCCTTAACATAATGGAGCCAGCCATTGCCTCCAAGCTTAGACAAGAACAAGCAGGCTTTAGGAAAAGAAGAGGATGTATAGACCAGATCTTTGCACTGCGAAACATCCTGGAGCAGTGCTTAGAATGGAACACACCCATGTACATCAACTTTGTTGATTTCAAGAAAGCATTTGATAGTGTCCATCGTAACACTCTTTGGAAGATACTCCAGTACTACAGAATCCCAAATAAGATAATTACAATCATAAAAATTTTTTATGAAAAATTTGAGTGTAGTGTCCTTATGGGCAACACTCTTACTGAATGGTTCCCTGTACAGTCTGGAGTGAGACAAGGGGGCATCATCTCTCCCATCGTCTTCCTACTTGCAATAGACTGGATCACAACCAATACAATAGCAGACAAATCCAGAGGCATCCAATGGACCCTGTCCTCTCAATTGGAAGACCTGGACTTTGCAGACGACGTTGCTCTCCTTTCAACAAACCACTCCAACATGCAATCGAAAACTGACAGGCTTCACAAATATGCCAGACAGGCCGGACTTAACATCAACACCTCCAAAACCCAAGTGATGTGCATAAACTCCATCCCCACAGCACCCATCCAGGTAAACGGAGCACCACTCGAGTTTGTGGAGGACTTTACCTACCTTGGCAGCCTTATCAGCAAGGACAGCGCTGTCCATAAAGACATTAGAGCAAGGCTGGGAAAGGCTCAGGGTGCCTTTTCCCAACTCCGTTCCATCTGGAGGTCTAAACAATATAGCTTAAAAACAAAGATGCTCTTGTTCAACAGCAACGTAAAGTCTGTCCTCCTGTATGGTTCAGAGTGTTGGCATGTGGTCAGTACAGACATGAGGAGACTTGAGGTCTTCCACAACAGATGTCTCAGACGAATCTGCCAGATCTTTTGGCCCAACAAAATATCAAACCAACAATTATACAAGAAAACAAACAGTCAATGCATCACCAAGGACATTACATTAAGACGCTTATGATGGCCTGGACATGTGTTAAGGATAGAGCAAAACCGCATCCCAAGAGTTGCCTTAAGATGGACACCACCTGGAAAAAGAAAAACTGGAAGACCCAAAAACACCTGGCGTAGAACGGTGGTACAAGAGCTTCAAAAGATGAACCTGTCATGGAGAGAAGCACAACATGCTGCAAAGGACCGCAGGTGATAGAGGGAGCTCATTGAAGCCTTATGTCCCATAAGGGACGAAGAGGATTGAAAAAAAAAAATGAAAATATATAAAATGTAGAATTTCTTAAAAACAAGGGAAATTTTTTTCATAGATTGCATTTTGATCTACAAAAAAAGGTTTCTATACATTCCCCATTTTCAAATGCTTGATGTGCATAAATGGGTAGAAATCCCCAATGCTTATGATAGCTTCCCAAGCATCAAGCTACCAGCAGATTTTCACCAGTAAGTAGAGCACAGTACCAAAGTTTATAGGTAGTGTCCTTATTATTTAAATTATTACTTTTGCATTTTTGGCATGTGATGAAACTGAGATTACATAATATTTATGAACTAAACAGTTATTCCATTTTAAAATCAAGCCATTCTTTATCAGAGCACATGACGTTGTACTTACGTGTTTACAAATGTGTTTCCTATAAGAGATTTATATACAGTAAGTTAATTAAACTTTAATATCATTAAAGAATACATTTACTGAGTTTTTTCTTTACCAGGTCTGTTTATCAAGACAAATCTTTCAACCTGTTTTAGATAACAAAATAATTATTCATTAATAGAAAATATTGTTTAATTGTAGACAAAGATAGTTAGCTAGCTTGTGCTACATAATTTGCTTATACAAGTAGATTTCCTTTACAACAGAACTTCAACAGAAATTTTAACTCTCCAAAATGTACTGGATTGTGTCACCAGGCCACTACAGATGGTTCAAAATGCAGTGACATGTCTGGTGTTTAACCAGCCAAGGAGGGCACATGTCACTCCTCTTTTCAGAATACTACATTGGCTCTGTTTAGCTGCACATATTAAGTCCAGATGCTTGATGCTTGCCTACAGAGTAGTCAACGGGTCAGCAGCTATCTATATGGAGACACATCTCAGGTCCTATGCTCCTTCACAACCTGGGCCTGATGATGAACAAAGTCTGTGGCATCAAATTTCAATCCAGTCTCTTTTCATGTGGCGCTCCTAACTGGTTAATCGAGCTACCCACCTCCATTTGAAAAGCTGACTCCCTCAATGTGTTGAAGAAGTTTATGAAGACCCTCTTTTTCGGTGACTTTCTGTCTAGGTGATATTAGTTATCAGGCTTTTGTAACCTAGGAATTGTAACTCACTTGTATATTTCTTCTGAGCTCTTCACTTCTGGTGGTCAATTTTTTTAAGCTTGTCCTGTAACATTTATTCCTAAACAGTCTCGCAGACTGATGTTGTTGACTTTTTTAGTAGGTCACTTTGGATAAAAATGTCTGCCAAGCAAATAAATGTAAATGTACTTCCTCTGAAAAATTATAAATTTAAGATATTTGAACCACAATTTGCCACAGATCCAAAACAAACAACAACTGACAATAACACATCAATCAATGCCAGTTTTACATCACTTCAGCTGGTCTGTCCTGTCTATGGAAGCTATTGAGTCACCACAAGCCAATCTGGACTACATTCTTAACTAAATGACGTTGTAAAGTTCCATTAAAAACAGCCTACTAACACGTGTAGTTGTATGTTATTATCAGTGCTATTTTTTTGTGTGATCAATTAGTTAATGAATATCTCCAATACAGTAAACTAAGCAAAAATGATACTGAATATTTATGATAGAAATGATGCCTAAATGTGCACCCAGCTCCCCTCACCCCGTTGTGAGTCGTAAAGCATTAAATTAATAGTAGCAGCAGTAGACCAGTCTTCAATACTTTTCATGGAAACCTTGTTACTATGAGATGCAGAAAACTCTTTATGTAATAAATTATATCATTTAGATACTAAACTATCATTAGTGACCAACTCAGAGGATTTCCACTATGAAGGAAGTAGAACACTTAGCAGCAAGTTCGTGCAAACAAACAATGTTTTGCTGGTAACAGGTAAGATGCAGGGAGCACAGATCTAAAAGCCTTACAGTGTCAGGTAATGATGGAATATCAAAGGGAAAAAAAACAGGGTGGTAGAACCTGAACAGGTGGAGAAAAGTGCCACGGACACTGAATGTGCAAATGTGACAAAGAGGATCAGATTCAAGACCCATCAGAATGTGCTCATGGAGAGTAGAGTAATGTCTGTGAAAAAACTTTAATTGGGTTTATAGAGAATTAGAATTTCGGAAACAACATTTTACATTATGAAGTAATGTCACCTACACTCTTCAAAATAATGGTTCTTTAATGGCATTTTATGGTTCTTTAGTGAATTGTGTGGTTCCTCGTGGAACTATTGCTTAACAAGGTACCATTTCATTCTGAGACAGGTTCTTTATACAGTATATGAAGTTGGTTCTTTGTGTTTTGAAAAGTCTCCTGATATCTAGAAAAAATGCAATCTTTAATGTTTGGTAGGATACCTATAGAACAATAACAAATTAAGAAAACCTGGACTTACCCTGTGTTACATACAAATGCAGCAAGAGTCAACAACAACAACAACAACATTTATTTATATAGCACATTTTCATACAAATAATGTAGCTCAAAGTGCTTTACATGATGAAGAAAGAGAAAAAAGACAAAGTAAGAATTAAAATAAGAGAACACTAATTAACCTAGAATAAAAGTAAGGTCCGATGGCCAGGAAGGACAGAAAAAACAAAAAAATAAAATTTGCCGGGGTTCCAGGCCATGAGACCGCCCAGCCCCCCTAGGCATTCTACCTAACATAAATGACCTCAATTAGTCCTCATTGTATTCAGGGTTCACATGGAAGGATTTGATGATGACAGTCACATGGACTTCTCGCTTTTAAGCCATCAATGTAGGGACATCATGGTGCTTTGATTAGGTGGTGGTGGAACAGGTCGCCACCACAGAAAACTGGAAAAAGAACAGAAGAGAGAGTAGGGGTTAGTATGGATTTTGGAGCCACCATGAATAGTAATGATAATTAATTGAATATGCAGAGCATCAGGATTAAATTAAAATGAAGTTATGAGAAAGCCATGTTAAAGTAATTTGTTTTTAGCAGTTTTTTAAAGTGAGTCCTTTAAAAATCAAGAGTCATTGCTATTGTACAGATCTGTTACCTTCTATTCATGGTTATTTACTGAATGGAGCATAAACAAGGAGATCTAAATAAATAAAAGGTTCTTTCTAGAACCTTCATCTGGATGGGTCTTTTGGGAACCAAAAATGGTTCGCCTATGGCTTTGCACTGAAGAACTACTCCGACACTTTCATTTCTAAGAGTGTAGACATGATGAATAGAGCGAGGAGAGAGGTCTCCAAGCCAAACTAAAGTTAAGGGGAAAGATATTTAAGATGATATACACGATACAATATTAAGGCTGGAAAGTGGAGGTGAAGAAAGAGCAAGACAGGGAGTCAAGAGGATGAACAGGCAGAGCAGAGAAAAGAGAGATACCGCTTATTTTTTCTATGAACAAATTTGTAAATAAAAGTAAAAAGAAGAGGATTAGAAAAATGACACTAGAGAAACTGGAACGACAGGAGCCCAGCGCTGTTATTTTTTAATAGGGTTAATTGTTCCAAAAATATTTAATAAAGAAAATTTTGACAACTGACTCCTTGATAAATTAACTAAAAACATTTAAATGCTCCAACTTTCAGATCAGTTCACGAAGTCCACGAATGCATTTTAATCTTCCGCCATACACACATTTTCCAACTTGTTGAAAGATTAATTGTATAAATTGCTCGACTGACGTCATCAAAATGCACTTTTTAATATGTATCATTAAAAATCAGAGCAATTCTTAATGAAGTGAAATGATTTCAGACTCAACGATTCTCTCTGGTTTCTTCTTTTTCATGTATGAAAACGTGTTATACACATAATTGCTGTTGTTAGATTATAAACCGCAAAATGATCAAGGATTTTCTGGCTACATTTCTGGCTAAATGGATCATCCCTTTCTCCCATCCGTCCAGTTTCCCCATCTCAGTTTCCTTAGACAGGCATCGTTGTACCCTATAGAGCCAGCAGGGGTCCTTACTACGTAACTACCTGCGTTGTTTCTGATCTCGCGATACTTCTGCTTTACTCGCTCGTCTACTTCGGGACCAGAGAAGATCTGCTGCGAGTTCAGAGGGTTTTATTTTTTGAGTCTAGCATTTTTAACGTATGTTAATAAATAGTGAATGTGGCGGATGTGATTCTAGTGCAGCATCTGCGGAAAAGTCCCTTGCACCACAAGCGAAGGGTGTTATTTTTCAGCCTGTTTTTGTCGTCTTCACAAGTGACAGCTCAAGTTCTGCTCGGACTTGGAGATGAGTTTCCTTTTGTAAGTATACAAACCTAGCGATCCGCGCTTCCTGTTTCAAATGAGGCTCGAGGTCGTTTTACCTCTAGGCTACATTACGTTTTGCGAGGTTTCCGCTCAGTGTTGCCGGCAGGTTATTAAAGGGTGTTCGTGTCAAAAACTGGGAAGGAAAGAGGGCCGGGTCCATTTTAGGCTGGTTCTTCTTTCGCCGAACTTATCAAACAGGAAACAGGAACTGTTCGTGCGCAGAACAAGAAAGATTCTAGGTTTTTCCCCGTTTAGTATACAAAGACACTCTCGGGGGTTTCAGATTTACATTTAGATTTAGGTTATTAATAAAAAGTGCAAAGAAGAGCAAAAAGAGTGAGTAGCACCCATACTTACGGGAAAGTGATTTCATTTAAAGGGAACGACAGAACGCCGGGGTCACGAGTCTGACAGTCATCTATCACTGCAGTTTAACACACTTTCAATGACAGCGAATTTCTGAGTGTTTTTCCGTCCACTGCGGAAAAGTTTCCACTCGGTATAATAATCATTTTTTTTTTATTTATTTAACTTTTCCTTTCAGCAAAGCAGTTAGAGCCAGTCTTGGCGGTAATAAACTGAATGAAGAAATCGATCCGGTTTAGAAACCGGTCCTCGGCAGTGCATCCTGACGCTTACACCCCTAACTCTGGCAGACCGGGCGTGGAATTGACGTGCAGCGATTTATTTTGTAGATGCACACCGAAGCCACATTATTCCAAGATATTCTAAATGTATTATGTAATAGTAACAGTTAGTAGACAGCAGGGTAGGTACATTGGCTAACTAAAATTGACCCTTGTGTGTGTGTGTGTGTGTGTGTTCGTGTTCGTTCGCCCTGTCCAGGGTTTGTTCCTGCCTTGCGCACTGTGCTGGCTGGGGTAGGCTCCAGCAGACCCCGCGACTCTGTTCAGGACTAAGCAGGTTCGAAAATGAGTGACTACACAGATGCTAATCACTTGTATTTATGATGCAAAAATGTCCATTACCGAATTATTAAAGGTCAGGACCAATGTTTAATTTTGCATAGACCACTCCACAGTAAATACCACTCCATGGCACTTTACAAGAACCAAGTACTACATATTTCTCTCAGCTTTATTTGTGTTAGTTATCCAGTTAAAGATTTTTCTTTTCTCCATTACAGATATGTATGGAATTGATTCACTAAGGGGAATTCCCAAACAGCACAGGGATTTTCAGAGAACGTTTATTAGTGCTACAAAGAAACAGTCTGTCTGATTGTTAATACTGACAAAATGGAACTCCTGTAGCCTCAGTGGATTACTGTTTTTGTTGAGCTGCAGCTCAAGCTCTGCAGGAAGATATTGAAAAAATGTGCTTTCTTTCCTCTGCCTGCATTCGTAAAGGTTTACTCCACCCAAAATGATACATATAATACTTTTTATATGTTACTAATGCTAACCCCATGTACTTTGTAATGGTGACTGAGGAGACTTTTAATGTCATACAGTTGTGCCCAAAGCAAAAAGTCTATGATGTATTAGAAGCCAGTAGTGACTGATGCTGCACAACAACTAAAAATAAAATAAAATAAAATCCTGTATTACCCTTGTTGTATAATCCACATATCGGTTATTTAGTCTTTTATGCTCAAAACTTTCAAAATGTATGCTTTTTTTTGTTAGAGGAATATTAAATAAATACTTGGAACAAATCTATGCACCTCATAAGTTGGAAACTAAAGTCTAATGGGAATGACTTTTTTTAATTGAAGACCTGCCTCTCATCCCTCATTCATTGACTATCTTCAATTCAAAAAGTAATTTTCCAGAATTTATTTTACAATTATCCGGTAGCTATATATTTAACACTTTTAGCAGCAAAAGCATGCATTTTGCATGTTTTGAGCATACAACTGGATAACAGACACGTGGATTATGCAACATGAATAACACAAGATTTTTTTTTTCTTTTTCCATGGATGTGTATATTTTTTTGCATCATTTGACATTGTATGCCTTTGGTCACTACTGGCTTTTGTTATATCATAAACTGTTTTCTGTCCATTCTTCATGAAAGTAAAGTACATGGGGTAAGTAATGTATTAAAAAATAATTTAATAACAATTTGTGGGTGAAGTATTCCTTTAATCAAACAAGTGATGAAAAATTGCACATTGCTCATTAGTGTATTAATTGGACTATATTGAGGGGTGGGGCTATCAAATGAAGCAAAAATATTTAAATATTAATGTTTTTAATCTATTCAGTCTATTTATACATTATTAAAACTGCTTAAACTTGTCATGGTTTTGTAGGCATCTATCACCTATACCAAATAGAAGCTAACCCTGCTTGTCCAGCCTGTTGCTGGTGTTTATTCTAACAAGGGATAAAAATTCAAAATACTATATGTAGAATTCTCATATGAGGTAGACAACAAAAGGAAAGAGACCATTAACATACTGTTTTTGTAGTATTTTGTTAAACGTTCATAAATTTGTCATGGGCAGTGGCAAGTTTTGCCTAGAATGGGTGAAGCTGAACATGGTGGCCATTGTCACTTGATGAATGCAGAAAATTGACTAGTGGCACTTGAAAATAAACATCTTTGCAATGTCTTGGGATAGCTTTCTCTACTATCCCTGAAGACTGTCACCTAGCCCTGGGACTAACAGCAGCACAAAGCTTCATGTTTTGTTCTCTAAATTGCATTATCTAGTACCTGCTTGGTTATTTTATGTACAGAGATAAGAACATATAAGAATAGACCTTTTGAAATTTAAAGAACTTACTAGAGAACTTACTAAAGTACTTAATCTCTCGCTGATCATTTTAATGAAATAGATTAGATCTCACAAATACTTAGTGTCTCAGTTATATATAAAAGAGAATGGTATGGTCATATGCTCCAGACTCTGGCAGCTTCCATGCTAACAGGCGCAGCACTGAACAGACAGTGTGACTGTCTGTTCTTGAGTAAAATCTGTTGTTTGTAAGCATCTGCTTTTCAATGTAAACTTCTCATTGGTATAATGAACTATAATGAATTAATCACAATTCAAATCTGGTTGCATACAGCGCCACTTATTTCAGGTTTGTTTTAGTTTTGGTCTGACAATTAGAGTAAAGTAAAGGCAGCCCAACTTATGAAAAATAATTGGGGAGGGAGGGGATATGATGTTTCTCTTACCCTGGGTGTTAGATCTTTTTTTTTATCCTCTGTCGTGCCCAGTTTTAATCGGAGTATTGTCTTTTGATGAATAATACGTGATGATGACTGTTACCGGTTTTGATAGCATATTTAATATGGATGTGTGTTATTGAGTAAATGGGTAATTATTATCCATGTCACTGACCTGCTTGCTTAACTTTCATTCACACACTGGACCATGCAGCTGATTTTTAGATGGTTTTATAGTTTGTTTTTGATCAAAATCACTATTGAAAACATATTAACACTAAATTATGGATGATTTTCATTGTACTGTATTTTTATTAAAACATCTGAAAGGTGTCACATGATTTAGATTCAATCTTATTTTTACTTATCAGGTTGCTGCAGAAACAAACAGAAAAAAAATCCTTCTTTTTAAAAGATGTTGTTAGGAATTGGACTCCCAAAAATGCATTGAGCACGATTGCCTGTAATTAGACATATGATGTGATTACCTTTAATTTCCCAATGCACTCGCACTTAAAATGTATTTGTGATTGGTTACACCACTCATTTCATGTTTAGAGCACTTTGTAACTAGGAAAGCTCAATCACTGATAGATAGAGCATGCTAAATGGAATGCAGCAATGGCCACTTTTCGTGATTAGTATATTGCACCAGCTGTAATAGTAATTGCAATGAATATACAATTGTTTGGCCCTAATTTCATATTTTAATGGAGATTGGAGACAACAAAATTCCTGATACAATGACTTTAATTAGTCCCAACACTGAACAACAGCAAACAATTGTAAATGTTCATTGAAAAATCTGAAATTATTTGTGTTTGCATAATCAAGTTGTGCAGTTCACAAGGCTTACAAAGTCCCACATACAGTAGAACCTCTGGTCACGAACGTTTCCGAACACGTACAAATCTAGTTACGATCAAAAAGTTGGCCAGACTTTTGCATCTGTTCACGACCACACGCTCTGGTGGTGAACAAAAACACTGGTGGCCAGTTTCCTTTCTGGTTTGTACGCACCAATAATTGCCGCACGTGTTCAGTCTCTCCCTGTACATCGTTCTCAGACGGGCGTGCATTTGCTGTGAACTCTTTGTGCTCTATTTCATGTGCATTTGCATTAATTTTGCAATTAACCATGGCCTCTAAGCAAGTGAAGAGTGGTAGTGTTGGTGAGAAGAAAGGTTCAAAGAAAATTGAAATCCAATTAAAGAAAGAAATCATTGAAAAGTATGAGCGTGGTGTTTATGTTACCGATCTCACCACGAGTACAAGAAGTTGAAATCTACTAGAAATCTCTCGATTTCTAAATCAAAATCTTCCCTCGCGGAGCCAGACTCTCCCTCAAAAATGTAACCTCCTTTCCACTCAGCTTCCTCCTCACTTCCTTCACGCCAGAACTCGACTCATGCAAGGTTAGTTTTCTTGGTTGTTTATGGCTAGTTTTTGTATAAATTAAGGATTTTTTGAACTTTAATTATTTCCCCTGTGCGTAAAACTCATAAAAAAAGTGTTTACAGCGATCCATAAGGGTGTAGCGCAAACTCTTGCAATGTTAGTTTTCTCTGTTGTTCAAGGTTTTCTCAGTGTTATTCAATGTTTTTACATTTAGTTTGCTATTGCACTGTGCATTCTATGGCATAATTAACTATGTGCTTAAAAATCTTAAAAAAAAAAAAAATATTTACATACAGTTCTTATGGGCTGGAACAGATTAATTGTATTTATATACAATCTTATGGGGAAATTACGTTCAGATTGCGACCAAATCAGGTCGCGTCCACAGTTTTGGAACGAATTACGGTCGTGACCAGAGGTACCACTGTACGTATTGTCACAAGAGGCTGGGGGACAGACCCAGCCGGGACGCCTGGAAGGACCGGGAGGCTTATACGTTCCCCGGGCCACACGGTGGAAACTGCCCTGGAGCTTGAGGAGACCACGGGAAAGGAGCAAGGAGGCTCAAGCCCATTGGGGCCTGTGGCCACCGCCAGGGGGCGCCCCGAGCCTCATGGAGCCCGGGAAACAGGCACTTCCGCCACACCTGGGAAGGTGGAGGAAGATCCTTCCAGGGACACCCGGAGTGCTTCCAGGTGCAAGGGCAGCACTTCCGCCACACCAGGAAGTGCTGCCCGAAGAGTGTCATCAGGCACCTGGAGCACATCTGGGTGAGAAGAAAAGGGGCCGCCTCCCTACAATCAGAGAGCTTGAGATGGCAGCGGGAGCAGTACAAAGCTCCCGGGAGGAGAGGAAAGGTGGCCCACGAACATTTGGAGGAGAGACCCATGGAGAGGGTAATTGGTGCTGAGGGCTCTGTGTGTTGTGACTTAATTAATGTACAATAAACTTGTGTTTGGACAAAGTGCTGGTGTTAGCCTGATGGTGTTCGGACCCGAGCTCACAATGTATTTTTGATGAAATGTTGTTGAATAAACCACTTCTGGAAAATCTTCTTGTAAACACAAATGGAGCACGCTCCAAGGAGAACGAGCCTTTCAATTGAAGACCTACCTCACCCATTCATTTGCCCAACCCAGTAATGGCTCATTCATTGGCTACCATGGTGCTTCATGCCTTATTAACTTTGCAGAGTATAGTCTGGGAGAGGAATAAAGTTAGGGATTAAAAGCTAAAGAAAAACAAGTGAAAACATTTTCGGATGGAAAGTGTGCATTGTATTTGTGCATATCAACAAGCAGAAGGTTAATTCACTGGTGCAATTTCACAACTGTCGATGAAAAACCGGGAAATACAACATTGTGCTTTGATGACTAATGAATAAGGGGAGAGGTAGACTTCAGTTGGAAAGCCTAATTTTGTGTGCATGGAGATTTTTTTGGAAGTTGCTTATTTAATAGTATTTTAGCCAAAATACATGTACTTGGAACATTAGAATACCACTAGATATTTGACATGTCGATTATGGGAATTAAGAAACTTGCGATTTTTTTCATGGATGTTTTGATATTGTTTGCTGGTGTTAAGTGTTGGCCCCATTGATGCTAGTAGTGTCAGAAACGTGTCTCCATGAAAACATGAGATTAAATTTTTTTTTTTCTTGGCTACAAGTAACGTGTGGCAGTTACAGATGGAAAAAAATGGGTAAAATATTCCATTGCATTAGTTGTTTTCAAGGAGTATCCATAGTTTGCATCGATAATCAATGTATACGTAATGTAAAGTGCCAATCCTCCCTATCAACTGGAAGAACGAGATCAGAAAACCCTCTCTGATTGGCTGTTCTATTCAGAGACATGGGGAGATGAGGGATATGAACTTTGCTATTTCAGAAATTGCAGGGAAGGTCTGCTCTTTCTCTTTGACTGGACTGTCCATTTCCTTGATGACAAAGTATGGTATCCAGTGAAAAATGCAAATTGTCTGTTCCAGAAATAGATACAAAATTCCGAAAAAGCCTCCAGCATTTAATAGATAGATAGATAGATACTTTATTAATCCCAAGGGGAAATTCACATACTCCAGCAGCAAAAAATATTAAATTAAAGAGTAATAAAAAAAAAAAATGCAGGTAAAAAACAGACAATAACTTGAATAATGTTCAACGTTTACCCTCTCTGGTGGAATTGAAGAGACGCATAGTTTGGGGGAGGAATGATCTTCTCAGTCTGTCAGTGGAGCAGGACAGTGACAGCAGTCTGTCGCTGAAACTGCTCCTCTGTCTGGAGATGACACTGTTTAATGGATGTAGTGGATTCTCCATGAGATATGGACACAGGCAGACATCCGGTTAAGAGCCTAATTTGACTAAATTTTCTAAAAGCATTTTTTTTTTTTTTTTTTACATCGAGAAGTAACTGACGATGTAGGTCTTCAGGGTGGAACTTTGAAACACAAGTCCTTACTTTATATTTTTTAGACATTTTGTAGGAAGTACAAATTGAAGTAAAAGTTGTGCTGCTGCTAATCAGTACTCCTTTTGCTGATCATGACATCTCTTTTGTGAAGCCCATGTTGATTGATATGTGACTGAAGTCTCAGGACCCACAGTCTTTCAAGTTTGCTCCCACTTCATTACAAGAGGTATGAAAAAAAAAAATGCTGAACCCATCAGCTTTTCAAACTTGTTTCTGGAATACGTCACTTACTAAATCAAACATGGAATTGTTAAGTGCATTTCCAATACTGTATAATAATTACTAATACATACATATATTTTTGAAATGGTAGGTCCCCCTTAAATTTAATAAAAAAGGGGATTTCAAACTGGAGGGGCTGAAATTGTGTTTGGAGAAGTTAATTACCCACATTTTAAAAAGCACTTTGATATTAATATTTCAAGCATTTTTTTTAAATGTGACAACTTATTCTGTCTTATGTTTGCAGTTATTTATACAGTTTTGAGTAGATAAACCTGTCAGCCAGTCTTTCAAATAATTTATTTCAGCAATTGTATCTTTACATGCATTTTGAATGTAGCAATTTGCATACATAATTGACCAAATTGCCATGGAAAAATTGCACCAATAGAATAATACTGAAAATTTTGAGAATAATAAAATATGCTATGAAAATACATTTTTATCTATTCTATGTTTTTCATGTCAAAGTACATTTTTGCAGCATTACGACAGCTTTATGTAAATTTCTTGAATGTAAATGTGAATGTTGTTACAGTAATTTAAAAATTTTGAAATATTTGTTAAAATATAGTTAACAGGCTCAAGTATAAGCACCTGCTTATTTGTGTGAAGTTTTCATGTTCTCCCTTTATCTGTTTTTCTTTTGTTTACTCCAGTTTGATTAAATGGTCCCAGTGTGAATGTGAGTTTGTGGGTGTGTGCATGAGTGGACCCTGTGATGGACTGGTACCTTTTACTAGACTATTTTTCTGCTTTTTGCCCAGTACTGCAAGGACAGGTGCTTGCTCCCTTCTCCTTTGAATTGGAGTGGGTTCAAGAATAACTAAGACTATTGTTAGTTTGCTTGTGAACATATTTGCTTCTCCAAGTAACCATTTTCCAAAAGACCATAAGAGAATGTAAAAGTGAATTATGGTGTCCTAGGGAAAGTCCTAATTTTTCTGCTGAAATATCCTTTTTTAAGGGTTAGAGAGGTGGTAGTCTTCTACAGCTGATTTTCATAATCCTCAAATTATCCTTGAACATTTTTGTAATCTGTTTGTATTTTTTCATTGATTCTTGCTATTCCGATTCAGGTTTAAAGGCAGTCAGCCCACTATAAACATTTTAAAAAAACTCATGATTTTGTGTTTCTTTAAATTTCTCAACACAGCCACGAATTGGCAGGTGTCCGTTCGTCAAATAAAAAAGAACAAATCGGAAACAGATTCCTGAATTTCTGTATTACTGGCATGCAAAAATATACTTCAGCCTGTTTTTAGCCTTCAATCTAACAAAGTCTAGTACTGTATTTAGGATTTAAAGCAATGTCATTGCTCTGTTTATCTAATTTAAAAGTCTTCTTATTGCCAATGAGTCTCTACAGGTGCTGATGACACAGACTTAGAAATTCTGAAGAATATGTTGCTACTTGCAGCCATGACTTAAGTTACTATAAAACAATAAAGACGCAAAGCTGATGAAGCAAAATGTCATGTTCCTATTTCATATATCCAATGATGATACAGTTTTTTTTAGTATGAATCACACTGCTGTGAAACCTTTAGTTACTCAGCTGGAACCATGCCTCTGTTAAGCAAGAGTTAAGTAGCATTGCCATCATCTAATTAATACATTTATTTGTTTTTCCAAACCATTGTTAATAAGGACTGACCAGGACCAGGTTTGAAACATAGCACTATATGCTGAGCACTCCAAATTTGTAAATTAGAACAGTTCATATTTACAGAATCAAACATCAGTTAAACATGATCTCACCAGTACACTGCACATAATTTGTATTAGCGTTTTCTAAAAGCAATGATGCATAACCGATTAAATTAGAGTCACCATGTAATGATGTCATCCCATGACATGGTGCACTTTATGATTACCTTTACAAACAGTTGTTTTTTTTGAAATACTTGTATTTTGGTAATGTAGGCGTTGGCGGTTGCTGCTTCTCAAGTATTGAATCTAGCGTTTGAATAATGACATGCCATGTTTGGGGTGAGTGTTCATGTTTGTGTAAATGTTCCCAGCAGTATCCAATGTTGGTTTCCACCTTGTACTCAGTAGTGTAAGAATAAGTACATCACCCTGCCTTGTACAACTTGATAAGCAAGTTACAAAATGAACTGTAATATATTTTTTTTACTTTGTTAAGGTAATTGGTATATTTATGTATTTAAATGTTGCATATGGTTTAGCAGTTTTCTGCTGTAACATAATAATTATAAATATGTGGTGCCGCGTGGGCCTTTAATGACCTCTTGGGCACAGCCATTTGCAATGTGTGTCTGTCTGCAGAGAGAGTCTCAATTCCATTGAGAGGTTTACTTACCTTGGCAGTGACATTCATGTCTCTGGTGATTCTTCCTAAGAAGTCCGTAGACTGATTGGGAGAGCATAGAAGGTCATAAGGTTGCATGGAAAAGGGATGTGTGGCACTTCCGATATCTCTGCAAAATGACGAAGGTCCAACTCTTTAAGAGTCCTGGAGCTTCCTGTTTTGCTATATAATTGCGAGACTTGGATGCAATCCAGCGACCTGAGACAAAGAATGGACTCCTTTGGTACTGTGTCTCTTAGGAAAATCCTTGGATACCGCTGGTTTAACTTTATGTGGAACGAGCGGTTGCTAACGGAGTCCCAAAGTAGGCACATTACCTGCATTGTGAGGGAGCATCAGTTTCGACACTATGTCCATGTGGCGTGATTCCTCGAGGGTGATCTGGCTCGCTGGATCTGCATTGATGAGGACCCAAGTGGCTGGACCAGTAAAAGAAGATGCCTATGTAACACCTGGCTGTGGCAAATAGATGGTCATTTCCAGAGTGTGGGAGTGGACCATGTGTCTGTGTGGGGGGTTGCCAACCGGGATCCTGAGTTGTTTTATCATGCAGGAATGTGCTGTACCAGTGCATGCTCCCTGACCTGACCTGATTTAAAAATATGTATAACAACCTGTCTGCAGTAAAGGACAATGTATAAATATACATTACGTTGATTAGATGGATGGATTTACAATATTGAATGCAGAAACCTTTTTTTTTTCTTCATTTTATTTATGTGCACATTGTTAGGCAAATGCTCTAATATAACAGATATGATGAAAGTTTTCAAGGTAATTGATGCTGGGTTAGACATCAGCCCACCAACAACCCTAAATTGGATTTAGAAGATTTGTGTTATTTACATTTACTTATTTCCAGATTTGCAGTAATGGCTATTGCAGCCTTTGCTAATTGTGAATATTTTCATATAACAAAATGCTTTTGTGTTTTTTTTCTTCTTTGTTAGTTTTTTTAAAGGCTAATTTTCTTTTATTAAAAGAAAGAGTAAAATTAAAGTTAGTGCCAGATAGGACCTGCAGCCTCACATATATGGAATTTGCACATTATCCACATGTCTGCCTGGATTTTCTACAGGTATTCCTGTTTCCTCCCTCACCCAAATGTCGTACTGTTTAAGGTAATTTGTGACTGTGAATTGGAGCTGTGTGAATGTATCTAACAGTTGACTTGGGAGCCCACGCAGGGTTGTCTTCTGCTCTGCATCTAGTGCTGTGGTAATAGCCACTCAGTCCCCATGACCCAGTATTAGACTAAATGGATTCAAAAGATGAATAGATGGAGATAATAAATGCCTAAATACTTTCTACTCATTTGCCTTGTTAATGTGCAACAGTAAGCTGAGAATGTATCTGCATACAGGTTTTTCTTCTGACAGAGATAAGTACTTTTTATGAAACATTGACAGTGCACAATGACATACTGTATTATTAGTGTCCTCACTCCTTATTTTATGTAAATCTTTTCATAGTGAATAATTTTAGAACTGTTGATCTATCATATTGACTGCACTTTTGTGCAACTTTTAGTTTGAAAGAAAGTGATGTACAGCTGTGTTCAAGAATTGTTTGAAGTACATTTGTTAATATAAATTTATAATATTTTCCATGTGCCCTTGCCATTTGAAATTTTAGTTTTTCATATGGTTTAAGAAATTAAGTATTTAGAATCCCTTTTTTTAACACTGAAAGAAGGAAACTTCATCTGTCCATCCAAAATATTTTCTGTATTCATAATAATGAATAGAGATGTACATGACTATATTGGCTATCCTGCTTGTGTAGTCATGCCATGTTTTTAGTTTCTTCATGTGTGTAACAATTGTAACCACCATTGATCCGTAGGTACATCATGTTTAAGAATGGTCATAATTCCTAAGGAACAATTTTTTTCTGCCATTTTTTTAGCATGGCAAAATTGAATTCTTGTTTATGTGTTTGACTAAAGTTTAAAAAAAACAAAACAAAAAAAAAAACAAATAGGCGGTTTGACTTAATTGTATATAATATTTTTTTCTTTGACTTGCATGTTTTTTGTTTGCCTCTTATCTTTTACGGCCTTCAGCATTGTTCTTGAGATTGGCAGCTGATAGGTTTGCATTGGTGAACACTTTTAGTACTAAACATTTATTGTCCAGCACAACGAAGTTTTTGTTGTAACAGAAGAGGTTGGAAATGTAAAAATGGAGTGCTTGATTAGATTTTCTTTTTTTCATTTGTATTAATTCCATGGAGAGTTTTTGAGCTATTTTTTTGAATATTCTCTATTTAGTTAGTGCTTGTAAAAGACCGTTAATTGTAAAAAGGAAGATATGTTCTTTATAGTTTCGAATATTAATATCTTGTGCTTGTCTTATCCTTGGTGATTTGCCTTTCTGAAACTTTCTTAAAACTGCAGAAAGCAGTACACCATCCAGCTTATTTCATGACACATACCTATTTGAAGATATTTTTACAGAACTTTAAACACGCAAAAACCTTTTTATGACACTTGCATATTCAATTTTGTCATAATCAAAATTCTTAAAAAAAAAACCACAGGAATTTTTTACAAGGCTAGATGTGGGGGACACTTACCTCAGATTAGAGGTAGTACTGCAGTTAGTATTTAATAGAACTGTAATTGTTCAGTTGAAAAATAAAATCTTTTTTTTTTTAAAATGTTTTAGGGGCCTTGTACCAAATGTACTAGACCCTGTTGCTCTTTTCTCCCCAACTTAATTCTTGTATATATAATAATGGTGCCACTCTTTGTTTATGTAAAATAAAGTGAATAATGTAAAATTGTCTCCGCTGTTCTCAGCTGAAAGAAGCCCAAATTGTAACTGTGGCAGTCCAAAGTTAATGAGTGTATCAAACAGTATTACTTACAGTAAATCACTTTTTTCATTCTTCTTTTTCAAGTATTTAATAGTTATTATTGGGTTGTTCAGCATGTCCCTGCATAAGCATAAAAGGGATTCATGTTGAAATAGATGTGCTCAGTGTTCAATTGTGCAGTGCATTAGCCTCTATTAGCCTCACACAGAGTCATGTATGAAAAAATCTGAGAGTTCCTGTTTTTTGTTTGTTTTTTTTTGTTTTCATTTTAGATTAAACAAAGAGTTAATGGGTGTTCAAAGTTT
Organism: Erpetoichthys calabaricus; assembly: GCF_900747795.2. Lineage (NCBI taxonomy): Eukaryota > Metazoa > Chordata > Cladistia > Polypteriformes > Polypteridae > Erpetoichthys > Erpetoichthys calabaricus. The sequence goes on from NC_041394.2 coordinate 42,931,393, forward strand.
TTCATTTATGTATTTTGAAGTTGTGGTGTTTGGTGAAGTTGGGGTACTATACCATATTATAGTATTCCCTTAATTGTAAATGTGTATTTTTTTATACCGGTGGGAAAATTTCAGTAAATACAATACAGGCTTTATATTCTTTTACAAGATATGTGAATGTCTTATGTGCTTTGCCCTCAGTGTTTGTAATCAAGGCTTCAGAGTCAGAATGATAGTCTGCTGTTTTTGTCTGGGTAGTAAAATTCTTACCGGACTCCTGCTCTAACACTGAGATTCAAGTGCTTTAACAAGCAGGACTAGAACTACAACTGCAACTCTGACTTTTGTTAGTTTTCTAGTGACTAACACAATAATAAAATCATTGTCTGCAAATGTACGGTAATTTGGTTTAAACCTAATTCCTTTTCAAGAATGTTGACACTTGCACCTGGCCAGGTGGAAGTGGCTACAGAAGTTGTGCAGGAAATGTCATGTAATTTGAGCTAACAAGATATGTAAATAACACTCAGTGTGTACATATGTTACAGGCATATTAGAGCTGTATGTGGGACTGAATTTTTAATTTTGTTCTCACAAGTACTCTGAATGTTTCCATTTCAAATATACCCTGTTCAGTCCCCCAAGTAAACAAAAGTAATTTGAAATCTGTTAACAGAGGATTTTGATTTCAAGTAAGACAAATCTTAAGTATTCCACAGAAGTGTCAGTGAGATATTAAGAAAGCTGCACCAGTTTTTTTTTTTTCTTGCTTAACATAACAGGGAGCATCTGCTCCAACCCCAACTGTGTTAGAGAAAAGCATTTGATTAGTTTCTGTTAAAAAATGGTGAAACCCTTCCTGACTTCCTTGTATTTTTTTTTTGTTCTATACTGACAAGTTCAGACCTTTGCACATGAATTTTCTCCAGTGTTTTAATACAGTGGAACCTCAGGTCACGACCGTAATTCACTCCAAAGACAGCAGTTCAGAAGAAGAGTTTAACTAGCTAAACAATTACTTTGTGTAATTCATATTTAGTTTCATTTTGATTAGTGTAGATCGTTGTTACTTTAAAGTATTACATGTAATGTTACATTGACAATGGCACCATCAAGCAGCCATAATGTACATTTTAAAATGCATAATATGTGTACAGTGGAACCTCGGTTCACAACCATAATTCGTTCCAAAACTCTGGTCGTAACCCAATTTGGTCGTGAACTGAAGTAATTTCCCCCATAGGATTGTATGTAAATACAATTAATCCATTCCAGACTGTACAAACTGTAAGTAAATATTTTTTTAAAGATTTTTAAGCACAAATATAGTTAACTAGCCAACCCGCGGCGTAGCATACGCCGCATAATTATGTATTGATGGGTGAACACTTCCTGAAAGACACAGTTGTCCAAATGGGGTGGGTTTGAGGATATGACTGTAATTGAATGAAAAGATGGAACTCTGGAGAGAGCAACATACAATTGTCAGTGACTGAAAACTGGGTTTGGCAGATACAGGCATATCGTTTTGAAAGTGTGTCCCTGTGCCTTATTAATTGTCATTGCAAAGGCCAATCTAACAGGAAATTGTCTGCGTGTAAACGTAAAAGGCAAATTTGCATCTGATGGGGTCAGGGATTCTTTCTCTGTCTCTCGCCTGTGTGTGTGTGTCTCTCTCGCACGTGTGCCTGTGTGTGTGTCTCTCTCCCTCTTGCGCACGCTTCTGTGTGTGTGTATGTATGTGTCTCTCTCTCGCACGTGCCTGTGTGTGTGTGTCTCTCTCTCTCTCTCTCTCACTCACGCGCCTGTGTGCTGTAAGTGAATGAAAAGATGGAACTCTGGAGTGAGCAACATACAATTGTCCGTGACTGAAAACTGGTTTTGGCAGATACAGGCATTTCTTTTTGAAAGTTTGTCCCTGCGCCTTATTAATTGTCATTGTAAAGACCAGTGTAACAGGAAATTGTCTGTGTGTAAAAGTAAAAGGCAAATTTGAATCTGATGGGGTCAGGGAAATCTGGAGAATAAGGACAGTTTGTGAGGTAGCAGCTGCGATTGTTTTACACTCCAGTACATTGCGGTGAATGCTGAGAACAGTCAGTCTAGTGCCTTTACAGAGACTTCTTGCTGGCATGAGGTTTCTGAGAAGCATGACGACTGAACCAATTTTGACTTTATGCGGAGGCATGCCAGTGTGAGTAATGGCTGCCTGGCGGGTCATGGGAATAACACAGCCGGATCGCCAGTCGGCATCGTTTATGGTCGGAACTACGACGGTATGTGATCTTCTTCGAACCTCCGACTTTCATTCTTGATTATTGAAAACATTCTTGGCAAATGCTTTCGCTCTCTCGCGAATTGTTGGCTCTGTAGTGCGTGTGCCATGGTCGGCTGCTTAGTGAATTGTTGGTGGGTGGGGCTCGGTCTTGCGTGCGTCTTGCTTGCCATGGACTTAGTGAATTATATATATAGATTATACCATAGAATGCACAGCATAATAGTAAACTAAATGTAAAAACATTTAATAACACTGAGAAAACTAACATTGCAAGAGTTTGCGCTATAGCGCTACGAACCGCTCGCTAAAAACATTTTTTTTAATGAGTTTCAAGCACAGGGAAAAAATGAACATTTGAAAAATCCTTACTTTTCTTGGTGGTTTATTAAATTAACATTGCAACAAATCATGCTACAAACCGATCGCTGTAAACAGAAGTGAAGTGGAGGTTAAAATCCAATGGAAAAAAGTCTTCATTAAATACAATGAGGTTAAAACAATGCTTGAATCAGTCTCTTTAAAAACAAGCCTGGTGCATTCTTTAACTGCCTTCTTGTCCTAATGCGGCCATCCCTCACTCTCTCTCTCGCTCGCTCACGTGCACTCTCTCTCACTCGCTGCACAGGGAATGCACAGGGAGAGACTGAACACTTGCGGAAATCATCGGCACGCACAAACCGAAAGGGAAACTGGCTTGTTCATATACTGAGTGTGTGGTCGTGAACAGATGCAAAAGTTTGGCGAACTTTTTGGTTGTAACCTGATTTGTACGTGTTCAGAGACGTTCGTGAACCAAAGTTCCACTGTATCTGGTTTTCGAAAATAATATTAAAAAATAACACCGTTTGGATTTCTAATGCTTTTATAATGAAATGGATTTTGTTCATTACTCAGAGCTGACTGTCTTGCCAACATGCTGATGCAGACCTTTGAAGCAGCTCTTCATTAGTCATATAAGATTAAGATTAGCATCATAATCTACAATGCTATAAATTAATAATTATCAACCAATCAGAAAAGTGATGTCTTCTATAAAAACTATGGTTAGAGACTTGGTATTTACTAAAATGGGAGTCATAAGTAGACTGCCAAAACTCAACAGCCAAGTTTGTAGTATGACTGACAGCCTAAAGTTACTGTTGAAAAATATACATTTTCAGGATTTTTTGACTTATATTATGATTGCATTTTAAATTGTCTGTTTTCTGCTTCTGAGTTGTTCTTACACGAAAAGGTTGTTACATCTGTTTATTTAAGTAACACTATTGTAGATCTATGTTGTAAAAATACAATAACAAAGCTCAGAGAACAATTTAAAAAAAAATCCACCATAATAAAAGGATGTGTGTTTGGGCGTCTGTCTGTGTGTCCGTCTGATTGCTACATTTCTTGTCATTCCAAAAGATAGAGCTTCACTAACATTTGTAGTAATACATTTTGTTAATGTGTTTGCATTTGTGATGTGCCATCTGTTGGAATCATAAATGCAATATTTTAGTACTACATGCATTACAAAAAAAACATTCCAATAAATGGTGCACTGCAAACAGTAATGCTGAGGTCTTAGATGTCAACCTGCCTTAGATGGGTGGAACAGCTAGATCTTATGTTAAAGGAGTAATTATCAGAAAATGAGGCCACAAGACCTCATGCTATGCATATGAATTTTTAAGGACATTTATTTATTAAATATACCTGTAAATGTGAAGGCAATGCTATCCATTGTATCACAGTGCTTATAACACATAAACTGTTGGTTTGATTTTATGGAGCAGATTCTATGGGGGAGGAATATTCTGCCAGTTCCCTTTTTTACAAGAGCTGTACAATGCTTTTCTTTTGCAGCTCGTGTAACATTAACCACACTTTTGCTGAACCTGATCCATTTCATTCCTTAAATTATGAGATGCAACTCTGAAAAAGACAGACCTATATCCTGTATGATGCAATTGTCTCCCATATGAGATCTGTACTTCATAGATTTTTCTCCGTATGTCTTTTGTTCCACCTCTTTTATTAATTGTGTAGTATACAAAAAAAGTTTAATTTAGTAAAATGCCATGATATGTTATACTACAGACTTGTGTGAAACTGAGTCATTCATTCTGTAGATGGGCTGCTTGTTAAATGAAATTGGCATGCAGCTTTATAGAAATCTGTGTTATTGAAGTAGTACAAGAAAATGAAAATCTACTCACATGTGGCAACTGACATTTGTAAAATCATTGAGATACACATGGTTGAAATTCAGCCAAGAATCAGTTTTTTTTTGTGGCATGTGTAAGTAATCTCTACAGCAGTTTTAGAAAAATATTCCAACAGATTGACTGCAATTTCAGTTTCTCAGAGTATAATTTCACTAACAACTCAATAAATTTGCTGATTTGAACGAAACAATTAAGTCTGTCAGGGGTTAATGGAATAGAATTTGTCAGGTGGGATAACAAAGCGACATCCCTGTAACAAAGACTTGTGGAGCTGTTTGTTGTTCTTTATGAAGCTGCTTTGGTGGGGAGGAGGGAATGAGCAAGAGAGAGAAGTGGTAACTTTGTTTTCTTTTATTCCTAGTGGCAATCGATCTTCAAAGACTTTCAAACCCAAAAAGAACATCCCGGAGGGTTCACACCAATATGAGCTGTTAAAGCATGCAGAGGCGACTCTCGGCAGTGGAAACTTGCGTCAAGCAGTGATGCTTCCCGAGGGAGAAGATCTCAATGAATGGATTGCTGTGAACAGTGAGGCATCTTTCTTTTGCTCCTAATAGTAGAATAAAGGTCTTTTTAAACTTTGCAAGTTTTAAATGCTTCATTTTTTTCTGCATGTTTGGCTGAGAGGTGAAAGTGGACACTACTGCCAAAAATAATCACAGCCTTAAAAATGATTTTGAACAGTACAGCAAATTTCACAATCTGCAATAAGTGATTCATTCTGTACACTAGAAAGATGATTTCAGTTAAAATATCAGAAAATGTTAAAATATTGGAAGTTTCCAAAAAAGTTTCAATTTAATTTTAAACAAGTAAATGAAATTAAGAACACAGTATGGATACATAAAATTGAAAACAAAATGCTGCAATTTTCATAAAATTATCATTATCCTTTTCAGTTCAGTTCCTTAATTTCCTGTTTGTGCCAAAATAAAAATAATTATGTGTATTATGAGTTCGTATTATAATATAAATTAAACTTGTCATGACCACTTGATCAGAACTGGTAAAAGTATCTTTTGGTAAGAAATATTAGCTTATCAACTGTTACTAACTTTAGTGTCAGGACAAATGTGTGCAATTTTATTATTAATAATTTCTTCTCCTTACATTGCTTTTTCATTGCTTTTATTCTCCTGCTGCCTCAGCATGCAAGAATATGAGTTAGCTTGTTTGCTTAATTACCCAATAAGCTAAAACACGTAATGCTCACTTGTTCTCTATTCATTTAATAAAAGCATGTACAAAGTATTAGCCCTTCAGGTGTTTGGCTGTGAGTTGGTTCAGACAAGGAGTGTACAATCCTGAAATGACAAGAAATGTTGGCGAGTTCTGGCTGTATGTGTAACAGGACTGAAATAGAAAGCTGTATTTCCATGGAACCCGGATTAATTCTTTTTGCTGAGGGATATAATTTCAGTGCTGTGGGTAATCAAAGAATGAGATGTGGTATTAAAATAATCTGACACTTATATATATATATATATATATATATATATATATATATATTATTTGTTTTATTTATTTTATTTATTTATTTTTTTTTAACTACTCTGAACTCTGATTCATTTTAAGCTACAACTTCCTCTCTTAGTCAGAGGGCTGGAACCTTTAGTCAGATTACTGAGGTGCTCTATGCCAGGGGTCAAGCAGTGATCAAATTCTTACAGAACAAATACTTTTGTGACCAGACCCTGCTGTAACAAAGACAGCCCCAAACCCCCACCCTGAATACATACAAGTGCACACATCTTCTCTCACAGACATTCTCCCTCATTCACTCCTGGATATTCCTTGTCCAATCACACATGCAAGTTAAGTCTGTTTAGACCTGTTAAATTTACATCTACTATGTGAAAAATAAGGAATCATCAACAATATGTTGTACTGAATGCATTCTAGTGTTGTGATTCCAAATGAGCATGTTCAGTCATTTTAAATTCATTCTTTTTCTTATGAAATCCAGTGGTTCTAACCCACATACCTTTTATACATTATTAGAAGTAACATTCAAAATTCACGCTGCAAGTTAGTTACTAAAATGTGTGAGGTAGCAAAAATGTCTCCTCTAATATCTCTCTCTATTATAAAAAAAAAAAATCTTGTGGGAGGGAATGACTAGGAGACGATGCGTGATCTTCACGTTAAGATCACGGAAGACAAATAAAAGACCCGCGAGATGAAAGAGAATGGCCACGGAGCGTCTCGCGGGGATATAGAACATGAGATTCTTGCAATACACTCCCTACTTACAAGCAATATCAGAGCGCGGTCAGCAAAAAAATCAGTAGTGTAAAGACATGCAGCACACACAGATCCAGGGGTCTCAGTGCATATAAAGGACAATATGTTATAAATGAAACGTTGACAACTAAAAGATCGCATTCGCGCAAACAAAAGGAAATTGATCATCAGGACCAGGTGTAATTGAAAAAATAGCAGGACAAAGTGAGGTCAGAAATAAAAGGCAAAGAGCAGAAAACAAAGTATTTTCGCCTTCGCATTATTCAATGCACAAAACATAGATTTACACAATAATGGACCATACGCTATGAGAATCTGTGGTCCCTCAACAGTTAAAGCAACGACAAGTTTAATTTAAAAAAAAAACACAATTCGGTCAGGTGATTATTTATGATAACGGAGAAGCAATCACAATGTGAGCAGCAGAGACACGAAGTGGCAAAAAAGACAGCAGCTGTACAGGCTTTAGCTTTAAAATGATCGACGGGCAACGCGATACTTCACACGACGCGACACATGCTGCAGGGGACGATCCTGCTACGCAAGTGTTATACTGTTTATAATTGCGTGCGTACTTTACGTACATCTGGAGGAATCCACCAAGTGGCAGTGTGAGATATTATCACAGTGAGAACAGGTTCGGCTTCGCTGTGTTGTGAATTGCCTGTAACACCCAGTAAATTCCTATGACCCCTTACCGCAATATGTCTGAAAAGGGTGTTTAATGTCAGTCCAGGGATTTGTCCATTTCAGCTAGCATTGGGCACAAGGCTGAAACAATCCCTGGATGAGGCATCAGCTCATCACAAGGTTAATACAAGCACACACATACATGCTGGCGTCATTTTAGCGTAACTAGTGTAACTGGCGTCATTTGGAAGGAAACCGGAGCACACTGTGGAAACCCACAGGAAAACATGTAAACTCCAGGCAGGGAATATCAGCGACGTGACTCCCTGCAAGACAGCAGCGCTAACGCTCCACCACCATGTCACCCCCTTGTGTGTAATTAACAGTATTCATTATTTAAACGAAATTACCGATTTATCTGTAAAATGTAACATACAGTACATACTTCAGTGCATTTCATCATGAAAGTGATATCAAGTATAAATCTGAGGATTCTAAATGTGCAGAGAATTGGAATATCATACATTTTAATGTGCTCAGTGTGGCGATCTACTGTATTGCTGTTTGCCACTGCTGTCAGTACCGGAGGAAGCCCTAAAAAAAAAAAGACGGCACAGAAGACGGTATGTGAGACTTTTTTAAAATGTATCGTGTCATTACAATCTGGAATATGCAACACTTGAATATAAAAGCACCACAAATGCATCTGTATGTCAGCATTTTGCTTCACCACTTCGAACCATTCATCAAACATTGAAGTGCGCACACCAATCTCATAGGATCCGTAAAGTGGCTTTCTGTCACATGTAGATAGTAACCAGAGACCCTGACGTCACATTCCAACTTTTAGCACACTGCGCCCCCCGACTTTTTGCTGGTACTGCAACTCGCATACGCGTCGCGTTAATTTCTGAGGACCTGTTCAGAGGATGCATCGAATGAACGCTGAGCGTGAAGTATAAATGAGCCCTTATACGTCCTGCAAGAAAAAGATTTAACCACGCCCAAGTCCGGAAATAAAGGACAATTATTGTTTTTACAACTTTCCGCGAGACGAGGCAGTGAGCCATCATTTAAAACAAGTCCACAGACATCTAACCTGGCAGTTGTTGGATTGCTTTTGGCAGACATGCATCATGTGCTCGCAGTTCTAAAAACAACGACATGCAACAAGCAGAACAGGCAGCTCGCCAGCAGCAGAAAGACAGCAGATGATCCGACGGCATATCCTTAGCATGTGTTCAGCTGCCCCAAACCCCCGACCCCCCATCACAACGCGAGCAGTGTTATACGTCTTGCGAGAAAGAGATGTAACCATGCACGGGGCCGGAAATAAAGGACAAGTATTGTTTTTACAAAAGTTTTTAAAGTAAAAGTGAAAATAATGCATATGTAACAATTCCCATGAAAATAACAATCTCTTTAAATTCTATATCCGGTAAACCAAACATGGCGGAGCCCCCTAGTGTCTTAAGAAGAAAACACATGTTGAGATTTGCCACTCCAATAAAGAACAGATCAAAAAACATGTCTTTATAATGTCATCCAGTATTTTGATGGAGCAGAATTCAGAATGGAATAACAGTCACAAGCGAAGAGGATGTAGATTTTGGGTGCTGCTTTTGAGTCTTACTTGGAGACCTACTAATTGCCCTGTTTCTAGGCAATGACTTCATGAGCAGAATTTCACTTGTGGCAGAACGGGGCATTTAACCCCAATGTAACAACAAATAGGAGGATTTTATTGGCATGGTGGAATTTCAGCATAGCATTTAAAGACAATATGACATTGAATACCTTATTTATTTTACTATGTGCACGTACTAAATTTATTCATTGACATTTTCTGTTACCAAAAATAATAATAGTTAAATATAAAATTTCAAACATTATAATATCAGTGACATATGAATAAATGAATACCAAAATTAATTTGAATGTTTTCATTTACACAGACTTTTTAAAAATGCTTTTTTAACTACAAATGTTTCAAATCAGGTTTGTCAGAAATTCAGTATTTGTAAGAAATATTAACTGGATATTAACAACTACTAAAAGGTAGTATATAACTGACAAGTCGGCTTAATTCAAATTTCAAATGTCACAAACTCCTGATGCTTTTATATTACTAATATTTCCCTACTTCTTTTCCATTTGTTCCAACTTTAGCGCTACTTTGGTGAAATCAGAATTGTCATTTGAAGATTTTGATATTGCTTAGCTTGGGTAATAAGTCAGAATACAATAATTACTCACAAGTGGATATAATATGTGTTCCTTGTGCTTTCATTACATTAGTTGTTTTAGTTGTTATACAAATAAACATTGATTTGGCTTGAATAAGAGAAACTTCAACAATGTAGTGTTTACGGATTCATTTTCAGCAATAGAGTATGCTGTTTTAATAGTCCCACTAATCTACTTGTCTCAGCAATTGTGTGTTTCCATTAATACATTCAGAAGCATATCATCAGAGTTTCCTAATGCTTCAAAGCACAATGAACTAAGTTACTTGAATTTCTGGCTAATGTGGATGTCTTGAAACAATAGCTATTTTTTTGGAATCAACACATGATGCAGCTCTTTTCCTCATTTTTTAGGGCTAGTATTAGGTACAGATTAGCTTGTTAGTAAATGGAATGATGTTGGACAGACATGTGTAGCCATATCCATTATAATTAGAGGATAAATACAAAGCCTTCATTCCTTTATTATTGGTTATATAGAGTGCTGGACTAACAGTTGATTAATTTTGTTACAATTTCTGAGTCATTCATTCAAATGTGACGCAAGATAAACGTTTACCACTCGCAGATTTATGATTGCATCATTGTATTCTCAAAGCAAGTAGAAATCATGAATTTTCATTTCTGAACGAATTTCATACTGGGATAAATGGACCAATAATGAAAGCCATTTTTTTGTATTGATAGGATAGCATGATTTAAGCTTTAAATATAGTTAAACTGTGTGGGATTGTTAAATAATAGGCATGATACAGGCAATTCCATGCTGCAGTTCAAGCCCTGTATAAAGGAATCAGCAAACCTGCAGTGAATTATTTAATTACTTTCAGATTCTCTCCTGCACCATGCATGTCTTGTTAGCATGAAATAAGCACTTGCTACTTTCATGCATTCTGCACAAGCCTAATTTTATAGATTCCTGATATTTGCAGATTATACATTAATTTTAATGTAACTGAGAAAAAAACATGTTAGAGGAGGATAAATTTAGGCCAGAGGAAACTTGCATGTGGGCCAAATATGCCCTGTGGTCCACTAGGTTACAATCTTGGCTTGTATGACTTTTGAGGCAGCTAAAAAAAGACCCCTCAACATTGAAAACACACTCAATTTCCAACTATGAACACATCAAAATAACAAATTGACAAACAGAAATATGGTTATTTTTTTACAGTTACTTTCTAGACTGAAGGCTAACAAAAGACTTTGTTGAATGTAATTCCTTGAGAGATTATCTTTTATTGAAGACTTAAAGTAATGATCAATACTGTAGTATTGCCCCTTTGGCTACTTCTCAAGTATACTGTGCTCCCTAAATCTTGGGAATGGAAAATCAAAACGGGGATATTTATTAATACATAAACGCATTTTAGTTTTAACATGACAAGATGGGTGGGACAGGCAGTTCCGTGATTCTAGGTTTCAAATGTTTGTCGAATGCTGGCACAGGTGTTTTCTCCCACATCCCAAAGACATGCATTTTAGATTAATTGAGGACTCTAAATTGTCTCCATGCCCTATCCAAAGTCAGCTTCTTGTTTCTGGGACAAATTCTGCCACATAACCCTGAGGGTATCAAATAGATCCAAACTTACTTTAGTAGGATTTCCCACTTCTTTAAGTGGGAATTAAAGGCATGGTAAGTAGGTGGGTACACAGTTGGTTTAAACATGGGAAGCAAAGGGTTATGTCGGGGAATGTTTTCATAATTGGAGGATGTTAAAAGTAGTGTTGTGTGGGAATCGGTGCTGGGGCCACTGGACTTTTTAATATACTAAACAACAAAATTTTCTGATGATACTAAAATAGGTAGAAGGGCAGAGAGAAATGGACAGCAAATAAGTTTAGGATGATTTGGGGCAGATGAAATTTTAATGTAAGTAAATGAAAGGCATAATTAGAAAGTAGAATTGTTACATTTTAATATAATGGGAAGTTTGAAACTTGAAAGCACAGGTTATGAGAAGGACTTTGGTGCCATAGTGGACTCATTACTATCTACATCCAGACAGACTAATAGGATGTTAGGTTATATAGCCCAATGTTTGTAATATAAAGTACTGTTTTCAGTTTTGGTCTCCACATTACAAAAAATACATAGCATTGCTAGAGAGAGTCCAGAAAAGAGCAACAAGGCTGATTCTGGGACTGAGAGGTATGAGTAATGAGGAGAGACTGAAGGAGTTGAACCTTTCCAGTTTAAGCAGATGGAGATTTAAAGTTTAAAATTCTGTAGGGAATTAATACAAGGAAAGATGGGAAACTTGATAAGGGCAAGTTTCTTATAAAAGTTGAAAAGTTTTTCTTCATACAAAGAACCAAAGACTCGTGGAATAAATCAGCAAATTGTGTGATGGAATGAAATACTTTAAGGACATTTAAATTTTGGAGAATCTAGATGAACAGGAGAGATGAGCTTGTTGGGCTGAATGACCTGTTCTTGTCGCTGTTATTCTAATGTGAAGTAGAGATCCTGAATTTTGGGTATTTTTATGCATATTAGTTTTACGCACATTTACATTTATAATTCCCTTTGGTGCCTGCATTTGGAGTTGGTAAACCTTAAATAACTAAAACACTGCAGAATTGTACTTCAGGGATCAGTAGCAACACTGTGTAGTTGCAATTACCAGTTTGTAACATCCTTAATATGAGGTTCAGTGATGAGCTGGGAAAAATTAGGTTGGCTAGGACAAATAATGGTAGCTGATTATAGTAAAATTAATAGAGCTTTTAATTTGTCACTGAAATCATTATAACAGTCAAGAGGTGAAAGTGTCAAAATCTATAGTCTGCAGAAACATTGGCCACAGTATTATGAAGACCACACCACAAGATGCAAACGGATCACTGGCTCATTTCTGAATTTCTTATTTAAGATTTTTATGGAATTATGCACAAATCTTGTTTAAGATTTTTATGGAATTATGCACAAATCAGGCTAAGATCAACCTCTAACAAAATAGTGGCATGTTGAAATTGTGGAGAAAGTAGCAAACAGTAGACAATCCAAAGCTACCACTGGAATTGATTATTCAGATAGTATAAGGGTTTTAAAAGTGAGCAAAAACTTACCTGCCTTGATAAAAGAAAAAAGCCTCCAGTCTCTTTAGTCAGTCTTTATCATTAAGGAAAAGTTACTTAAACCGTCTGACGAAGGGAAAAAGTGGAGTACAGTATTACAGGCCGATTCAGAAATGTAGGCATGTGTTTTGCTTAAAAAAAGATGAATGAAATTAGAAGAAAAGTAAAAACTGAGAATGAACACAGCCAGTGTATAGCCAAGCATAGGGTGGTGTTATTTTTATTTTTATTTTTTTTAGTAAAATTCAGATTTGTTAAAATCATTGCAAGGAAATACAATGATTTATGATTTTTTATTTTAATCAGTTGAATTTGTCCTTTTGGTTATACTATTTCTAGAGTTGAGCAAAAAAAGTTTTTTTTTTTTTTTTAACTCTTGAGACAACACCCATTTAATTTTCTTAACCATTTTTTCTTCATGTTGCACCCGAGTTGCTGAAGTACTGTTTATAGGAAAATCGCAATATGGACAATATTATAATATTCCTGGAGATCACTATAGTTCTGCCAAAAGTAGTTTGGATACAACTCTCTAATTACTTCATCTGTAACATAAAGGCAGCTCTCTGCTTTTTTGTATCTACTTGTTATTGGTGTAGACGTACTGTACCTATTATGAACTTTAAGAAATCAGCATTTCATTTAAACATGCCTATTTTCCAATGATTTATTTATACTTTCTTTTCTATTGGAGAGTTTTCTTGTGGCTTAAAAGTTTACTATAAATCCTAACCAGTTTGTAAGAAATGAATCTTGAGATTTTTGATTCTCCTATTACCCTAAGTTCTTGTCTATAAGCCGCGGCTTATCTAAGGAAAAAAGTTGTGAAAATGAAAAAATAGAATATCGGCTTATACATAAGTCCGGCTTATACATCCATCGCGGGGGTTGCGTTCCAGAGCCACCCGCGAAATAAGAATATCCGCGAAGTAGAAACCATATGTTTATATGGTTATTTTTATATTGTCATGCTTGGGTCACAGATTTGCGCAGAAACACAGGAGGTTGTAGAGAGACAGGAACGTTATTCAAACACTGCAAACAAACATTTGTCTCTTTTTCAAAAGTTTAAACTGTGCTCCATGACAAGACAGAGATGACAGTTCCGTCTCACAATTAAAAGAATGCAAACATATCTTCCTCTTCAAAGGAGTGAAGCAAACAAATCAATATGTCTGTTTGGCTTTTAAGTATGCGAAGCACCGTGGCACAAAGCTGTTGAAGGCGGCAGCTCACACCCCCTCCGTCAGGAGCAGACAAAGAGAGAGAGAGGGAGAGTTTGTTTTTCAGTCAAAAATCAATACGTGCCCTTCGAGCTTTTAAGTATGCGAAGTACTGTGCAGCATGTCTTTTCAGGAATCAGCTTTACAAAAGATAGCAACGTGAAGATAATCTTTCAGCATTTTTAGACGAGCGTCCGTATCGTCTAGGTGTGCAAACAGCCCCCCTGCTCAATCCCCATACGTCAGGATCACAGATAGTCAGCGCAAGAGAGACAGAAAAGTAAGCCGGGTAGCTTCTCAGCCATCTGCCAATAGCGTCCCTTGTATGAAATCAACTGGGCAAACCAACTGAGGAAGCATGTACCAGAAATTAAAAGACCCATTGTCCGCAGAAATCCGCGATATATATTTAAATATGCTTACATATAAAATCACAATTTAAATGACCGCTACGCGCTCGTGTTGACTCGGCGACGCCCAGAGCAGAAAGAACGCGCTCCGGCCGCTCCAACCGCGCCATGCGGGGAGTGAGAGAGACGCCAATATCTCACACTCTCTCCCCCCTTAAAGAAATTAAATGGGCGCGAGTGAGACCACTGACCTCCCTCCCTTCTATTAGTTATAGGTTATAGTACGTTCGGCTTATCCATGAGTCCGGCTTATCTATGATACGATTTTATTTTAAAAATTCGTATGATTTTTGGTCTCCGGCTAATACATGAGTCCGGCTTATAGACAAGAACTTAGGGTAATTTATGGAGAATTACATTTTAAGGCCTTGTTTTGAACTGACTGCTAGATCTTTTGAGTTTTTACTGATTTAATTTGTATCTGTTTCTGTTCAGCTGTAGATTTCTTCAACCAAATCAACATGTTGTATGGCACAATAACAGAGTTCTGCACAGAGACCAGTTGCTCAGTGATGTCTGCAGGGCCAAGGTGAGCACATTTACGTTGAAAATACCAAGCCACTCTATGTTAATATGATAGTGACAATCACATACGTAGCAAAGACAGCTTTTTTTTTTTTTTCTTCATGCTTTTTCCCCATTTTTGCCTGTCTGAAGATTTACATTCTTAAGGTATTATTAAGTGATGCCATTTTGCAGAAGTGTTCAGTTGTGAGAATCCTGCTTATGGGTACATGTGAATCAGGTCTACTTAATATAATCCTGATGTGCTTTACATAAACAGTGCCACAAATCCTCCTCCCAATTCTCATTTAACTTTGAGACTTGTCAAGATTTGCATACCTAGAATACTAGAATCTGAACATTTAATAATGTGGTTTTACGTATGTGATCCTACTTAACTCGTTCAGGGCTGATGTTGACTTTTGTCGAAAATCAGGGGTAGAGGACGGTAATTGGCTGTAAACTGTGACAAAACTCGCCCTTACTTTTTAGTTCGACTCTCTTTGCTTAAAGGAAAGTTATGAAGCTTTGTTGATTTGACCTCGATACCCTGTGTGTGTGTGAGTAGTGAAGAGCAAACATCCTCTGAAATGGCATCAACATCTGGCGAGACTAAAGCAAATGTGCAGAGCAAAATACTCAATGGATGTTTTACGAATTATCGCTGAATTTCACTCTAGAGATGGATATTGAAAACAAAAGTGAGGTACCAGCATCAGCCTGTTGGTCCCCAGCTGATCATGGTGTTGAACATGTTCATGTAGCTGATATGCTTACAGCAGCGTTCATCTAGGAGGACCACAAATTATGATTATTATACTAAACAAAAAGTAAACACAAGACAAGTTGTATTTGGTAGCTGTTTTTCTTGTCTTGTATTTGGCACACATTGATGTTAGTGTTACAAATAAGAAATGTGAAACAAAAGCATTTGATTATTTATGTGGTCATCAGCAAATATCTCCGATTTCATCATGATCATTTTAAGAAGTACAGGTGTTAAGACTGCAAGTAAAATGGTCATAAATTTGATATTCTCTAAAATGAGTATAGTATTTTTTATTTGCACTGCTATCTGTAACCAGGAGTTATGCCTCCCTTCCTTCGCTGCATCACTCAGTAATGACTTTTAAACAGTTTAATCAATGCAAAAAAGATGATTTAGTGCAGCAGGTGCATAAACTCATTATAATGGCAAAATATGCAGTATGAGACTTAATCACACCTTGTTGGGTCCACAGATAGTAGTAGTGTCAGATTGAAGATACACCAAAACGGCCATCTGTTAATAATACTGAATGTAATAGCTATAGGAATTTGCCAGGCATAGGTATGACAAATAGAAACACAAAAATTCTTTGTGACTTTTGCTTGAATGTAGATGTTGTAGGGAAAACTGCACAATCACTGGTTTGTTTAAAAAAAAAAAAAAAAAAAAGGTATAAGTCAAAGGCAAATTGCAGTGATGTATACTGATTCTAATTATTGTGCAAGTGATATATGAATAGAATTTCAGTAATATAAACTAAAAACTAAATGCTTATCAGTGAAAGTGTTCGCTTGTCTGATTTCTCTTATCTTTTTAGATAAATGGTCTCAAGGTCAGAGAGGTTTGTTAATTAGCTTGCCAGCTGTTTAAATTAATTGTTCCACATTATTGAGCAAGTCACAGTTTCTATACAATGTCGGGAGGAAGAAAGATCTTTCTGACGATGAAAAGTGTGAAATAGTTCAGTGTCTTGCAAAATGAATGACAACAATTGACAACTGACATTTTGCTAAAACTGACTTTTAGTCCTAAAAGTCAGGCTGAGCTGTGCTAGATACTATGTTGTGTAAAGTATAGTGTGGTCAGCTATTAATGCTAGCACAACAGGGTCAAGCACAGCTTAACAGTGATCAAAAAAAGCAAGTCTCAGTTTCTACTGTAAAGAGATTTTGGTTTAAGAGGGCACATGGCAGTAAGAAAGCCATTCCTTAAAAGACAAAATAGGACGTTGAAGTACCAGCTGTGGACTACTGCAGGCTGGAAGAAAGTCTTATGGGCCAATGAAAATATGAAAATTGGAAATCTTCTGTTCATCATGCTGGGTGTTTGTACGCTGTCAAGTTGGTGAAAAGATGGTTCCTCATTGTGTGAAACCAGCTGTCAAACATGGAGGAGAAAAGTGTTTGTGGTCTGGATTTTTTTGTTTGAGGCAGAGTTGGTGACTTGCACAGAGTGACTGGCATTCTGAATCAAAAGGGTTGCCACAATATGGCTGTTATATCAACGAAAGGTGGCTACTTTGATGAATCAAAAAGTTGAATATAATTTCATATATGTAGTGATTCCTTGACTTGTTTTTTATTTGCCATTATCTATTTGTTCTGCGCCTTGATTTCATTAAGACAGTCAACTCTGTGCATTTCCATAAAAACTGGATAAACTGAAGTGTCATATCGGTATATGTATGAAGTGCTGACTTTCCTCAGGCATAAGGAAGTGTAAATCAAACTTTATTGGCTGGCCAAAAGACAGACGTCATTGGTGTTTTTCATGTTTTGAATAAAACTGTTGCATTTACAATTGAAAATAATTTTGTGCTTTTTAAGGAAATGCAACGAATTGATTAACCAAAGAAGTAATCATCCTATGAATTGTTTGTTGCAGCTTTAGCCTGGTGTGTCAAGTGTATCATTTCATTTTTTTTTCTTGTTAACATCCTTAATAGTACAGCTGTTACCATATTCTGTACTTGTAAAATAGAATCTGATTTGCTCTGAATAAAACAGTCTTCAGTGGTGTAAAATTACAACTTTGTGATGCATCATTTAATGGTTGCTTGATTCATGCATCTGCCCTCAAAGTTTTGATTGTCAAGCAAACACAGAGCCTGATTTTTTTTCTTTGGAAGTGCAACTTGAGACACACAGAAGTTATCAGTCTTGCAAACAGTGTTTAAAACAAAGGCACTCTTTAGTAAGATTGGATGAGCTGTGACCATAAGGGCTACAGCTTACAAAAATATCCTCTTTCATTGTATACATTGTCTGTACACTGAACATAGGAGTCCTTCATAACCAAGACAGTATGGTACAGCTGGTTACAGCATTTTCTTAAAACGTGTGTATTTTATTTTACAAGGAAATTGAGTCGTTTTATGGGAGCAGACTGTATTGTTTGAGAACTAACACACACCCCCTCCCCCACTTTCCACTTCCCCTCTCACTCTGGCTCCATTATCTATTTTTGGCTTTTCCTGAATGGAAGGAACTGATGTGAGCAGCAAATTTTAAGCCAAAGTGTCAGGGTCAGCCAGTAGGTCTACAGTAGTTGTCTTATTCAATAGAAGCCCCCTGTTCAGAGCAGCACACCACAGTTCAGACATTTTTAGTAGTTTTCCAAATTAAAACCATTTTGTGTTCTAGTGGTTGCTGCTTTCATGTTTAATTTGCCACTCTTGGTTTTTGACATTTTGCTTCTTCTGTGCCACATTCTCTTTTAAATGGGCACAACTCAGCGCTTGTTTTCCAGACCTGTATTCTCTCTCTATTTCGCAGTACTCCTGAATGATATTGTTTTGTTAGTGTAGTCTAGCAGAGCAATTGTAATGAAGTATTGTATTAAATAGGCAAGTAGTATTTTAGTTAATGGTCACAATGGGCATTTAACTGTATTCATTCTCTTACCTATCCATATATGCTTCAATGCAGCTAATAATGATCGTACTTTGATTTCTTTGTTGATGGTTTTCTTCCCTTTAGGTACGAGTATCATTGGGCAGATGGCACTAATATTAAGAAGCCTATAAAGTGCTCTGCTCCAAAGTATATTGACTACTTGATGACCTGGGTTCAGGACCAGCTTGATGATGAAACACTTTTTCCATCCAAAATAGGTAAGTATAAATTTGTAACGGGTCAGCTTCAGCATTTGCTTATTGTATACTCTGGACTCCTTCCTGAATATGGATATCCACATGCTGAAACATGCTTCAACATCTTCTGTTTATTTTTTTTTTTTAATTAGGTGTTCCATTCCCAAAAAACTTCATGTCGGTTGCAAAGACCATTTTAAAGCGTTTGTTTCGTGTGTATGCCCACATCTACCATCAGCATTTCGACTCTGTTATGCAACTTCAGGAGGAGGCCCATTTGAACACTTCTTTCAAACACTTCATCTTCTTTGTACAGGTAAAAATATTCACAAAGCTTGTAATGTTAGAGAACCAGACATTGATTGAATTGGAAACACACTGTGTCTTGAATTCCTCCTACTTTTACTTTGATTGCTAACATCTCTTGTGGTACCTTATATTAAAAAAAAGAGAACCTTCTGAAAAGACAAATATTCTTCAGATGCCCACAGAACAGGCTGCTGTAGTATCATTTAGATTTAAATTGGACCAATTGATGCAGTGTTCTTTAGTAAAGACTTACAATGTTTTATTGTGCACAAATGGGGTGGTGGTAAGAAGGAGCATCAGTAATAGCTGAGATATTCAGCCAGAGCAGTTAGAGGCACCTATAAGAATGGAGTGCTGGTGAAGTAGGCATATAAGAATCCAGAAGAGGCTTATGACAGTATGGTAGAGTATTAAGGGCTCCTAATAGGACAGTACAAAAGTTACAGTGGTAAAGAAATGCTATAAGGGTGTATTGTTTTCATTAATAGCTGTACTGTTGCCCAGAGCAAGTAACATTTCTATTTTTCTGCAGCCATAGCACTTGCAAGTTCAGTGACTTGCTAAGAGTACAGAGTGAACAGTCTGTCATGGTTTACGGGTACAACCCCTTAGCCCTTACAGTTTAAGTACTGTTCACTTTAAAATTGTGTACAGTCAATCAACAACAATTTATTTCTTGTATAGCCCAAAATTACACACTGAGTGCCACAATGGACTTTAACAGGTCCTGCTTTTTTGAGTCCCCCAACCTTGACTCATTTAGAAGACAAGAAAAACCCCTTTCCAGGTAGGCTGGTCGTGCAATAGCTGTCAAAAAATGGGGTAAATACAGCACACAAAACAGAACACAAGTAATCCTTTTCACAGAGCTAGATGGCCAATCTGTATAATAATGTATTATTTCGTCAAGAGTAGATATCATATATGAGGATATAGAAGCTTAGGAAGGATATTCATCCTTCATATTCATTCAACAGTATTGTTCAGAGTCCTAGAGTCCTCGACCAACAAGCTGCCTACCCCCTTACTGGCCCTTCCACAGTTGAGTCAGTGCTGGGTCGGCACTACCCCATGATTCCAGGGCTCCTTTATCAAGTATAACTTTTCCATAGACAGGCATATTTACTTATGCTTTAGTACTAATGACTAACAACAGACATGCAGTATGCACAGCTGATTAGCAGCACTACTCAGGGTATGCTAAACTGAAGTATTGAGTCTCCAGCTGAAATTTAAAAGCTGAGACTGAAGGAGCACATCTTATAGTAGCATGCAGAGCATTCCACACATTCAGGGCCCTGTAACTAAAAGCTTGACATTCAAATGTTGGTTTATTAATCTTTTCAATCATAAGCATGCTGGCATCTTGAGATCTTAATGTGCACTCTCGTTTGTAAGTAATGATAAGTTCAGATAAGTAAGCATGACCTTGGCCATTTAACACTATATGGTAAAATGAGGATTCTGAAATTTGTCATAAAACCTAACTGGGAGCCAGTGTAAGAATTTTAGAACTGAAGTTATGTGTTTATATTTTCTTGTTCCTGTAATAATTCTTGCAGAAGGGTTTTGTATTAACTGAAATCTGTATAAAGAACAATTTTAACAGCCAGTGAACACCACATCACAGTAGTCAGTCCTACTGGAAATAAATGCATGAAATAATTTCTCAGTATCCTATATATTTAGAAAACATCTTAGTTTCCCAACATTTTTAAAATGGGAAAAACATATTTTGGACAATTTTGTAATGTGCACTTTAAATGACGGGCTAGTGTCAAAATAATGCCTAGATTGTGGGCTAAGTTAAATAGTGACAAAATATTACTGAAGTCGGCATCATTTCCTGCAATAATTAACATCTGTTTTATCTGTGTACAGTGACCGCAATCCACTCCTTTAACTCACAAACACATCTAATTAAGGACAAAATAGAGAAACGTCATTTCTCTCTTATTATTAAAAAAAAAATCTTGGGAGGGAGATGAGACGTGATCTTCTTGGAAGACAATTTGATGTCCCGCGAGAGAGACTTGAACGTCCCGCGAGACAAGGCAGTGAGACAACATTTTAAAAAAAGTTCACTGACATTTAACCTAGCAGTTGTTGGAATGCTTTTGGCATACACACTTCATGTGCTACCATCTCTTAAAACAACGACAAGCAGAACACGCAGCTCGCCAGCAGCAGCAAGCCAGTAGATGATCCGACGGCTTCTCCTTAGCATGCGTTCAGCTCCAACCCCCCCCCTTCACAATGCGAGTGGCAAAGGACAGCTGCTGTACAGTCTTTTAAATGATCGACACGTAGCACGACAAACAAAGCATGCGGCACACCAGCAGCAGAAAGACAGCAGCTGATCCGACGGCATCTCCTTAGCATGCGTTCAGCCGACCCCCCCTTCACAACACGAGCAGCGTTATACGTCCTGTGAGAGAGATTTAACCACGCCCGGGGCCGGAAATAAAGGACAAGTATTGTTTTTACAAAGTTTTAAAGTAAAAGTGAAAGTAATGCATATGTAACGATTCCCATGAAAATAACAATCTCTTTAAATTGTATGTTCGGTAAACCAAACCCGAGGGTGGGTAAGCAAAGCAAGCAGGGGGCGGAGCCCCTGGTGGTCTAAAAGAAAGGTGTAATTGGGTGTTTTTTTGCATATAAGTGAAAATTAATTATATATTTTAAAATGATAGACCCCAGAAAAAGCATGTGAAATGAAAATGGTAAGGGGTCCCATATTTCACTTCTGTGTATAATGATGGAATACTGTCAGCACATTTCTATACGTGATCTAGTCAGTTTGATAAATAAGAACTAAACCGGGCAAGGACATTCCCTGTATCGGTGTCAAACACCGTGCTTAAGTCTATCAACATAATTACAATGGAATTTACTTTATCAAAGGATATCAGAATGTCGTTTCCAACACACGTTAGTGCTGTTTCTGTACTATGACCGGTGCAGAAGAGAGAGAGGAATTTCTCAAATAAATCATGATGTGTAAGACTGAAGCTGATTGGCGACTACTTTTTCAAGTATTTTAGAGAGAAAGTTTATGCTTGAAATCGGTCTATAGTTATTAAGTATATGGGTCTGACTTTTTAAGTAAAGGTTTGATGACTGACACTTTTAGTGAATCTGGTACTGCGCCATGCAGTAGTGAGCTATTGATAATGCTAAGAATTGTACTGCCAGAACGTTTATTGAGCTTTTTACTAGTTTTGTTGGCACTGAATCTAGGGAACAAGTAGTACGTTTCATTTTAGAAGTTAAAGAATTCCTGTTCTTTAAGCTCAGTAGAATATTATACTCCGCTTAAAGAAGACAAGACACAACCTAATGCATTTCTGGAAGCATTACAGATACCACAACTAGATACTCTTGGTGCAGAAGAATTGGATAAACCTCTAGCACTATCAGAATTGCTAGATGCTATAAACTCTCTTCAGAATAGAAAAGCAGCAGTTCCTGATGGGCTGCACTGACGAATTTTATAAAAAATTCTCAATTAAGCTAGCTCCTCTTTTATTAGCAACATTTACAGAAGCTAGAGAAAAATAAAATTCTACCTCAAACTTTTCGTCAAGCTCTAATTACCATCTTTCCTAAGCAAAATAAGGACTTATTACAATGTGCATCATACAGACCAATCTCACTTTTGAATAACGATGTAAAGATGCTTTCTAAAGTCCTAGCTAGAAGGATTGAGAAAGTGCTTCCTTCAGTAATTTCAGAAGACCAAACTGAATTTATTAAAGGCAGACATTTAGCTTCCAGTCTTCGATGCCTGTTTAATATGATATATTCACCCACAAAGTCAAACACCCCAGAGATTTTATAATATCTATACTGTATAGGGTGGTCCAGATCTAACTATGCAACTTTTAATGCAATGCAATAATTGCATAATTAGATCTGGCCCACCCTGTATAACTGTCCAGAAGCTTCAGTCTGTATCAACAACATTAATTTATACTACTTCAGACTAGAACGGGTACTAGACAAGGCTGTCCCTTGTCACCACTGCTATTTGAAACAGCATTTACAAAATTTCAAAAGATTTCTGATCTCAGAATTAATTTGAACGAAAGTGTGTTCTTTCCATTGAATTCTCAAGCATACAAAATTAGATTGTACACCTTCCATTTTATCATTGCAGATCAGTTTAAATACATAGAGATAAACATCACCAGTAAACATAAAGATCTTTATCAAAAAAATGTTGCTGTCTGCATGGAAAAAATTAAGCAAGATTTGCATAGATGGTCAACCCTTTATCTCACTTTAGTTGGAAAAATTAACATTTTCAAGATGAATATCCTTCCTAAGCTTCTTTTTCTATTTCAAAACATTCTAGTATACATCAATAAATCATTTTTTAAGAAATTAGATTCAATCATAACCTAATTTATTTGAAGTTCAAAACATCCACGTATCCAAAAGGCGACCCTACAAAGAACTAAGGAAGAAGGTGGCATGGCTTTACCTAACTTTCAGTTTTATTACTGGGTGGCGAATATACAAGCTATAAAAACATGGACATTGACACAAAGAGGTGAGCGGACACAGGCTTGATCCGCAATAGAAATAAAATCCTGCGGTACTTTATATTCCTTGCTGTGTACCCCAATAAGTACAAGTCATCGCCAATATACTAACAACCTAATAGTGCTTCACTCACTTTTATCTGTGGCACCTCTGCACGATAACCACCTTTTTCCACCCTCTTAAACGTACGCAGTTTTTAATGTCTGGAAAACATCCGGGATTAAATCACTTAGAGATCTGTACATAGACAATGTCTTCGCATCCTATGGACAACTCCAAATTTAACTTTCCAGCAACACATTTCTTTCACTACCTTCAAATTAGAAACTTTATTAAACAAAACCTACCCAATTTGCCACACCTCCCACCTACCTTTATACCGGAAGAAATTTTGATCAGTCTTGAGGACACAAACAGCATTTCTGTAATATATAAAAACATTTTAAAGTCCCTCCATTTCAAAGATCCCAGAGTACAGTGGGAAAAGGATCTCTCACTCAACATCTCAGAAAAGGAATGGAAGGTAGCAATGCACAGAATTCACTCGAGCTCCATATGCACAAAGCATACAATTATTCAACTTAAAATTTATATATTGAGCGCATATCTCTAGTTTAAAATTGTCCAAAATGTTTCCCGGGCAAGATCCAACCTGCGAAAGTTGCAATCAAGTTCCAGCCTCACTGGGCCATATATGTTTTGGGCCTGCACCAAAATAACATCATTTTGGACAAAAATTTTAAATGCCTCTCAGGCAGCCTGGGTGTCACAAGTGGACTACTATTGACACGTAGACTTATCTGGTTCTATTCAATGAGGGCGCGCACAAAAAGGCGACCTCAAATGGGCGCTGCGAATGAAGGCGCACGTAAATAAAGGCGACCTTCAAAAGGGTGACCTCAATTGAGTGCCGAATAAAGGCGCCCGTAAATATAGGCGAGCTTCAAAAGGGCGACCTCAATTGAGCGCCGAATAAATGCACGCGCAAATAAAGGAGCGCTTCAAAAGGATGACCTCAATTGAGCGCCAAATAAATGCGCGTAAATAATGGAGCGCTTCAAAAAGGTGACCTCAATTGAGCACGGCAAATAAAGGCGTTCGTAGATAATTTAGTTGAAAATGGCTCTGGAATATGTGAAGAGCAACAAAGGTGCAGATCTACTCGTAGTCGAAGGCTATACATTCAGAAAGGAGAAAACTATCAACGGGAAACACATCTGGAAATGCACTGAATATAGGATTGGAAAATGTTCGTCTCGCTGTCATACCAAAAATGACATTCAGTCATTGCCTTAATCTAATTTTCTGTAATTTTGAAAACAACGAAATATGTTCAGTCATTGCCTTAATCTAATTTTCTGTAATTTTGAAAACAACGAAATATAGAGAGCTTTAGAAATAGTTCGTTAGAAGTTCATGCATTAATTAATTGGATGTTTTAATATTCTTGCTTTCACCTTTTTATACGTTCAATCATTGCCTTTATCTAAAAAATTTTCTGTAATAATTTTGTTGTGTTTGCCTTTATTCGCTGCGCCCAATTGACGTCACCCTTTTGAAGCACTCCTTTATTTATGCGCGCAGTTATTCGGCGCTCAATTGAGGTCGCCCTTTTGAAGCTCGCCTTTATTTATGTGCGCCTTTATTCGGCGCTCAATTGAGGTCGCCCTTTTGAAGATCGCTTTTATTTATGTGCGCTTTTATTCGCCGCGCCCAATTGAGGTCGCCCTTTTGAAGGTCGCCTTTTTGTGCGTGCCCTTATTGACGGATACCGACTTATCTTGCTCAACTGGAAGAATTCTAACTCACCTGTTTTAAGTCGGTGGATAACTGATGTTATATATTATCTTAAATTGGAAAAAATCATATTCTCACTTAGAGGATCTGTACAAAACTTTTTCAAAACCTGGCAGGATCTAATAAATAACATTTTAGAATAAGCTTTTAAATTGAGGAAGTGGATTCTCTCCCCTTTTTCTATTCTGTCTGTCTTTATTTATTTATTTACATAATTTTACTATTATTAAAGTGCTACTCTGCTGACATAGCTCTCTTTCTCATGGGTGGGGGTCGATTTGTTTCAAACCAGTTTTGCTAAACTTGACTTACATGTATGGAATATTTTTTGATTTTAATAAAATAAAATATATAAAAAAATCTTTTTCTGTTACAGGATTACAGTTTCTGAAGTGTTAAATGCAAGGCAAGACGGGGTTTGCCAAGCTAGTATGAGATTTGCACTGTGATGCTGAGATCTGATCTGGGATCTTATATTTTTAATTTTCTCATTGAAGAAGTTCATAAAATCTGTACTGCTAATGTCTCTTGGTATTTTGTACTGTAGTTCTGAATTCCCATTTATGAAATTAGCCACCGTTCTAAACAGTACACAATGATTATTATTATTGTTTTTATCTTTTATTTTAGAATTGTAGTCAGAGAGGGCTTTAAAGAGTGCTCTTTTATATTTTTAACACTCTCTGTCAATGCAATTTGAAAGACCTGCAGCTTTATTGTTCTTGATCTATGCCCCAGTTTTCAACACTTTAATTTAAGAGCTCTCATTAAACCTGGGAAAATTTCTATGTGCTTTGATCACTGTTGTTTTAAGGGGAGCATCGAGTCCAAAGCCTCTCTCAAGGTCATATTATAATTTGATGTTGGCTGATCTAAATTGTTTTCCACGATTACACTTGACTTACTCAAAATATCTTTACATTTTAAAGCAGAATTACAATCTAGATGTCGTACTGTCATTGTTTTAGTCTATGAATGTATTGGTAAGGGCAGATTCAAATCAAATGTAATTAAGTAGTAATCAGAAATAACTTAATTTAATGGAGTAATATTTAAATTACTCCGAGTTATAATTAAATCTAATGTGTGATTATAATTGAGTTGGACATTTGACAATCTGACAAAATTCTACTAAATTTAGCACATAAGTAAAGCATTTGCTAAATCATCAATTTCCACATCCTTGTGTACAATAAAATCCCCCATCAACACTACACAATCATAATTTATATCCAAATCAGATACAAGGTTGTCAAATTCAGTCATGAACAATAAATGTGGCCCTGGTGGTCTGTATGCTAGCACTACAGTTGTACTGCTGTTTTAATATTTAAAATGAGTGCCTCAAAGGATGTGAATTCCCCCAAATTTTTAGAAGAGATTTACATTTTGTCACAGTGAATTATTCCAAGGCCACCTCTTCAGCCTTCTCCTTTATCCTTCTTACTCCCGACTCTGGCTCTCGGAATGGAGTGAGGCAGCTCCTCACAGGCCTGGAATCAGACCTGGAATCACTCCCAGGTGTGGTGAGAGCCCAATGAAGGGCTCTGCAGCTCTCCCTAGTGGCCCCCTTGGAACCTAACAGGGCTGTGCTAAACTCCAACTCCCAGCATACCCTGCGGGAATCCATGGTGCCACAGCCACCCAGGAGAGCTGCCCTCTTGTGTCCTAGGGAAGGTATTACCTTGCTGATGCTCTCTTCCCACGGTCCTTCCATACACTTGGTGTCCCAGCCAGGTAATGGCTGTGGGCGCCCATCACAAAGGTTACTAACACAGTTGCATGAATGGCATAAGTTGCGAAAGTTAAACGTATGAATATTGTGGGTTGACTGTATTTCTTAATTAGTAAGGTCATAATGTAACTAGTTAGTATTTTTTATGGACCTAATGACTCATTTCACACACGTGTCACTGTGTATACTTGTGGGTTTGTACAAATTTCTTTCTTAAAACATATTTTACTTGCTCGAGGTTTAGTGGTTTTCTCAGTCAATCATTTATAGTTGTAAGGCTCCCATACCACTTCTCATGCCTTTAGGACTTAATAAGCAAATCTCTGTGCAAGTAGATTTTGATTTTCTCGTACACTGTTCCCATTCTCTTTGGATCTTCAGCAGGTTTCTTTTGCACTGTTTGATGTACCTATATGTAGTATGAGCAAACTGTACATTATCGATTTTTATATAAAAAAAAAAAAAAACTGACATGGCATTCCTTCTTGATTTCTCATCTGATGGACACGATTGAGTTATATTGAAGTCACAAGTCTGTTAGAATACAAAGGAATGGACAAAGTGGTTGAGTATGAAATACAAATCATCTTTATTTTTAAAGTAGGATATTCGTGAACCACTCATTCCTTATCAATAATGATTCCAGAAAATGTAGTCTGGTGTAAACAAAATGTAGAGGTAATGACATCATGGTGTTAGGAATAATGAGCATTTGTTCATATTTATTATAATGGAAATTAAATTCAGTCATGCGGTAGACATGCGGTGCATGAATCAGCCCAGTTTCACTAACTTTATGGATTCCTCACAAGTACCATGTGTCTGAACGTATGCTTTTCAGACATTTTAAATTAAGTATTGTTTTGATATTTGTGGCAGTGTTACACCATATAAACAGATTTGCAGTCTTAATACTTCCCTCTAGGCACTTGAATTCATCTCTTCACTGCTTTGCACTATGAACCTATTATTCTAGCCTTTCAAATATGAGTATGTAATGTTTCCAATGACAAAAGAAGACCAGCCTACCTATTTGGTGACTCTAAATTAGCCCTCTGAAATTAGGGGTTTGTAATGGCATCCTGTCCAGTGCTGAATTCTGTCTTGTGCCAGATGCTGCCAGTAATAGGCTTCAAGCCCTCATAATAACCCTGAATTTGATTATGCAGGTTGAAAACTTTTTTTTCTTTTATAACCATATTCAGATATTTATCACTGAACTGTGCCTGCTAAGTATCTCTGGTGTTAATGATGCTGAACACAAATGATGGTAGCTGTGTGCTTCCCAGTTGTTTTTTGTTAATCTCTACCCCATATTTAATTGTAGGAAGGAGCAACTAGGGAATAAGTGCTTCTGACTTTCAGTTTATGTGTTCCATTTTTCATTTTGTTTTTAAACAGGAATTCAACTTGATTGATCGTAGGGAGCTGGCACCCCTTCAAGATTTGATTGAGAAGCTTGGTTCTAAGGATCGGTAGACTGTGACTTTCCTGTGCCCAACCAACTTTCAACATGACAGCATGGTTCTTTGTTGTAGATCTTTCTTTGGTTTAACTTTTTTTTTTTTTTTTTATAATTACAAAGCTTTTAGCGAATGTGCACATAGCAGAAGTTCAAGTATGATCAAATAGGCAAATACTGGGAAGGATGGGAACAGCATATTTCTTTAAGCTTTTGTAACTGGATTTCCTACAGATATTTTTAATGCTTTTTATCTTTCATAATAGAAGATTCCTTTTTTTTTTTAAAATAGACTTCTTATAATTTGAAGAGTATGTACTATGTGTAAAAGTCTGCTCAAATCATGTAAAAATTCAATTATACCTGGGGTGCTGAATTTTTACAGATTTTGGAGCAATTTGTATGATGGCTCCATATGTAAGTCTTCTGACAAGTTGGCTAAAATGTTGTTGTTGTAGTAGTAAAGGCTGCCATTGCTTGCACTAACAAACCCTAGCCCTAGCATAAGTGGGGAATGCCTGTCTGAATTAGTCTTGGTAGCTTACTTTTAATATACATAGGGAAAGGCATTCTGATCTCCTAATCAGCAAAGCACTCCAAACCTTAATGTTTACTTCTGTACCATACTAAGTTTTCAACAGCAGACTGAGGACTATATGCTTTAGGAAAAAAAATCGGATAAAGCTGAAACACATTAAAAATATTGCCTTAATAGACGGGGAAAAAAAACAACTGTTTTGATCAGATTTGTTCCATAGTGATAACCAGAAACCTGGTTCTGTAAACTAATTTCCCCCCATTTAATTGTTTTGTAGTTACGTCTTGGTCCCTGTTCTGTAACAGTTGCAAGGTAAACGGAATGTCTTAATATACAGTGGTTTAGAATTTTAAGAGCAAAAGCTTTTCAGCAGTGTTTTAAAAAAAAAAAAAAAAAAAAAAAAAAACCCTGAAAAAGCATCTTCTACTCAACCTTTCAAGATGTTCTTTTCCAATGTCTTGCTCAATTAGCTTAAATCTGGTATCTTCAGTAATACTTGCCGTTTCTGAGTGGAAAATATAACCATTATGTCAGTCTGTAGCTCTTTTAAATTTCATTAAAAGTGTCTTTGCATTTATAATGTGCTCAATTACTAAACCACTGGAAGCCTTTGTAGTACTGGGGCCATGTTATTCATTACTAAAGGGAAGTTCTATATACTGAAGATGAACAGATAGAATAACTTGTGTTTAAAGTGGTTGTTGAATAAGATTGTATGGTTTTTGGGATGTGTTCATTGGGAAATGCTTCAGAATATACATTTCAGATTAGAAGTGCCCAAACTGTTGAAGGACTCAAGTTCCTACCCACTCTAAACCCCCTGCACCCTTCATTTGGTTTGAGCCTTAAATAGCAACTAATAGTTCCTTTTATATTCTTTCTTACAAGACTAATATAGTGCATAAATATAAAAGCAGCTGTAATGTTCAAGCCCAACAGGACTCCTGCACTGTATAGTATTGCACATTATTAGCTGATCATTTTCTAAACCAAAAGCATAGGAGATGGAGTATGGAATTGTTTTATTAAAAAAAAGCATGGGATTGGTTTTTGGTGTGGCTCATGCACAGGTTGCAGTAGCCCTTTCATTTCTGCATTTATTTAGATGTCAACCACACCAGTAAGAGGTATGTAGAAATCTATTTAACAGATTCTTACAATAGAGCGAAAAGCACTTATCTTTAGGGTAAGTTCAGTTGCCTCATCTTTAAGTTAGTGTTTAAAAAAAAAAAAAAAAAAAAAACAAATCATACACTTTTAAAACATCCTTTGACATTATTACAAATTAAATATTTTACTGCTTGTATGTATTTGTCCTCTAAATTCCATAGTAGGGGCATGCAATTAAAGAGAGCAAATTGTCTGCAGTGCAAAGTTCAGCAAGTGCCTAGAAACGTACCTTTTCTGTCGGTTTTTCTCTCTCAGACTTGCTTTGTTGTTAAGTGGTGTAGAAATTCTCTAAAATATCACAAATGGTATTTTTATACACATTATGATTAATGCCTTTTTTATTTATTTTTTGTTTTTAAAATGCATATGCTTAAGTTTTTATGTCAGCATTGGCTTTCATGAATGCTCTGGACCTTATTTTTAATGAGTTTACTGAAACTGCAGTGTTTTTCTACAGTATTTTAAATATTTTTCAGTTTTAGTTGATAAGTCACTAAAATAAGTTTGAATTTTTTTCAGCAATGCCTTTAAAGTGTCAACTGAATGTTCAGTTTAGTCTGCCTTTTGAAATATGTATGCTATTAGATTTTTAGTAAAACATATTTTTTGAAAAATGTTTTAACTGTCTTAAACTCAGGTTATGGGATACTTTAACAAAATATGTAAGTACTTTATTTAGGGTATTTAAAATAAAAAATACCATAGCAGGTCAACCAACTCTTACTTTTTACAACATAAAAGAATCTTTGTGATTATAAAAGACATATCTTGCATATTTACCCTAGCTATTAAGGTGAAAAATATTATTACTTTTTATAAGTGAAATGGAGCGATCCATGATTTCACGGATGTTTTGTGATCTATTAGCTCATCATTCCCACTTCCTCTTTACCATGGAGTAGTCATATAACAGTCATGTGCTTTTGACTAATATTCACAACAAAGACTTTTTATGAAAACTAGTTAAGCTAAATATGATCCTAAAGCATATTGCTTCTCATATTGACTGTGACTTTAAATCCTATATGTAAAGATGAATAGCATGTCAAGCACGTGAGGAAACATGCAAGTTTAAAAGCCTCACACTGGAGGCTAGTTGCCACACTTAAAGGGTAAAAACAAAAAGCAAACTGTATTTCTGACTGGTGCCATTTCTGTTTGCAAACAAACATGTAACGTGACATTATAACATTGAGTAAAATATCAAAACATTCTTGATTCATACCTGATAGTCCTGTTCCATTGCACCACTGGACTTAGACAGTCTACTTTAATATCTGGGATGATGACAGTGATGATGAGCTCATTGGTTCTGACCAGCATTATGTTTTCACAGTGACCAATATTCTGCATTAATTACAGATTGGTTCCTATAACTGAGGCGATCTAAACAGGACAGTTACAGAACATGAAGTTTTGTACTGGAGTCATTTTCTAAGTAATTTGATCATTGCCAGACTTGCATTAAAAAAAGCTTGATAGTGCATTTGTGTGCACCACCATTCCTCCATAAAGGCACGTGTGAGCAAATTTTGAAAAGTTGTCTTCTACCAGCTGAGCTGTTGTTAGGCTGGCCTAAAATAGTTTTACGCTAAAAATACTTTGTAAAAGATCTATAAAAAATATTTTTGTAGCATCTTTTTGGAACTTTAAATTTTGCTGTTTTTAAAACAAGGTGAACACATTTTTACATTGGGTTTTTTCCTAGTCACTTTAAGAGTTTGATTTATAAATAGATTTTCTTATTTTTTTAATTGACTTAAATTCTGTCAATGCTGAAAACATTTGTTCTGTATTAGTTGTTCATGGTCTTTTTACATATTTTTAAAATAAAAGATATAGCATGTTTCTACCCACATATGAGGAGTCTGCATATGTGTGTGTTTTTTTTTCCCTTCCCTATAATTAATCTTTTAACGGTATCGTGTAACCAGATGAATATAGAATCTTAATACAGTACTTGTGACGGGTGTTCAATTTATCTTCATGTGTATCACATATTTGTGCTGCAGATTTGAACTTGTCACTGGAGATCAGGACATTGCCTACTCCCACGTCCGACTCCGGAACCGCACCACCATGCTACCCACACCCCACCCAAAAACGCGAGCCACAGACCTGCTGTATCACACTTGGGACGAATTACAGCCAGGTTTGTGTGTAAGACAGTTGAGCACATTGTCCTGAGTAGGAGATAGGCAGGTGCTCAAATGGTTGAAGCAAGCTCAGCATGTGGCTGCTTTTGAGTTTTAGTGCAAGGGACAGATAGGGCAGTGTTAACTCGGGGCAGATGTCAACTTTTGTCAAAATTCAAAGTGGCAAAGTAAGCCATAATAAAGCGTAATGGCGAGTTTTGTCACAGTTTACAGCTGATTACCGTCCTTTGACCCAGAATTTTGACAGATACACCTTGGACAATATTTTGCGTATTATCACTGAATCAGACTGACTTGTCGGACTGCGATTGTGAAGCAAGTGATCTGGAGGTGGAGATTGAAAAGCTGATCGTTCCCCAGCTGATCATGGTGCTGAACACGTTTGTATAGCTGATGCGTCTACATCAACGTTCACCTGGGAGGACCGCAATTTATGATGACAAGAAGGACAAATCAGATTGTGTCACATTGACTGCCACCGCCACCGACCTTCCGCACAAAGACAGCCAACCCAGCATACATTCATGCTGGCCATCGAATAGTCCCCATGCAGAGGCTGCTGCCAGAGGCACTGAACAGGCACCGACAGCAGCCACAGCACACAGCAACAGACTTTCTACATTGGTTTATGTGTGAAGCCATTGCTTAGTGTGTTTTTCAGAAAACAGAGTTTATGGAGAAAATATTCACCCCTCAAAGAGTTAAGACTATGGAACTTAAACAAATAATGTCTGTGTTAAGATTCATTTTTCTTTTGTACACAGTTCATAGGAAGTCTTTCTCAGTCTGTCCAGTCAGGTATATGAAACATAGCACAGGTCACCCACATACAACGTGGCAAAACAGTACAAACCCAGAGCAGAACACTTCCATTACTTGGTACCATGTTGTTTGAATGTTGCATGTTTGTTATTGAACAATTTACTTATTCCAACTATGATGCACAATATTGAGAAGGTAAACTGCAAAGGATTGATAGATAGATACTTTATTAATCCCAAGGGGAAATTCACATACTCCAGCAGCAAAAAATATTAAATTAAAGAGTAATAAAAAATGCAGGTAAAAAACAGACAATAACTTGAATAATGTTCAACGTTTACCCCCTCTGGTGGAATTGAAGAGTCGCATAGTTTGGGGGAGGAATGATCTTCTCAGTCTGTCAGTGGAGCAGGACAGTGACAGCAGTCTGTCGCTGAAACTGCTCCTCTGTCTGGAGATGACACTGTTTAATGGATGTAGTGGATTCTCCATAATTGATAGGAGCCTGCTGAGTGCCCGTTGCTCTGCTACGGATGTCAAACCGTCCAGCTCTATGCCAACAATAGAGCCTGCCTTCCTCACCAGATTGTCCAGGCGTGAGGCATCCTTCTTCTTAATGCTGCCTCCCCAGCATACCACTGCGTAGAAGAGGGCACTCGCCACAACCATTCGATAGAACATCTGCAGCATCTTACTGCAGATGTTGAAGGATGCCAGTCTTCTAAGGAAGTACAGGCGGCTCTGTCCTTTCTTGCACAGAAAATCAGTATTGGCAGTCCAGTCCAATTTATCGTCCAGCTGCACTCCCAGGTATTTATAGGTCTGCACCCTCTGCACACAGTCACCTCTGATGATTACGGGATCCATGAGGGGCCTGGGTCTCCTAAAATCCACCACCAGTTCCTTGGTTTTGCTGGTGTTCAGTTGTAGGTGGTTTAAGTCGCACCATTTAACAAAGTCCTTGATGAGGTTTCTATACTCCTCCTCCTGCCCACTCCTGATGCAGCCCACGATAGCAGTGTCGTCAGCAAACTTTTGCACGTGGCAGGACTCCGAGTTATATTGGAAGTCCGATGTATATAGGCTGAACAGGACCGGAGAAAGTACAGTCCCCTGCGGCGCTCCTGTGTTGCTGACCACAATGTCAGATCTGCAATTCCCGAGACGCACATACTGAGGTCTGTTTGTAAGATAGTCCACGATCCATGCCACCAGGTATGAATCTACTCCCATCTCTGTCAGCTTGTCCCTAAGGAGCAGAGGTTTGATGGTGTTGAAGGCGCTAGAGAAGTCTAGAAACATAATTCTTACAGCGCCACTGCCTCTGTCCAAGTGGGAGAGGGATCGATGTAGCATATAGATGATGGCATCTTCCGCTCCCACCTTCTCCTGGTATGCGAACTGCAGAGGGTCGAGGGTGTGTTGGACCTGTGGCCTCAGGTGGTGAAGCAGCAGCCGCTCCATGGTCTTCATCACATGTGATGTTAGAGCGACAGGCCGGAAGTCATTCAGCTCACCAGGACGTGATACCTTTGGGACTGGGGTGATGCAAGATGTTTTCCAAAGCCTCGGGACTTTCCCCTGTTCCAGGCTCAGGTTGAAGATGCGCTGTAGAGGACCCCCCAGCTCTGATGCACAGACCTTCAGCAGTCGTGGCGATACTCCATCTGGACCTGCTGCTTTGCTGGCACGAAGTTTCCTCAGCTCTCTGCTCACTTGCGCTGCTGTAATTGTGGGTGGGGATGTCTCTCCTATGTTGGTATCAGCAGAAGGGTGTGTAGAGAGTGCAGTACTCCGAGGTGAGAGTGGGTTAGGGTGGTCAAACCTGTTAAAGAAGATGTTCATTTGGTTTGCTCTCTTCACGTCTCTCTCGATGGTGGTACCCCGCTTCGAGCTGCAGCCAGTGATGATCTTCATCCCATCCCACACTTCCTTCATGCTGTTGTTCTGCAACTTCTGCTCCAGCTTTCTCCTGTACTGCTCCTTCGCCGCCCTGAGCTGGACTCGGAGTTCCTTCTGCACGCGCTTGAGTTCATGCTGATCACCGTCTTTAAAAGCCCTTTTTTTCTGGTTCAAAAGGCCCTTGATGTCACTTGTAATCCATTGATTGAAAGCCTTTCTTGAAGTGAGATGTGCTAGCTTTGATACTAGCTACAGCCTGACCTCAGTTTGGAAAACAGAATCTTTTATTTTTGTTTATGTTCAAAGAGAGGTTGTTGATATGACACCATTTAGACAGATTATTAATCTCTTTACAGTGCACATTGTCATTGTTGAGCATGATGACTGTGGTATCAGCAGATTTAATTGTATGATTAGTGTCTAATCTTGGTGCACAGTTGTATGTGAAAAGTGAGTATGGCTTTAGGCTCGGATAGCAGCCTTGTGGAGCTCACGTGTTCACCATCAGTGGTTATGATGTTTTGTTGCCAATCCTGACTACCTGAATTCTGTTGTTAAAAAGTCCAGTATCCGGGTACAGATGGAATTGGGCAGTCACGGTTCTCCAAGTTTTGCAGCCACTTTGGAAGGGATAACCGAATTAAAAGCTGAGCTGTAGTCAATATATAGTATCCTAATGTACATGTTTGGACAATCCAGGTGATGAAGTGCAGTGTGGTAGGTCTGTGATACAGCATCCTCCACTGATCTCTTTGGCTTCTAAGCAAACAGCAGAGGGTTCAGAGAGGCAGAAATATTGCTGTTGACGTATGACAGCACAAGCTCTTCTATACATTAATGATTGTATTTTACAAATGTTCAGTCTTTATTTGTGATCTGTGCTTTTGAGAAGTTGCATGCTGTTGCTTAAAGGTGATCTGCAACACATGGTGTAAACGGGTAGTGTAGTCATTGGAGTTGACCAGACATCTACAAACATCAAATGCAGACTGCTGGACAAAGCTTCATTAAGTCTTTAATGATAGCTATTAGTTTACTTTGAATTTTTAAACACAAAAACAAAAGTCTAGTGGCATGTAAGTAGGTTGTCTAGAAACAGTGTGGTTGGGAGTTGTACGTAGAAGACCTTCAAAATGCGTTTGAATGGAGAGCTTGTCGATCTCTATTCACCTATGTTGGGCTGAATAGCCTGTTCTCTTCATACTCTTCTAATGTATATAAATTAAATTTTTTTAACTATGCAACCCAAAATAAAAGCAACCCAATTCAAGTGATTTTTAATACTGTATGCAGTTAGTCACTAATTGTAAGAAGCAGTAAAGGATTACCTTGATTAAATTATTCTAACAGGTTATTCTGTTTTTCTTTGACTATTTGTGGCCTCATCACAGTCTGTGGTCACTATGGATGTTGGTAAGTAAAGAGCCTGTGATTGGGGGTTTAATTTTCCTATTTAATGAACACTGTGGCTGTCAAAACAAACACTACCTCTGCTCTGCAGACAGTTGGGACTATGCTCTCCCTTACTGGTAAGTTTAGTCAGTTACACTTTGTCTCTTGCTAATACAAAGACTTAGATTTTTACTACTCAATGGCCAGCATTTATCAATAAATCCTAAACCCATACACGAAACTGATGATGAGGCTGTGCTCAAGAAGGATCAGAGTCGCCTCTGTTTTCTGAGGAGAATGATGATGTTTGATGTAAGCAGGTATGTTTTCCACCAGTCTGTAGCTGCCAATGTATTTTTTTCCCTGCAGGTGTTACGTGGGAAATGGAATTAGTGCTAGTGATGCCAACAGACTACGTAAACTGAATAAAAGGCTGGTTCAGTCTTGGGAGCTGGGCTGGACTGAAGGAAGAGGCAGAAGAAATGATCACTCAGGAAGCTGCTAACCATACTGGACAATGACTGTCACCCCCTGTATTGAGGTCTTGGCTTATCAGAGGTGCACACTCAGTAACAGACAAGGAGTGCCATGTGAGGTCATTTCTACCCTCAGCCATCAGGCACCATAATGAGTCACACTTTGGCCGAGGTGGTCTTGTTTTCCTGTGCAGTGCTGCTAAATCTGTGGGGTTTTTTTTTTGTTTGTTTTGTTTTATCATCCACCGGCAAAAATGGGCTTAAATGTTGGTTGTATTTTTCGGGGGGCTACTTTGTGTTTTTTTTATATATATATATAGAATTTTGGGCTATTTTCAACCCCCACAGTATTTCTACCATATTTTTCATCTACCTGGCGCCCTTTCCACTGGGATTAGCACTTGTGTATGTTATTTACTGTTGTAAAATCCCTCAACACCCCCCCCCCCCTTTGTGTGATTGTATACACCCATTTTATCACTCAAATAATACTGAGGGGACCATAATGGGCTTTGATGCTATATACTGTACCTAACCATCTTGCTCTGACATTAACCCCTACTTTATTTCTGGTTTTGTCTACCTCAGGTATTGAATTTTTTTTTTTTGGGGTGGGGGGGTAAATTAACTATTTTTCAGCTGTCCTTCGGCTATCATTTTTTTAAGGACCCGGCAACCCTGCCAGCATGCTGAATGGTACTGAGCTGGTCTAGTAGCCATCTTAACAGACAAGGATTCTCTGTGCAGCATATTGTGCCAATGACCGACATCCTGTACTATGAAATTGTAACTGCACATCTAATCACATTATACTTACCTACAAATACCTACACTTTGTTAATTTACGTATGGATAATTCTAGTTATGTGTGTTTGTACCTTTTTTAGTATACTTTTTATATGTACTGTATATTTGTGCCTTTTTGGTTTGCTGTTGTAACCCTGCAATTTTCTTTGGGATTGATAAAATGTGGAAGCAACTTCCACAGAAATGTGCAAGAAAGTCGAGGAATTCATTTTGTCACACGGACGAATTAAGGTTCCCCGAATAGCTGAAGAAATACGCATCTTGGCAGGTACAGTTTGGAAAATAATTCACGAAGAGTTGGGCATGTCAAAAGTCAGTGCAAGAAGGGTTCCAAGAATGCTATTGCCATGTCAGAAGGCCATGAGGCTCCAGTGCTAGATGCTCCGTGAAGACCAAGTGAATTTTTTTCATCGTTTTTCATCGTTTGGTGACTGGAGATGAGACTTAGATCTATCACAAATATCCTAAGTCCAAAATGAAGTCCATGCAGTGGAAGCAGAAGTTATCCTACCCCCCAAAAAAAAGGTTCAACAAAGAAAAATCTGCAGGGAAAGTCATGGCAACTGTCTTCTGGGATATTGAAGGACTTTTTCATCTGGAGTTCATGCCACACAAGACAACCATGACTGGAGAGAGTTATGCCAACACAATGATTGTTTTGCGGGAGTCAATCAAGGAGAAAAGACAAGGAAAACTCACAGCAGGTGTGCTGCTTCTTCACAAAAATGTGCCAGTTCACGTGTTGTGTCAATCATAGGTTGCCCTCCGAGAATGTGGGTTCCAGCAGCTGAAACCCTACAGTCCTGACCTGGCTCCCTCAGATTATTTCTTGTTCAGAGTTTTGAAGAAATCTTTCCATGTACAGAGGTTTTCAAGTGATGAAGATGTCAAGGCAGCAGTGACGACCTGGTTTGCAGGTCAAACAGAACATTTTTTTTCCAAAGGGGTTAAAATAAGTGCAGGAAAAGTGGATGAAGTGAGTGGAGCTATCAAGGGACTATATTGAAAAATAAAACAATGTTTTTGAAAACTCTTTTATTTCCTACTGAGGTAGATAAATTATTGAACACCCCTCGTACGTTTCACTTTCAAATTGTAGGTTTGATTCCTCTCTGTCGCTAATGTTATTTCTGTCTAATCACCTTCCCACCTAAGGCAAGGGTTTGTAACATTTGGAGGCATTATGGTGGCAATTAATAAAAATCTTTATCATAGAGATATATTATAAAAAGAAATCCTGTCCTGGAAAATAAAAGCAAGGCTACGATATGTGATCTTCTCAGAAGACATTTTAAAGACCCGCAAGACCAAAGACACGCCGTACTTACAATCTATCAAATAGGACAATAGGCAGCAAAACATTCAGTCTTGTGAAGGATTTGAGCACACACAGATCCAGGGCTCTCAGCGCATATAAAGCGTATAAGGACAGTACGTTTATAAATGAAATGTCGACATCTAAGCGAA
This sequence comes from Erpetoichthys calabaricus, assembly GCF_900747795.2. NCBI lineage: Eukaryota > Metazoa > Chordata > Cladistia > Polypteriformes > Polypteridae > Erpetoichthys > Erpetoichthys calabaricus. The sequence goes on from NC_041394.2 coordinate 42,970,582, forward strand.
GAAGAAAGCAGCACCGAGAAAAGAGATTCTATTGTGTTGGAGAGAAAATAGAGCAAAAAAGAATAATCGAGGTGCTAATTCAGAAAATAAGGAAAGAAATTATCAGCCCGGAACAAGTGGAACTGAAAAAAAGCACGTCCAATCCGGCTCAGAATTAAAAGACAAAGTAGAACTTCATAAAGACATTTACAAACGTTGATGCTAAACACATGCAGAGCAGGTTAGAGACTATGAAACCAGGGAAATTAGAAAGGCTCAAAAAAAATAAAAATAAAAAAACGTTGGCACTATACATATGTGGAGAAAGTTAAAGGATATGAAAGTAGGAAAATTAGAAAATATAAAAAAGTAAAGATCGCAGTAGCGCAAACAAACAAACTGCCTCATTTAACTATGCACCAGTCTAACTTTGGTTTTGCACAATAATTACTACACTATTGCACCTTAACACTTAATTCTACTTTATTCACATAATTGTACTTATTTATTATGTTCTACTATACTGTTATCTTTCAATCTATGACTTTTTGTTAATTTAACTGATATTCTTCTAACTTTGCACAGTTTTTGATAAGCAGATCAGGATGCATTTCACTGCGTGTTGTCCTGTATAACTATGCATGTGACAAATAAAGAATCTTGAGAATTTCAAAAACGGAGTTTACCACACATGCATTTATTGGTTACTTTGTTCATGTATATATATATTTACCTGTCTGCTTATTTAAAAACCTAAATTTACTCCAGGAGTCAAAAACGTTGTGTCTAGCCCTTGTACAAAAACCTAGACAAAAGCTGGGGTATCACCTTGGTAACCCCATGTACTTTTGGAACTGTGAGAGGAAAATAGCACAACTTTACAGACAGGAGTCCAATGCAGAACTCTGCTTACTTTTTTATTTTGTAAAACAAAATTATTAAATGCTGATGATGTAGATCGTTTTGTCTGTGCTGAAATTCCAAACAGAGAAACCTGTCCTGACCTCATTAAAAAGATTCAGCATATTGGGACTCGCAAGATTACAAATATTGTTTTTACAGAAGTTCTGAAATAAAAGTGAAACTAATGAAATAGTAACAATTCAAAGAAAAAAAAATCTTAAAAATGTGTATCCGTAAAACCAAACATGGGGGTTGGCGAGCAAAGCAAGCAGGGGGTGAAGCCCCTTAGTGTATATATAAGTCTACGCGTGGAAGTGTGTGTCTGTCCGGCCTGGACGTTTGAGGCTACAGCATGACGCTCAAAGAAAGCGACTTTGTCACCAAAGTGAAACTTGCTTAGCCGCTAACATACAAGCAATGTGAGCACGTTGGCAAAATAAAACCTCAGAGAAGAGAGAAACTCGCTTAGCCGCTGATAGACAACAGAGACAAGCATGTTGGCAAAACACAACTGCAGAGGAAAGAGAACTTTGCTTAGCCGCTAATGCACAACTGATGCGATTGATTGATTGAAGTGCCGGAATCATTGGTTTCTGGGAGCCCAGGCTTACAAAGCTAAGTATATGTACAGTATATACTCGCTCTCTATGTTAATACACGGTGGTGTAACTCTGGACATGTTAACGTCAAAATCTCCACTTGCTGCAGGGACATCGAACTGTTGGCCGTAAGTTTACGTCCCTACTACTTGCCCAGAGAGTTTGGACATGTCATTGTTGTCATCGTGTACATACCTCCTCGGGCGGACGAGGAGTCAGCGAGTGACATCATCCATTCTGCTGTTGCTAAGTTACAAACGCAGCACCCTGAGGCGCTTGTGCTAATCGCTGGAGACTTTAACCATGTGACGCTGGACAAAACATTGCCTGCATTCTCCCAGTAAGTGCACTGTAACACCCGGGGAAATAAGACTATTGATTTACTGTATGCAAACGTTAAAGACGCATACAGCGCCACCCCGCTGCCTGCGCTTGGGAAAGCAGATCATAACCTGGTTCAGCTTCAGCCTCACTATAAACCAAAAGTGAGAGTCCTACCTGTAACCACACGATCATTCAGGAAGTGGACCCCGGAGGCTGAGAATGCTCTGAGAGAATGTTTTGGAACTACAGACTGGGATATCCTGCAGGGATCTCATAGTGAGAACACTGAGGAAGTTGTTGACTGCACTACTGACTACATCAACTTCTGTATGGACATTGTAGTTCCAGTAAGAACTGTACGCTGCTATGCTAACAACAAGCCATGGATTACAAGTGACATCAAGGGCCTTTTGAACCAGAAGAAAAGGGCTTTTAAAGACGGTGATCAGCATGAGCTCAAGCGCGTGCAGAAGGAACTCCGAGTCCAGCTCAGGGTGGTGAAGGAGCAGTACAGGAGAAAGCTGGAGCAGAAGTTGCAGAATAACAGCATAAAGGAAGTGTGGGATGGGATGAAGATCATCACTGGCTGCAGCTCGAAGCGGGGTACCAACATCGAGAGAGAGACGTGAAGAGAGCAAAACAAATGAACAACTTCTTTAACAGGTTTGACCAACCTAACCCACTCTCACACTCACCTCGGAGTATTGCACCCTCCACACATCCTTCTGCTGATACCAGCATAGGAAAGACATCCCCACCCATAATTACAACAGTGCAAGTGAGTAGAGAGCTGAGGAGACTTCGTGCCAGCAAAGCAGTGGGTCCAGATGGAGTATCGCCACAACTGCTGAAGGTCTGTGCATCGGAGCTGGGGGGTCCTCTACAGCGCATCTTCAACCTGAGCCTGGAACAGGGGAGAGTCCCGAGGCTTTGGAAAACATCTTGTATCACCCCAGTCCCAAAGGTATCACGTCCTAGTGAGCTGAATGACTTTCGGCCTGTTGCTCTGACATCACATGTGATGAAGACCATGGAGAGGCTGCTGCTTCACCACCTTAGGCCACAGGTTCAACACGCCCTTGACCCTCTGCAGTTTGCATATCAGGAGAAGGTGGGAGCAGAGGATGCCATCATCTATATGCTACACCGATCCCTCTCTCACTTGGACAGAGGCAGTGGTGCTATAAGAATTATGTTTCTAGACTTCTCTAGCGCCTTCAACACAATCCAACCTCTGCTCCTTAGGGACAAGATGACAGCGATGGGATTAGATTCATACCTAGTGGCATGGATCGTGGACTATCTTAAAGACAGACCTCAGTATGTGCATCTTGGGAACTGCACGTCTGACATTGTGGTCAGCAACACAGGAGCGCCACAGGGGACTGTACTTTCTCCGGTCCTGTTCAGCCTATATACATCGGACTTCCAATACAACTCGGAGTCCTGCCATGTGCAAAAGTTCACTGATGACACTGCTATCGTGGGCTGCATCAAGAATGGGCTGGAGGAGGAGTATAGGGACCTAATCAATGACTTTGTTAAATGGTGCGACTCAAACCACCTACACCTGAACACCAGCAAAACCAAAGAGCTGGTGGTGGATTTTAGGAGGCCCAGACACCTCATAGACCCAGTGATCATCAAAGGTGACTGTGTGCAGATGGTGCAGACCTATAAATATCTGGGAGTGTAGCTGGATGATAAATTAGACTGGACTGCCAATACTGATGCGCTGTGCAAGAAAGGACAGAGCCGGTTATACTACCTTAGAAGGCTGGCGTCCTTCAACATCTGCAATAAGATGCTGCAGATGTTCTATCAAACAGTTGTGGCGAGCGCCCTCTTCTACGCAGTGGTGTGCTGGGGAGGCAGCATTAAGAGGAAAGACGCCTCACGTCTGGACAAACTGGTGAGGAAGGCAAGCTCTATTGTTGGCATGGAGCTGGACAGTTTAACATCTGTGGCAGAGCGAAGGGCGCTCAGCAGGCTCCTATCAATTATGGAGAATCCACTGCATCCACTTAATAGTATCATCTCCAGACAGAAGAGCAGCTTCAGTGACAGACTGCTGTCACTGTCCTGCTCCACAGACAGATTGAGGAGATCGTTCCTCCCCCAAACTATGCGACTCTTTAATTCCATCCAGGGGGGTAAACGTTAACATTTAACATTATACATAGTTATTGTCTGTTTTTCACCTGCATTATTATCAATCTTTAATTTAATATTATTTATTGTATCAGTATGCTGCTGCTGAAGAATGTGAATTTCCCATTGGGATTAATAAAGTATCTATCTATCTATCTATCTAGTATATATGTTTGTGACACAATTTTATTCAGAAATGCAAGGAATTAATTTAATTCAATTAAAATGCATAATTCCTTACATGATAATAAATAACTCATATAATCTGAAAATTTCTCCAAGTATAACCATTAGCTTACATAAACAACTTTTATATAATGTGTCATTTTCTTTCCATAGTTAGATGGTTATAAATTTCACTTTAACCAATCTATGCATTTTACTTAATTCTTTTCTAGGCACCCCACGATTTTATTTTTAGTCACATATGACCAACAAAATCTTAGTACAGAAAAAAAAAACTTTTTAGTGCATTTTTAAATAAAATCGTGTCACGTAAATATTTTAATGTGTCTTTTGTTACTTGGAACTATTATCAAGATAAGCAGATGAACAAAGCGAAACAGACGGTGTGTTGCAGAAAATCTGCATTTTAATTAACAGTTGTCAGACTATTACAATTTTTAAAACCCAGCGTTTCATTTTAAGTAAAACTATTTAAAACAAAATCCTTGCATTTATATCATTCCGTGGTTTCACATATAGATGACAATGACCCTAGCAAACATGGTGGTTAGCGCGTGCGCACAAACGACCGTCCGGATGATCGCGCTTGCGCACAAATACATTTCTGCGCGACTGCGTCATCGTCGGCATTTAAAGCTTTCCTGGCGTTTGTTGAACGACTTTACGCATGTAAAATGTACAAGCGCTTAAGAGTTATATTGTAAAATTACATGTTGCTGTTTTATCGGCAACTGTAAATTTCTTCGCAGAAATACAGTAAATTATTTCCGGTTAAGAAAGGCGCTGATTATGTGTGGATTTGTGTGCCGATTAACGCGAGGCCTACACGTCGTCTTGTGTCGGACTGGCATGTTGAGTAAAGCCGGAGTTCTGAGGATTTTTTCTCAGACTGAGCTCGGCTCCTTCGCCCTAACGAGTCGGTTTTCATGGAATGTTATCGCGAACACGTCTACTTTTCCGAGGGGCTTTTCTCACACCGTCGCCTTGAATACAGCCGTTCTGCTTAGGGCACGGAGAATGACAGAGAAGCCGCCTGCGAAGCACTGCTGCAGTGCTGGCGTTGGCACGGGAGAGAGCTGTGCCTCATCACCTCATGTTAAGAGGGTGGCAATAGAGGGCAACATCGGTAAATATTGTTCTGCCATGTAAAACAATCGTTTACACCGGTGGTCCCCGATGGTTGCAGGTTTTTCTTCCAACCAGTTTCACAATCCAATCAGTTAGTCCTTTTAACTTTAGTTGATCTCCTTATTTAATTAGCCGGTCTTTATTCCAAATTATTAAAAAATTCACAGTAGTGTCAGATTAACATAATAGTATCAATATTTATTTTTTGCCATCCCTTTAAATGCTTAACTTACATGTTTGATATGGACTTTTCTCATTTAATTGTATCCTAATATATAATGGCAGTTAGCAAGGTGTGGAGTATACACGGCCACAAACAGCAGTAAATGACGAAAGGCTGAGGTCAGTCGTAAGTAATGGGTGACAGTATTGGAACACCCGGCAAGTGAAATCATCCTGATGTTGATGATATAAATCCTGTTAAAAACACTGAGCTATGCCAGAGCATTATATATTAATGTGTCTCCTAAATACCAATTAAAGTTTAGCAAACCTAGTTTTGTCATTTTTGGATTAGCACTCTTAACACAGTTCAGTTTAAAGATTAACTGTTTTTTGAAAAAACCTGCAGCCACAGGGAGCCCCAAGGACTAAACGTGAGTGGTTTACACAATTGCTGACCACAGCATTAAATAATTAGTAGTGTTTATTGACTATACCTTTGTTGAATTGAATCTATGTATAACGTTAACTTTATTTCTTGTCCTTGTAACTTCTTAGAGAGTTTAAAGATGTTGACTTGTTTTCATCAGTATTGATCCGTATGACTGCCCTCACCGTAGGTGTATTTCACCTTCTTTTCTATGTTGTCAAGCTAGGTTTAATCGCCTCCTGGCCTTCTTGTGTTCTTAGTTGTTTCAATGTGAAAAACTCAAATCACAAGAGAAGAGAGCATCTCCAGCTAACACCTCCCTCCAAACGTCTCACTGTTAAGTACAAAAATTTGCATTCATAGTATCTGGTTTAAAACTGAAATACAAGAGTTCATTTCGTTGTGCCAGTCTGAATGTCTTATTATGATATGCACAATTCAGGTAAAATAAGAACACAGCTTGCTGAGAAATTCCTTGTTCATAAATATGTCAAAATGAGTTCGAACGTGTACGGATGGCGTAACATTGTGGTGTTTTTGGCGACTAAGGTAACTTATGAAAGTTGGATAGTTACTAGTTAGTTACTACATCAAGGAGTCAGTTATTACATTTTGTTTAGTAAATATTTTTGTAACAATAAGTCTTTTAAAAAAACATTAAATAGCTGCTTTTTAATTGCACCTTTCAAAGTCCTGTAGATTCCAATTCAGATGATGTGAAAATGGCATTGATTGATATGCTGTTAATAGTAAAAAACAAAACAAAATGGATCTCAAAAAGTTAAAAATACTAATAATCATCCCACAAGTATTTAGTGCTGTAAATACAATCCCCTCTTTCTCAACCTTAGTCAATATACCATACTCCTCAGTTACACACTAAATGCCAACTCATACTGTATCACCAATAAAATAGCATTACCAGAAGAAAATAACTATAAAAAGAAAATGAACAGTACTAGCATACAGTTGTGGCCAAATGTTCTGAGAATGACCCAAGTGTTGGTTTTCACAAAGTCTGCTGCTTCAGTGTTTTTAGATATTTTTGTCAGATGTTTCTGTGGTATACTGAAGTATAATTACAAGCATTTCGTAAGTTTCAAAGGCATTTTTGAAAGACCATTACATTATGTTTATGCAAAGACTTGATATTTGCAGCATTGGCCTTTCTTTATCAAGACCTCTGCAATTCGTCTTGGCATGCAGTCCATCAACTTCTGGGCCACATCCTGACTGATGGCAGCCCATTCTTGCATAATCAATGCTCGGAGTTTGTCAGAATTTGTGGGTTTTTGTTTGTCCACCCGCCTCTTGATGATTAACCACAAGTTCTCAATGGGATTAAGGTCTGGAGAGTTTCCTGGCCATGGACCCAAAATTTCGATTTGTTCCCCGTGCCACTTAATCGTCACTTTTGCCTTATGGCACGTTGCTCCATCCTGCTGGAAAAGGCATTGTTCATCCCCAAACTGTTCTTAGATGGTTGGGAGAAGTTGCTCTCTGAAGATGTTTTGGTACCATGGCTGTGTTCTTTGGCAAAATTGTGAGTGAGCCCACTCCCTTGGCTGAGAAGGAACCCCACACATGAATGGTCTCAGGCTGCTTTAATGTTGGCCTGACACAGGACTAATGGCAGCGCTCACCTTTTCTTCTCCGGACAATCTTTTTTCCGGATGCCCCAAACAATTAAGGGGATTCATCAGAGAAAATGACTTTAAACCAGTTCTCAGCAGTCCAATCCCTGTACCTTTTGCAGAATATCAGTCTGCCCCTGTTGTTTTTCTTAGAGAGACGTGGCTTCTTTTGTGCCCTTCTTGACAGCAGGCCATCCTCCAAAAGTCTTCGCCTCACTGTGCGTGCAGATGCTGTCACACCTGCCTGCTGCCATTCCCGAGCAAGCTCTGCACTGGTGGTGCTCTGGTCCCACAGCTGAATCAACTTTAGGAGATGGTCCTGGCGCTTGCTGGACTTTCTTGGGCGCCCGGAAGCCGCCTTCACAACAAATGAACCTCTCTATTCTAATTCAGTCACCATGACAGGGTGATTTCTAGCCTTGTCCTCATCGACACTCTCACCTGTGTTAACGAGAGGACCACTGAAATGATGTCAGCAGGTCCTTTTATTTTGGGGCTGAAATGCTGTAGAAATGGGTTTTTTTGGGGATTAAGTTCAAAGAGGGACTTTACCAATAATTGCAAATCATCTGATCACTCTTCATGACATTCTGCAGTAATGCCAACATAAAAACTGAGGCAGCAAACTGTGAAAATTAACATTTGTGTCATTCTCAAAATGTATGGCCTTGACTATACAATCACTATCACTATCTTTCTCAGAGAAGAAGAGCATCTAAAATAAGTACCCCAACTAGCTATTAAAGTTACTTAAAACCCAGTCATTTTTAAAACTGTCTAAATAATTAGGAACTTGGAAAGGGCCCGATTAATTGTAAAATGGGAATGACAAAGGTTGACATTTATCTTAAACATTATAATTTCAGTTGCAAAATACACAAAAGCAAAGCGGGCTCTTAAAGCTGTAGCCTCAACTCTTTGCCAAAGGCTGGAGTTCTGCACCATTCATACAAACTGCCTCTTTGTGTACTGAAGAAACCTTTTAACACATTGTAGTTTCTAAAAGTGGGGCCTATGTCAAGTGCATTCCATCTTTAGATCACATACGGGAGCTGCAACTTCATGTGTGATCAATTCATTTAAAAACTTTTTAACCAAAGGTTGATAATGTCTGTTCTTTACAATAGTAATGTGTTTATACTGCAAGGTAAATGCTGTTAGTTCAGTCCATGCTTTCTTTCCTGTTCAGTTCATTTCCAGATATGTGACTTGTGTGTGTGTGCATCTGTATGAGTGGCTCGAGTGTGCACTTCCACTAAAGTTTTAACAAACTTGTAATGGGGATCTTAGTAGCTGTCATACAAGTAAAAGAGGAATATATGTACGCTGAAGTAACTGCGCTCAATGTAAATTAAAAGCAGTAAACTAATTAGTTACTGAAGTTGCACAAACCGTTTCCCTGTTTAAACACAGACAAGTTCACAAATTCTCCAATGCTTTTCGATGGGAGATTTTTAAATTTCAAAACTTTGTACAACTCGATTTTGTTTCAAGAAATAGCAACAAAAAGTTAAGTGTGTTGATACATTTCCTTGAAGAATAAGTTTGCTTAGTTTCAACAAAATCGATTGACTTGGGAGCAGTTATTTCATGCGAGTGGATGGACAGACAGACAGAAAGACTAGCGATTGAAGTAGGTTGCTCACGCATTATATGAGAAAACACCCAAAATGACACATACATTAATCTGCATTCTCAATGCAATTTCACAAAGTACAGCTTTGCTGAAGAAATCCATCCATCCGTTATCCAACCCGCTACGTCCTAACTACAGGGTCATGGGGGTCTGCTGGTGCCAGTCCCAGCCAACACAGGGCGCAAGGCAGGAAACAAACCCTGGGCAGGGTGCCAGCCCACCGCAGGGCACACACACACACATACCAAGCACACACTAGGGACAGTTTAGAATCGCCAATGCACCTAACCTGCATGTCTTTGGACAGTGGGAGGAAACTCACGCAGACACGGGGAGAACATGCAAACTCCACGCAGGGAGGACCCGGGAAGTGAACCCAGGTCTCCTAACTGCGAGGCAGCTGAAGAAATCCACAGTTTAAAAAAAAAAAACAAGTGATATTTCTTTTAAAGTAATTGTAGCTGCATTTTTCCAAAATTACCAAAGTTCAACAGCTCTAACATAAAAAATGGGATTCAATAAAAGACTGACGCGCTGAAATGATTCCACAGACAAAATATCTTTGTTATTAAAAGTATTAGTTAAAATTCAAAACAGTTCACACAAAAAAGAAAAAATTAAAATAGCAAAGAATTAAAAATGTTCTTGTTTAAGAGAAGTTCTGTTCAAAGCTTAAGTCTTGTTACATTTCTAATCGTTACTTCTAAACATTTCTGAACCATTTCAAAACGGTCAGCAAACGGCAGGCCTATCCCATTTCTATGTTGAAAATGGGTCTTTTAAGGACCTGTTCTAAAGAACAACTACTGACTCCATTATCACACTGTATCTTAGTTAGAGCAGGAAAGTTCTCTCTCTTATGAACTTACAGGGGGTAAAAGGCTAAACCATTGTCTATGGCTATGACTAAGCTAACACTAACTTAAAGCTTTAACTTTCTAAGATTGGCTCTTACAGTAATCTAGCATAGAGCTGTTCATGATGGTGTTCTGCAGATGTTTGTGTCCCATTTCAGGACCACTCCACCTCCACTGTATGACTGGCGTTGTACCACAGAGATCTCCACAACCGTAATGGACATGATTCTTGGCAAAGTTTAAAAGTCAATGAATGAAACGTACATGTCCATCTGTTTGTGTTTTGGTTTTGTTTTGTTTTTTTTCTCCTAAACTGTTTTGCAGATTTAGTGTGGTAATTTTCCAGTGTCTACCCCAGGAACACAGTGCAAGGTGAGATCCAGTGCAGGACAGGGTGGTTGGCTGTATAATTATGCCAAAGAAGGAGACGTAAAGGGCTCATGATGTGTGAGGCATTACCAAGACAACTGTTGACAGTCTATCTTGGTGACACTTGGAATGTTTAATTTTATATGTACAGTAGTAGTCTTGATCTGGCACTTCAATAAAATAAGCACTCCTTTGATAAAAAGTGTATGATTGACAATAGTATAAGTGGTGTCTCTGTGTGTGTGGACTGGTACTCCATTATAGGTTGGTTCCATAAGCTAACTTGCTGAGATGGGACCTGGCTTCCATGAGACCATGAACTGGATTATACAGGGTTAAAAATGAATGGCTCAATCTGAAATAAAATCCTTTACAGACCTTCTTTAATTCAAATCAGGGTTATAGGTAACTGGCAGGAGGCATTTCTGAATGTGCCGCCTCACATGTTCAAAATAAAACCTTTTGTACATTTTCCAGGTTTATGAGTCACTAATTGAGTGAAGATGACTTGAGCCATTTCTTTAAATATGAAACACAGAAGACAAACCGCATGACTCCAGCAGGATGCCTGAGTGTTTCAGGTCGCATTCATAAACTTGTGCCCACTGTGTCAGACCAAGTATGTTATATTAACTAGATTAAATTGGGCAGTCTTAAACTTGCAAAGGTGTGTTAAAATGTTATGACCATTGTAAAAGACAACAAAGAAAACAGAAGGTGCACTAACCCACTGTGCTACACTTGTTATTGTTTCTATCTAACCAGGAGACATGAAGTGTTGAAATGAAAAACCCTGTTATGGTGGATGGCACATGGGCATGAGTAGTATGCAGAGCTAAATTGAGGTCACAGGCCTTCTGTGTTCATGACTTTTGGGCATTGGAGAGAATCAGCAGACGTGTTACAGGTCTGGCCTGTCTACCTTAATTTGTTCCATGCAGTCCCCGCTGAATAGTCACATTCTTAACACCTGACACTATATGTCCTGTGAACAGCTACCCACAAGTCAAATTCATGTCTACTGTTGTGTACAGGACACACAATAAGATTCTTACTTGCATGTGTCACACAGATTAGTGACAGTAATATAATACAAATAATAACGAGCTCTACACCACCAGACAGTATATAGAAAAAGCACACATCAGCTATGTCGATGTAGATTAAGATGTTAAATTTGACCAGCCACATGATAATGACCCTGTAAACAAACGGCCTCATAATATGATGGAATTTTTCAAATATCACCAGACGTTCAACTTTAGGGTCAGATGCAGAACACGGTCTTCTGTATCACTGTACCTGAATTTTTTATTCAGTAGTTTTCTGTACTTGACTATTTTAATTTTAAAGTCATGGAAAGCTCGAGTTTATCTCTGCAGTCTCGGTTGCCAAGCCTTCACTAGACCTCCGCACACAGTCACTCTGGGCCAATTAGAGTCACACATTAACTGAGTATTAGGAATGTGAAGCAGGCCAAAATGGTCACAAGAGAGCGACTAAAACCGTGATTCGGAGGATCCAAGAGCTGTAAAGCTAGAACATTTTATGGTTGTTAAATAATTTATTCTTATCTGCCTAAAAATTAGTTGCTTCCAAATCTCTTGTTCAGGCGTATTCAAATGAAAAGTTAAACCATGACGAGTTAAAATATATATTAGTGTTATATATTAATATTGTTCTATAAATTTAGCCAAATTAATTTTGCAAGTCAATGAATGAAATGGTAATATTCAGGTATCTTAGGAGATTTATTTCTTTACCGCATTTTGGCGAGATGATCTTGTACTCAAGTATCAGGCACTTCCCAGGCCCCTTTCCTAAATAGTATTAGCCAGAGAATATGAGGGGGTGAAAAGAAGATTTTGTCTAATAAATTGTGACTGTTCTCCCAATTTCTGATTTCTTGCAGCTGTAGGGAAGTCGACTTTTGCCAGGATTCTGCAGGCGGAGAATAAACATTGGGAGATTACTCCTGAGCCCCTGAGCGAGTGGCAAAACATACAAACAACTGGTGAGCCAAGCAAAGTAAGCAAGTATACATTTCTTATGTTATACCAGGACCTTTCCCCAGTGATAAGTATTCCCAAATGCTTTAAAGTTAGTTGTGGTCAGGATATATGAGCTTCACAGGACAGTGAAATTTGGGAGTTTGGACATGACCACACTGACTGCTTTTAAAAATAAATAAGTGTTTCTTACCCAGCTCTGACACAGACTACATCACACAACACAGAGAGTTCTCTGCACTTTCTTGACAGAATAGACAATAGTAGTAATATTGTCATGTGTACATAATACAGTAAAATTGTTACTTGCATGTCTAACCAATATTACACAGGTTGCCACTATCGGTGCTATTATTAACTTAATTTTATACCCTAGAGAATTTTTAAACTCTGAATTAGTCTTCATGCTGCTTTCTTTGCACAAGTCAAATTGTTATGTGTATTATTGTACAAAGAAATAAATACTCGCATATCTCCTTAGAACAGCTGATGATAATACAAAACAAAATAAACAAATGAATTAACTAATTAAAAAATAGACTAAAGAGTCTCCATTTTCTAAGCTTGTCACAGTAAGACGTGCCCTTTATAGTGCCACGATGTCTCTTTGTAGCCTTCTGACCAGCATATGTTACTCCAGAATAGGCCTGACTATGACCACCAGCACCAGCTGCAGGAGGCTTGAAGCTTGTGTGAAGAACATAAGAACAGCAACAACAAAGACAGAGCCCATCGATCTGTAGTCACCTTTCAAACATTAGTGTGAAGTTCACCCTTAAAACGTCTTCTGTTTGTGCCCATGTTGAAGAACTCATTTTAAAGTGCTTTCAGTCACTCTCTTTATTTATTTAGTTCTGAACATTTGTCTGATCTTTAGTTGGTTAAACCGTAAATATTTAACTCATTTAGATTTTTTTTCATAACTTGCAGTTTTATTTGCTAGTCTAGCCTTTCTCTGTGGCTGTTATTACATTATTAGATTAGATAAACTTTATTAATTCCATGGTGAAATTCAGATGCATACAGCAGCAGAAACATAAAAAGCAAGGATACAGACTCATAGGACAAATAATTCAGCTAAACTATCAATCAATTTAATAAATAAAGACTAATGTATATTATGCAGAAAATGCATTTCAAAATGAACTTGAGGAGTACATCGGGAGGAAGAGTTGAACATCTTTATTTTATTTTTTTTGTAATTTAAAGATACAACCCTAGAAGGACATTTTACATCTTAAAAGATAACTTCCCTTAGGGGTATTTAATGATAAATCAGACTTGTTGAAATTTATAGCGGGTCTCAAATCAAAAAAGTCCCACTACAAAGAAAAGACAGCCTCACTGTCAGAAGCCAAGTCAGTCACCTGAACCATGCGAGTTTTCCTTTGGCACATTAGTGTAAGATGGATATGGTTGATTTCTACACTCTGCACACAGTTCAGACATAAGTTTCCAACATTGGAAGCCAGTGTCAGTGTGGACTAAATCTACTGCGTGACTTTGACATCATCTTTAGTAAAGGCACATACAAAATGGAACTCATGTGAGCTGTGAATTTTTAAAGCTGAACCTGATGACATTTGGGAAAAAATGCAATAGAAATAAACAAGAGACAGGCTTAAGCTGATTCCACCTGATTCCTGGTACAAGTAGAAAAGTGGCATTCGAGCCAGAAGTGTGATCCTAGTTCAGCGGTTCTCAAACTGTGGAGTGCGCCTAAATAACAAAAAAGGGGGCGCGAATGTTACCATATGTGGGGTAATTTCACTATTCGTTGGAAAATTTTAAACTTGTAGCGGTGTGTCGGCAGCAAAAAATATAGGAATAAATTTTATTAGGGTTTCAAAAAAACTTTAGGGGGGCGCGATTAAAACTGTTATGAAAACTCGGGTCGCAAATACTTAAAGGTTGAGAAACGCTGTCCTAGTTAATGTTGATCAACAAAAAATCAATTTGAGTCCTTTCTTCCGCTTCATTGTCTTAACCCACATACAGCCAGAAATAACAGTTTGTGTTAGTAGAAGAATCCCAAGCTGTTGTACGTGTCTGTATTTTCGTTTCGTAAAGATTTAATTTTCATCTGTATGTTTCCCTTTTACTTTCTAGAAATCTCAACAGAATGTCAGCAATTTACTTCAGATGATGTACCAGGATTCCTCACGCTGGTCTTACACATTCCAGACCTATTCCTGCATGAGTCGCATCAAAGCCCAACTCAAGCCTGTGTCAAGTAGACTTCTAAATTTAGTACAGCCAGTGCAGATCTTTGAGAGATCAGTCTACAGCGACAGGTAACATATTAGACGTTATGAGTAGAGATTTTTATTAACTATGTGGAAAATGGTGTCCACAGCCTTCTTTTCAGTAATTCAGTCTGTAAGGAGTGAATCTTTATTTTATCCAGAACAGGTCATGGTCATACAACAAGTCAGCAGTAAAACCTGCACTCTTGCAAATTCTAGGCGATGTACTGTTTCAACGAAAGAGCATGGCTGAATGTGTCTTGAAATTCTCCATATATAAATGTTTTAGTAGAGTAGTTTCAAAGAACAAGGAGGAGCACTGCTATTATTTTTGTACTAAGCACTTAACATTTTCTTTTATGGCTAAAAAGTTTTAGCAGTGAGGTTTACCATCTGCTACTTACAGTAAATGTGTGAAAGATTTCCAAGTACAAGGGGAGTTCTAAAAGGCCGTTTGCTTTAAAAGAAATAAAAATGATAACCCCAAAGTTTGTTTTCCTCAGAAACCTTACCCATTTTGTACTTCTCAACATAATTGCCACTGATCTCAATGCACTTTTGCAATCTGTAGATCAGTTTTTCAAAACACTCATTTTTCAGCGTAGCCACTTCTTCATTCACTGCCTTGATCGTGTCTTCTCAATCCTTGTAGCATTTTCCACACATGTTTGGTTTGATTTTGGGCAAGGGTCCAATTTTTGGACAAGGGACCAGGTCAGGCATGTAGGGCAGGGGCATCGAAAAGGTTGATCCCAGAGGCACAAATGGCTTGATGCACAGACGCTTTGTTGTGGTGAAGATTTTGGAAAACTTTAACCAAACCAGGCAACACTGAGTTGGTGCTTGGTTTCCAAGATGAGCTCAGCCTCCAGCTTCTTCAAGCTTTCTGCTGCTGATAAGCTGGCATGAAAATGTTGTAGAGCATCAGCACTTTTTTTTCTTTTTTTGCAACAGAGAAATTCATTTGCACGTGTGAATTACGTTCACTACTACCTTCATTTGTTTTCTCCATAACAGCCTACAAAACATTCAGCTTTTTGTGATTAGGTGAATAAGATTCCCTGAAAAAATCAACCATAGAGAACAAATTCAAAAATCCATGTGAACAGACTTTTGGAACTCCCCTTGTACAGGGTGCAGCACAAAAAAAACCAAACCATTTCTGACTCCAACATCGACGTACGTTTCTTAGCCAGTACACAAAACGAAAGATGTGCACTACAAAAATCCAGTTGCAGTTGTTTGAAGGAGCCACGTGCAATAAAATACACATTTTTCCTTGTTGTTGTCCTTCAGTTCTTGGACACAAGTCATTCTGTACGGCTTCGTTTGTAGTGAGTGCAACACATGTTGACAAGACCTGCGTGAAACATTAACTTGTTGTGCCAATTTACGTGTCGATTTCTTAGGGCTTCTGGCCATCCGTTCCTGAATATCTGCTACGACCGCAGATGTACGAATGGACGGGGCCTGATTCTTTTTACAGTTTGCTTCTGACGGCAGAGGGCACCCCCCTATAAAATAGCTCGACGGTTTTTCGTGCGCCACCCTGCTTAACCTAAAAGGAATCAAATGGTCAATCATTTACTTTTTCAGGTGAGGTAACAAACACACAATGCAAGAAAAGAAAAAAAAAAAAAAGAGGAAACCCTCATTGTTTGCTTGTATATTATCCCAGCCCTGCTATAATGTAAGTCTTTGTGCTTGGACAGTTATCACTAAACTCTAATTTCCAAAGCTGTCTCATCTCCAGTGCATTAAGATGCCTGCCTTAATATTTTCTACCAGGACATAACTTGAGATCCCAATCACACCGTACGTGCTTCATCCTATCCTTAAAATCCTCAAAGGAGAAGATAAATTGTAACCCTCACCCTAACAATCATGTAAGCTCTTGTCCATGTGGATTGGATTAAGTGAATATATTTTATGTTACACTTCCTTATTGCATAGGGTGTGGAAGGGAAAACCAAAGTATTTGTTTAACAAATAGTCATGGATTTCCATTGCATCATCATGATTTTCTTTGTGCTGTTGTTGGTGAGGGGCGGCACGGTGGCGTGGTGGGTAGCGCTGCTGCCTCGCAGTTAGGAGAACCACAGTTAGGAGTTTGCATGTTCTCCCTGTGTCTTTGTGGGTTTCCTCCGGGTGCTCCGGTTTCCTCCCACAGTCCAAAGACATGCAGGTTAGGTGCATTGCCGATTGTAAATTGTTCCTAGTGTGTACTGGGGGTGTGTGTGTGTGCCCTGCGGTGGGCTGGTGCCCTGCCCGGGGTTTGTTTCCTGCCTTGCACCCTGTGCTGGCTGGTATTGGCTCCAGCAGACTCCTGTGACCCTGTAGTTAGGATATAGCGAGTGAGGAAAATGGATAGATGGATGTTGTTGGTGAATGTTACAGTGGCAACACATTGAGTGATGCTGGCCAGACCTTCTTATCCTCATCAACTTCCTTCACTCCTTCATTGTGAATGCCCATATTTGAGAGGTATAATCCATCTAGTGTATCTTGGGTGTTCTCTTTGGTCTTCCTCCAGTTGGTATTGCCTTGTACACCTCCCTAGTCAGGTGCTTGGGTCCTCCTAGCTACATGCCCAAACCACCTCAGCTAGCTCGTCTTGACCTGAGGATGCAGCAGTACAACTTTGAGGTCCTCGTGTATTGCTGAGCTCCTAACCCTGACATAGAGAATGAGCCCCGATACCATTTAATGATGAGTGGGAGGCTGGTACAGTGCCTTGAGACTAGCAGACTGATGTGGTTGTCTCCATTTTTAGAAAGAGAGAAAGATTGTGTGTGTTACATTTACAAGAGATCATAATTCTCCTTCTTAAGATATCAATGAATGAAAAAGTGTTAACATTTTAAATGTTGCTTTATTATTGTGTTCTTTATATATTTTTATGACTTAAAAAAGACATAATCACATTTTATTTTAAATTTATTGCAGACATTAAAAATTCTAAAGGATTCACAAACATTGTAGCACATCTGTACATTATAATAATAACCTTATTTATTTTGCTCCTCATATTTTAAGGTCAAATGGCATCAATTGAATAATCAAGCTGTGCCATAATTGCCAGAAGACACAACAGCCTGTCTGATTGAGATTCGCCCATCCTGTGCTAAAACACGGTGTTGTATTAGTTGATTATGCAAAACTAACTTGTCCTTCAGGATTATGCTTACTCAGGATGACAATCTGATTTATTTGGATTTTTAAAACCATCTGCGATGAACTTGTTCTCCATGGGAGTTTGGGCTCTAGGTTATACTGCTCCTCAGCTCTGAAACTCCTTCCCTCATTCATTCATTCATAATATCATGCTTAATAGTTCTTACTATATGTTAAAGTTTACACTTTCTTGAGTGTCTATAAATGCACAATTAAATTAATATATCATTCGTAACATGGAGTGCAGGATGTCTCCGCAGTTAGCACTGTTGCCTCACAGCTCTAAGGACATAGCTTCTTTTCCCAGGCAAGTCACTCTCTGCATGGTCTCCCCTCACTCCCATGGGCTTCTTTGAGTACACAAGCAAAACTCGCACTTTTCATATTTTTTGTATTTATAGGCCTGCTAATACTCATGCACACTTCAATTGGGAAAACATTAATAGCTTTGTATAAACAGTATCCCAAATTGCCCAGGATGGCTCAATGTTTTCTAGATTTAGTATATAATGTTGGAAAATGGATGGAAACAAATTGTAAATCCACTAACAAAGTCACTAGGTCATTGTATCATTTGAGCATTTTGACTGTTACATTTAAACAAGTTTCATTTTTATTGTATAATCGCGTCTATTCAATTTATGGACATTTATGATGACTAACCTTTTTTTTTTTTTTTGTAATTTATAGGTATGTGTTTGCACTGAACATGTTTAACATGGGCTCCATTAACGACACAGAGTGGGCCATTTATCAGGACTGGCATACCTTTTTGGTTCAGGAATTTGGGAAAAGGCTTGAACTGGAAGGCATTATCTACCTACGAGCTCAGCCCCAGGTATGGCTTCCTTATTATCAAATTTATTAAATTATGGTGGACAAATGCAGGCTCAAACTCCGATTAAATCTGCAGACATTTAACAAACAACATGTGTTTTCTCTGGAGTTTCTCCCACAGTTGAAAGACATGATGGTTAGGCTGAGTTCTTTTATTTTTTCCAGTATTAGTGCTGATGTGTGCCTCTGTGTGCATTGGGTTGCATCGTCATCACTTTCATTTTGCTTTTGATGGTGATGGTTGTAACATGGTGGGTGACCAGGCCACTTGTGGAAGTAGGTTGAAGGTCAGGTGCAATGCCATTTGGGTGACCGGTAAGTGTGGGGCAAATCAAGGCATATTTGACCCTGCCTTGCATCAGACATTAATTGCATGCTGCTTGATTAGTCTCTGGTACCAAAAGACCCTGTGATGGAATTAATTGGCTTGAAACATATATATGCAGTTTACTTTTATAAATCCACAATCCCACCTGGTTGCCATCCTAAACAGCCATATACAATACAGTGGAACCTTGGATTGCGAGCATAATTTGTTCCGGAAACAGGCTTGTAATCAAAAGCACTCGTATATCAAAGCGAATTTCCCCATAAGAAATAATGGAAACTCAGATGATTTGTTCCACAACCCAAAACTATTCATATAAAAATGATTAATACAAAATATAAAGTAAAAATACATAAAACAAATTAACCTGCACTTTATCTTTGAAAAGAATCATGGCTGGTGTGAGGGAGACGAGAGAGAGGAGGGTTATTGTGTAGGACGGTTTCTAAACTCTTTTGGGATTCCACCCAATGGGACGAAATGCAGAAGAATGTCCCGAAGCAAGTGCAGGCTCCCAGCGCTGTAGCAGTTCACTGTAAAAGCGAATCCGAAAAGATCGCGGACATACTATAAGCACCCGCTGTCGATGGGTGATACAAGGAACATTATAAATGCGCAGGGCACAGTACTTGGCCACGACCCTGCCTGACTGCTGTGTCTGTGTATAGGAGAGCAGCAGATTCTGCTACAATAAATAACCGTGCTGTTGCTGTTTCAAGCTGAATAAAGTAGGTGTTGCTAAAGTACTGAGACTTAGCTTCATGTTTTGGGGTACATGACAGGGACTCACATGTTACAACACACACACACACAGTCACAATGCTGTAGTAAACAGTATACGCTCATACGGATGTTGACTATGTGAGTGAGGCACGCCGACTGAGACCGAGAATAGGAGACGATTAGCCACAATCCTGCAGAGAGAGAGAGAGAAGAACCATCGGCTCAGTTATGATCACGTGACGCTCGGCAGACAAAGCGTATACGTACTACTCGTATTGCAATACCTCGTTCGTTTATCATGTTAAAATTTATTACAAATTTTAGCTCGTCTTGCAAAACACTCGCAGACCAGGTTACTTGCAATCCAAGGTTTTACTGTACAATACAATTTATTTTAGTATAGCCCAAAATCACACACAAAGCCTTTTGACAGCCCCTCACCCTTGACTCTCTAAAAAGACAAGGAAACTCGCCCAAAAAAAACCCTTGTAGGGAAAAAAAAATGAAAGAAACCTTGGGAAAGGCAGTTCAAAGAGAGACCCCTTTCCAGGTAGGTTGGGCATGCAGTGGGTGTCAAAAAAAAAGGGGGGTAAATACAATACACAAAATACAAGTACTCCTCAGTACAATATTATAGTGCAATAGAAATATTACAAGTACAGAGCAGGATTCAACAGTAGATGAAATCACACAATTTGATTTGGATTTGTTCAGAGTCCTTGGACACCTTGGCCATCAAGCTGCCCCCCCCCCCCCCCCCCCCCCCATATTGGCCATTCCACAGCTGAGTCAGCGCTGGGTCCACCAATCCGAAGAAAGGACCCCCTCTACCCAACGATTATGGATTGTGGTCCCGATATGTGAAACATGTACATATGCAATCATGATGCTGCAGAGCTTGGCTTGTATAGCAGCCTCCCACCAGGCACATGGAGGGGTCCAATGCTGTGCTCCACAACAGAGCAAGCAAGAGCATTCATGGCATTGTAGCACTTCTTCTCTGTATTTTGGCATTCGGAGAAAGGCTAATAGGTGTCAGTATTTGAGCACATGATTGTTATTCCAATGAATAGTATAGGCCATCATCATCTGAATCATATGTTGACCCAGGCCACTGGGCCACAGTGTTTGTCTGTTTCATCTTGGCATCATAGATTACATGTGCATTAATGGAATGAAACTGCTTACAGTTAATAAAAGCAAATTCATTCTCAATAGGTGCTTTTATTGTTATGTGAGTGCAGTAAGTTGCTCTGATTATGTTAGGAAAAACAGACACGGCTGCAAATTGCATTTTTATGTTGGCAAAAATATGTTATGTTTTATGTATGGATATCCACATTATTCAAAAGCAATATAGTGCCATGTTGGGTGATTAATGGCTTCCAGCACAGCAGGCATGATGGAGTGCAGCATGGCAGAGATATTCTTGACTTGTGGTCCAGTTCCCTCAGAAATGACAACAGTTAACCAATATAAACTGACCGACATAAAAACCAGGTTCAGTACAAATATGCAGAACTAACCCTCTTAGAAGGGAATTATAATAGGATTTGTATGTCATATTCATCACTTTTAAGGTTTAATTTGTTTGTCAAGTCAATACACATTATAATAACTGCTGATAACGGTGATGTGAATTATTTACATGCATATGTCTTCATTTAGCTGGTTTGGCTAAATTTCCCTATTTGATCACGGGTGTTGTCATTTCCCAAATTATTCAAATGCCTATGGATTTTTCAGAGCTGTCCCACCCAGGTTTCTTTAATAAATCCCAAATTTTGCAATGGAAAGTTTTGTTACACACATTTCGGGTGTACACAAGTTATAGAAAGTTGACCCCTGGGTGTTACACAAGTCCATTGCAGACACAGAAGAACTAGCTGAGAAAAATCAACCCTGCATTCAGCATTTGGCGTAGCTGCAGAGGTGCTACTGGAGAATTGTCCAGCAGGTGGAGACACAAGCCTGAACTGAAATGTTTTAAGACAATTTCTCCTCACACTGGAAATTTCCTTAACATTTTACTGTGATTTTACTGTAATTTTAAAACTATTTAGATACAAATCAATACTGTAACCACTTCCAGATAAATAAGGTTGCAAATAATAAGGGAAACAAATCTTTGCACACTTACTGTTTGGTTTGGTTTTTAAGTTTTTTGGCAGGGGTTTGCTACAAATACAGTATGCTATATAACCATTGAAACTCTTTAGCTATGTTTTTTTTATTTTTGTCATTTGTTTGGTTAATGAAGTATTTAAATATCTTTAATTGCCATATTCGGATTTAAATGATCTCTGGGCTTAGTGTTTGCTCTTTGCTGTTGATTTCTCTCTTTCATTGAAACTAGATTGGTGTGATGTATTTCAGGTGTGCAAGGAGAGGCTGAGCCGTCGAGCCCGACCAGAAGAGAAGGGCATTACGCTTGAATACCTGGAGACTTTACACACCCAGCATGAGAACTGGCTGGTTCACAAAAGTACCCAGTAAGTGGTCTTTGCTAAGTGCAGGAGACTGGGGTTGTATCCAGGGCCAGAATTTATTTATATACAGGTTTTACATATCAGTATTGTTTTGATTGGAAAGGCAGTATATGTTATAGATAAATGAGCATTGAATCCAAGGGGATATTGCAGTGTTAAAGCAGCTGACACACCCACAAATTCCCAGAATACACCCAAGATAAGCAGTAAGATGTATACATACATTCTTAAAACTTTATAATACAGTTCAGGATTCCTGGGATAGGTAATAAAAGGCCATTTTTTAAGTGAGCTAAAAAACAACTGTTTCTAAAACCCTGTGTTTTAGATGCATTTGGCTGAAGATTACATCATTCATTACATGCAGAGATCAAGCAGAATCATGACTCCTTTTTCAGCCTGGTCAGTGTCTTTGTGGAGTCTGCACGCCTTCTTTGTGTCTTTCGAGAGTATTTGTTTGGACACTCTGGTTTATCGCCCACACCCCAAAGGTTTGTGCATTAGGTTGATTGGTAATTGTAAATTGGTCCAGCATGATGAGCATGGGTGTGCCATGCTATGGATTGTTGCCCCAAAGGGCAGGGTCTCCCTGCGATCCTAAACATTGGACACAGTGAGTTTGATAAGTCTTTTAATTGTTACAACATCTGTAATGAAAAACCTGTCCCATCCAGGATGGGTTCCTACTTGGAGCCAAATTGAGTTGAATTTAGTTAGTATGCTATTATTGTGCAGCTAACAAAAGACATTGCCGTCACCAAGAAGATGATTACATCTACTTATTTTAAGTTATTTTCAAGAAAGGTATTACTTTAGGATAACGTGTATAATTATTTATTGACTAAACAGTCAACTGATGTAAAAAGCAGCTCCCACAGTAAAGACCAGGAATGAAAAACTGCTAAACAGAATTCTGCAATTGGTGTTTATGTGTTCAATCATTTAGGTTGAAAATTTTGTTGTCTCAGCCACACCTGATGTAGTATTTCCTCTTTAAAGTTCTTGTCAGTTAAGAATCTGCCTTAAAGCCATGTCACATTATCTAACTTTTCTGGCTATTTTCAGTCGTAGACTTCATTTACATAATCTTACCGGTTGGAGGTATTTGCGACACACTCTTGTGACTAACAGTTGCATTGTTCGACATACCCATTAACTCACTCCAACTAGGCAACTCATCTTGAAAAAATTAAACAGGTTTGAATTTGTCTTAAGTCGTAAGGGCGAGCATGTGTGTATGTGAGCTGAGAATCTGTGAATACTTGTCCAGAAATACAGCGCATGTAATGGAAACATGGGTGTTTTGGACCACACAAACAAAGAGAGGCTCGTCTGTCTGATGTCTCTTGTTTTATGTATCCTGACAAAGTGGAAACAAGGGAAAAAAGAGGCAAAATTGAGGCTGAAGTCATTGTACCTACAAACTCATCATTCAGCACTGGCTCCGTTAGGCAGCACATTGTTAGCTGTCAGAAAAACAGGCAAGCATGTGCTTCTTTGGAAGTGTGAAACTGTGCTGTAAAGTCATCAAACTATTGCATAATTTGACATGCCCAGGCTTCTAGTAATGTAATCTGACATGCTGTGCCAACAAGATCAGCTACAACAGTCGTCAGGGTTGACATCTCTTCTGACTAGAAGTTGTACAAAGAGACACTGAGTTTTCCTGTAGACTGTAGGTTAAGGACTAGGCTTCAGATGACATACTGGCAGGTTCCCCAGTAATGTACCACCTCAATTTATCTTTGGACAAAGTCCTAAAACCACCTGTCCTCAACCAGATCAGACAAGCAATTAAAAAACTGGTAAGGTGTACCAGCGTACATTATGTGGAATGCAGCTTGGGAGAGGTCATTTATTTTCACTTCACAACATACTTGTGAGGCCTCATCTGGAATGTTGCACCAAGTTTTGATATGCATATTAATAAAATGACTTCAGAAGCTTCTGAGAAAACCTACTGGACAGATCCGTAGGAAGTGAGTTGAAGAAGTTCAGTCTCAAATGGAGAATAGAAATCAATTACAGTAATCCCTCGCTATATCGCACTTCGCCTTTCGCGGCTTCACTCCATTGCGGATTTTATATGTAAGCATATTTATATATATATATCGCAGATTTTTCGCTGCTTCGCGGGTTTCTGCGGACAATGGGTCTTTTAATTTCTGGTACATGCTTCCTCAGTTGGTTTGCCCAGTTGATTTCATACAAGGGACGCTATTGGCAGATGGCTGAGAAGCTACCCAACTTACTTTTGTTTCTCTCTCTCTCTCTGTCTTACGCTGACTTTCTCTGATCCTGACGTAGGGGGATTGAGCAGGGGGGCTGTTCGCACACCTAGACAATACGGACGCTCGTCTAAAAATGCTGAAAGAGTTGCTACCTTCTGTGTGCAGCTGCTTCGTGAAGTGACATGCATACTTAAAAGCTCGAAGGGCACGTATTGATTTTCGATTGTTTGTTTTTCTCTGTTTCTCTCTCTCTTTCTTTGCTCCTGACGGAGGGGGTGTGAGCTGCCGCCTTCAACAGCTTTGTACCGGCGGTGCTTCGCATACTTAAAAGGCAAACAGCACTATTGATTTGTTTGGTTTTCTCTCACTTTCTGACATTCAGTGCTCCTGACGCGCACTCCTTTGAAGAGGAAGATATGTTTGCATTCTTTTAATTGTGAGACAGAACTGTCATCTCTGTCTTGTCATGGAGC
This sequence comes from Erpetoichthys calabaricus, assembly GCF_900747795.2. NCBI lineage: Eukaryota > Metazoa > Chordata > Cladistia > Polypteriformes > Polypteridae > Erpetoichthys > Erpetoichthys calabaricus. The sequence goes on from NC_041394.2 coordinate 42,995,450, forward strand.
ACAGTTTAAACTTTTGAAAAAGAGACAAATGTTTGTTTGCAGTGTTTGAATAACGTTCCTGTCTCTCTACAACCTCCTGTGTTTCTGTGCAAATCTGTGACCCAAGCATGACAATATAAAAATAACCATATAAACATATGGTTTCTACTTCGCGGATTTTTTTATTTCGCGGGTGGCTCTGGAACGCAATCCCCTCGATGGAGGAGGGATTACTGTATAGAATATAGAAGAGTAATCAGGGTGAGTGTTGGCTGCTAGTTTACAGTTTATTCCTTAATAAGAATAGTGTGGCACAAAGATGGCAGCTGGATAAATGTAATTTTTACAAAAATGGCAAGAGATTTGTTTCAAACAGAGAGCTCTACATGCATAAAATTAATTTCAAGGTGGTGCCATTGAAAGAAATGACTTGAGAACTTCATATATCAACTCAGCGGTATTTTGGGTACATTAGATGAATAGGAAATAGTGAGTTGCCGGTGCCAAGTCCCGTTTTTCTTGAGAAGTGGTCACTGTCGTCTGCACAATCCGTTAAAAATGAGCAACTATAGGATATTCCCAAGAGCTGTGAGAGTGTTGTGCTAAAAACATCAATGGAGTAGAACTGAAACAGTACCAGACGTGGTATTCATCCAGTAGACTGTTTGCAACTTTTAGGAACAGTAAAATGTGGTATAAATCTTTAGTTGTCTGCTCTATTTTTGTCCTCAGTTTCTTACTCATACAGTGGGGGAAATAATTATTTGATCCCCTGCTGAATTTGTAAGTTTACTCATCCCATCCATTCATCCATTTTCCAACCCACTGAATCCGAACACAGGGTCACGGGGGTCTGCTGGAGCCAATCTCAGCCAACACAGGGCACAAGGCAGGAACCAATCCCGGGCAGGGTGCCAACCCACCGCAGAAGTTTACTCATTTACAAAGAAATTAACATTCTCTAATTTTTGTGGTAGTTTCATTTTAATGGAGAGAGACAGAATATCAACCAAAAATCCAGAAAAAACACATTACATAAAAGTTATAAATTGATTTGCATGTCATTGAGAGAAATAAGGATTTGATCCCACTACAATACAGCTAGAATTCTGGCTCCCATGTGGCACACTGATTACAATCCAATCAATCAATCAATTACAGATACTCCAAATCTCAACTCGTTATGTGTATAAAGCACACCTGTCTACAGAGTCAATTTTTTCCATTCCAACCTCTACACCACCATGGGCAAGACCAAAGAGCTGTCAAAGGACTCCAGGGACAAGATTGTAGACCTGCACAAGACCAGAATGGGCTACAAGACCATCAGCAAGAAGCTCGGTGAAAGGTGACAACTGTTGGTGAGATTATTCGTAAATGTAAGAAATATAAAATGACCATCAATCGTCCTCAGTCTGGTGCTCCATGTAAGATCTTGCCTCATGGGGTGAGGATGGTCATAAGAAAGGTGAGGGATCAGCCCAAAATTACACGGGAGGAACATGTTAATGATCTGAAGGCAGTTGGAACCACAGTCACCAAGAACACCACTGGTAACACACTACAGCGTAATGGATTGAAATCTTGCAGTACTCATAAGGTCCCCCTGCTCAAGAAGGCCTGGATGTTCACTGACAAATGTAAGACGTGTTTTTTTTTTTTTTGGCCTGACTGGTCAGTCATCTACAGTTATGACAAAATCAGTTGTTTTATCTTTCACATTAATTAAAAAATAATTTTTGAGTCATAGTTCCACTTTGGCCAAATAATCATAAGGCCCTGTTTGTGATGTTGAATTAATACGAAAGCTCAGGGCAGACTAACCTGATGATGTCATGGGCACAGTGCAGTTTTGCAGTGATATGCACCGTGTATGGCAGCTACAAAAAAAATATCAAACCTCAGAATTATATTGCTTGTTGGGTTTTTGACGATAATGGAGTGTTTCTGTACAACGGCAATTTTACTAAAGCAGCCAAAATGCAGACAATGTAGACCAGCAATTTGTTTAGACTTTAAAAAGAAGCTTATAAAGAAGAGTTCTGTCTCCCATTGAATATTGTGACGTGTCCATAATGTGGGGCTACTTTGCTGCTTCGGGTATTGGGGGTCTTGAACATGTTAAGAGAATCGTGATATTGGAGGGTTTGTAGGGCATTTAGAACAAAACGTGCTACCCAGTTTCAGAAAGCTAAGCATAGGTTGAAAGTTTTGGGACCTCCAGAAAGACAACAACCCAGAACACAAAGTCCAAAAGCGCAAAAAACAGTGAAAAGGGCCAAACTGGATTGTGTTAAACTGGCCAGTGAGTCCTGATCTCAATCTGATTAAAATTCTTCTGAAAGAGTTGAAATCTGCTATTGGTAAAATGAATCCTCCAAACATTCAAAAGCTACAACAAATTTTAGCTTTACTGTGGAAGAAGATGCCAGCAGAAAGGTGCTGGGGGCTTCTTGGTGGTTGAAGAGACATCTGGATGCTGTCATCCTAGGTAAGGTTTGTGCAGCCACATATTAATGAAGGATACCTTTAATACTGTACGGGTCTTATTTTAATTTCTTTTTGTGGATAAAAATCACTACATGAAAGCTGAGTAGCCCTTTTTTGTTGTGTGTGGTCCTGCCTCCTGTTAGTTCCAGGTGAAAGTGGCCAAACAGACCTGTTGACTTTTGATAGTTGCTAGTCTCCCCAGTGTTGTTGAGACACTTCAATAGAATGTCCTCTTAAAAAACCTGTGACCTACAGCTAAGAACAAATGCTAACGTTTAGTAACTAGAGAGCTGGGTTAACGCTAATTCAAGATGTAAACGCAGCCCATAAAGAGCATGCTGGGAGTTTTGTTTTTCCTGTCCTTTTTCGTTAGTATGAGTCGCATGAATAGAAGCCCCAAAGCCATGTCCTCACAGGTGGCGCAGTGGTAGTGCTACTGCTTTGCAGTAAGGAGACTGTGGAAGATTGTGGGTTCGCTTCCCGGTTCCTCCCTGTGTGGATAGCGCTTTGAGTATTGAGAAAAGCGCTATATAAATGTAATGAATTATTATTATTATTATTATGTGTTTTGTCTGAAACACTGTATAAAGCCTTTAGGAACACGGTGGCGTACATTTGATTGTAGCCCAGTATTTCCATTTAGCTCGTGTGTGCTCTCATATCGGCACAAATAGCTGCAGTGGCCTTCGCTTGATAGCCTTAGTTCTGTCTGTGCTGACCTTTCATTTACTCCTTTAATTTATTTTTTTCAGGGTGCACTTTGAACACCTCAGAAAAGTCCCTGTCCTTGTCCTTGATGTTGACGATGACATTCAAAACAATCGAGAATACAAAATGCAAATTATTACTCAGGTAAAAAAAAAATACTTGTCTTTAATCCACAAAAGTGCAGACTTTCTGCTTTCCCAGCACAGGTTGTGATCCAGTGCAAGAGTTTTGCTGGCATTCTATGTGAAAATGATCATTTCTGGTTATTTATTTCCCAGATGTCTCCACCTTTCTGCTTATTTGCTCATAGTTATTGTCCCAGTCTGAGCTGTTGCTGTTTTTTTTTTTTTTTTTTTATAATCCATTGAGATTTCTAATTTGTTTTTACTTTTTTAGGTGAAGAATTATGTTTCCTCTCTCTGGGCTTCATGATATAACATGTGTCTGTGCATGACAAGCTGGATACTTGACCACAGTTGCTGTGGACGTTAGTAGTTCTCATGTTGAGAAGGACAGAGGTGTTTTTTTTTTTTTGCTGCTTGGCTGGAGCAAATTGGGAATGCAGCCCACATAGGGACGTGTTTAAAAACGGGGGATTGTGCTGATGACCAAATCAGGTTTAGGTGGTCTGATTGTCTCTACTCACTTAATGTCCAATACAGCAGGATCAGACGCAAGTGTAACAGTGTCCCAGCGCCTTCCCCATGGTGTACTTTATTTTGGGGTGATACCCTACACTTTATGGTGATGTGCCATTACTGTCAGGTCTGGTCTTGCCTGTCCTCAGAAGAAGTTACTTTCAGATGCCATCTCTACCAGGGTGTGTGTGTTTTTTATTAATTTTTTGATGTCTACTCACTCCTTTCCTTTGCAAATAATTAACAACTTACATAGCACATGACATTTATAGCCTCCTGTTTATTGAATGAGAGAAAAAATATGATGGGACAGGATGGTCCACAGTGACAGCTTCTCCAAAGACAATTTTACCTAACGCATTTCACTTACTTGCTTAATTTATTTAACTTTACCTAGCATCATTCTGTTATGCTGTTTTGTGTAATTATTATTACCTCACTTATTTTAACTTCACCTGTTTGTTGTCTGGTACAAATCTTGTAATCGATATTTAACCCACTTCCTATTGTCCAAGTGACTTGACATTTTGCACACTTACTCACATGAATCAATAATCAGTTTCATTAATTGATCAATTAATTCATGTTAATCAAGAAATGAAATTTTCATTTGAAGAATAGTTCAAGATTTCACCAATAGATGGTGCTAGTAACAGACAGAAATATTAAAGGAAGTGGTAAAATATTGATTTCAAAATTATACTAAAACAAACCCAAGCCTAAAAAGTTGAAAATAATATATATAAAAAATACTTTTTAAAAACCACTTATATTAAGTTAAAAAGTGTACTAAAAAGTAAAAAATAAGTCTCTTATACATCACTCGTAAAATAAAAGGTGGGCGCTTTAGTGATGTATAAGAGACTTATTTTTTACTTTTTAGTACACTTTTTAACTTAATATAAGTGTGGTTTTTAAAAAGTTTTTTTTTTATATATATATAATTTTTTATTTAAGTTTTTGTACAAACCTAACAAAATTGAATCCACAACAAGCTAATATTCAGCTTTTACCAAATCCAGCACCACTGTTTTGCATTTGTATATGTTTGTCATCGAGGTTATTTGCACTTAAATGTGTTGTTGCTTTGTTTTGTGTATTTTAATGTGTTCAAATGTTTTTTTTTTTACAATTAAAGAAATGTCTCTATTTTAAGATGGACATTTAATTTCTCTGTTTAATATGGTCCAGGCTTTCCACCTTTGTGAAGCTAATCCATTCCTGAAAACTTCTGTTTTTGTGAATACTTAATTACCGTTCATTTAAATGGGGAAATGTCACAATGCTCACCACTCGACCACCACTGGCATCTCTCGATCAACTTCTCGGGCATTTCGCAATCCCCAGACTTCATTCTTCTTCAGTTTGTGCAGAACTTGCAGTTGTACACTGAACACACCTCTCCAAGTTAAACTTAAAACTTGACCGGCACTGGACATTAATTGTTAACAATGTCGGGTAGCTCCGGCCTCGCTCAGACTTATGTTTTGTGACGTCCATAATTTCAACCCCCTTATTCTTCTCAATCAGGCGGTGTAGATTTTACAATCCTCGCAAATCCTCTTACAGCAGTTTTTGGAGTTCTTTCACACAAGCTTGGTGATAAACTGTTGTTTCCTGCACTAAATTGTTAGCATGTCAACTAATTCTACTCATTTGAAGGAATCCTAATGCACCCTCCATTACTTAATACTAAAATTATGTTTTATATTATCTAAAACTGGGCAAAATGAATTTTTTCTGTGGATCTTTACAAAACTTAATTAGTTTGGCAAGGATTCATTACTGTTAAGTGAGTCTGCCGAACTCCTGTTGTGTTTCTTAATAATACGAGGTTGTAGAACACAGTGGGCCTCTTTTTATTACTAATTACTTCTCTTTTCTGAGTGTTTTAGTGTGGAAATCTTAGTTGTTTTTGTGTACAGTGGGACCAATTGAACAGACTTTGAATCTTCTAATTTTGTTTCAATGAAAGGTACTGTCATATTATATAAATTGTTTTGTGGATCAAATAAAACTTTAATAAAATAACATTTTATTCTTCGAGACAATTTCTGAACGCACGCATGACTCATTCGGCCATTTCAAGGGAAATAATGCCGATTTCATGGCGAATAGCTTCCTTGATGGTTTCAATGTTTTGAGGTCAGTTTGTGTATACCTTTGACTTGAGATAGCCCCACAAGAAGAAATGTGAGGGCCACCCGACATCTCCGCGCAGGGAGATCAGCTTCCCCAGAAACATCTCCCGCAAAACTTGCATGGCTCTCCGTGCTGTATAAGCTGTTGCTCCATCCTGTTGAAACCAGGCATCCACCACATGCATTTCTTCCAGTTGGGGCCGCAAAAACTTCTCTAGCATTTCAATGTAACATTCTGAAGTGACGTTGACCGTTGCTCCCCCCTCCTCAAAAAAGCAAGGGCCTACATTGCCAAATTGTGCAAGGGTTGGTTTCAGCCCAATAGCGAAAGTTTTGCTTATTTGTGCAATCATTCACATGAAAATGTGCCTTGTTGCTGCACATGACGATGGCATCTCGATGAATGGTTTGCAGAAAGTTCACACACAACTCTCTACGCCTCTCCCAGTCTCTCTCATTGAATTCCTGCACTACCATCATTTTTGTATGGATGGAAATTAAGGTCCTCATGCAAAATCCTCCTCAAAGACGTGTTGGAAGTACCTAAGGCAGAAGCATGATTTGCGAGACTGCAATTGTGGCCCTTACAGCTTGGATGTTTTCAGGCGTTCACTCGTACAGTCCAAGGACAGCCTGGAGATTTTCTGTTCAATGTTGTACCTGTCTGGCTAAATTTAGCCACCCACTGAGGAACTCTCTTCCGATTTGAGACGTCACCATTAGGAGGAATGCTGAAGTGCGTTCGGAAGGCGTGTTGCATAGCGATGATGGATTAGTTGTTTTTGAAAAACGTTTTGACAGCAAAAGCGTGGTGTGCACCGGACCAAGGCATGATGCCTACTGAAAACTACAAGGGATCGCCTATCAGAGGACCCCCTCCTCACCCACTCGGCTACCTCTACCTCACGCAATGACCTTGAGAAATGTGGTACTTCACTCTGTATTCACATCAGTCTTTGAAACAAACCCTAGTACATGTTCTCTTCATTAGATACACTTTTTAGTAAAGCTTTTTACATTCTCTTTTTACATTTTTCTTGGGCTTCTCCAACTATATTACCATCATTTTTTTGGAGCTGTGAAGGTCAAGATAATTAGAGGAGACCTGTGAGTAATGAACGTGACAAGATGAGTGAACCACAGCCGATGAACGCAGCATCAGATGTAAGAATGAGCGAGATTGTGGTTGGACGTCACTCATATTCAACTCCTGTCTCAAAATGCCCACCCACTCCGCAGGCTACAGTTAGTTGTAATTTGGGAAGTTAGCGGCACACGTTTGAAAATCGCCACATCTGATTTTCACAGCCACAAACGTTTGCCTTGCTTGTCGTTCCTAAGATGAAGAATTTTGAACGATGACTGTCTTTGTATAGCCAACTCTGTCAAGGCCTGTTCCTGCACCCTGAAACCCACTGAATTGAGTCCAGGCCACTTCACCAACCCTGACAGGCTGTGGTTGCAGGGAAATCCACATAGACATGGGGAGAACATTTTTTCGTAAAGATTATGAACTGAGCTTCTAGACAAAGTTGCCCATATCTACTTGTACTATGTAACACAATATTAAGTTGTCTGTGTGTCCGGTCCCTCAGAGCAGTCTGGTTGGTCAGTATGGCTTTGGTGATGCACTCTAAAGATGAAGCGCAAGCGTGAGACACACAATTATGGGTCAAGGTGTAGGAGGCGCGCTGAGTGACGTCTTCAGAGACGGAAAGCATAAAAGCAGGCTGGAAACAAGCAAGACGCCTCATAGTGACAGAGTCAGAGAAGCGGACTTCATGGGATCATTCTAGAGAGACGGAGTGCCGGTCAAGAGAGGTTCAGGGCGCCGAAGAAACTGAGGAAACGTGCTGAAGGTGAGTGTAGGACAACAGATGTCATGATTTTTATCTGTTACCTGTTTTCGACAGCCACTGTGGCTAGTATAACATACCCTGAAATTTTCAAGCCTGGTCACCGTATTTCAGTTCTTACAATTTCTACAGTGAGTGTGGAAAAGAATCCAATTCAAAATATTTACATTTTTTTGCTTTGCAGCCTGAAATGAAGACCCACACAAACCAGTATTTCTCCAGAGTATTTACTCAATTCAACCATCCAATCTGAGCTCGAACAGTCCTGTTAAGAAGAGAGGACAAATAGTGTGGAGAAGAATCCCACCAGACTCACGGCTGGAATCAACGCAAAAGGGGCTTCCACCAAGTACTGACACGGGGGCTGATCCTTTAACTCTCAGTGATTTTTATGAACTGTTGCTGTTCTGTCTTTCACTTGGCTGTTATAAGTTGCATTAAATAGACAGAGCTGGAGAAATATCTTCAGTTCAGGCTGCAAAGCAACACGATGTGAATATTTTGAAGGGGAGCTGATTTAGTTTTTATACCCACTCTACAGTATATGTGAGTTTTATTTGACACGTGAGATTTGGGAAATGGTTGTGTTTGTTAAGTAAACTGATGTTTGAAATCATGAAGGGAATGAGTACAGTGGGCCAGTTGTAACTTTAAAATAAGAGCACAGGGACACAGCTGGAAACATGTCGAGGGCAGATGGGGCACAAATGTTAGAAAGTGGAGGAGTTGGAGCGGCTGCTTGTACTGGGACTGGAATTAAACCCTCAGACAAAACATTTAGTTTACTGATCAGACCTTTTATGAGAAAGAACTGGGAGTCGTACTGGACTGGACACTATCAACTGGCAGACAGTGTTCAGAAGCCATTAAGAAGGCTAACAGAATGTCAGGTTATATAGCGCCTTGATGTTTGGTCTACAAGTCCAAGGAGGTTCTGCTCCAGCTTTATAACACACTGGTGAGGCCTCATCTGGAGTACTGTGTGCAGTTTTGGTCTCCAGGCTACTTAAAGGACATAGCAGAGCTAGAAAAGGTCCAGAGAAGAGCGACTAGGCTGATTCCAGGGCTACAGGAGATGAGTTAAGAGGAAAGAATTAAAAGAGCTGAGCCTTTACAGTTCAAACAAAAGAAGATTAAGGGGAGACATAAGACATTGAAGTGTTTAAAATTATGAAGGGAATTAGTCCAGTGGATCAAGACTGTTATTTTAAAAAAGCGTTCATCAAGAACACGGGGGCACAGTTGGAGACTTGTTAATTTCACACAAACATTAGGACATTTTTCTTTACACAATGAACTATAGACTCTTGGAATAATTGACCAAGGAGTTTCAAAACTCAACTTGATGTTAATTTAGACCAGGGGTCCTCAGTCACAGTCCTGGAGGGCCTCGGTGGCTGCAGGCTTTCTTTCCGACTATTACCCTGATTAAAACTCAGTCCTTGCTGGTAATGAAACTTGGCATTTAAACATTTGGCTTGTTAGCGCTTTCATTCATCCAAGAGAAATGTTAATTGCGCTGTGGAGTTTCCTTCTCCATCCGTGTGTTTTGTGGACCAGAACAGATTTAAAGTTAACGCTCCTTCCAATCCCCCTCTCTTTATTTCTCCACACAGATACTTCATGGCGCTCAAGTTAGCTGCAGAGCTGCTGGATTATTGGTTTTCTGCATTTCATTATTAGCTGAAGTTCGGTTAAGAAACAGGCAACAATTAAAACTTCAATGCAGCTGCTAAAAACAAAAATAGGCAACTAAGGGTTCTGAATTGTAACAGGCAGGATAACTAAAGTTAAGCCCAAAACCGAATCACTTTAGTAGTAAATCAATGGGTTCTAATTAAGAAAGTGATTTGAGAGTTAAATCTCAAGTTTCGTTATTAGCACAGACCGAGTTTTAATTAGGAAACTGGTTGAAATAAACCCTGCAGCCACCGCGGCCCTCCAGGATCGGGACTGCGGACCCCTGCTTTAGACGTCACGCAAGTCGTGACTGTCGGACTTTGGGTTTTGGTCTCCTCTGTTTGAGTGACTTGGGGTCCTAAGGCAGAGCTTCATGGACTGCTGTGTTTATTTCCATTTTCTTTTTTAATATTTGAGATATCGTGGATTTCATGTTGTTAAGTGGAACTGCTCTAGACGATGCTTACAGCACAAATCACACGAAGATGAAATCTGTGGGAAGTAAAGACCCCAAAGTAACAGTTCTTGGAGCTTTGATCAGCCCACTAAACATACAAAGTGTGTTGTTCATGACACTGGAGGGGTCCTCGTGAATTTGAATAAATCCACAAGTCCAGGTTTGACCACAAGCACAGATGTCGTCTTTGCACCACCATTTTGTTTTTGATCGTCCATCGCCAGTTTCACTTTGCTTAGACTTGTGCATTTTTAGTTTTTAACAAATTGCCAGTTTGTCATTTATTTATCAAGTGTGTTCCTTCGTTCTCCACTTTGTTCATCTTTTTTGCTTTAGTATAGTGTTGAGTTTTCATTTTTGAATGTCTAAGTTTTGAAAGCATTTTGAACTTTGCTTATTTTACATCGGCCCCATCACCTTGGTGTGTTTTTGGGTTGGTTGTGGTCACCATAATTCTCCGGTGCTTTCCGATGGCTGTAGTCATATTATCTCTAGTCTATCTATTTATGGGGGTCACAAAGACAGTTTCAAAACTGGGCACTTAAGAGGGACATCCCATCAAAAACCCCCAGCTAAATACAAAACAGGTGGGCTGCTAAACTTTGCTTTCCCTTCCCCATTCCAGAAGGCTGGAAGCTAAAATGGCCTGCAGCTTTCATCCTGGAGGGATCTCCTCTTCCAGCTGGCCGCACCCGTCTTCTGTTCTGTCCGCTCGCGTTGTCACTGTGAGAAGTACGACTGCTGAGAGGCAGGGCTTTGGGGGGCTCCCTCGCTTGCAGGTCTCCCTCTGTGACCCATTCTTGCTTCAGTCTCTGATATCAACTCACTTCCTTTCTGTCTTACAGCCTTCTCAACCCTTTTTTCCAAGATGTCGTCATAGACCGCGTAGTGCCAATGCTACACAGAAAAAGATGGGGGCTGACGTCGCCAGGGTAGTGCAACACTTAACAGTGTGTCCAGAGACGAGCTCCACACATCTCACGCCACAGCGTGCTCCCTTCAGAGTTGCAGGGCACGGGTTCATGAATCCACAGCAAGTCAGATAGCCAACGATTTTGGCCACACAGCAAGAACGATCCCTAGACATGGGGGGCCGGTTCATCGCAGGACACTCACACTCACACTATCATCAGCATACCCGCTGGATTAACTTGGACTCGAGCTGAACTGCATGTTTTTGGGATACAGAAGGTGGGGTTGACTCCTTTTATATTCAATGAAGTCATTGGTGATGCTGAGAACTGAACGTTAATGCAGCCGCACCACCTGCACTCCATAACTAGTCATCCACCTGAAGCTACCTATGTTCAGGGTTCAGCCAGTACTTGGATGGGAGACCAGCCAGGAAAAGCTTGGCTTGCTGCGGAAGAGGTGTTGGTGAGTCCAGCAGGGGGCGCTTACCCTGAGGTCTGAATGAGGATCTCAATGCTCCAGGGCAGTGATGGACACTGGGCAGTAAAAATGGTGCCGTCCTTCAGATGAGACGTAAAACTGAGGTCCTGACTCTCTGTGGTCATAAAAGATCTCTGGGCATCCTTCCAAAAGAGTAAGGTGTACCCCGATGTCCAATTGCCCACCACGGCCTAGTAATTCTGCCCCCCTAATCCTCCCCTGTCTCTGATTGGCTATCTATCTCTGAGCACTTCGCCACCTAACAGCTAACTTGTGGTGAGAATGTTGGCACAAAAGTGGCTGCCATCACATCATCCACGTGGATGCTACACATTAGTGGTGGTCCTCACAAAATAAATTATCAGTCAGCAACCAGTGATGTAGCAGAAGTAACTGAATTTGCCGTTCAGTCATTCATTCACTTCCATTACATCCTCCCTGATGAGAGCTGAGCTGTTAATGGCCTGGTCTGGGCGGACCATCAAAATTCAACAAAAATCAAAGGGCGACACGTGAGAACCACAAACTACACCATCACTGTGTGTGTCACTCAAATGGGAGACTATCTATCTATCTATCTATCTATCTATCTATCTATCTATCTATCTATCTATCTATCTATCTATCTATGTTATACCACAGAGCTCACGTCACACGTGCCTGACCTTGTGCAGCATTCTATCAACAAAAAGCTCCAAAATGGTGCTGCCTATGAAAATCAGACAATCAAAATTCCCAAAATAAAGTGTTCAATAGAAAGAAATGTTAATATAAAAATTAACAATGCATACTTTAAATAAATGCAAATGCCAAACTACACTGGACAATGAAGATTTTGCCACCTGAGCATTTCTGGGTGTATCTTACGGGGTTTGGCTGACTGATCTTTAAGTCTTCCTATCACCGACTGCTTTTTTGTAAAACTGTGATTTCCTCTCCTTTGTACACATCTAACAGTACAAGTGGAACATGAGAGGTGGTCTTAAGCAGCGGCCCTGCTAGTAAGACTGCAGTTCAGTAGACCAAGTCTTGCGAATGGGACAGGCGTGCTAAGAGTCCCCTTCCAATAACAAGACTTGGTCACTTCAGGGCAGAGAAGTGCGGCACACAAACCATTTGTCGACCCTACTAAGATATTTTTGCGCCCTCTTTATATAAAACTGATGAAAACATTTGGTTTACTGATCAGATCTTTTATGACAAGTAACTGGGAATCATAGTGGACTGGACACTATCAACTGGCAGACAAGTGTTCAGACGCCATTAAGAAGGCTAACAGAATGTTAGATTATATAGCGCCCTGATGTGTGGAGTACAAGTCACAGGAGGTTCTGTTCAATATTTATAACACACTGGTGAGGCCTCATCTGGAGTTCTGGGTGCAGTTTTGGTCTCCAGGCTACTTAAAGGACATAGCAGCGCTAGAAAAGGTCCAGAGAAGAGCAACTAGGCTGAGTCCAGGGCTACAGGAGTTGAATTAGGAGCAAAGATTGAAAGAGCTGAGTCGTTACAGTTTAAATAAACAGGATATTAAGAGGAGACCTGATTGAAGTGGTGAAAATTAGGAAGGGAATCAGTCCAGTGGATTGAGACTGGCTTATGGACTGGATGGTCTCCTCTTGTTTGTCACACTTCATATGTTTTTGTAATCACCAAAGAATTTTCAAGAAGAAAAACTTTTCAAAAGCGTGTTTGTGACATTGGAGAAGCAGCGGCTCTATTTGGGGAAAAAACTCCTCACTTCACCACAGACGGCGAGCCCAGCAACTTTGAACTGGAAGCCTATTGAGCCCCTGGTACCCAAGATCTCCTTCTTTGGGCCACTGCCCAGAGCTCACAGCCTTTAGTAGTTCTCATTGTTGTAATACCAGGATGACAAAGCGCTCCTGGAGGATAAGAATCAAATTTATTCAAACTGCAGACTACTCACATTTTGCCCAAACGAATTACGATGAACTATCAAGTGAAGTTGGGGAGCACGCACTGGTACAATGTGTTACCGCACCCACTGCACGACGAAACACCTTGGGATCCCAGTTGGCAACCCCCCAGGCAGACACGCAGTCCAGTCCCACCCTCTGGAAATGCCCCTCTATCTGCCGATGCCAGGTGTTATGTGGGCAACCCCTTGGCTTGGTCCAGCCACTCATGTCCCCAACAATGAGGATCTTACGAGCTGGATCATCCTCTGGGAAATGCGCCACATGGCCGTACTGCCATAACTGACTCTCCCTCACAATGCAGGTAATGTGCCTCAATCGGGACTCCATGAGCAACCACTCATTCGACACAAAGTCAAACCAACGGTACCCAAGGATTTTCTGGAGAGACACGGTACCAGAGGAGTCCAGTCTTTGTCTCAGGTCACTAGATAGCGTCCATGTCTCGCAACCATATAGCAAGACAGGAAGCACCAGGACTCTAAAGACTTAGACCTTCGTCCTTTTGCATAGATATAGGAAGCGCCACACACCCCTTTCCAGCAACCTCATGACCCCCCCATGCTCTCCCAATCCGTCTACTGACTTCATAGAAAGAGTCACCAGAGACATGAACATCACTGGCAAGGTAAGTAAACCTCTCGACAAGGTCAACACTCTGCAAACAGAGACACTGCTGATGGCTGTGCCCAAGAGGTCATTAAAGGTTTTTATCAGGACACTCGTAAGCCCAGTCACTCGGACTCCTCGCTCAGTCTCTCGAGCGCCCCGATCAGAGCCTCCATTGACTCCGCGAAGATCACAGTATCGTCAAGATCTGTGAATATTTCTTCACCAACAGATGCCCCACAGCCGCTGGACCCCATGACCTTGCCCAACACCCTGTCCATACAAGCATTGAACAGAGTAGGAGCAGAACACACACCTGACGAACCCCAGAATCAACTGGGAAAAACACAGAGGGTTTGCCTCCACTCTGCACAGCACTCACAGTACCAGTGTACAGGCCAGCCATGATATCCAGCAACCTCGAGGGGATCCCGCGAATCCTCAGGATGTCCCACAGGGCAGCGCGATCAACTGAGTCGAACGCTTTGCGAAAATCGACAAAGGCTGCAAAGAAACTCTGCCGATATTCGCGTTTGCGCTCCATGAGAACTCTCAGTGCCAGGATGCGGTTAATGGTAGACTTCTTAGGCATAAAACCAGACTAGTCAGGTCGCTGGTAGGTGAGCAAGTGATCACGGATCCTATTGAGGACGACCCTAGCAAGGACCTTACTCGGCACCGAGAGCAATGTTATCCCCCTGTAGTTGCTACAATCCAGGTGATCACCCTTCCCTTTCCAGATAAGGACGACAAGTCCCGTTTTCCAGTCAGATGGGAAGATGCCAGTCTCCCAAATGGAAGCAAAGATTGTTTTCAATGCCAGGAGGACAGCCTTACCACCAGCCTGGAGAAGTTCACTCCAGACACCACAGATCCCTGCAGCCTTTCCCCCCCTCAGCTTGTTCACGATGAACTATAAAGGAAATTTTTAATTTACAAAGGCAATCTACCCTGCAGCCACCTTTTCTAACTACTTCTGCATTCTTTCTTCCATGTGACCATCACGTCTACCAATGCAGAACTTTATGCTCCTCTGTCTTGTGATCGAAGTAATTTATGGTCCTATTAGTGTAAACCGGCCACACAGGTTACAGCGTAACTAAACAATGAGAGATGAGAGATTGCACAGATAGGTATGAGGATCAAAGCTTTTTTTCAGAGCCATCCTTCACCAGACCAGCTAGCCAATCATATGTGTGTACCATCACTATGAGCATTTTTAATATAAGTAACAGCCTGTCGGAGGGATCAAAACAGAGCGGGAAGGAAGAAGAGGCAGCATTCATCTGGACATCGCAGAACACAACTCATCGCCCGAATGATGAATCCAAAAGCGCGGAGAACAACATCCGCCTCTGAAATGGCTGCTGAGCTTTACAAGACGACACACATCCTGACTTGACAGTCTTAGTTTTATTATACTTTCTTCTATTAGTATTATTCAACTTTAAAATTAAATACCACACAGCTTTTAAATTTCTATTTAGAGTGATGGAAGTAATAAAGTAAATACAGGGCACCTGGTGCAGTTGAGGACCCCAACAGTGGAACAGCGTGGCACAAGTAAGACATGGCAGGTTGGTACATGGCATGAAATCAAAGGATGCGTCAGCCTTCATGTGTCTAGGGTGTTCCTGGGGACCAAAGTAACATTTAGGTGAAACACACGTATGATGTTCACTCTGAAGATAGCGAGTTTCTGTGGGGGGTACTGAGGAGCGACAGGCACTGTAGGCACCAGTTATACATACACAAGGTGTGAGAGAAGACCAGTCCAGTAGCCAACACGGTGAGCTCCAGTCATTCTGTGATAATACAAGAAAGAGTACAGTGAAATTCACACTTTCAGGTCTGCAATGTTCAGGATGGGGCTGAACATCAGAAAAACCTTTGACAAGAGCAGACCATTCAGCCCAATGCCATCGCTCTCCACCTAAACACGTTGAGTTCTGAAAGTCCTTAAAGTCCTCCTGTCCACCACACTGCTTGATGGCTTATTCCAAGTGTCTATGGTTCTCTGTGAAAAGAAATACTTCCTAATGTTCGTCTGAAATTTACCCTTAACAAGTTTCCAACGGTGTCTCCATGTTCTTGATGAACTCATTTTAAAATAACCGTCTCGATCCTCTGTACCAGTGATTCCCAACCGGTGGTTTGCATGCTTTATAAAAGGGGTTTGCAAAAAAAATACTGTAATGGCGGAATTTTTAAATCCCAAACATAAAAAATATAACAAAATATTAAATGTAAGCAAATCTCTTCACAGTACTCTTAATAATACAATAATAAAAATGGGTCAACAAATCAATTAAATGTCAAATTCATGAATATTACCTCAGTCATTTACGCATTGCGACGGAAGATTCCGTAAAATTGTTGAGTCACAACAGTTAACAATCTGTAACGTGATGAGACGCTACGCTGCTGGCAATGCGTGTACATTCTCGTATGATCTGGAAACTTCCAATTCAGCGAACCGAGAACCCTGAATGCGCTCGAAAGAACGAAAATAACGTCTGCTGATATAAAAACGCCGCAATCAGACAAGGGAGAGTAGAGTCGAATTGAATCGTACGACACGCTTAAGAGCCACGAGTGATTTTAATAAGATAAATTGGTAGTGCATAGTGTGTGTAAATAAATTACGATACAGACTTTTTACTTAAACGTGCGCACGTCGAATGTGAAAGTGAATAATTATTACTCTGTAATTTTATTATGGATCAATGGTTAAAAACGAGTAGTTTTATCAAGTCTGACAAAAAGCTGGACGAGCAATCAATTGCTTCTTCTTCTGCTTCAGTCCCTGATTTGGTACCAACACAGAGTGACGATACTGAAAGTATTGTCGTGAGCTGTCGTCTCTCCAGACTGAAAGCAAGGAAAAAATAGGCGAACATTGTAAGACAAAAGAGAAGAAACGAAAATATGACCGCGACTATTTACAAATGGGAATGAGTCAGAACCTAAACTGCTTTGTGTAATTTGTAATGAAGTCCTGGCCAACAGCAGTTTAAAACCATCACTTCTTCGTAGACACATCGAAACGAAACATCCAACGTACAAGGATAAACCTGTGGAGTACTTAAAAGAAAATGAGCAGGTAATAAGAAGTGTTGTGTTTCTTCTTTCCTGTCAGCTTCAAACGCAGACAGTAAAAATGCTCTTGAGGCAACATCTCAAGTAAGTTACAGAATTGCAAGATCTGGACAAGCACATACAGTGGCAGAAGATTTGGTTGGACTGAGTGTGAAAGACATCATGAAGTGTGTGCTCGGAGAAAAGGCGACAAAGAAAATTGACCTGGCTCCGTTATCAAACAACACAGTGTCGCAAAGAATTCATGATTTGGCAAATGATATGGAAAGTGAACTTTTGAAAAGAATAAAATTGAATTATTTCACGATCCAACTTGACGAGTCGACTGATGTAGCAAACGCCACAGTATTGCCTGTTTATATTAGAAATATTTTTAAGAATTCCATTCAAGATGTATTATTTGCAAAACCTCTGAAAACCACTACGACAGGAGAAGCAATTTTCGATATGATCAATGGCTATTTTGAAAGAAATGGCCTAAACTGGTCTTTTTGCTTGGGTGTACGCACAGATGGTACAAAATCAATGTGGCGCGAGTAAAGAAGATCAACGAGAATTCATAAGACAAATACTGGCATGTAAACGTATTCCTGTAGAGTTGGACAATGTTTTAACTGACGCTGTAAATTGTGTAAATTTTATAAAATCGCGTGCTACAAACTCTCGTCTGTCCCAGGCGCTTTGTGAGGACTTTGGAAGCCTTGACGTTTCTTTACTACTCCATACAGAAGTTAGATGGCTTTCTCGTGGCAAAGTTTTGACCCGCTTGCTTGAATTGAAGTCTGAAGTTGAAGCTTTCTTTCTTGACCATCCTTTTCATTTGTCCTCTTGTATATTCGATATTCAATATTCTTTGGCTGCAAAAACTTGCATACTTAGCTGACATTTTTTCTAAATTAAATGATTTAAATCTGTCTTCACAAGGCCCAGGTGTCACCATTTTCAGTGTGCATGATAGATAGCTCAGTGTAAGAAATGAATATCCTGTTGTGTCAGAAGAAGCCATTAAAGTTTTATTACCCTTTAGTACAACATATCTGTGTGAGAAAAAGGATTTTCTACCATCACTTACCTGAAAAATAAGTACAGACACAGATTAACGGCAGAACCTGATCTAAGACTCAAACTTTCAGACATCGAACCAAATTTTGAATTTCTTTGTTCCACCAAACAGGCACAAATATCCCACTGAGTTATTTTTCGAGTTTAACCAAAGTTAGCTAAGACCCAGCTGGCATTCCTTGACATTGAAGAGAATTCCGTTTTGTTTTCAGCTTTACTATCATCAATGTTCTGTCTTATTGATTTATTTTTTTGTAGCTATCACTTTAGTTTTATTAATGTTTGTCTGTAAATGTTTTACGATTATGTTTAGGTTTTTCATTATGAACCATTTATTATTCAATATGGAAAATAAATTTTAATAACAATCCAATTTTATTGTTTTATTTACTATATCGTGATGACTGCACAGGGGGTTCGCCAATTTATTCTGGTTTTTTGAAGGAGTTCACAAGGAGAAAAAGGTTGAGAATCGCTGCTCTGTACTGATAGCCTTCATAATTTTAAACACTTCAGTGTGTTATGTCTCGTCTTAATCTTCTTGTATTTAAACTTATTTAAAATGTAAATGCTCAGCTCTTTTAATCTTTCCTCCTAATGCATCCCCTGTAGCCCTGGACTCAGCCTAGTTGCTCTTCTCTGGACCTTTTGTAGCTCCTGCTATGTCCTTTTTGTAGCCTGGAGACCAAAACTGCACCCAGTACTCCAGATGAGGCCTCACCAGTGCGTTATAAAGGATGAGCAGAACCTCCTGTGACTTGTACTTCACACATCAGGGCGCTATATAACCTGACATTCTGCTAGTCTTCTTAATGACTTCTGAACACTGTCTGGAAGTCGATAGCTTAGAGTCCACTGTTACTCCTTAATCCTTCTCTTAAGGGGTCTGATCGGTTAATCGAATGTCTTGTCCGAGGGTTTAACTCGAGTCCCATGATAACACAACAGTACAATGAAATTCACACTTTCAGGTCTGGCCGACATGTAATGTTCAGGATCGGGCTGAACATCAGAACAATTTGACAAGAGCAGACATTCAGGCCAACACCATCGCTCTCCACCTAAAACCTGCACAATGAAATCGAGTCGAGTTCTGTAAGTCCTTCTGTCCACCACACTACTTGGTAGTAACTTATTCCAAGTGTCTCTGATTCTCTGTGTAAAGAATAACTTCCTAATGTTTGTGTCAGATTTCCCCTAACAAGTCTCCAACTGTATCCCCGTGTTCTTGATGAACGCGCTTTAAAGCCAGCGGACTAACTCCCTTCATCATTTTAAACACTTCAATCAGGTCTGACTAACGCGCGGTGTTCAGGATGGGGCTGAGCATCAGAAACACCTTTGACGAGAGCAGGCCACTGAGCCCACCAAAGCTGAGCCGACTGGAGCGTCCCCTTCACAATCAGTACCTCCCTCACTCGTGCACAAGACCCCCAGGTCCTCAAGCCCCCCCCTACTCACCCCTTCATTGTAGCAAACCTCAAAGTGGGAGGAGAGCCATAGGAGTGTCGGAGCTCAACGGGATGACGACGGCCGACCGACCTGTCACCAGCAGAATGGCAGACCAATGGCGGCCACACACAACGCACAAAGACAATTCTTTTGAGTGCAAAAAATAAATATAAAATTTATTAAAACACCCACAATATTTCAAAGTTATCAGGAATAATACCAGATGTTTGTGTACAATACAATAAAATACAAAAAAAAATTCAAACAAATTATTCAAAAAATCATTTGTCATTCTTCAAAAGGTACTAAAATCATAACATTGTCACCAAACACACAATAGAGGACAGTCTGGAAAGGAAAATACAACAGAAAACCAAATGAAAAAAAGTAAAAAATAATATACAAAATAAAATTATTGGCATAAATTTATTGTTCTAGTATCTACATTTTAATACACATTGAACTCATTGCGTCAGAACATTTCTGTTTACAATTCATTAATCGAATCCCCCCTCAGTACCCCTAAACCCAGTCCCTGTTGGAAATCAAAAAACAAAAAGAAAAGCAGAACAAAACAAAACATTTTCAAGTAGCCACAGTCACAAGCCAACCAATATCTGAATGTACGAATTCATCAAATCTCGTTTCAAGTATGACTCGACAAGCTGCCCCCCGATTGGGCGCACTTGTTACTTTAGCGCTTCGCATTCATCATACTAACTCAAAAGAGACAAGAAAGCAGGAGTTTAAAACTACAATTTCACTACAAGACTGTACTGCATTAGGCTTCCATAGCTCAGCCTCGATTCAGTTCTCTAGTCAGCGCTTTTGCCTTTTTTTCTCCTTAATATATATATATAAATTTTAAATACATCTAAAATGAGCATAAAGTTTTAACATTATTGTTATTATTTACTATTACTATTATCCGAAAGAAGAGTTTCTATATAAAAAAAGGAACAGCGTACTGTTGCGTGTTAAAGTGGACACAAGGACCCTGCCCGACGTCGCTCGCTCGCTCGCTCGGTAAGGTGTGCCTGTGTGTCGGGTAGGGGGGTGGGGGGGGGATTTGCAATAGTTGTTGTGTTTTGTTTTTTTTTTTTTTACCTCCTTGGTGGTTGATAATATTTGTTAATATTAATATTAAAATAAAAAAAAACAAAACAAAACAGCTTAAATCAACATCGAACAATTCAGAAAACGTCCCTGAATCATGGCCTGCAGTAAAACGTGGTGGGGGGGGGTGTGATCGTGGATCAAAGCAGTACCGGCCTGGCGACACAGGGGGCCCAAGTCATCTTTCTGTTTCATTTGTCTTTGTCCTTCACTTGGGTGTCATGGCTGCTCAGGACAGGTAGATGAGCCTCCACACCCACTTCACGGGGACAGTAGTTCTTTGGCCGCGAGTTCATCTGAAGGGTTTAGTTTCAAAATGTGCTCAGTCAATGGGAACGAACATACCAAGAGAAAAGTTCTTTTGAATCCACGCGGCCCATCAAAGCGGCTCTGAAGCCTGCTCTCTGTTACGGGTTCGTTGCAGGACACACTCCGGTTCACTCATATTAGGCCAATCCAGTTTACTTCAGACGTACGCTTTTGGGTTACGGAAGGTAACTGGAAAACATTTCAAAATTCACACAAGACACTGACCGGCTCGGGAATCGAATTCAAGCTTTGTGCCACCCACCATGCCGTATGAAGTGTTCGACTCCAAAGGAAGCAATACCTCGTGCGGGGCAATTGTACCTACCAGGCTAGGGCCGGCTCTCATTTTAGCCAAGCAAATTTTGAATCTAAGGCCTTTGGGTTTTTTCAGCCGTTATTACCTTACCATCTCACCGAAATTCTTTTTTTAGGTATGAAACTGGGTGAACTCACAGTTACATTCAGCTCGGGCAACATGCTGTGCACACGGGAAGAGAAATACAAGCTCGCCACACAAAGCCATGAAGAGCAAGCGGGCCGGCCATCTCTCACCAGCTCTGAGGTAGCTCGGACGCAGGCTAATGTCTGCTTTTGGGGTATATGTAAGAGTCATTGATCCTGGCCGCACCCTGCCCAGCGGAGGGTCATCCCTGCCATGCTACTGCTTCACAGCAAGAGAGATACAATCGGTGAAGGCCACTGCGGCTCCACCCTGATGCTGATGTCTCTGGTAGCCGGTGGGTTATGTCAGGAAAACCCAGCCAGACACAAAGAAGGTGTGTCCAGACAGAATGGCCATGTAGTGAATATCCCTTAACTACGTCAAAAAAGGAAGCAAGGGAGCCTGAAGCACTGGGAAAGTGACACATTCCATGTCGCCGGTGACAAGGGACACTGCTTTGACTCTCCAGGGCCCCAGCAAGAACAAAGAGGCGATGCACAAACATTGTAATGTCCAGCTGAGGTAGAAATGACGCCACCCTGACTAGCCAGGAGCAACCTGGAGATGTTCATACCCTTCGAATATACCGAGACGTGAGCCAAGCAATACACTGCATGTACAAATAATCTATAAGACATGGGCGGACCGCTGTGTCATAGACGGCCTCGGCAGAAATCTCTTCTGAAGCCAACGGCTTTGCGTGCTTTTTTTTTAGTGATGCCGACTTTCAAAGTTTTGTTAAGGAGCTAAGAAACTCAACACTAAAACCGAACCAAATCACAAAACACGAGTTACGTCAATGGTGAAGCGGGCCTACGCTGGCCCTGAAGTGAAAACAAGCCCCCCGGCTCTTACATTTCATTCTTGTACACTGGTGCTGCCAAATCGGAGGTCTGCTTTTTGACTGGATTCAAAATGTGAGGTATTTTTATTTGAGGTTTAAAGATTTAAATATACATAATTACAATCCAAGTCGAAGGATGGGGGGGTGGGGGTTCATAATGCTACACTAATTTCAATCACTTTAAATAATTAATATACATTAAAAATTAGGCAGGACATTCCACAACAGCCTCACTTTCTCAGTCCCTCTTTGCCTAAACTATCAACAAGCCAGGAGCCCATTTCCAAGCACTGAGACCTGGCAAGTCAAGATGCCGATGGAAAGTAGGAAACATGAACAGTTCCGACCAACAGGGCAGTCGGAGGACTGGATATCCGATCCAACGAGGAGGTCAGAACACAACGCACTGATTTGTCCATTTTATTTTCAACATCTGCTTGTTTCAATACAGAGTTTTGGGGAGCCAGAGCTCGGGAAAAAAGCCTGTAAGGGAGGGAAGGCACTCACAACTCATACACACTGACAAAAGCCACTAAAGAATCTGAACACATTTTCGACTCTGGGGGGAGACCTGCAACCCTGGGAAAAAAACTGACACAAACACTGGGAGAATATGGAAAGAAGGCCCAGCCAGGTACTGAAACCTTGTCACAGTCTGGTGGTTTCTTCTGTGAGATGCCACCCTCGCTTTAAGAGTGGTCCCCCTAGCGTCAGTCCATCCACTGGGGTATTTGGTACTGCTTACTGAGACAACTTGTTCTCCTGTGTATGTACTAAAGGGGTGATGATGACCAGCTTAGGGACATTTCTTCAGCTCTGGTCACTCTTCTGCAAAGACACTGCAATACTCAACAGAGCAAGTGAAGTCAACAGTGGCAGTCCTATCACTCCACTTGCTTCTTTTATTCATTCTTTACATCTGAGACTCCACAAACAACAAACCAAGAGTGACGTAAAGTGAAAGCAGACCTGCAGATGGGAGAACTGATTTGAGGTTTCAAAGTTTTCTCCCAAACGCCCGTCAATGTGGTTACGCAATTCTTGAAATTGCTTCCCGGTGTCTAAAAGCACTTACTGTGCTTATCTTCTAGTGCTGCCCATGAGCTCAGTTGGAGAAATTTTAAAACAAGTCAAAAAATCGTTGATCATTTTGCAGTTTTAAGATTTACAGTGAAACAAAAACAGTAAGGGATTATATTGTGAGAGAAAGACGCAAGCATGTCCCATTTAATAATGTCAATTAATTTAATTTAATTTTAAAGACAGGACTAACTTCCAAACATTTAACACAGAAACAGAGAAATGTCTTGAGATGGTGTAAATATTCAGAGAAACACTGATGTTTCCTTTCCGCCTGATTTACTGCTCTTTCACTTATCGACTCAATATGGACGCTCGATTATCAGTGTCCTGTCAGGTTATTCGGATGCACCAGTTACTACTCAACTCTGTGGATTGTTGTCTTACTTGTAAAATTTACTATAAGGTTCTCTGAAGTGAAGAAACTGCTAAGGAATTGTGTGCTGTTGTCCACAATATAGACGGAAAAGAGGGAAAAACGAGAGCAGAAGAAATCAACAATCTGCTCACCGATGGCCAATTTGTTTCCTAGTTCAAAATGATTTATCAGTTAATGACAAAACAAAGCCGGCTAATCTAAACACTGATGTGCTAACACGGTGTACAATGTTGGGCACTACTGAGTCTTTAAAGATGTCTGAAGAATCACGATACCCTGTCTTTGCTACCCTTAGTTCAGAAAACACTGCAAGGTCGGCTCTCCAAACATCGCCCCACATAATTGATTTCGCCCAAATCAAAATGCCTCCCAACTAATAATTTAAATAAAACCACGTAACTACAGTGGGGCTTTAGAATCCAATCTAAGAAGTAAGTGGTCTTAAGGAATGTCGAAGATCACAATTCCATCTCATGTTAACTTCATGATGCCCTCTCACTGTCACTGTACGGTCTGAGCCCGATTTGACTTGTTAAATTAATTAACTGTACAGTAGTTTGAGATTTTTTTTAAAAAGTATTTTATTCTCTACATATTATATATACCATATCTATATATGGTGTGTAACATACTCTATGAATATTTCAGTATAGTCTGCTTATGTGAGACTGTGATTAATGGGCTCTAAAGTTAGCTACACCATGTCCTGGCTGCACAGGAGCAAGTTTCAGAATTAAAACACTGCATACCCAACCCTCTCACGTTTAAAGTCACAAGATAACACAGGCTCGCTTTTTCTCATCAATGCAAAGACGCCCACAAGTCACCTAAATGTAGCTTGACTTTCCAAAGAATAGGACATAACGTCACTCCATGCTGTCTCCCTGCTCCAGATTACGTAAATGGGCACTGACGGCATGTCAAGGCTGAGATCCCTGAGCTTTACTGTCTTCCAAGGCCGACTGTCATGTGCACCATGTGCACTTTTTATTCACTAAAATTTACTATAAATTCTTTTCTTTTCAGTCGTATTAATATTGCTGCTCTCCCAAAGAAACATGGGAGATCAATTGTTTTGAATAAGGAATATCTTTGTATTTCAAATTTTTATTTGCCTGAAAAGCTTAACATATGTGATGAGAAACTTTTGAAATGTCCATTTTTAGCAAGATCCAAATAACATCATTTTACATGAAATGGGACCACACAGACTGAAGGAGAGCAGGCAGGCTGCATCAAAGGAGTGAGCAGCAGGGATTTCCGCAGGAAATCAGAGAGGGGTAGCCGTTGGCTGGACTTGTTGGCTGCGCGCAATGACAACACTTACTGGCAATGGGCCTGCAGCACATTAGATAGACTCGGGCGACAGAAAAATTGGCAGATGATTGTAATGAAGGCCTGCACTGCCAACAAAAGGTCTGGTAATCACAAAAAAGGCAATTTAACCTTTGCAGATCGGACAAAAAGTACATTTGGAAGCTGCTTTCTATTATTTTTTTTTGTAGTTCATTAAGTAAAATAAGGTGATTCGGATGGCCTAAAATAAAAAAAGCGATGTTTGCTTTGCCTTGTCGACCAATTGTCAACTGGACCACCTGTGCATACTTCAACATGTCTGTTTTGGTTTGCACCTCGGCCCATAGGAGCAGTAGTGAGGTGTGACTGACCACCAAAGTTCAATGGTCTTCTTACACCAGCCCAACGTCTAATGCTGCCCTAGTGTGAGTGTTGCTAGTGCTCTGGTTAACTAGCTGTTAGTCTAATCAGGGGACGAGGGTGGGCTCGATGTAATTTAAGCATTCCGGACCCTTTACTCTTTGCTATCTTAGCGGGTAACCCTATTTCAATGCTGTCATCAGCTGCATGTCTGCAATGCCACCGTGCAAGTCTTTAACTTCTGGGAAACTCCTTTCAATGAGATTGTTATATACGCCGTATTGTTTCATTTAAAATGTAATTCACTTGATTCTTTAATGCAATGAGAATTTGCCCTTAAAATCATTTAAAAATGACAATCATTACAATCAGTGTGGATTGGAGCACAAAATCGCTAATACAGATGGGCAACTTTATTAAAATAGATGGCATCCACTTGCTGGCTTGTCTGATTCATGGCTGGGGACCATCTTTGTGGGCTTTATATGTTCTCCCTGTGTTACCCAGCTGTGTTTTTAAGTGGACGGGTGACTCTAAATTGGCTTAGTGCGTGTAATGCCAACACTCCTCACATTCAAGGCCACTGCTGCTCTGGCTCCCAAAACTCTGCATCATAATGAAACATCAGCCAAAGTTATAACAAAAAAGAACCACCAACAAGAGCACGTTCGTCAAAGAGAATTAAGCGACTGACTAAAAAATGGAAATGGACAGAACGCATGGCTGATTGTGAAAACAGAGACACGGTGTGGCATAACAGCTACAGAGTGCTTCACTACATCTGGAGAGAAAAGCATAAAGAGGGCAACTTTAAAAGAGACTAGAATCATTTTTTTAAAAGGTCTCTTTTAGTAGAAAATCAAAATCAGAACTGTTGAATGGAAAGCACTGAAGTGGAAAAGCACTGAAGGATTAGCCCAGCACAACCAATGGGGAGGATTCTTCACCAATTAAAAAAAGAGTATCAGTTTAAAATGACAACATTCATGAACGTACTCCGAAAAATGTAGCTGCCGACTAATGTTCTAGAGACACAGAATTTCAAAGATACAAAAAATTAAAAATGTAATAATAGCAGTAACAAAAGTAGTTGCAGGTAGAGTGCAGATTAATTTTGTTGGGACAGAAACATTAAGTCTTGTGTTCTTAATGTCCAGTTAGCAAATGTTGTCAAATATTGGCATGGACAGCGAAACAATGATATATTTGCTATAACATCAAGAGAGATTAAAGGCAAAAAGAGAGTAAAACTCAAGTGTTTTCATTCACTCACTCACTCACTCACTCACTAACTCGCTCATCACAGCAGCAATGCCTTTATG